>NC_053494.1:196598709-197256626 GCF_905171775.1 Rana temporaria | reverse complement strand
CTTTTTCATATTTTGACACGGGAACGACGGCCATACTTAACATTGTTACGCCACACTTACGCCACCATATAGCAGGGGTAACTATACGCCGGGAAAAGCCTAATGTAAACGGCGTAACTTTACTGCGTCGGCCGGGCGTACGTTCGGGAATTTGCGTATCTAGCTAATTTGCATACTCGACGCGGAATTCGATGGAAGCGCCACCTAGCGGCCAGCGTAAATATGCAGTTACGATCCGATGGCGTAAGAGACTTAAGCCTGTCGGATCTAACTGATATCTATGCGTAACTGATTCTAAGAATCAGGCGCATAGATACGACGGCGCAACGCAGAGATACGACGGCATATCTGGAGATACGCCGTCGTATCTCGACTGAGAATCTGGCCCAACATGTCTAAATAAACGCTAGACGCATTTAGCATATATTCCAATTGTCAGAATAGATTCATATTGGCAATGGCCAATGGAATCCATGAATGCTCAAACGCAATTAAACACTTGTGCAACATGCGACTTTAGGTGTGCTTTTTAAGCTTTTTCTTGCCAGGAGTTAGGCTGCATTCACACCTGAGCGTTTTCAGCTCATAAAACGCTTGTAAAACGCCCAAAAAACACAAGCAAAATCCCATTCATTTCAAGGGCACCTGTTCACATCTAAGCGTTTTGTCACCTGAAGCAAAACGCCTGAAAACCGTCCTAATCTCACAAAAGAACATCATCTACTTTGGGGCAGATTACAGGTGTTTTTCTGCCTTTTACATTGGTGAGCTGAACAAAATCACGGCAAAAAAGCGGTAAAAACTCAAAACGCTCAGGTGTGAATGCAGCCTAAGGCTCCATGCACACTGAAGCTGATAAACTGCAGTTTATTGGCGTTTTGGCTTGTTTTTTTAAAGCCCATAAACTGAACTCTATGTTAGCCTATGTGCCCATGCACACCTGGGCGTTTTTTAGTGTTAATGAGCTTTGGAGTTTATTGGCTTTTTTCTGAACGCCTGAAATTTGCGTTCAAAGTGCCGTTTTTTGGCGGAAAAAAACGCTCAAAAATGCAAAACGCAGAAAAACGCTTAAAAACAAAGCTTTTATCAGCTTCAGTGTGCATGGAGCCTTAAAGCGGAGGTTCACCCAAAAATCCACTTTTTGACATTAGCTGTAGCATACTGCTAACATCTGCAGTATGCTGTTTTTTTTTTTTTTTTACTTGTACTTATCGTTATATGAGCCCTTGTTTTCCGGCTCCGAGCGGGGAATCCTGCGGGGAATGGGCGTTTCTAAGCGAAGAGGAGTTGATTGACGGCTGCTAAGGCACGTCTTGGCCTCTGTTTAATCTTCAACTGCCATGATGCTGCACATGTGATCAGTTATGACACCAGCCATTGGATGGTTTGACAGTTTGGTTGAGAGCACAACCAATGTGACAGTTAGCATTCCCGGCATGCCAGGAATGTAACTGCTTTTTCAAACTGTTAAATTGATGGGTTTACTTCCGCTTTAAGGATGCTGGAAAGTTCATTTTGAGGGTGAACCTCCGCTTTAAAGTCATTCAGAGGGGAAATTCAAACGCCCTGCATGCATGAGGCCTAAGGCTGCATTCACACTATAACGCAGCGTATTTTGCCGCGATTTGTAAACTTTTTTTTTTTTTACAAAACATTTACATTGATGTCTATGCCGAACGCCGAAAGCCGCCTGAAAAAAAGGGTCCGGGACTTGTTTTCAGGCATTCGGCGTTCGGCGTTCGGCGTGAGATGTGAACCATCTCATAGACATCAATGTAAATTCGCCCCTCCAGCGGCACGAGCGCCGGGCGTAAATACGCCTAGGTGTGAATGCAGCCTAAAAGTTCTGCGATTTTGTTTCTTTACCTTTTGTTTTGTTTTTGAAAATAACAATAATAATGATAATAATAATAATAATAATAATAATAATAATAATAATAATAATTTAATCACCCTTCATAATTAGACATTACAGTCTCTGAGTTTATATAATTATTACGATTTCTTGTGCATATATTTCTTGAAGCTGTACAGTGATGAAGACAAGTGAACAAACAGCTAAACAATACAGGGACATACAATGAAATAAAATGGAAAAGAAAAGGGCCCTGTAGGCATATAGGCGCAGAGCTTGGAGCGCTTCTCAGAAATGTTTCCCCATTTAACTGCTGATGAATTTATTCTGGATTCGTTACTCTCAAAGTGCAGATGTGCATATACCAACCAATCAGAACTTCGCTTTTTATTATCTATCAGGTACTCATAGACATTGGATGATCACTGTCTTTTAAGACCGTTGCGGAAATACGGTGTGACATAAAGTGCAATGACCGCCATTTTATTCTCTAGGGCAGTGATGGCGAACCTTGGCACCCCAGAGATTTTGGAACTACATTTCCCATGTAGCTCATTCACTCTGCAGTGTAGTTGAGCATCATGGGATAGTTCCAAACAGGGCGTCTTTAATGTTAATTGGACCCTGGACGAAAAATTTCTTGGGCCCCCCCCATGCAATTTTGCTCTCCACCTGCTCTGAGACATTCACAAAATATCAGCTAGACTTAAAATCAGTTTACTGTATCAGATCAGGCATTGATTGTATTTAGTTGCCACCAGAGGTTACAGCATATCATTACCACTTACTGACTGGTTGCTAAAGGTTACAGCACACATTACGGCTCACTGATTAGTTGCTAGAGGTTACAGCGCATGATTTCTTGTTGATTGGTTGCTAGAGTTTACTGTACTGTTTACTGTTAACATGATAGGTTAACCAGAGGACAACGGTCTGATGGACCGCTTTCATCAGTCAAAACCAATCGTGTGTGGGCCCCATAGGTTATTTAACCACTTGAGACCCGCGCTATTGACAAAAGACGTCAACAGCGCGGTTCTCAGGTGCCAACTGGACGTCTTTGGACGTCATTTGAAAGCATTACTCGCGCGCGCCACTGGGGGGCGCGCGGCGGGTAACCACTGTGCCGCCGCATCGCTGGGGAGCCGATGCGTGTACCTGGTGGCCGCGATATCCGCCGGGTACACGCGATCGTCGGTGACACAGCCGGTAACAGCAGGGACGTGGAGCTCTGTGTGTAAACACAGAGCTCCACGTGCTGTTAGAGGAGAGGAGACCGATCTGTGTCCCTTGTACATAGGGACACAGCATCGGTCACCTCCCCCAGTCACCCCCTCCCCCCACACAGTTAGAACTCACCCAGGCTACACATTTAACCCCTTCCTCACCCCCTAGTGTTAACCCCTTCCCTGCCAGTCACATTTATACAGTAATTAGTGCATTTTTATAGCACTGATCGCTGTATAAATGTGAATGGTCCCAAAAGTCGAAAGTGTCCGATACGTCCGCCGCAATATCGCAGTCCCAATAAAAATCGCAGATCGCCGCCATTACTAGTAAAAAAAAAAATAATGAAAAAAAATCATAATCCTGTTCCCCATTTTGTAGGCGCTATAACTTTTGCGCAAACCAGTCGCTTATTGCAATTTTTTTTTTTTTTACAAAAATACGTTGAACAATATGTATCGGCCTTAACTGAGAAAAAAAATAGTTTTTTTTAAAAAAAAATTGGGATATTTATTATAGCAACAAGTAAAAAAAAAATATATATTTTTTTTAAATTGTCGCTCTTTTTTTGTTTATAGCGCAAAAAATAAAAACCGCAGAGGTGATCAAATACCACCAAAATAAAGCTCTATTTGTGGGGAAAAAAGGACGCCAATTTTGTTTGGGAGCCACGTCGCACGACCGCGCAAATGTCAGTTAAAGCAACGCAGTGCTGGAAGCTGAAATTTTGCCTGGGCACGAAGGGGGTTTAGGTGCCCAGTAAGCAAGTGGTTAACCATCGGTTAAAAAAAAGCCAACTTGCTTTAAAATGAACCTATGGATTCCTAACCGATAGGTCAAAACCGATCGTTAGTAGGCATGTCCATCGGTTAAAAATCCACGCATGCTCAGAATCAAGTCGACGCATGCCTGTAAGCATTGAACTTCATTTTTTTCAGCACGTCGTTGTGTTTTACGTCACCGCGTTCTGACACGATCGGTTATTTAACCTGTAGGTGTGTAGGCGTGACGGACTATCAGTCAGCTTTATCGGTTAACCTATGACAATGGTCCTTCAGACCGTTCTCATCGGATGGACTGATTGTGTGTACAAGACTTTATACTGCTCACTGTTTGGTTGCTAGAGGTTACAGCACATCATCTCTTTACTGCATGATATACATATGAATGCCGCCTTTATTTAAATATGAATGCCGCCAGACTCAGCTATTTACATATGAATGATCCTGTTATTTACATATGAATGGGGGATATTTACATGTAAATACAGGTTTTTCAGGTGAGTCATCTGTACACAACAATAGGGAATTTCAAGGGAATTTAAAGGGAATTTAAACTGGGATAGTTGGAAAGTATGAGGCAGCTGCTTTGGGCCCCACAACAATGACAGGGCCCAGGGCAGCTTCCCCTTTTGCCTTGCCTTAAAGACGGCCCGGGTTCCAAAACATCTGGGGTGCCAAGGTTCGCCATCACTGCTCTAGGGTGTCTGAAAATGATATATATAATGTTTGGGGGTTCTAAGTAATTTTCTATCGAAAAAAAAAGAAGGAAATTATTTTAACTTGTAAACAACAAATCTCAAAAAGAGGCTCGGTCCAGAAGTGGTTAAATAAAAGAATAGAGGTGAGCACGCACTATGCCTCCTCTACAATAAAGGATTCCTATCTGCCTGCTTGCAATCTTTGTGACAATACAGAAAAAAAGCCTCATTACAAGATAATGGGACTTCAAAGGTGCCAGCAATGCAAAACACATAAAAATACTTAAAAGATACTTTATTGCTACATGTATCATTCATTAAAATCTGTCATAAAAGAACAATTACTCCCAACACTTCATATACATTTTATTGGAGCTTGGAGTCGGTGGACACCATTGAAGCAATTTTTGCTGATTGTGCAGGCGCCCTCCTCTGTAATTCATATCACGTCTCCTCTTGTTCATATCTATATCATGGTTACCAACTGCCAGTAAATTTACTGACAGTTTTAAAAAATCAATGATTTTTTTTACAACTGCCAGTAAATATGAGGGTCTGATAATTTCATGCCGTGTTGACTTTTTAAGTATAAATCATGCAAATTACAGTAAAACCTTGGTTTGAGAGTAACTTGGTTTGAGAGCGTTTTGCTAGATAAGCAAAATGTTTAAATAAAATTTGCCTTGATATACAAGCGATGTCTTGATATAAGAGTAGCGTCATGTCACAACTGAGTATAAAAAAGAAGAGAGGAGCCTCTCAGGCCTTGTACACACGATCGGACAAAACCGATGAGAATGGTCCGACGGACCGTTTTCATCGGTTCACCGCTGAAGTGGCCTGATGGTCTGATGTGCATACACACCCTCGTTCCAAAATCCGATCGGGTCAGAACGCGGTGACGTCAAACACACGACGTGCTGAATAAAATGAAGTTCAATGCTTCCAAGCATGCGTCGACTTGATTCTGAGCATGCGTGGGTTTTGAACCGATGCTTTCTGTACTAACCATCGGTTTGGACCGATCGGCAGCGGTCCATCGGTTCGGTTTTGAAGCATGTTTTAAAATTTTGGACCGAAGGAAAACAGACCGATGAGCTATACACACGGTCGGTTTGGTCCGATGAAACTGAACCTCTGTCCATTCTCATCGGTTTTGTCCGACCGTGTGTACGGGGCCTTAGTGTAGCAATATGGTTACAGTTAACCACTTAACCCCCGGACCATATTGCTGCCCAAAGACCAGAGCACTTTTTGCGATTCAGGACTGCGTCGCTTTAACTGACAATTGCACGGTCATGCATTGTTGTTCCTAAACAAAATTGGTGTCCTTTTTTCCCCACAAATAGAGCTTTCTTTTGGTGGTATTTGATCACCTCTGCGGTTTTTAGTTTTTGCGCTATAAACAAAAAAAGAGCGACAATTTTGAAAAAAATGAATATTTTTTACTTTTTGCTATAATAAATATCCCCCAAAAGTATATAAAAAAACATATTTTTTCCTCAGTTTAGGCCGATACGTATTCTTCTACATATTTTTCGGGGGAAAAAAATCGCAATAAGCGTTTATTGATTGGTTTGCGCAAAAGTTATAGCGTTTACAAAATAGGGGGTAATTTTATTGCAGTTTTATTAATATTTTTTTTTTACTAGTAATGGCGGCGATCAGCGGTTTTTTTTTCGGTACTGCGACATTATGGCGGACACTTCGGACACTTTTGACACATTTTTGGGACCATTGGCATTTTTATAGCGATCAGTGCTATAAAAATGCATTGAAATACTATAAAAATACCACTGACAGTGAAGGGGTTAACACTAGGGGGCGGGGAAGGGGTTAAGTATGTTCCCTGGGTGTGTTCTAACTGTAGGGGGGGTGGCCTCACTAGGGGAAACACTGATCTTCTGTTCATACATTGTATGTACAGAAGATCAGCATTTCTCCCCCTGACAGGACCGGGAGCTGTGTGTTTACACACACAGCTCCCGGTCCCCGCTCTGTAACGAGCGATCGCGTGTGCCCGGCGGCGATCGGGCATGCGCAGGGAGTCGGGGGCGAGCGGGGGGAGGCGCGCGCGCCCCTAGTGGCCTGCGCAAGAGCCGACGTTATATTACGTGCTCTCGCGCAGGGGAGCCGACTTCCGCCGTAAAACGACGGTGGGCGGTCGGCAAGCAGTTAATGAAGGTACAACATTTAGCAACTTATTGCTACACTTAGAGGCGCCTCTCTTCTCTTCTATACCCTGTAAAAAAATGCTTTGATATACAAGTGCTTTGGATTACAAGCATGTTTCTGAAACAAATTATGCTCGCAAACCAAGGTTTTACTGTACTTTGTTATAGGTGTTGTCAGTGTTTCCATATCATGTTCATACTGTTCAAATATTCACTGTGTTAGTTTTCAATAGGAGTTCTGTAATTTCTCAGGTTGTCAGTAAAAAAAAGTGTTCCGCCGGTAAATTTCCCATGTTTTGTCAGTAAAATAGGCTGCGGGAGGTTGGCAACCCTGATCTATATTGTTTTTTAAAAGTGGGTGAATCTCCCCCTTTGTCGCTTCCTGCAGTACACTTGTAGGTAGGTTACCTACAGGTACGCTAGTATAGTTGGTGGCTGGCCCAGGCTGGGGGGAAAGAGTTAACATTGGGCAACAGTGTGTAGAGACACGAGGCAACACTTTTCAGAGGGACTCTACTTTTATTACTACACACAGTGTCACGGCTCATCCCTAAGTCGAGGAACTGCCCTAATGTTCGATTCTCACATGACTGCAATCCCTGCCTGGCCCTGAGGTTTGATGAGTGCATGCACAGCGAAAAGGTACCCTCACGTGCTGGGCGAGTGGCCCTGTCCACACATTAGGGCCCCCTCTGCATTTTGTAAAAGGCTCTTCTAGGCTTGTGATCATTGACCCAGGGGGTGTCCCTGAATGGCAGTTTGTAAATGTGGTCACCCTAGCTACCAGTGACACGACAGTGATCACTGCTTCTGATGACAGGGAGCAGTAGATCAGTGTCCTGTCACTAGGCAGAACAGGGAAATGCCTTGTTTACACAGGCATCTCCCTGTTCTGCATCTCCGTGACACGATCACGGGACTCCAGTGGACATCGAGTCCGCGGGCACGGTCATGGAACTTGCGGTGGGGGCGCGCGCGCCCACTAGGCGGCAGATTTAAAGCAACACACCTGTACGTTGCTTTGCCTGCCCGCACCATTCTGCCAACGTACAGTACATCTACGTTGAGCATTCGGCAAGTGGTTAAAGAAACTGCATACCAACTCTCTCCGTTTATGGAGAATATGCACTGGATTGTTATGTCAAATGATACAGGTTATACTGTGCAAGCAACAAATGTGTGGGAGTAATTATCACCCCGTTCTTTTTACGATGATGGATTATAATGAATGATACATGTATCAATAAAGCATCTTTTAAGTATTGTGATATTTTTTGCATTGCTTGAAAGTCCTTTTATCTGTAATAAGTTTTTTTTTGTGTGTATACTCTGTTGGGGATGTGGTGTCCAAATCAGTCCTCATGTATAACTAATTCAAATCTTTGTGACAAGGCAGCTCATCAGCATACAATTTTTGCATCTACCGGGATGAATGAACTCAGAAGAAGACCAGGTGAAGATGTTGGTTCAAGCAAAGTTGCTTGCAGACATTGCATCGTTGGAGGAGAGGTGTGTATAGTTTTAATTTTCTGTTATATTTGTCCTCCCCTTAGACTCCAATGCACTTCACAGAAATGGCAAAATTTCACAGAAGTCTCCTGAAATTCGTAGGAATTTGGGGAAAGTGAAAACTTGGGTTGCTTCATCCTTAACCACTTGCTTACTGGGCACATAAACCCCCTTTGTTCCCAGGCGAAATTTCAGCTTTCGGCACTGCGTCGCTTTAACTGACATTTGCGCGGTCGTGCGACGTGGCTCCCAAATAAAATTGACGTCCTTTTTCCCCCACAAATAGAGCTTTATTTTGGTGGTATTTGATCACCTCTGCGGTTTTTATTTTTTGCGCTATAAACAAAAAAAGAGCGACAATTTTAAAAATATATATATATATTTTTTACTTGTTGCTATAATAAATATCCAATTTTTAAAAAAAAAAAAACGATTTTTTTTCTCAGTTAAGGCCGATACGTATTTTTCGACGTATTTTTGACTGGTTTGCGCAAAAGTTATAGCGCCTACAAAATGGGGAAAAGAATTATGATTTTTTTTTATTATTTTTTTTTACTAGTAATGGCGGCGATCTGCGATTTTTATTGAGCCTGCGATATTGCGGCGGACGTATCGGACACTTTTGACACAAATTTGGGACCATTCACATTTATACAGCGATCAGTGCTATAAAAATGCACTAATTACTGTATAAATGTGACTGGCAGGGAAGGGGTTAACACTAGGGGATGAGGACGGGGTTAAATGTGTATCCTGGGTGTGCTCTAACTGTGTGGGGGAGGGGGACTGACTGGGGGAGGTGACCGATGCTGTGTCCCTATGTACAAGAGATACAGATCGGTCTCCTCTCCTCTGACAGCACGTGGAGCTCTGTGTTTACACACAGAGCTCCACGTCCCTGCTGTGTTACCGACGATCGCGTGTACCCGACGGACATCGTGGCCGCCAGGTACACGCATCGGCTCTTCGGCGATGCGCCGGGACAGTGTTTACCTGCTGCGCGCCCCCCAGTGGCGCGCGTGGGTAATGCACATAAAAGGATGTCTAAAGACGTCCACTCGGCACTTGAGAACCGCGCTGTGGACGTCTTTTGTCTATAGCGCGGGTCTCAAAAGGGTTAAGGGGGTTGTAAAGGAATTTTTTTTTTTTTCATAATAAGCATCCTTTACCTGCAGACATTCCTCTTTTCACTTCCTCATTGTTTGTTTTTGCTCAGAAGTTGCTCTATTTCTTCTCTGTTCTGTTCACTTCCTGCTTGTCTGATTTTTACTGACCATCGTGATGGGAGGCTTTACTGCGGTGGTCAGTGATGTGCTCGCCCCCTCCTGGAAACTACATCTGTGCGGCAGGACGCTCTCTACGCGTGAGGCCGTGTACACACGACCGGTCCATCCGATGAGAATGGTCCGACGGAGCGTTTTCATCGGATCACCGCTGAAGCAGACTGATGGTCTGATGTGCGTACAAAAACCAATCGGGTCAGAACGCGGTGACGTAAAACACACGACGTGCTGAAAAAAACGAAGTTCAATGCTTCCAAGCATGCGTCGACTTGATTCTGAGAATGCGTGGGTTTTGAACCGATGCTTTTGTGTACTTTTGTGTACTAATCATCGGTTTTGACCGATGGTCAGCCGTCCATCGGTTCGATTTTAAAGCAAGTTCTCTCATTTTTGTCCGAAGGATAACAGACCGATGGGCCGTTCAGTCCGTTTTCATCCGTTTGGACCGGTCGTGTGTACGCGGCCTCAGAGACTTCAAGGAGGTGTGAATTACTGGGTGTGCCGCAATGCATACTGGGAAATGTAGTTTGTAACGGAACTATGTATTCTGCCTGGACATCTATAATCATCATGCAGTGAGGCATACAAAAGGTTAATTGAATTCTATTGATAAAGGAATGTGTCTGATCAGGTCATGTTAAATGTGGTTCGGGGCCGAAATGTCTAGATACTGATTAAGTGATTAACTCAAGGGGATGTCATCATTATTTTAAAGTATCTATTGAAGCCCCCCCCCCCCACTGTGTGAGGAGGGGGGGCGGAGAGTTTCATTGTTCCTGTAACAGCTTGTAACTAGATATAAACCAGCAGAATGTACCATTAAAGACAGTCTACTTGACCCTTCAAAACGTAGCCCCGTCTGGTTCTTGAAAGGGGATTCTATGGGACTATTATTCTGCTCCTTTTACAGCTGAACCGGACTCTCTCTCTCTGGATCTCGTGGATGGGGATATACCGGCGGTACTTGCATATCGCAACTTGCCAGGGAAAAGGACGTCTCCAACGGCTGATACCCTCTCACTACTTGGGTAGCCGTTACATAGTTCTTACATGAACGAGCACCGCAAACCAGGAAGTGAATGAGAGAACAGAAACTAGAATGCCGGAGGTGATATAGATGAAGAAATTTAATAGGTATTTACTTGTTTTTTTTAACAGAATCATTACACTATTCTGTCTGTCTACCTTGCAGACATTAATTTTAGGCAAAACATTTTTTTCCTTTACAACTCCTTTAAAGAACATGGGTCTCCAAAGTACGACCTGCTACAAGATTTTATCTGGCCCACAACTGATGTGCACAGTCTCAGTGGACTCTGCTAAAAAGGACTCAGATGAGAACTCTGATGTAAGGGGGTACAGTGATTGGGACCGTGATGTGAGGGGGACTCTGATGTAAGTGGGGATTCTGTTGGTGACCCTAATGTAAGAGGGGACTCTGTTTGGGGCCCTGATGTAAGGGGGACTTTAATAGGGACCCTGATGTAAGTGGGGACTCTGTTTGGAACCCGAATGTAAGGGGGAATTTAATGGAGACCCTGATGTAAGGGGGGCTGTAATGGGGACCCTGATTTAAAGGGGGGAATCTGTTTGGGGCCCTGATGTAAGGGGGACTGTAATGGGGACCCTTATGTAAAGGTGGGACTCCGTTGGGGACCCTGATATAAGGGGGGACTCTTTTGGGGACCCAGATCTAAGGGGGGTTGTAATGGGGACCCTAATGTAAAGGGGAGGGGGCTTCCATGAAAAAGGTGCAGACCAAATTTATATTTGTTGGCCCTTTTTTAATGGCTCAAGTTTTTTTGGAAGGTATTTGCTTTGTTTTACTGAAGTTCTTTCAGTTCTTTTCTTTTATTCTGGATCAAATAATGCTGATTACAAAAAATCTCCAAGCAAAACATAATAATTAGTCTATAAAAATGAATATTTTAAAAATATGTAATGTGGCCCTCATACTGAAAATTTGGAGACCCCTGTTATAGAAGAATGACCAATATCCAATGTCTTTGTGTACCACAACTTTTATTTGTTTAGTTGAGGCTATCTGCTGATCATTCAGTAGCATTTATAAATTATTTAACCTAAATAATTTTTTACTGTCTGGCTTTCAAAATTATTATGTCCCCGCTTCCCTTAAAAGCAATTATTATAAATAAGTAAGACTAATTTTTAAACATTAACCATTGATTATATTAGATAAGAGATACTTTCATTAGAACACCAAAGTATAAAGGAATTTCCATTTGCATCAGGCAAGTGATCATTGTCTGTGTTTTAGTCTTTTCATATATTTCTGTAAGCTTTATCACAACTTTAAGCACAAGTGCTCAATCCATGGGTCAGTACCCCAATCAGGGCTCCACAATCTGTTGTTTCAGGTGCCAGATTTGCAAAACCCTTAACTAACATATTTGGGTCCAGATCCACGTACCTCGGCGCATCTGTAAGTCCGGAGTAGCGTAGCTCAGATACACTACGCCGCCGTAACTTACAGCGTATTTTATGGCGGCGTAGTGTAACTGTGTCGGCGTAAGGGCACGCAATTCAAATGGATGAGATGGGGGCGTGTTTTATGGTAATTCCTATTGACCCCACGTAATTGACGTTTTTTTTGAACGGCGTCCGTGGGGGTATCCCAGTGCGCATGCTCGAAATTAACCCGCAACAAGCCAATGCTTTCGACGTGAACGTAATTCTACGCAAAGCGCCTATTCGCGAACGTTTTACACAAACGACGTACACAACGGAAAATTCTACGCTGGCCCGACGTCAATACTTAACATTGTGTACGCCTCATAGACCCAGGGGTAACGTTACCCCGAAAAAAGCCTTACGGAAACAACGTAAAAAAATACGTACGTTTGTGGATCGCCGTATCTAGCTCATTTGCAAACTCTACGCGGAAATCAACGGAAGTGCCACCTAGCGGCCAGCGTAAATATGCACCTAAGATCCGACGGCGTACTAAGACGTACGCCAGTCGGATCGAGCCCACCTTCAGTCATATCTTGTTTTGTGGATACAAAACAAAGATACGACGGGCATCGTAGAAATTACGCGGCGTATCAATAGATACGCCGGCGTAATTTCTTTGTGGATCTGGGCCTTGGGGTCTTGGAAATATGGCCACATTACCTAAATATTAGACATGTGCATTCGTTTTCGCCCGAATTTCAGGGATTTTCACGTTAATTTTAACAAACGATAACGAATGCGCAGAATCTGAAATCCAAAAGATCCGACATAAAAACGCTTTATTTTTGTTCGATATAGATAGAAGATTCGACATGACGGTGACAATAGTGATCTGTGTCTATCGAATCTGTGGTCAAATGTGCCTAACCTAACTATATTAGTCCAAGATTATTTGACATAGAGAAAAAAGATTCAACCTTATAGAGACATGAAGATTTGACGAAGCAGCTAAAAACATACGATCGCCGCGAGTGGACATTTATGGTCAAATGCTCCCCCCCAAGGCTATAGAAGAATTTTAATGTTGGTTGACTAGTAATAATAATTAATAAATATAATTATTACTAGTTATACAACATTAGAATTCTACTATAGCTTGTGGGCGGAGCATTCGACCGGAAATGTACGATTGCGGCGTCGTACAGTTTAGTTGCTTCGTCAAATCTTCTTAGAACATTCAACAGACACCATAAGCCTTCAATTAACAGATTCGACCTTAATTTAATATTACACACATTAGAGCCAGCATAGTAAGGGCATTTACATTCGGCATTTTTTTTTTTCTTTTCTCTGTACATACCTTTATATTCTAGAAAAAAGAGGATCACCGCTCCAGGTGGGTCGCTATGTAGAGTAGACTGACTCAGGATACCGTGGGTGCTGGCAATGCACTGACCATGCATGAGATACGAAGAGAGGAAATGGATAGCCGCACTCCAATAACCAAAAAGGTTGTCTTTTTATTCAAACGAACAACCAACGAACCACTAACCATGATTAAGCACTAGCTCAGTGCGAAACGCGTCAGGCTGTTCCCCTGTTCCTTTGCTGTGACCTTGTGAAGTGATGTATTTGCTGTTCGTTTGAATAAAAAGACAACCTTTTTGGTTATTGGAGTGCGGCTATCCATTTCCTCTCTTTGTATCTCACCTTTATATTCTGTTTTTGTCCAGGGCTTCCGATGACTACGGGACTGGGCGTTCCTATCCTTCCGTTGGATGATTGACGGCTTGTGAAACAGGTGACCTGTCGCACAATGCGCGTCACAAGATGTCGGGAAATAGCCGAGCTGCAAGTCGGCACTATACGGCGCCTGCGCAGTCAGCTCTACGCGGCAGGCGCCGTATAGTGTCGACTCGCAGCCTGGCTATTTCCGGAAATCTGGTGACGCGCGTTGTGCGACAGGGGACCTGTTTCACAAGCCGTCAATCATCGAACCGAAGGATAGGAACGCCCAGTCCCGGAGTCATCGCAACCCTGAGGCTGGGATAGGAACGCCCAGTCCCGCAGTCATCAGAACGTGGAAGCCCTGGACCAAATCAGAATATAAAGGTAAGTACGGAGAAAAAAAAACTGCCAAAAGTATATGCCCTTACTATGCTGCCTAAAAAATCGTTTTTAGGGTGAACCTCCACTTTAATTTGGATTTTTGGACGAATGCATTTTTTAACGAAACAAAATGAATAAAAACGAATTTCGGGAGTAACTAAAACTGAAATTCCGAAACAAAATATTTCAGTGTGCACATGTCTACTAAATATATTGCAGAAACTGACACGCCGTTTGGCTGCCCAACTTCCGAAAGATTGACTACCACCCAAAAGACTGACCACTGTGGCTTTTGTAGAAGCCTCTGCTCTCTGCACTGAATTGTGTTCCCTACATCAAAACTACAAAAACAATTCAACGTTACTAAACCAAAATGTATTATGCAATTCTAACACGGGTTACATGGACTCCGGGAAAAGAAAGATTATTTGTTGAAGCACAAAGTTTGTTTTATACATAAAGTCTTCCCTGACAATTGTTGATAGGGTACTCTAGTTTTATCAACACAAGTTCTTCAACCAGATGACAAATAGGGTGTCTCGCTATGGTAATTATAATCAGGACAAACTTTTTGCACAAGTTTATAGTCAATGCTGAAGAAAGCAATATATATGCAAATAACTTTAAAGGGCTTGGAACACAACCAGGATACGTGGCTCTGGGTTTGTTCTTGGTAACAGATTTTAGAAGGATCAAAGTTGCACAAAGCTGTCTTCTTGGCCCTGTCCGTTTTCTCATACTCAATCCGGCAATTGAAGGACTTGGCGTCTTTGCTCTCTAGGGTAGACTGAGCAGAAGGTTCAAACTCCACCACCTTGGAGGGTGGAACGAGACTCACAGAAACATTTCCGAGCCCTGTGGAGTTATGGCGAAAGTAAACGCTGAAGGTGCCATTTCCATGGTCTACGATTTTGCCCGTGATGAGCAGGTTCAACTTGACAGTTTTAATATTGGAGTGAAAATCCCCCCAGCCAAACATTTTTTTAAACTTTCCAGTTTTAACTATAGGCCTCCGTTTAGTTCGTACTAGGGACTCTTGGGCGTCGGTGATGTTGGCGAGCCAGTTCCAGAAGTGCTCTGTGGTGTCAAAGTAGGAGAGCTGGCCTTGCCGTTGGAGAGCCGATTGCTTGACAAACAGACGTAGAGGGCTGTGGACCCTGCTGTGGGCCACATTGTTTTCCAGATTCTCGGAAGTTCCCTTCTCCGACCACTTTAGTGCATCTGTTGCTTGCAGTATTTCTTTGTCACAAAGAATCTAATAATAATAATAAAAAAAAATGAAAAAATATTAAAAACATTAAAATGAAATTACAGCTTACATCGCCATTTTGAAACACGTATGTTGTAAGTGAAGCTAAAGTTATAAAAAAAAGGCACATTCACTCATATGTATGTATCATCAAACAAACGTTGATTGAATTTTTTTTTTTTCCGACATTGACTTATATTGCCAATTTGGCCATGGGTTTACAAGCCAAAAAGGGCACCTGACTTACTTTTTACAATGCACCACAGGGAAGGCATATGTGTAGCTCGAGACAAAACCAAAGAAAATTCCCAGCTCAATTGGTCAGCCAATCTCCTACCAACCAAATTATATTGTGATAAAAACAGGGATTTAGTTGGCACACGTTTGAAATACATGCGTACGCTGCAGAGCCGCTCCACTGGCACCCCCAATATGTCTTCAGTCCTACATTTATGAAAGCCTCCATAGTAGAAGCACATGCATTCTAATGGATGGATAGAGGGCAGGTGAGCCTGGAGGAAGCCCAACCCTCCTTAACCACTTCAGCCCCAGAAGGTTTCACCCCCTTAATGACCAGGCCATTTTTTGTGATATGGCACTGCATCACTTTAACCCCTTCCCGACCGCCGCATGTACATATACGTCGACAGAATGGCACGTACAGGCACATTGGCGTACCTGTACGTCCCTGCCTAGACGTGGGTCGGGGGTCCGATCGGGGCCCCTCCCGCGACTTGCGGCGGTCGGGTCCCCTTGGGGAGCGATCCGGGACGACGGCGCGGCTATTTGTTTATAGCCGCTCCGTCGCGATCGCTCCCCGGAGCTGAAGAACGGGGAGAGCTGTGTGTAAACACGGCTTCCCCGTGCTTCACTATGGCGCTGCATCGATCGAGTGATCCCTTTTATAGGGAGACTCGATCGATGACGTCATTCCTACAGCCACACCCCCCTACAGTTGTAAACACACACACAGTGTACACCAAATCCTACAGTGCCACCTGTGGTTAACTCCCAAACTGCAACTGTCATTTTCACAATAAAGAATTCAATTTAAATGCATTTTTTGCTGTGAAAATGACAATGGTCCCAAAAATGTGTCAAAATTGTCCAAAGTGTCCGCCATAATGTCGCAGTCACGAAAAAAATCACTGA
Organism: Rana temporaria; assembly: GCF_905171775.1. Lineage (NCBI taxonomy): Eukaryota > Metazoa > Chordata > Amphibia > Anura > Ranidae > Rana > Rana temporaria. Next base: position 197,240,173 of record NC_053494.1, on the reverse strand, counting down.
TCGCTGCCATTAGTAGTAAAAAAAAAAAAAAATTAATAAAAATGCAATAAAACTATCCCCTATTTTGTAAACGCTATAAATTTTGCGCAAACCAATCGATAAACGCTTATTGCGATTTTTTTTACCAAAAATAGGTGCAAGAATACGTATCGCCCTAAACTGAGGAAAACATTTTTTTTTATATATGTTTTTGGGGGATATTTATTACAGCAAAAAGTAAAAAAATATTGCATTTTTTTCAAAATTGTCGCTCTATTTTTGTTTATAGCGCAAAAAATAAAAACCGCCGAGGTGATCAAATACCACCAAAAGAAAGCTCTATTTGTGGGGAATAAAAGGACGCCAATTTTGTTTGGGAGCCACGTCGCACGACCGCGCAATTGTCTGTTAAAGCGACGCAGTCCCGAACTGTAAAAACACCTTGGGTCTTTAGGCAGCAATATGGTCCAGGGCTTAAGTGGTTAACTTAAAATTGCAATAAACGTATATTGATTGGTTTGCGCAAAAAAGTTATCAACGCAATAACTTTTTCGCAAACCAATCAATGGTAAACTATGGGAAAGATTAATTAGATTTTTTATGTTTTTACAGGGTAATGGCAGCGATTTGCGATATGTAGCGCGACGCCGACATTGCAGTGGACAAATCTGGCCCTAAGTGACACTTTTTGGGGACCAGTGACATTATTACACTGATCAATGTATAAATGACACTGGCAGGGAAGGGGTTAACACTAGGGGGCGATCAAGAGATTAACTGTGTTCCCTCAGTGTGTTCTAACTGTGTGGGGGCTCACTGGAACACCACAGAGATCGCTGTTCACAGTTTATTTGCCTATAGTAAATCTACCCCATTGTGTCAGTATGTTGTATTGTGCCATAGCATTAGCAATTGACACAGCTTGCGGAGTACACACTATGCTATTAATTTTTATTGGTACCCCATTGCATAAAAACACACACACACCTGACCCTCAGTGCACCACAACATATACAGTACATACTGTTTTTGTAATTGATACATACATTTACTGTATTATTTTTATGGATTTTGTGGGATATTGATGCTTTGTAATTGGTGGAAATAAAATCCTGTGTTTCACGATACTTTAAAAATGGGTGATTTTTGGGATGCCAGCATAATTTCCCAACAATAAAATAATTTTGTCTCATCAATTTAAAGGTCTTTAGTAAACCCAGAACCTGTAATCACTGCCAAGTCTTTGTCAGTAGAACCAACTTCCTCAAGAAGACAGTAAAAGCTTTCATTCATCATGTTATGCTTTCCCATCTAGAACGCTGCAAACCAATTTTTTTTTCCTTTTCCAGCCCCCCACCCAGGTAATTGCATATCTTCATGTCTATGTATTCAAAATGCCACAGTCAGGTGCTGCTTATCCTCTTTGTAATTCACAATTGGCTGTTATTTCTCCTTATAATGACTATGTACATGAACAACGGATTAAAGCTTAACTCCAGGTAAGAAGCTTGATTCACAGTTGCCGTTGCAGTGCATATACTGTATATGAACTGTGCCAAAGGATTTGCAATTCTGTTCAGCTAGTCTTAGAATTCAGACACCCCTGCCAGACAGCACAGCCAAGTCCTCAACCATCTGTCAGGGCTGGGCTCAGCCCTAGCTTCTCTGAGCTGGCTGCTCAGCTGTCGGCTAATTGCCAGCTCCTATCTCTCCACAGGGACTCACCTGTTGATGCTATCCTGCTCATCAGTCCTACCTACTTGAGGCTGGGTTCACACTAAATACTACACTACTTTCATCCTACTTTGCTCTGTGTTCAATGTTTCCCTATGAGAGCTGTCTTACTGGTCCTACACAAGTCGGTCCGACTTTGAAAATGCTCCCTGTACTACTTTTGGTCCTACATTGATCCTACTTCAGCCCATTGAATGTCATTGAAGTCGGACCAAAGTAGTATCCTGTTCATGAAAGTAGGATGGATGTAGGACCAATGTATGATAAATGTAGGACCAATGTAGCAGAGCAAAGTAGGATGAAAGTAGTGTAGTAGTGTGAACCCAGCCTCAGGCCCCATTCACATGAGGCGGACTCTGTCGCTACGGAGTCCACCTGCTCCCACCAGATCGGCGGGAGATCAGTCCGCAGATCTCCGCTGAGCCGGCAGATGACAAGCTCTTCTCTGCTCACTGAGCGGGGAGGGGCTTGTGCAGCGCCGCTGATTCCTATGGAGCGATCTGATGAAAACGGACAGCATGTCCGTTTTCATCAGATCTCACCCGATTCGATATGGATGGATATGGACGTTTTGCCTTACGTCTGATTTTGGCGGATCGGGTCGGATGTCAGCGGACATGTCTCCGCGGGCATGGAACGGCCGTTCAGGTCCGCCGTCAAAACTGACAGGCGGACCTGAATGGCCCGTCTGTGTGAATGGGGCCTAAGCCGTCCAGCTCAGATGATCTCTGCCTTGGTCAACATGAATGAATAACTTGTATAGCGCTACAAATGCAAACTAAATTGCCTCAACATCACAGAGACTATCTCCTGTGTCCCTGTTAAAGACTTGCTTGGCTGACATCCCTTCTGGCTCCTGATCCTGCTTGCTTTTCTACTACGTTCTTCTCTGGCTCCCTGAAGTTTGGCTTGTCTGACTATCCAGTCCGGTTCCTTAAGAGCCGGTTCACACAGGGGCGGCATGACTTCTGGGGCGACTCGGCCAGGCGACCTGAAGACGACTTCCAAGGCGACTTGCAAAATGACTTCTGTATAGAAGTCAATGCAAATCGCCCAGAGTCGCCCCCAAAGTAGTACAAGAACCTTTTTCTAAGTCGGAGCGACTTGCGTCGCTCCTATTAGAACGGTTCTATTCACTACAATGGGACGTGACTTGTCAGGCGGCTGCGTCGCCTGACGAGTCGCCCCAGTGTGAACCGGGTCTCACTCTGGCTATGTTTTGACTATGTTTACTCTGTTTATCTTTGTATTATTATTAACCCCTTCCATACAGGGCATTTTCACCCCCTTCCTGCCCAGACCAATTTTTTGTTTTCAGCGCTGTTGCACTTTGAATGACAATTGCGCGGTCATGCAACACTGTATCCAAATGAAATCTTCCCCCCCACAAATAGAGCTTTCGTTTGGTGGTATTTGATCATCTCTGCGTTTTTTTATTTTTTGCGCTATAAACAAAAGAAGAACGACAATTAAAAAAACAAAAAAAAAACACAAATATTTTTTTAATTTTTAAATAAAAAAATACCAATTTTTTTTTATTTTTTTTTTTCTTTAGTTTAGACCGATACATATTCTTCTACACATTTTTGGTAAAAAAAATCGCAATAAGTGTATATTGATTGGTTTGCGCAAAAGTTATAACATCTACAAAATAGGGAATAGATTTCTGGCATTTTTATTTATTATTTTTTTTTTTTACTAGTAATGGCAGCGATCTGCGATTTTTATTGTGACCGTGACATTGCGGCGGACACATGGGACACTTTTGACACGTTTTTGGTACCATTCACATTTATACAGTGATTAGTGCTATAAAACTGAATTGATTATTGTGTAAATGTGACTGGCAGGGTAGGGGTTAACACTAGGGGGGCGCTGAAAGGGGTTAATATGTTCCCTAAAATGTGTTCTAACTGTAGGGGGAGGGGACTCACAAGGGGAGGAGACCGATTTGTGTTCCTCTGTACTGGGAACACAGCATCGGTTTCCTCACCTCTGACAGGAGGTGGATCTGTGTGTTTACACACACAGATCCACACTTCTGCAGTGATCACCGGCAATCGCAGGTGCCCGGCGGACATTGCGGCCACCGGGCACGCGCGGCGGGTCACGGGCGGTGCCGCGCGCACGTCCTAGATTGCCGGGAAGAAAGGACGTCATATGATGTCCACCCGGATCGAGGGAGGGTTCCTGCCGGCGTCATTTTACAATGGCCTGGTAAGGAAGAGGTTAAACAAGTGTGATTTAACTGTACTTCTGTCTCGGTCTGATTCATGGTTTCTGACACCATCACTGCTGAAAGCCGATCTTCAGTGCGTCTGAGGCTGCGCCATAAACCAAAGACACTATTTACTCAATTTTTAATATTCAAAGCAAACTCACCCATCCATTCATGTCTCCAATCTCCATGCTTTATTTTGTTGAGAAATTACTTTGAACCCCCCCCCCCCCCCCCCTAGCATTTCTGGCTGTGGCCATCTTGAGTAAAGGCAAATGATTAATGTAGCATTAAAATTCCTGGAATCCATCGCCTTTAGATCAAGCTTTAATGCAGGAGAGTGTCCTAAGCTGAGAAAACCCCTCCCCCACTCCTCCCCTCCTGAAGACTCCGGGGATGTATGACATCATTTGCCTAGGCCTAGGTGTGTTTTCTTGGATGAAGGGTGTGAGTCCTTGGTAGGGTTGCCACCTCATCCCTTTAAAACTGAACACATATGAATTACACATGTTCTGTGGCTGATTAAGGTGGTTGTAAACCCTTTACAACCACTTTATATTACAGGTAAGCCTATATTAAGACTTACCTGTAGCTACCCCCAGATATCTTCTAAACCTACACAGTTTAGGAGATATCCCCTGTCCCCTGCATATGCCAAAGTCATCGGAAAATGCGCACTGGGGCAAACTAAAGCATATGCCGTTGCTTCATGCCGTGTGCCGTTACGTCATCACAATGCCGGAGCCTCAATACCTGGAAGTCACCCCCGGGAGAGATGTCGCCGCCGGAAGGGGGGACAATGACTGCTGCGAAGGGCTTTGAGGCTTCGTGCTCTCTATCTACAACGTAGAGATCTTCCTGACTCCCCTGTAGTCCAAGGGAGGGGGCGAGCACGACACTCCGCACCAGGAGTTACAGACAGAAGAACAGGAAGTGAGGATTTCTCAGAAGAAATAAGGACATTTAAAAGCAAAATGGAAGGATGAGGTAAGTGAAGGAGGATTGCACTAAGGTAAAGGTAGCTATTTAGGAAAAAAAATTGTACTTTTACAACCCCTTTAACCCAGTGGCGGCCCGTCCATAGGGACGCACGGGCGCCGCCCCCCCTCCCACAGTCACAAAAAAATAAAATAAAAAAGCGGGCCCTTTAAGAACTTTTATTCGGCTAAAATGTCATTTTGACATTTTAGCCGCAGTTCTGGCGGCCGTCTATAGAGGTCGCTGCAGCGCCACCCCCTCTCGCAAATAACACACATTCGTGCATAAATGCACAAATGTATGTTATTGTTGGTTGCCAGCGCTGCCTGGTCTATTCAGATAACCGGATGCGGGACGCCGGTTACCCGAATAGCGGCAGCTGGTTGGCTGAGGGGAACTGCCTATCAAAGCCAGCGGCTCTGATAGGCTTTTCTCCGGCTCTCAGCTGTCTATACTCTGAGCGCAGGCAATCTGCGCTCATTGTATAAGACAAACAGCCGTTTCAGCCAATCAGGTTCCCGGATTCTGGTTATCAGGAACCTGATTGGCTGAAGCTTCACCACAGCGGCAGAAGACATCGAGGGAGCACATGGAATCCTCAGGTAAGTGCTTTTTACAGGGAAAGGGGCACAGTGACATCATGGGGCACAGTGGTGACAAAGGGCACAGAGGTGACAATTGGCACAGTGGCATCATGGGGCACAGTTGTGAGTGAGAATGGGCACAGTGGCATCATGGGGCACAGTGGTGACAATGGGCACAGTGGCATCATGGGGCACAGTGGTGACAATTAAAGGGCACAGTGGTGACAATTGGCACAGTGGCAACAGTTGAGGGGCACAGTGGCTGCGTTTGATGGCATGGCACAGTGGTGACAATTGATGGCACTGTCACTGCGTTTGATGGTATGGCACAGTGGTGACAATTGATGGCACAGTTGCTGTGTTGCATGGCACAGTGGTGACAATTGATGGCACAGTGGCTGCGTTTGATGGCATGGCACAGTGGTGACAATTGATGGCACAGTGGTTGCGTTTGATGGCATGGCATAGTGGTGACAATTGATGGCACAGTGGCTGCGTTTGATGGCATGGCACAGTGGTGACAATTGATGGCACAGTGGCTGCGTTTGATGGCATGGCACAGTGGTGACAATTGATGGCACAGTTGCTGTTTGATGGCATGGCACAGTGGTGACAATTGATGGCACAGTTGCTGTGTTTGATGGCATGGCACAGTGGTGACAATTGATGGCACAGTTGCTGTGTTTGATGGCATGGCACAGTGGTGACAATTGATGGCACAGTGGCTGCGTTTGATGGCATGGCACAGTGGTGACAATTGATGGCACAGTGGCTGCGTTTGATGGCATGGCACAGTGGTGACAATTGATGGCACAGTTGCTGTTTGATGGCATGGCACAGTGGTGACAATTGATGGCACAGTGGCTGCGTTTGATGGCATGGCACAGTGGTGACAATTGATGGCACAGTTGCTGTGTTTGATGGCATTGCACAGTGGTGACAATTGATGGCACAGTGGCTGCATTTGGTGGCATGGCACAGTGGCTGTGTTTGATGGCACAGTGGCTGTATGTGATGGGCACAGTGAGGCTGCAATTTTTTTTTTTTTCGTTTGCGCCCCCCCAAAAATTTTGAGCACCAGCCGCCACTGCTTTAACCACTTAACCCCGGACCATATTGCTGGTCAAAGACCAGAGCACTTTTTGCGATTCGGCACTGCGTCGCTTTAACTGACAATTGCGCGGTCGGCTCCCAAACAAAATTGGCGTCCTTTTTTCCTCACAAATAGAGCTTTCTTTTGGTGGTATTTGATCACCTCTGCGGTTTTTAGTTTTTGCGATATAAACAAAAATAGAGCGACAATTTTGAAAAAAAATGATTTTTTACTTTTTGCTATAATAAATATCCCCCAAAAATATATAAAAAAAACTTTTTTTTCCTCAGTTTAGGCCGATACGTATTCTTCTACATATTTTTCGTAAAAAAAAAATCGCAATAATCGTTTTTTGATTGGTTTGCGCAAAAGTTTTAGCGTTTACAAAATAGGGGGTATTTTTATGTCATTTTTATTAATATTTTTTTTTACTAGTAATGACGGCGATCAGCGATTTCTTTTTTCCAGTACTGCGACATTATGGCGGACACTTCGGACACTTTTGACACATTTTTGGGACCATTGTCATTTTTATAGCGATCAGTGCTATAAAAATGCATTGGATTACTATAAAAATGCCACCGGCAGGGAAGGGGTTAACACTAGGGGGCGGGGAAGGGGTTAAGTATGTTCCCTGGGTGTGTTCTAACTGTAGGGGGGGTGGCCTCACTAGGGGAAATGACTGATCTTCTGTTTATACATTGTATGAACAGAAGATCAGGCATTTCTCCCCTGACAGGACCGGGAGCTGTGTGTTTACACACACAGCTCCCGGTCCCCGCTCTGTAACGAGCGATCGCGTGTGCCCAGCGGCGATCGTACCCGCCGGGGCATGCGCATGGGAGTCGGTCGCGCCCCTAGTGGCCTGCGCGAGAGCCGACGTATAGCTACGGGCTCTCGCGCAGTGGAGCCGACCTGCCGCCGTGTTGAATGTTGATCAGGGAAGAGGGGGGACAAAGGAAGATATTATATTCATACACTTTGTGTACATTAGAATTGACTATTATAAAAAAGCAGGGAGGCCATATCATGTGATACACCATTTGAGAAATAACCAGGATACCGTATTTGCCGTTGTATAAGACGACTGGGCGTATAAGACGACCCCCTATTTTTCCAGGAAAAATGTTGGTTTTGGGATATACTTGCCATATAAGACTACCCCCTTCCTACTAGTCTTTCTGGAAGCTGAGGGGTAGCCGGAACAGGCTTTTTACAAATCTCACTGTGCCATTACATTACATGCCCCCACTGTGCCATCACTTGCCCCCACTGTGCCATCACTTGCCTACACTGTGCCATCACTTGCCCCCACTGTGCCATCACTTGCCTCCACTGTGCCATCAATTGCCCCCACTGTGCCATCACTTGCCTACACTGTGCCATCACTTGCCCCCACTGTGCCATCACTTGCCCCCACTGTGCCATCACTTGCCTACACTGTGCCATCACTTGCCCCCACTGTGCCATCACTTGCCTCCACTGTGCCATCACTTGCCCCCACTGTACCATCACTTGCCTACACTGTGCCATCACTTGCCTACACTGTGCCATCACTTGCCCCCACTGTGCCATCACTTGCCCCCACTGTGCCATCACTTCCCCCCACTGTGCCATCACTTGCCCCCACTGTGCCGATCGGTCTCCTCTCCAGAGACAGGACGCTGTCTCTGTGTAAAACGGCAATGAGAGATGATCTCATATGTTTACATATGAGATCATCTCTCATTGGCCGCACAGATCGCATCGCAAACGGCCACTCTGATTGGCCGTTCGCGGTGATCTGTAATTGGCTCTGTCCAAGGGACACGGCCAACACAGAGTGTTCCCGCTGCGCGCTCTGGAGCGCGCGTGGGGAACGCGCAAAGGGGCGGACGTCAATTGACGTCCACTTGGATTTTCGGATCCGCGCTGTAGCCGTCATTTGACTATAGCGCGGATCCCAAGCGGTTAAATCATGGACGCTCGCAGCTCGGAGACTGTCACCGGCGTATAAGACGACCCCCGACTTTGGATGCATTTTTTTTGCATCCAAAAAGTCGTCTTATACGCCGGAAAATACGGTACTTACAACTGATCCAAATCTTTCGCAATTTTTTTTGGACTGCATAGAACAGGGAATTTTCCTTTAAGCACCGTTTTTCCTAAAACTATTAATGGCATTAACAGGGACAAAAAAAAAAAAAAAATGCTTTAGAAAGAAAAATGGCAGCACTTAATCTGTCCGAGCTGGCGAATCTCAAAGCATTCATCAAGACTTGAGTAATTTGTATCTTGGCCGAGCTTATGAATTTCACAAAAGCATCTACAGCCGCTAGATTCCCCGATATTATTGTCCCGCTGAATGTGCCGTCCTGCAAGATTAATAACATGAATTTGTTTTACATCAATTAAAGGGAGGAATTGACATTCTTTTGTTGGAGAAGGCTGGCAGATCTAACAATACACGTCGCGGCAGTTGAGACGCCAAAAAATAAAACATTAAACATTTTTTTTTTTTTTTGGTATTTCTTTCTTCTGTGAAGTTTTGATTATATTGATTTATTTTTTCCAGAATGATGGACATGTGCTGAGCTTGTGGTAATAAGGAAGGTTTTTTCAGTTTTCTAGATTTGTTTGCTGAGAACATTATATTGTGTGTTTTGTGTACGAGAATAGAACGTTCTACATCAATCTACTAATGACCGACTCATTAGTAGAATAGGGTGTCTGCTGTTCCTTAATCACTTCAATACCAGCCACTTTCCCCCCTCCTGCCCAGGACAATTTTCAGCTTTCAGCGCTGTTGCACTTTGAATGACAATTGCGCGGTAATGCTACACTGTACGCAAACTACATTTTTATAATTTTCTTCCCACAAATAGAGCTTTATTTTGGTGGTATTTGATCATTTGCGGTTTTAATCTTTTGCTAAACAAACTAAAAAAAGACCGTAATTTTTTCTTCTTTTCTGTTATAAAATGTTGTTTTCTCCTTCACTGACGGACACTGATGAGGAGGCACTAATATGCAGCACTGATAGGCAGCACTGATATGCAGAAATGATGGGCACTGATAGGTGGCACTGATGGGCACTGATAGGCGGCACTAATAGGTGGCACTGATAGGCAGCACTGATGGGCACTCATAGGTGGCACCGAGAGATGGCAGTGGATAGGCAGCACTGATGAGGAGCCACTGACAGGCATTACTGATGGGGCACTAATTGGCACTGTGGGCACTGACAGGTGTTACTGATGGGGCAAAGACTGGCAGCTGATGGGCACTGATTGGCAGCTGATGGGCACCTCTCATGGGGGCTGCGCTGATAATCAATGTGCTTATCAGTGCAGACTCCCCCTTTGATAGGAAGAGCTGCCGATTGGCTCTCCCTGTCAGCGTGAACCGAGGAAAGACGTTTAGCAGCAATTCGTCAATCATCGAACCGAAGGATAGGAACGCCCAGTCCCGCAGTCATTGGAACCCGGAAGCCCTGGACAAAATCAGGATATAAAGGTATGTACAGAGAAAAAAAAAATTACCTGGCAAAAGTAAATGTACTTAGTATCATTAGTATGCTACATCTGATTTAAAAAAAAAATTTTTTGGGTGAACCCCCGCTTTAATAACATGTCACAGGATGTACCCTTGTGGCTAACAGAGACCAGAGTGAAGGAAATACTAAATAAGCTTAACACAAATAAATCACCAGGACCAGATGGTTTACACCAAAGGCCCCGTACACACGAGAGGATTATCCGCTGGAAACGGTCCGTTCCCGCGGATAAATCCTCTGGCGGATTTTGATCTGATGGTTGTACTAACCATCAGATCGAAATCCGCCGCGGAATCCATCCGCGGTGACGTGTCGCGCCGTCGCCGCGATGATGACGCGGCGACATGCACGACGCTGGAAGATAAAGACTTCCACGCATGCGTCGAATCATTACGACGCTTGCGAGGGAGAGGAGCGGACGGATTGATCCGGTGAGTCTGTACAGACCACCGGATCAATCCGCTGGACAGGATTCCAGCGCATAGATTTCTTAGCATGCTAAGAAATTTATATCCGCTGGAAATCTGTCGGCTGGATTTTTTTCCGCCGATAAATGTCCGCTCGGACGTACACACCACCGGATCTATCCGCTGGAACTGATCCGGGGATAAATCCCAGCGGATAGATCCGGTGGTGTACACGAGGCCTTAGAGTTCTCAAAGAACTCAGTCGGGTTATAGCTAGACCATTGTTCCTAATCTCTGCAGACCGCATACTGACAGGAATTGTACCAGCTGATTGGAGAAGAGCCAATGTGGTACCAATACTCAAAAAAGGGCAGAGACATATTGCTGGAGATTTCAGGAATGTCAGCCTAACATCAATAGTAGGTAAATTATTGGAGGGGATGATAAGGAACGATATCCAATACATTTCTGAACAGCACAGCCATGCTGATCTCATTCGATCGTATGAGCGAGAGAGGAGCTTTTTAGATCTACGCTCCTGGCCCTTCTTTGTCGGCTTCCGTAAGCCCTGATTTGCCGCTCACAGCCGTTTGGTCTGATCCTGCCATGCCTGCACTTGTAAACTCTAATGCCCTGTACACACGATCGGTTCGTCTGATGAAAAACGGTTCATCGGTCCGTTTTCATCAGATGAACCGATCGTGTGTACAGGGCATTAGAGATACTAGTGATACCTCCACAATTGAATTCAGGAGGTGAATCCTTCCATCTTTGTAAACCATTGTTGAAGTTGGTGTCTGGCTTATCTGGGAATCCCCTCGCTCGTTTCTGCATTGATGCTGTGTACTATGACTTTTTAAAGGAACATTTACTTAATTAACTTATCAGCATGCTTTTTTTTTATTTAAACCCAAGAAGAAGGAATTACAGCTCTTCTTTGAAGTGCAGTGCGTTGACCAATCAGTAGCAGCTGTGTTTCTAGGTCGTTGTTCCACCTATTGTTTTATAAAATGTTATTGTGTTTTGACATTTTCTTTATGGAATAAAAACTATATATATTTTTTACTTTTCTGCTTCTTTCCTAACATCCTGTTTGTCTCTTACCTATATCATCCCTGGGGCATTCCCTTTGTACGGATAAAGGAATATTCATGAACTTTGTTTTATCTCATGGTTACTGTGAAATTGTGTGAATGCATCAATGCAGTGCATGTTATCTCAGTTTGCAGAGCTTGAATTTATTGAATGAGTTTACCAAAAATGTTTACCAAAAATGTAAATATTACAAAATATACGGCATCATGCTACATAACTAAGCTCCATTTCATGCTGAATAAACTAAATGATAAATGTATCTTAAATAGAAATCTTTAGATTGATTTTTACTCCAAAAGCATTTTATTAATAAAAATCTAAAAACATTGATTTAATAAAAAAAAAACGTATTTATCGGCGTATAAAATGCAATTTTCCCCCCTGAAAATATGGGGAAAATCGCGGGTGCGTGTTATACGCCAATAGTGCACCTTGGAAGGTAAGAAGGGGGATAACCACAGCCAGAATTCACGAGCCTCCATCTCCTGTTCGGCTCTCACGTCACACACACAGTCCCGCCTCCGCACTGGCATTGGACCAGTGTTCTGTCTATCACAGGAGCTGGTCCAATGCCGATGTTGGAGGCGGGACTGTGTGTGTCTGTGTGACTGCCAGTGCTGAGTGAGAGCCGAACAGGAGATGACGGCTCTGTGATTTCATGCTCTGTCCAGGCTGCATTGATGGCGAGGTTGCATTGAGGCTAAAAAGGGGCATTGATAAGCAGGGGTCAAGTCCTGGCGAAAAAGTGTGGGAACTCCCACCCAAGATCCACTCCCCCACCAAAAAAAAAAATGATACGCTCATATGCATAATTACTAAACCGCATGTTTCGTTTTTTCCGATCCACTGTACCTTAGTAATGCTTTGTTATTGACCACTTCCTGTATATGGATTCATCGGGTAGTGTGTGGGTATTCCGTCACTTCCTTGATGCCGCAATGTCTCCTGGGAGCTTTTGTCATTGCTCCCAGGAGACATTGCGGAGGTCTGCCGCGAGTTATCGCGGGATTTAGAAGGAAGCAAGTTCTTTCTAAATCCCGCGATAACTTGCGGCAGACCTCCGCATTGTCTCCTGGGAACAATGACAAAAGCTCCCAGGAGACATTGTGGCATCGAGGAAGTGACGGAATACCCGCCCACTACCCGATGAATCCATATACAGGAAGAAGCCAGTAACAAAGTATTACTAAGGTTCGCCTGCCCCTTACATTGACTCGAGCTGGGCATCGCCGCTTAGTGAAGGATTGGCTCAGGCCGCTCGGCTGCTCTCAGCTGCTCTAGTCCTGCAAAGGGAACTGAGGGCCAGATCCTCAAAAGAGATACACAGGCGGATCTGCTGTTCCGCCTGCGTATCCCTGTTTCTATCCTTGGAACTGATCCATAGAATAAGTTTCCAAGAGACAGAAGATCCGGCAGGTGTAATAGTTTTACACTGCCGGATCTTAAGATGCAGTACCGCGACTGCCGCTGGGGGCATTCATCGTCGAAATTACGTGTCGGGTATGCTAATGAGGAGTTACGTCGATCCTCAAAGCTTTTTCGCGTTCGCTACGTCGCCGCTACGTTAGTTTCCCGTCGCTTAGTTACACTTTTGTAAAGCAGCCCTACTTTTACACAGCAGGCGTACTGCTGTGTCAAGTATGGCCGTCCTTCCCGCGTCAAATTTTTACATTTTACGTCGATTGCGTAAGCCGTACGGGAATACGGAAATACGCTACACGCCGATCAAAAAATGACGTCACGTCGCGCAAAGCACATCAGGAAATTTGCGTCACAAGCATGCGCAGTACATCCGGCGCGGGAGCGCGCCTAATTTAAATGGGACTCGCCCCATTAGATTAGGAACGCCTTGCGCCGGACGGATTTGAGTTACACCGCCGCAAATTTCCAGGTAAGTGTGTTGTGGATCGATACCTAACTTAGGAAATTTGCGGCAGTGTAACTTAAATCTGTTAAGTTACGTTGCGCTGCGGGGCTGTGGATCTGGCCCTGAGTTCCCGCTGTGAAAAAAGTGCAGGAACTCCGTTCCCACGCGTTCCCGCAGGACTTGAGCCCTGTTGATAAGGCTGCATGATGAGATGGGCATTGATCAGGCCACATTGATCAGGCTGCATTGGTGAAATGTGCTGCAGATGGGCATTGATCAGGCTGCAGATGGGCACTGACCCTTATTTTAATTCAAAGTTGTTTAGTTAAAAAAGTTTTTTTACTGAAACTTCCCTCTTAAAATGTAGGTGCGTGTTATACGCCGATAAATACGGTAAATTAAAAAAATAAAAAATGTATTGATTTTTATCCACCCTGCCTTGCACGTGATTGGGCATTCTTTGCAAAGTGAAGGTTTCCTCATTTACTAAGCTCTGGAGCAAGTATATGCTCCAGTAAATGAACTCCAATGATGCCAGTGCTACTTGGACTCAAAGCAGCATACAAATTAATTCATAACCACTGCTATCAAATCTAAGACAAGAAAGAAAAAAAAACAACAACACTTGAACAGGATTAAATCTGAAATTTTATCCGCCACAGTGAAAGATATTGACCTTCCGGAAGGAAATCAAATTAATTAAAATTTCTCAGGAGCGGCCCCTGGTCTTTGCACCTGCATGGAAACGATCACATTTGCCTACTTTACAACTGGCTAATGATATTACTTCCCCGGCTCTGTCATTTGTGGTAAATAAATTTCCAGTGACAGGTTGCTTCAGCAAATAAGCCCAGGAATGATCGAAGCTTGCAAGCCGTTACATTTAGTGCTTGTGAATTAATCTCCAATGAAAGCCCTATCTCCGTACTTATTTAATAGTATTACTTGTCTTGCTGACAAAAGTGAATCACGGTATCTGCTGACGGCAGAATAGATTGCCGCTCGTGATTAGTGATGCAGTCTGCCCCGCAGTCATCTTGTTCCTGACCCTGCACCGTAACGCCGATCAATACAATTTTAAAATGACACAAGAGCTATGAAAGATGATGGAGGCAAAACATCTATCATAGTGTTAAAACTAAGTAATAATGTTTCCAGGTAGAAACTGACCAAAAAAAAACTTGAGGCAACAAACAAGTAAAATTAAAGTGGGCTTTTCACTGGAGGGGGACATTTTGGAAATTGGCATCCCCGGGCAGGAAGGGAAGCACGGTGGCTGAGCCGGATCGATCGTTTTCAATTCTGGAATATCGACGATTTTTGATGCAGTACTGTTTTGACTATACAGTTTCTGCACCAGAAAAGGTTAGTATGCTGGAGAAAGGGTTAAACTAAATGTATATTCTCTCTTGAGAAGAGGAGATTAAAGGGGGGATGTGATGGACATGTGTAATGATTCTGTTAAAAAAATAATAAATACCTATTAAATTCCTTTATCTATATCACCTCCGGCATTCTAGTTTCTGTTCTCTCATTCACTTCCTGGTTTGCGGCGCTCGTTCATGTAAGAACTACATTTTCCAGTATGCATTGCGGCACGCCCAGTAAATCACACCTCCTTGAAGTCTCTAAGGCCTCGTACACACGGACGGACTGTCCGCTGAAATTGGTCCGCCGGACCGTTTTCAGCGGACATGTCCGCCCGGAGGTTTCTGTCTGATGGTTGTACACACCATCAGACAGAAATCCGCGCGGACAGACAGCGCGGTGACGTGGCCGTGCCGTCGTTGCGACGATGACGCGGCGACGTGCGTGACCCTGGAAGGTCAATGCTTCCACGCATGCGTCGAATCACTTCGACGCATGCGAGGGATGGCGGCCGATCGGACATGCCCGGTGAGTCTGTACAGACAACCGAACATGTCCGACGGACAGGCTTCCAGCGGACATGTTTCTTAGCATGCTAAGAAACATTTGTCCGCTGGAAAACGGTCGGCTGGACAAATGTCCGCTGGAAACCTGTCCGGTCGGCCGTACACACGACTGAACATGTCTGCTGAAACTGGTCCGCGGACCAGTTTCAGCAGACATGTTCGGTCGTGTGTACGGGGCCTAACATGTAGAGAGCGTCCTGCCGCACAGATGTAGTTTCCAGGAGGGGGTGAGCACGTTACTGACCACCGCAGTAAAGCCTCCTGTTACGGTGGTCAGTAACAATCAGACAAGCAGGAAGTGAACAGAGAAGAAATAGAGCAACTTCTGAGCAAAAACGAACAATGAGGAAGTGAAAAGAGGAATGTCTGCAAGTAAAGGATGCTTATTATGAAAAAAAATGTTTTCCTTTACAACCCCTTTAAAGTGGATGTACAGTAAACCCACTCTCATCCTTTCTAAACTACTTCTAGTGCTGATCTATAAGGATATAGATGCCTCCTGCATGTATCCTTACCTGTCAAATGTCTCCCCTCTGTCTGTTATAAGAACCTGAAAAACTGCAGATTCTGTGGGTGGATCTGTTGTCTGGAGCTCGGTGGGTGGAGTTGTGATGTCAGTAGACTCCCGCCCACCTCTACACTCCCCTTGTCAACATGCACTAAACACAACACTAAATTCTGCTGTGATCACTAACATCCAGTCAAAATCCAGAAAAGTAACCACATGACTTCAAAAAAGGAGTGGGGGTGGGAATTAAAAAATAATGCATGTCTCCAGGCTAGTGCATGAGATATGTAAATAACCTGTCACTCACAGCAAGGGGGCGGAACAGACTAAGGGTTTTCTCTGTAAGTCAGTTTTATTTCACTGAACAATAAAAGAGGATTGCTCAGAGCTGGATTAACTCTGTGTAGCAAGACTGGGCACAGATGATAGGAAATCTTATACTGTACACTGTGACATAAAAAAAATATCTAACATTTTGGGTTTACATCCACTTTAACCACTTAAGGACTGGAAGAATTTCCCCCTTAATGACCAGGCCATTTTTTGCGATACGGGACTGCGTCGTTTTAACTGACAAATGCGCGGGTGTGCGACGTTGTACCCAAACAAGATTGGTGTCCTTTTTTTCCCCACAAATAGAGCATTCTTTTGGTGGTATTTGATCACCTCTGCGGTTTTTATTTTTTTCGCTATAAACAAAAAAAGAGCGACAATTTTGAAAAAAATAATAATGATATTTTATACTATTTGCTATAATAAATATCCCCCCCAAAAAAGTAAACAAATACATTTCATCATCAGTTTGGGCTGATATATATTCTTCTACATATTTTTGGTAAAAAAAAACGCAATAAGAGTATATTAATTGGTTTGGGCAAAAGTTATAGCGTCTACAAAATAGGAAATAGGGCATTTTTATTATTTATTTATTTTTGTACTAGCAATGGCGACGGTCTGCACATTTTTAGTGGGACTGCGACATTGCGGGAGACAGATCGGAGACACTTTCGACACATTTTTGGGACCATTGACATTTATACAGGGATCGGTGCTATAAAAATGCACTGATTACTGTGTAAATGTCACTGGTAGAGAAGGGGTTAACACTAGAAGGCTGGGTAACTGTAGCAGCCAGGAAATGAAAGCTCTAAAACCATAAGTGATAAAATCATGGTTGTTTCCAGGTTCCCAATGTTCACTGTATCTTGCTATTCTGGGCATTTACTGTGGAAGCTGGGGGATGGACATCCCTTATCACTACAGTAAAAGTGATTGGTTGGCTGTAGGGCCGCCAAAATCACTTTTACTATACAGCCGATCGCTGGCTCTAAAAAATGATACCAAGTTGCAGCATTTAGCTACTTGAATCCAGGACATTTGTATACGTTCTATGGACAGCAAGTGGTTAATCAGATAAATGTTATATATTACGGGGCAGATCCACATACATCTGCGCCGGGCGGAGCGTATCTGAGATACGCTACGCCGCCGTAACTTATCTTTTTTAGTTTGAATCCACAACGAATCCGCGCCATAAGTTATGGCGGTGTAGTGTATCTCTCGCGGCGTAAGGGCGCGGAATTCAAATGGCTGTGATGGGGGCGTGTTTTATGTTAATACATCGTGACCCGACGTAAACAAAGTTTTTTTTTAACTGCGCATGCGCCGCCCCTGGGGGTATCCCAGTGCGCATGCTCAAAATTAAACCGGAAACCAGCCAATGCTTACGACGGTGACGTCATTCTACGCAAATTCCTATTCACGAACGACTTACGCAAATGACGCAAAAAATTCTAAATTGTACGCGGGAAGGACGGCCATACTTAACATTGAGTACGCCACCATATAGCAGCTTTAACTATACGCCGGAAAAAGCTGAACGCAAACAACGGAAAAAAATGCGCCGGGCCGACATACGTTCGTGGATCGCCGTAAATAGCTAATTTGCATACTCAACGAGGATTTCGACGGAAAAGCCACCTGGCGGCCGCCGAAAAATTGCATCTAAGATCCAACGGCGTACGAAGACGTACGCCTGTTGGACCTAGCCGAGATGCCGTCGTATCTTGATTTGAGGATTCAAAACAAAGATACGCCGCGGGAATTTTGAAATTACGCCGGCGTATCAATAGAATTTCTTTGTGGATCTGCCCCTACATATTTACCATGTGCAGCCTGGAGCTGGTGCTGTAAAGTCTGCTGTTTGCAAGTGTCCTTGCTTTTATATTTAAAAGAGAGTGACATTTTATCCCTCTCTATTCAGAACACACAGTTGAATAATTGGTGCTGAGGCACACCCCCTCTGTATGAAATATCAATTAGAGAGAGAAAGCCTATAAGCAAGCAGTTTCTGCTGGGCTGTCCTAATAGCAGACCTAGAATACTACATGAAGACTGAGTCAAAAGAAGGAACCTAGGGCCAAATCCTCAAAAGAGATACGACGGAGTAACTGCTGTTCAACTTCAATTACACATGTCGGATCTTCGTCCTAACTATGGGAAACTGATTCTGTGGATCAGTTCCATAGTTAGGACCAGGGATACGACGGAGTAACAGCAGTTACTCCGTCGTATCCCTGGTCCTAACTATGGAACTGATCCACAGAATCAGTTTCCCATAGTTAGGCAGAAGATCCGACATGTGTAATTGAATTACACTGTCGGATCTTAGGATGCAGTACTGCATCCGCCGCTGGGGGCATTTCGCGTCGAAATGCCGCCTCGGGTATGCAAATTAGGACTTACGGAGATCCACAAAGCTTTTCAGCTTCGTTTTTTCTCCGTAAGTTTTATTTTGCATACGCAAAATTAGGGCTGCTTTTACAAGGTGTAAACTGTTTACACCTTGTAAAAACAGACCTTTCTTGCTCGCATCGCGATTTTTTTTAAATTAAATTTTTTTTTTTTGGCGCCGTATCTTTTTTTTACCCGACGCAACTTTATTGTCCCGTCGCAATCCACAAAGCCCGACGTAATGTAATTTCGCGCTATGCACGTCGGGAAAATTACGTCACGAGCATGCGCAGTACGGCCGGCGTGGGAGCGCGCCTCATTTAAATGGTAATCGCCCCCTGGAGAAGAGGAACGCCTTGCGCCGGCCGGATTTAAGTTACACCGCTCAAAATTTCTAGGTAAGTGCTTTGTGGATCGGGCACTTAGTTAGAGATTTTGCGGCGGTGTAACTAAAATGGAAAAATTTACGTTGCGCCAGGTTTTTGAGGATTAGGCCCCTTGTGTCAATATATATTTTTTAGACTATAATGATCTTATAAAATTGAGGTGCATATACTAGACAGCTGGAAACCTAAATGCACTTCCGGCGCCAATGGGCAGTAAATTACTTGACCCCAAGTGAGGAAAAGGATGTGAAATCAAGGGTGGTGGGATTATCAAAAGTGATTAAAATTGATAAAAATCCAGAGAAGCAGCTATTATAAAAATGGGTGAAGAACCCAAATAAAGATATAAAACAAAGTATCAGAATAGTTATGGAACCGTGGTTCAATGATATAAACAGCGCTATGAGATTGATAGTATCTAGCCCAAAATAAGAGCTTTAAATGAGAATGTAGGTGGTGTGCTAGGTGACCAAAAAGAGACCAGGTGTTAGTGCACCCTACACCCTATCTCTAGATTCACCAAGTAATGTGATGGCATCCCCCTCTGGGATGTGACCTTACCACAATATACAAGAGGACTGGCGTGTTAATGTCAGTACTCTCAGGCACACATTCCTCTATTCTCAGAGTCAGTCACGGTCATTCCATTGCAGGCACATAAAACAAAAAGAAAGTACTATATGGTGAAGTACCGCTTTAAGCAATGACCCACAGATAGTAAAGGAGAGTAAACCCCCTATGCAAATGCCCGTACAGAAATAACAAAGTAAATGAACCAAAAATGCAAGCCTGTGAACTCCTGCTGTCACCGCCGTTCTTTAGGCACAAGAGGCCGCCCAAGTGCTGGTAACGCTGGGGAACTGATGGTCAGCTGTGGAGCGCAGTAAGACTTCCGTGTTGCGCCGATGTAGCCACGCCCTGACGCGTTTCGTCACTTCCGACTTCGACTGAGGGCGTGGCTACATAGCGCCGTCATTATTCCTTTATTCCCCGACAACGACAGCTATTGGTTTTAAGAGCACACGCCCTCCGGCCACGATAGGTGCAACCGGACCGGGAGGAGGTGTTAATGCCGAGCTGTGCTGTTTGGGGCTAGTAGGGAAACGTAGACTCGATCGCTGCACATAGTTTAATTGAGCACTGTGTCTCCAAAAATTAAAGTTAAAAACTGGATGCATTGGCCATAAAATAGCCGGCAGAATCATCTGTAAATGATCCAAGCATTCCAAAGTACAATATAAAAAGCGTATGCAAAATGCAAACGAGTGAATTTAGACAAAACTGGGGAATTAGACACTGACAGCCAATCGTAGATAACCTGGGCGGGTGTTATGCAAATCAAACTACGGGCTGTCTTAAGGGTATCTAGAGACCGTGCTCCCTTCAGCCAATACACAAAGACTAGGGAGGGTCAGATTGATCAGCAGCATATTATTGCAAGCTCAAATCAACAATGCTATAAGACCCGGAGGTCCAGATACTCCGCCAAAGTAAAAAATTGAATGATTAATCTCACAGGTGGTCCTAGGGGATAATCATATTATCAATAAACAAACTATTATTATTAACGGACCAGAAGTGAGATGAAGTGAAAAAACGCTCAATATCTTTCACTGGAGCCTAAATTAACATGATAGCTGTATTATGCTAGACCCCGTAGAGCGTGCACCCATCATTAAGTTAATTTAATTCTCATATAGACAAAGCCATATTTATAAGTCCCGCGCTTAATTTTGTGAAAAAAGAGAGACTGTGAGCGTACTATGACTTCCATAATAATAGGTAATATGTGCGTGGATGATTCCATGATCAATTATCACACGTGTGACATGCATACTACCTAAACCATTAAACAATGGTTGACTTTATGGGGTCAATAAATAATTAATGATAAAATCATTGGATATGATATGGTAGTGATGGAATAGCTATGGATAATATAGCTGTAATAAAAATTGTAATAAAAATCACTATAGAATGAGATAAGATAGGTATAGCAGTGGGGACATACTGCAACAATGTATCAAATAAAATGTAATTGATAAAAAGTAATAAAAATTGTCAATTAAAAACTATCAACTAAAAATTAATAATTAATAGTTTAAAATGGCTAAAAGAGTGAGGGATGACGAAGCGGGTGTTAGTCAAAAACAGGCACTTTCTTGAAGCAGAAAAAACAGGACCAAACGGATAAGTAGTAAGGATATATCAATTACTATTGATAAAATATAAATAAAATATAAATAAAATATAATGTCGTTAAACGAGAGAGAGGAGGGGGGGAAAAAGAAAGCGAGCGAAGCAATCAACTTTCAAGATGCCCCTAGTAAAATTAATAGTATAGACGTCCCTATAAGATCTAGGAGTCGCTGATAAAACAGTTTATATCGAGTTCGACGTTCAGGCCTTTTGGCAATAGTGTTTCGGCAATGTAGATCCACTCCGTTTCTCGTTTTGAGAGTTCCCTAACTAAATTAGAGCCTCTCCAAGATGGCCTAATGTGGTCCACACCCCAAAATTTAAGGCCGGCTGGGTTTTGGTCATGATATTGTTTAAAGTGAAGAGAAACACTGTGATCCTTGTACCCCAACTTGATATTAGCGACGTGCTCAGCAATTCGCACCTTCAAGGCTCGTTTTGTTCTTCCAATGTACATCAACTTACATGGGCATTCTAACATGTAGACCACATGTGTGGTGTTGCAGGTAATAAAATCTTTTACACTGAATGTCATTCCATTTGATGTAGATATGAATGTTTCGATGGGGCCTCTGGATCTGTCAGCCTCTCTGCAGGGAAGACATTTTCGGCATGGGAAAAAACAGTCCTTATCCCAAAAGGAGGGGGGTTTCTTTGGAGCGTCAAGCACTTTCTTCACAATTTTATCGCCGATACTGACAGCTTTTCTATAAATAAACCCAGGGTTCGTGGGTAGGACTGTATTTAAAATCCTATCTAAGAACAAGACATGCCAATGGGTTTTAAAAATTCTCTCCACTTCTTTATATTGGCTGTGGTATCCTGAAATGAAACTCCACTCATGCACATTAATAGTATTCTTAGGCCTAGTAGTGAGAAGGCAGTTTGCTCTGGGTATCAGAGATAGATCTTTAATGATATTATTCAACTGAGTATCTTTGTAGCCTTTTTCCACGAATTTCTCTTTAAGAACCATAGCCTGGGAGATAAAATCAATATCGTTAGTGCAATTACGTTTCACCCTCATAAGTTGACCTTTCGGTATATTTCTGAGCCACATGGGGTGATGTCCACTATGTGTCGGGAGATAGCTGTTAGCATCAGTTGGTTTGAAATATACCTTTGTTCCTAATTTATTACCACTCCTAAAAATATTCAAGTCTAAAAAGTGAATGTCCTGTTGGTTATATTCACTAGTTAAAACTATATTACAGGTATTGGTATTAAGATACTTTAAAAACGTCTCCAACGTTAAAAGAGAGCCCCCCCATATAAAAAACAAATCGTCGATGTATCTTCGATAAAACAGTAACTCCTTGGGTCTTTTACTAAAAATAGTCTTATCCTCACATTCTGCCATGAATAGGTTAGCTATACTGGGGGCAAATTTGGCCCCCATGGCAACACCATTCTTCTGGGAGTAGAAACCTCCATCGTACCAAAAATAGTTGTGGCTTAAGCAAAAATCAAGGCAGTTACGTAGAAATATTTTTAAAGTATGTGTAATATCATCTCTGACACAAAGTGCCCAATTAAGCGCTAGAAGTGCGTCATCATGCTGTATCACTGTATATAGGGAAGACACATCCGCTGTAACTAAAAACACATCGTTTTGCTCCGACAACACTATTTCATCTAATTGAATGAGAAGGTCCTTTGTATCTTTAAGGTAAGCCTTAGTGACAATAACGCTTTTTTGTAGATAGTGATCCAAAAATTGGCCCAGACGTGACGTAACAGAGCCAATCCCATTTACTATGGGTCTACCAGGTGGGTTTTCTATGTCTTTGTGTATCTTAGGAAGCGTATAAATGGTAGGTATCCTACTGCTGCTAGGCAATAGATATTTTCTCTCTTTATTAGAAATGGCGTGTGAATGATGTCCAGCCTGTACTAAAATCTGTAGATTTCTTTCGTATTGTGTTGTAGGATCACTCTTTAATTTTGTGTAAGTGTCTGTATCTGACAACATCCCCATCATTTGATTATGATAAAAGTCTTTGGATAAGATCACTATGCCTCCACCTTTATCCGCTGGTCTAATTATGATATCATTCTTCATTTCCAATAGCTCAATTCCATCTCTTACATATCTTGGGTTAACATTCTTTCTAGGTTTTATGGGTTCTAGATCACGTAAGAGTAATCCCTTAAAAACTTCCAATGGTTGATTTGAGCCAAGGAGAGGGTTAAAAAGCGATTTATTCTTTAGACCGCTATCTGTTGGTGGTGCCGTTATTTTGCTATTAACCCAAGATATGTAAGAGATGGAATTGAGCTATTGGAAATGAAGAATGATATCATAATTAGACCAGCGGATAAAGGTGGAGGCATAGTGATCTTATCCAAAGACTTTTATCATAATCAAATGATGGGGATGTTGTCAGATACAGACACTTACACAAAATTAAAGAGTGATCCTACAACACAATACGAAAGAAATCTACAGATTTTAGTACAGGCTGGACATCATTCACACGCCATTTCTAATAAAGAGAGAAAATATCTATTGCCTAGCAGCAGTAGGATACCTACCATTTATACGCTTCCTAAGATACACAAAGACATAGAAAACCCACCTGGTAGACCCATAGTAAATGGGATTGGCTCTGTTACGTCACGTCTGGGCCAATTTTTGGATCACTATCTACAAAAAAGCGTTATTGTCACTAAGGCTTACCTTAAAGATACAAAGGACCTTCTCATTCAATTAGATGAAATAGTGTTGTCGGAGCAAAACGATGTGTTTTTAGTTACAGCGGATGTGTCTTCCCTATATACAGTGATACAGCATGATGACGCACTTCTAGCGCTTAATTGGGCACTTTGTGTCAGAGATGATATTACACATACTTTAAAAATATTTCTACGTAACTGCCTTGATTTTTGCTTAAGCCACAACTATTTTTGGTACGATGGAGGTTTCTACTCCCAGAAGAATGGTGTTGCCATGGGGGCCAAATTTGCCCCCAGTATAGCTAACCTATTCATGGCAGAATGGGAGGATAAGACTATTTTTAGTAAAAGACCCAAGGAGTTACTGTTTTATCGAAGATACATCGACGATTTGTTTTTTATATGGGGGGGCTCTCTTTTAACGTTGGAGACGTTTTTAAAGTATCTTAATACCAATACCTGTAATATAGTTTTAACTAGTGAATATAACCAACAGGACATTCACTTTTTAGACTTGAATATTTTTAGGAGTGGTAATAAATTAGGAACAAAGGTATATTTCAAACCAACTGATGCTAACAGCTATCTCCCGACACATAGTGGACATCACCCCATGTGGCTCAGAAATATACCGAAAGGTCAACTTATGAGGGTGAAACGTAATTGCACTAACGATATTGATTTTATCTCCCAGGCTATGGTTCTTAAAGAGAAATTCGTGGAAAAAGGCTACAAAGATACTCAGTTGAATAATATCATTAAAGATCTATCTCTGATACCCAGAGCAAACTGCCTTCTCACTACTAGGCCTAAGAATACTATTAATGTGCATGAGTGGAGTTTCATTTCAGGATACCACAGCCAATATAAAGAAGTGGAGAGAATTTTTAAAACCCATTGGCATGTCTTGTTCTTAGATAGGATTTTAAATACAGTCCTACCCACGAACCCTGGGTTTATTTATAGAAAAGCTGTCAGTATCGGCGATAAAATTGTGAAGAAAGTGCTTGACGCTCCAAAGAAACCCCCCTCCTTTTGGGATAAGGACTGTTTTTTCCCATGCCGAAAATGTCTTCCCTGCAGAGAGGCTGACAGATCCAGAGGCCCCATCGAAACATTCATATCTACATCAAATGGAATGACATTCAGTGTAAAAGATTTTATTACCTGCAACACCACACATGTGGTCTACATGTTAGAATGCCCATGTAAGTTGATGTACATTGGAAGAACAAAACGAGCCTTGAAGGTGCGAATTGCTGAGCACGTCGCTAATATCAAGTTGGGGTACAAGGATCACAGTGTTTCTCTTCACTTTAAACAATATCATGACCAAAACCCAGCCGGCCTTAAATTTTGGGGTGTGGACCACATTAGGCCATCTTGGAGAGGCTCTAATTTAGTTAGGGAACTCTCAAAACGAGAAACGGAGTGGATCTACATTGCCGAAACACTATTGCCAAAAGGCCTGAACGTCGAACTCGATATAAACTGTTTTATCAGCGACTCCTAGATCTTATAGGGACGTCTATACTATTAATTTTACTAGGGGCATCTTGAAAGTTGATTGCTTCGCTCGCTTTCTTTTTCCCCCCCTCCTCTCTCTCGTTTAACGACATTATATTTTATTTATATTTTATTTATATTTTATCAATAGTAATTGATATATCCTTACTACTTATCCGTTTGGTCCTGTTTTTTCTGCTTCAAGAAAGTGCCTGTTTTTGACTAACACCCGCTTCGTCATCCCTCACTCTTTTAGCCATTTTAAACTATTAATTATTAATTTTTAGTTGATAGTTTTTAATTGACAATTTTTATTACTTTTTATCAATTACATTTTATTTGATACATTGTTGCAGTATGTCCCCACTGCTATACCTATCTTATCTCATTCTATAGTGATTTTTATTACAATTTTTATTACAGCTATATTATCCATAGCTATTCCATCACTACCATATCATATCCAATGATTTTATCATTAATTATTTATTGACCCCATAAAGTCAACCATTGTTTAATGGTTTAGGTAGTATGCATGTCACACGTGTGATAATTGATCATGGAATCATCCACGCACATATTACCTATTATTATGGAAGTCATAGTACGCTCACAGTCTCTCTTTTTTCACAAAATTAAGCGCGGGACTTATAAATATGGCTTTGTCTATATGAGAATTAAATTAACTTAATGATGGGTGCACGCTCTACGGGGTCTAGCATAATACAGCTATCA
Source organism: Rana temporaria (assembly GCF_905171775.1). Lineage (NCBI taxonomy): Eukaryota > Metazoa > Chordata > Amphibia > Anura > Ranidae > Rana > Rana temporaria. Next base: position 197,214,006 of record NC_053494.1, on the reverse strand, counting down.
TGTTAATTTAGGCTCCAGTGAAAGATATTGAGCGTTTTTTCACTTCATCTCACTTCTGGTCCGTTAATAATAATAGTTTGTTTATTGATAATATGATTATCCCCTAGGACCACCTGTGAGATTAATCATTCAATTTTTTACTTTGGCGGAGTATCTGGACCTCCGGGTCTTATAGCATTGTTGATTTGAGCTTGCAATAATATGCTGCTGATCAATCTGACCCTCCCTAGTCTTTGTGTATTGGCTGAAGGGAGCACGGTCTCTAGATACCCTTAAGACAGCCCGTAGTTTGATTTGCATAACACCCGCCCAGGTTATCTACGATTGGCTGTCAGTGTCTAATTCCCCAGTTTTGTCTAAATTCACTCGTTTGCATTTTGCATACGCTTTTTATATTGTACTTTGGAATGCTTGGATCATTTACAGATGATTCTGCCGGCTATTTTATGGCCAATGCATCCAGTTTTTAACTTTAATTTTTGGAGACACAGTGCTCAATTAAACTATGTGCAGCGATCGAGTCTACGTTTCCCTACTAGCCCCAAACAGCACAGCTCGGCATTAACACCTCCTCCCGGTCCGGTTGCACCTATCGTGGCCGGAGGGCGTGTGCTCTTAAAACCAATAGCTGTCGTTGTCGGGGAATAAAGGAATAATGACGGCGCTATGTAGCCACGCCCTCAGTCGAAGTCGGAAGTGACGAAACGCGTCAGGGCGTGGCTACATCGGCGCAACACGGAAGTCTTACTGCGCTCCACAGCTGACCATCAGTTCCCCAGCGTTACCAGCACTTGGGCGGCCTCTTGTGCCTAAAGAACGGCGGTGACAGCAGGAGTTCACAGGCTTGCATTTTTGGTTCATTTACTTTGTTATTTCTGTACGGGCATTTGCATAGGGGGTTTACTCTCCTTTACTATCTGTGGGTCATTGCTTAAAGCGGTACTTCACCATATAGTACTTTCTTTTTGTTTTATGTGCCTGCAATGGAATGACCGTGACTGACTCTGAGAATAGAGGAATGTGTGCCTGAGAGTACTGACATTAACACGCCAGTCCTCTTGTATATTGTGGTAAGGTCACATCCCAGAGGGGGATGCCATCACATTACTTGGTGAATCTAGAGATAGGGTGTAGGGTGCACTAACACCTGGTCTCTTTTTGGTCACCTAGCACACCACCTACATTCTCATTTAAAGCTCTTATTTTGGGCTAGATACTATCAATCTCATAGCGCTGTTTATATCATTGAACCACGGTTCCATAACTATTCTGATACTTTGTTTTATATAATGATCTTATACAAATATTTACAAGAAGTAAAAAAAAAAAAATGTTAAAATAAAAAAGTCCAAAAAACAATTATAGTTTTTCTCAAGTCTATTTTTTAATACTAACTTGCTCCCTTGTAAACTAGCAGCAGTGTTGTCAGCCTGCCATTGGGGAGCCTTTTAAGTCTTTATCCCAACTGCAGTGTTATGGAGCCCAGAAAGTAGGTTGACAACGATGCTGTTAATTGTGAGATAGTGGCAAAGTGTTGAAAAGCCTTCAACAGGACGTGTTGTTACTGGCAGGTTTAAAATAAAAACTGATTTACAAAAAAAACAACTTGCCTAAGAACTCTGTATACAGTAAGGCATGATGTCAAAAATACTGTAAAATAGATTTTGGGTTACATACACTTTAAGGCAGTGTTACAGATTAGGATACGGTAGAGTTAGGGTCAGTGAAAGAAGGATAAAGGAAACCTGTATTGACAGAGATACACAGGCTGAATACAGAATAAAGTGCTAACTCCTACTTTAGATACCGGTATATACTGGAGTATAAGCCGACCCGACTATAAGCCGAGGCACCTAATTTTACCACAAAAAACTGGGAAAACGTATTGACTCGAGTATAAGCCTAGGGTGTCCATCTGCATGCCTCAATGTGCCTCATTTTGCCTCACTGTGTCCATGTCCATGCCTCACTGTGCCCATGCCTCACTGTGCCCATGCCTTACTGTGTCCATGACTAGACTGATGTTTAACATGGGGATCTATGGAAGGGGCGCCCGGATTTGAAAAATCGGTGCTCCCCAGCTGTAGGTCCCCCAGACAACAAACATTGCACACTTGTAGAGGAGAAATTGGGCTACATGTGTGCAAAGTGCCGGGTCCAGAAAATCTACAACCGGCCGGTACTGGGTCCCCAAAATTACCAGAGAAATTACTATTTAACATGGGAGTCTATGGAAGGGGTGCCCGGCTTTGAAAAATCGGTGATCCCCGACCGTAGGTCTCACGGACAACAAACTTTGCACACTTGTAGAGTTAGGCCTCGTACACACGATAGGTTAACCACAGGACAACGGTCTGATGGACCGTTTTCATCGGTCAAAACCGATCGTGTGTGGGCCCCATAGGTTATTTAACCATCAGTTAAAAAAAAAACAACTTGCTTTAAATTTAACCGATGGATTCCTAACCGATAGGAAAACCGATCGTTAGTAGGCACAACCATCGGTTAAAAATCCACGCATGCTCAGAATCAAGTCAACGCATGCTTGGAAGCATTGAACTTCATTTTTTTCAGCACGTCGTTGTGTTTTACGTCACTGCGTTCTGACACGATCGTTTCTTTAACCGATGGTCTGTAGGCGCGACGGACCGTCAGTCAGCTTCATCGGTTAACCGATGAAACCGATCTATTGGTCCGTTCTCATCGGATGGACTGATCGTGTGTACCAGGCTTAAGTGTGGGGCTGCATGTGTGCCAAGATTGGGATCCAGGGGACCTCTGGCCTGCTGGTATCGGGTCACAAAAATCTTGGAGATCAGGCGCAAAACAGTGACTCGAGGATAAGCCGAGGGGGGCATTTTCAGCACAAAAAAAGTGCTGAAAAACTCGGCTTATACTCAAGTATATACGGTACTTGTTACAGGTCAGTGAAAGTACTTACAATATATTGTAATACATTTCCATGACACTGTAATTATGAGAATGTATTTTTCCATAGATGTTCTTGGTTGACTCCTCCTAAAGAAGCGGCATTGGCGACAAAACTTGTCGAGGACTACGTCTGTCCCTACATCACTGTGTCTCTACATATCTGTGGGGCTTCAATATGTTTTTAAGTGTCAAACTAATATGAAATTTTTGCAACAATTACAATCCTGTTATAATTACCTTGTCTACTGTCCGGATACCAAGATAGTCCTTAACATCATTGGCGTCTGAGGGCAACATTTGGAGTAGCCCTTGAGTAATTGCTAATCCCCCTGGATTTTTTCCTGACCAAATACCTCTTCTATTGTACCAATGTCCAGTCTGTATATGTATGTTATACGTTAAAATAAAAACCTTTTGAAATAAAAAGAGTTAACGCCCAACTATAAGTTTGACACAACTCCTCCCCCTAGCTCTTCTGTTCCCCTTTCCGTTGGCTCTTTTTTCAGTATACATACCTATTTTTCTAGGTTTCTTCTTTCTGGTCTTATACTTCTCCTCCTTCTGGTGGTGGGTGATGCTTACTTCGGCACAAAATGGTGCTCATTTCGTGATTTGTGAGCACTGTTCTCTACAGGGGTACTATGAGTCTAGGCTTTTGTGATGATGCACCCCCAGAGGGTGTGCCCATGACATTCTGGGCTCATAGGAATGGGTTGAATGACATTGGCCAGTGGCAACAGCAATAGAGAACATAAAAAAAAAAGATCTGAATCTTAAAGCTGATCTTTTGGCAGCCCATGAAATGGTAGTAGTTTGTTCCTGTTGGAGATGTGGCTCGGCAGAGGGAAGCTATCTACACATTTGGTGGGTCTGTAAGGCCATACAGCCCCTCTGTTCGCAAGTCTTTGCCATATACAGTAGCCTATATGATCGGCCACTGACACCCTCCCCAGAGATAGCCTTACTGTCCATGCTTCCCGACTCCATAGCCTCCCAAAAATGCACCTTACTGTGCTTCTTCCTATCAGCCGCCAGATAAACTACTACCACCCTTATGGGTCAGTGGTCAATGACATCATGTGCATGCAAGAGATGCTGGCCCTTGATAATGACACCTTAGACAAATTTAAGATCCTATGGCTCACCTGGATCGATTATTCTACCTAGGACTCCCTGAAAACGTTGTTGGCACCCCATGGTCAACCCGGACACGCCTCCTGATTCCATCATGCAGGTTTGTTGCCCCAGGTCTGCCCAGTCCCCCTCTAACCCTGTCTCTTCCTCCCCTTTCTCCTCTCTTCTCTATTTTTCTTTCTTTCCCCTTCTCCCCATGTCTATATCTTTTCACCCCACAATCAGATGTTTTACTCCCCAATTCTATTGGTTCTCGCTGCTACATGTATAGTTTTTCACCGTCTGACCCTGGGAGACAGCGTGTGTTAGTACTTGCGCTGGAAATGTTTCCTACAGTGTACTGAGAGTGTGATTTTCATTGTATTGCCCTCTGTATTGAACATCTGAACGTTACTTATATTACCTTATTCTGTTAAATGCAATAAAAATATGTTTGACTCTAAATGTAGGTGATATGTACATTGTGCAGTCAGAGAGGCTGCGATTGTACAGCCCTTGAAGGAGAGCATCTTTGTGAGATTTCTGCTTATTCCTAACCCTCTAAATCAGGGTTACTGTGATGGGGGCAAATCTATTAATATTTTATTTTTTTGACTGAAGCTCAGGTTTAAAGTAAGGCCTCGTACACACGATAGGTTAAACAGAGGACAGCGGTCTGATGGACCGTTTTCATCGGTCAAAAACGATTGTGTGTGGGCCCCATAGGTTATTTAACGGTCGGTAAAAAAAAAAGCCAACTTGCTTTTAAATTTAACCGATGGATTCCTAACCGATAGGTCAAAACCGATCGTTAGTAGGCACAACCATCGGTTAAAAATCCATGCATGCTCAGAATCAAGTCGACGCATGCTTGGAAGCATTGAACTTCATTTTTTTCAGCACGTCGTTGTGTTTTACGTCACCGCGTTCTGACACGATCGTTTTTTTAACCAATGGTGTGTAGGCGTGACAGACCATCAGTCAGCTTCATCGGTTAACCGATAAAAACGGTCCATCAGACCGTTCTCATCGGATGGACTGATCGCGTGTACGCGGCTTAAAGGTAAATAAGGGAAAAGTGCACAGAACTCAATGTCTGGAAATGCGCTGATCCTCATCCTCACTACCTATTGTGCTGTTGTGTTTAGAATCTGGAATAAAGTAATTAACGTTTCTTCCGAAACTGGCAACGTGTGATCAAGAACACCCAAAATAACCATATAGACTCGAGTGATATGAAATAAAAGAAAAGATGGTCACTGTGCCAGCTATATTATCTCTCCAGATATGCTAACTGCGCGGAGACTCATTTTCATGCATAAAAAGCCACAAAATCTTCTGAACATATTGGGCTTAATGCACTAAAGAGCAAACAGCCTGAAATTGTGAAACTTTGGGGAATTCGGCAAAGTTTGAAGCATTAAAGCTGCGAGTTAAGTATAAAAGCCACTCATGGAGAGTTTACAGATGGCATCTGCTATTTTTAGATTTTTCAAACCAAAGGGTTTTTAGACCTACAATATAGTAAGGGAGAATGACACAAGATCTGTATCAAAAAGCTTATTCTTCTTTTTCATTCCCTCTCTATCTCCCCTTTGGCCTCCCTATTCTCCTCTATGGGGGTCATTTACTGCAGCAATTATTATCGCTCTTGGTAAAGTGAAGGTGTGTCTACTTCAGACGTACAGCTATGCACAGGACAGGTTCCTGGTTTTCTTTCCTGTCTTATAAGTGTTGAAATTAATATAATGTAGGTTTACTACATCAAAAGTGAAATTAATGCTTTAATAAATCAACCACTTTTGGTCTCTTCTTCCCTTCACTCCTTTCTTCATCTTCTCTACTTTCCTTTCTTCTCATGTTTCCTCCACTTCTCTCTCCCTCCTTTCCCCTTGCTTCTCATCTTCCATTTCCGTTCCCCTTTCCTTTCTCCTCTGCTTCTCTGTCCCCTTTCTGCTTTCTTCCCCTCTCTTCTTTACCCCCTCTTCTCCTTTGTTCTCTCCTTGGCTCTCTACTTTTCACTATTCTCTACGCCGGTATCTCTTACCACTCTACGTTCCACTATTCTCCCTTCCCCTTGCCTCCCTTTGGCTCTCCTCTTTTCCTTCCTTCCCTCTTCCCTCATCTCCATGCTCCACTCTTTTACCTCCTCTCCCCTTCTCCCCACCTACTGTCATCTACTTTGCCCTCCCTTCTCTCTCTCCCTCTTTCGCCTTGCTTCTCCTCTTGCCTCTCCTTTCTCCTCTGCTTTCATTCTACTCTTCTCTCCCCACTCTTGTCCCTTCTCCCCTCCTTGGTTCTCTTCTTTCCACTATTTTCCACCTCATCTCTTACCACTCTAGCTTCCACTTTTCTCCCGTCCCCACACTTGCCTTGGTCTCATTTATTTATTTTCTTCCCTTTTATCTAATCTTCATGATCCGCTCTTGTTTTCTTTTTGTCTTTCCCTCTCACCACCTACTGTCATCTACTTTGCCCTCCTCTTTCCTCTCCCCCCTGCTATCCCATCATCTCCCTGGTTCCCCCCCCCCCTTCTTCTACTCCTCTTTCGCCTCTTTCCCCCCTCTCTTCTCCTCCCCAATGCCCTATTCGTTCCTCTACTCTGCTCGTTCTTCTCTTCTTTCTCCTCTCTTTTTCTCTCCTTTCTCCTCTCTGGTCTCTTATCCTCTCCCATCTCCTCTCTCTTCTCTTCCCGTCTCCTCTCTCTTCCCCTCTCTCATCTCCTCTCTTCCCATTCCTCTTCCCTTCTCCTCTCTCGTCTATTCTCCTCTCTCTTCTCTTCTCCTCTACCGTCTCCTCTCTCTTCTCTTCCCCTCTCTCATCTCCTCTCTCTTCTCTTCCCATCTCTCTTCTCTTCTCCTCTCTCTTCTCTTCTCCTCTCTCGTCTCTTCCCCTCTCCTCTCTCTTCTCTTCTCTCTTCTCCTCACTCTTCTCTTCTCCTCACTCTTCTCTTCTCCTCTCTCTTCCCTTCTCTCTTCCCTTCTCCTCTCTATTCTTCAATTAAGAAAATCCTGGCTGCTCCCTATGCTGCAGTAATGCCAGAGACGACATGCAGGTGTCTCATTTTTCCTCTCTTCCCAATGATTATTTTTAGTCAATTTAAGTCAATAAACCCAGTTCGGTAAAATTTACACTTGTAATCTCTGCGTGTGCATTTTTTAAACACGTGCATAATTTCAAAGTGTGAAGACAGATGTAAGAATTAAAAAAGAAAATGCAGACAGTGCAAAAGTGCAGCATAAATCATCATTTTATCAGGGTTAATTAAATGTGATAACTTCCAATAAAAATGACACTTTTTAGCACTTCAACTATCAGACCTAGCTATAAACATCAAACTTACTTTTGCCAAGAAAGTGTAATAATGGTTGCATATTGTTACTAGCGCTGACTCCACAGTAAGCACAGAGGCTGCCGAGAATTTTTACTATCTGATAGGAGTTCTAGACACTGGCTCGTGTATACTTCCAGACAAAGAACCCCTTCTGACAAGTTCCAGAACTGCCAGACACCGCTGAGTGCAGTTTTTGCACATTTGCATTATTAAAAGGTAACTGTGAGTAAAGAAATATAGGAGCTGCCATTGGGAACTTGACTAGGAGCAAGCATGCTCACATCAGGTCTCAGGACAGTTGTTATTTGCTTTCTTGTTTCGTATCAGTGACTTAACAAAAAGCAGAGCAATTGAAGTGACAGCCCTGGAGCATGTACAAGATGACAGCCCTGGAGCATATACCTTTAAAAACAAGAAAGCAATTGCAAAATAATTTAAAGCAAACCTGTAGCCAGGCTATTGACTTGAATTATTAACATATACTTAAGAAGCAATAAATACATTTTAATAGAAATAATTGTGGACCTCTGTAGCTACAGGCACTATGGAGCAATTTGTCATGGATATGTAGTATGTCTGGCAGCTTACCTTTCTCTCCATGTGTTCATTAGGCCAGACTCTCTTATCTGGCTGCCTTTATCATCTCTCCTCCCTTTATGGCTCCACCCCAGGCCATCCCAGGAACTCTATATTAACCAGTTTACTGCAGGTCTGCTTTGCTGATCAACATTGTTTGTTAGCTTTGTGTTCCTGCTTGCCGTGTGCTACGTTATTTCTGTGTACCGATTTTGGCTTGTCTCAGACTACTCCTGTTTTCCTGTGACCCTGACCCTTGGCTTGTCCCTTGGTTATCCACGTCTGCCTGTTGCCCCGACCTCGGCTTATCCCTCACTATCTCTTGTGTCCTGAGTGGCTGCTTCCCCTCTCTCCCTACAAAGTGTGACCTAGGGGACTCCGGGGGCCAGGACCTGGATCCAGTTGCAGCGAAGGCCATCCTCACCACTAGAGGCTCTGGTGAACACCAGCTGGATCTTAGACTCCACGCCCTGGGGAATCTTGGGCTCAAGCCTCCTGTAGGGTCCCTGTTTGTGCCCCAGTGAACCTCTCTTCCATATCCTCTCTGTGGTCCATCCGCAGCAGTCTGCTATAGGGTTCACTACCTTGTGGTGCACCCCTGACTCCAATGGGGTGCACTTGTCATCTGGCCACAGGTGACCTGACACAATTGTTACCAAATTATTGTGGGATGTAATATGTTTGTTGATTATCTTACTGTTTAATTAGATTACTGTTAGTTGTTAGTTGGTAATTGGACTGGTATTTGAAGCTTGCATTGTAATGCTAATATCCTCATGAGGGGAATGTTCTCCTGTGTGGTATAAAGTATGTGTCTGAGTTTCAATAAAGTCACATACTTTGGTTCTATCCCAATATCTTGTTTGTGTACGATGCTTGGGGAAAAAGGGCTGGTATTAGCCCTCGGTCTGCCCGGAATGATTTGGAGGGCAAGAGGCACTGGTGTGGCGGAAGGAAGCACCCAAGCGGGGTGCCAAAGTGGTTCCGCCACACCAGTTTACCGCGACTTACCGATGGCTGCCTGCTTTAGCACTCAACATCACTCCGGTTACCCTTAGCAATGGCAACATAGCCTTTCCTCCTTCCATTACAGGTTCAACCTTTGTAATGCCTCTTCACTAACTTCTCTTCATCCCCATTCCAAGCCATGTTCTTTGATACACCATGCATGCACAACTTTATAAGAACTTTAGACCAGGCACTTCGTTGAAACTTCAGAACATTTCATTGAGCACTTCTGCAGTTACAAATCAGTATTTAACAGAGTCCCTTAACACATGACTCTAGTTCATTCTAACTTCAGGCTGCCCAGATTACACCTCATAAATAATGTGAAGTCTACTGAATAAAATCCATGAATTTGACTTCAGTACCCAAACTGGGTACCCATCAAGGGGGAAGTCCCCAAAAGTGAGAAAATAGTAACATGTGGCAGCAATCCTCCATACAATCTCCTATCCAAGGACCCAGCTACAGTATCTCACAAAAGTGAGTACACCCCTCACATTTTTATAAATATTTTTTTATATCTTTTCATGTGACAACACTGAAGAAATTACACTGTGCTACAATGTAAAGTAGTGAGTATACAGCTTGCATAACAGTGTAAACCGCTGGCAACAAAAGTGAGTACACCCCTAAGTGAAAATGTCCAAATTGGGCCCAAAGTGTCAATATTTTGTGTGGCCACCATAATTTTCCAGCACTGCCTTAACCCTCTAGGGCATGGAGTACACCAGAGCTTCACAGGTTGCCACTAGAGTTGGTGGACATTAGCAAAGTGTAATTTCTTCAGTGTTGTCACAGTGGTGTAGTGGCTAGCACTTTCACCTAGCAGCAATACTGGTCACTTGGTCAAATCCCGACCATCACACCATCTGTCTGGAGTTTGCATGTTCTCACTGTACCTGCATGGGTTTCCTCTGGATACCCCAGTTCCTTCCCACACTCCAAACACATGCTGATAGGTTCATCAGATCCTGTCTATAAATTGGCCCTAGTATGTGTATGTGTTTGTAAGCATGTTGGGATCCTACGGGGTAAATGGCCATGCTGTATCAAGATGGAACTCGGCACTCAAAATGAAAAGGTATAATAAAATGTGAGGGGTGTACTCACTTTTGTGAGATATTGTAGGTTGCCTCCCCTTGATTTTATAATCCACCAAAAGGGGGCAGGGCCACGGACACCCAGGAGTTAGCACATTAACCCCTTCTTGGATTCCGGGCAGCCAACTAGACAAACACTGAACATGTTAAATCAGTAAAAACAGTACAAAACTGACAACATGAAGTAGAACATGGTAAAGTATGAAGGCACCAGCCTACACACACAGCCATTCACTTCTATGGCCGGCTCTATATCCCCCCTGGCGGTATTCCCGAGTCTGGCTCAGGGTAAGATTTCTGTACCAAAAGCGGTATCCCCGAGCCAGACTTGGGATCGCCTCACAGCAGCCACAGACAAAGTTACTTACCTTGTCCCTGGATCCTGCGATGCCTCCCCGCTGTGTGAGCGAGCGGAGTCCTCGCTCAATTCACACAGTGTCCCTGTGTGCCGCCGATCTCCGTTCCCGCACGGGGGCGGAGATCGGCGCCAAATTCAAAAAAGTAAATAAACACATTACATACAGTATACTGTAATCTTATAGATTACAGTACTGTATGATATAAATACACACCCCCTTGTCCCTAGTGGTCTGCCCAGTGCCCTACATGTTCTTTTATATAATAAAAACTGTTCTTTCTCCCTGCAAACTGTAGATTGTCCATAGCAACCAAAAGTGTCCCTTTATGTCAAAAATGGTTTTAGAGCAGCTAGAAAACAGCGATAATAAATTATAATCACTTGCAGAATTGAGCGATAGCGATTTGTGGGGAAATTCGTCATAAAAAAATAAAAGCAATGACAGCGACAATTCTGCAACTGAGCAAATTTCAGTGATTTTGAGTTGATTACATTATTGAATAATTTTTATTGTAATTATATTATTATTTGTTATAATTATTTATAATTATTTATTATATTATAATTTATGATTTTGTTTTTCAAACTTTTTCATACCCGGGATGCCTACTAGACTCTTGTTTGGTCAGATTTAAGTGAGTTATTCCTAGGGATTACAGGCCTACAATAGAAAACGCCAAATTTCCATGCAAAATAATTGTACCGCTTTCAGCACCTAAAATCTGAAATAATCATACCGCCAGGGAGGATATTCCACCTATTGGTGCCTGTGCGAGGGTAAATACCAGGGAATTTTACACTTGGGCACTGTTGAGCTCCATGTCTATGAGGCCTTAGGAAGCATAGGTTCTCATAAAAGTGACTACTGTAGATGGTCAGGGTCAGAGGTCAAGTCCTGGGGATAAAAGTGTGGGAACTGCCACCCAAGATCCACTCCCCCACCCAAAAAAGAAAAAAATGATACGCTCATATGCATAATTACTAAACCGCATGTTTGTTTGTTTTTTCGATCCACTGTACCTTAGTAAGTTCTTTCTAAATCCGGGGATAACTTGCGGCAGACCTCCGCAATGTCTCCTGGGAACAATGACAAAAGCTCCCAGGAGACATTGCGGCATCGAGGAAGTGACGGAATACCCGCACACTACCCGATGAATCCATATACAGGAAGCGGCCAGTAACATAAAGGATTACTAAGGTTCGCCTGCCCCTGACAGTGACTCGAGCTGGGCATCGCCGCTTAGTGAAGGATTGGCTCGGGCGGCTTGGCTGCTCTCGGCTGCTCTAGTCCTGCAAATGGAACTGAGTTCCCGCTGTGAAAAAAGTGCAGGAACTCCGTTCCCACGCATTCCCGCAGGACTTGAGCCCTGGTCAGGGTGCACTACAACCATACCTGGACTGAAAACTTGGCAGCTAGGCTATGAATCCTAAAATTTCCTTTTCGATTGTAACTCGACGTAAAGTTCACACTCTTCCAACATCTCTTATATGCTACACGTTTCACAAACAAATTTGTACTAAAATGTCTATAAAATACGTTACGATCAGAGGCATATTTGTTCTGGTTTTAGTGATATTCAGTTCTGATATCAATGGCAAAAATGTGATAAAATAATTAATAATGTAATACATGAAACACAATAAAAAAATGAAGCCTTTGGTGAGCGCGGTCTGGGAATTCATTCAGCACAATAGCGGCGTAACAGCTGCAGACCGATAACTGCCAGGTAACTTGGAACGATGCAGCGCCACTTTATCTTCTAAGCTAATGTAAAAATAAGAGCTCCTGAGAGCAGGACGTCTGTACGCCGGCATGGATTGCCACTTAAGACCATTTTTTAAATAATGTCCTTCTGAAACTTTTGCCACCACTATAGTGTCTGATCATGGTTAAAGCTGAACATATAAAAAACAAACAATAATGCAGCTTTGTATTTATTAATAATTCTATAAATGTTCTTCTTGAATGCAATCAGTGTAAGCGCATGGATTTAACTTGATATTAGCCCTTTTGCAGTTCCTGCAGGGACTTTTAACCACTTAAGCCCCGGACCATATTGCTGGTCAAAGACCAGAGCACTTTTTGCGATTTGGCACTGCGTCGCTTTAACTGACAATTGTGCGGTCGTGCGACGTAGCTCCCAAACAAAATTGGCGTCCTTTTTTTCCCACAAATAGAGCTTTCTTCTGGTGGTATTTGATCACCTCCGCGGTTTTTAGTTTTTGCGCTATAAACAAAAATAGAGCGGCAATTTTGAAAAAAAAAGAATATTTTTTACTTTTTGCTATAATAAATTTCCCCCAAAAATATATAAACAATGTTTTTCCTCAGTTTAGACCGATACGTATTCTTCTACATATTTTTCGTAAAAAAAAAATCGCAATAAGCGTTTATTGATTGGTTTGCGCAAAAGTTATAGCGTTTACAAAATAGGGGGTATTTTTATGGCATTTTTATTAATATTTTTTTTTTACTAGTAATGGCGGCGATCAGCAAATTTTTTTTTCGGTACTGCGACATTATGGCGGACACTTCGGACACTTTTGACACAGTCCTAAAATGTTACTTTTTTCTTGTGTTTTAATTTACATAGGTGACAAAAGTGGCAGCTGGGGGTTGGGAGGAGGCAGGGAAGAGGGAGAGTGGGATAGGGGCCAAGCCGCTCCACCATGGGCCTCTGGCTTGTACTTGCCCCCTGGGCCAAAAGTTGCCAGTCAACCCCTGCTAGACAGCTGGGTTAATAGCAGCAGCAAATGTGACAGTTAGCATTCCCACCATGCCTTAAATTTAACAGTTTTTTTAAACTTAAATCAATGGGTTTAGTTCTGTTTTAAAGCCATAAAATCAGTGAGACAGACAGCCAACTAGGATCTTAAAGCAGAGTTCCACCCAAAAATGGAACTTACGCTTTTTGGAACCCTCCCCCCCTTTGGTGTCACATTTGACACCTTCCAGGGGGGAGGGGGAGCAGATACCTGTGTAATGCAGGTATTTTTCTCCCACTTCCGGGCATAGATACCCAAGCCACCCGCAGTTATCTACTCCACTTCCGCCCGCTGTTTTCTGGGAGACACACAGGTCCCAGAAGACAGCAGGGACCAGTGGGAAATCGGAGCGCGAGTTGCGCATGCGCTGCAGGGAACCAGGAAGTGATGCCCCAAGGCTTCACTTCCTGATTCCCTTACCTAAGATGGCGGCGCCACCACCTCAGAGCCGAGAGAGAGATCGGCTTCGGGTACAGACATTGGGGGCGTCCTGGACAGGTAGGGGTCCTTATTTTAAAAGTCAGCAGCTGCAGTATTTGTAGCTGCTGACTTTCAAAAAAATCCAGGGAGCTCCGCTTTAATAGAAGAGCTCATCTAATGGAAGCCTACATACAGTATATTTTTCTGTACTTGTCTCTAAAATGATGTGTGCTTCTTTTTATCAAAGTATTGCTGAGGCTTATTTAAGGTTCAGTAGATTTCAAGCCAGTGGTGGCCCGCCCATTAGGGGCACTCGAGCGCTGCCCCTCTCTATCCATGGCCACCACCCCCATGCTCTATCCACCGGCGCTATTTTAACAGAACTCCGCCACCGCCTATTCATGTGTCCGGCCCGTTTCAGGATCCCGGGCGCATAAATTACAACGGCGGGGGTGTTTTTTTTAAGCACCTGATTAGAGCACCTGATAGTGCGGACTCATGGTGCAGAGCACTGCGCCAGGAGCCCATCCAGGTGTTACAACAGCGAATGAATATTCATTATTGAAACACCGATCCTCAATCCAGGCCAATCAGAAGCAAGTCTGAGACCCGTTTTCTGATTGGCCGGAAAGAGAAGAGTCCCAACTGGCTGCCGAGGAGGATGAGGAGGGAGGAAACGAAAGCCGCCGCAATGCCCATGGAGAGCAGGGGAAGGGAAAGCAGTTGCTGCCGCCAAACAAGGGAAGCTGCCAGTGAAGCCCAGGAGGAGCGCTGCCCACCATGGGGTAAGTGCACCAGACTGACTGACTGGGGGGGTGTTACTGTTTGCTGCCCCCTAAAAAAAAAATTACCACCGACCTTTACTGTTTTAAACCTCCAAAGTCTATTGCCGCGTACACAGGGTCGTTTTTTGTGATGAAAAAAAACGACATTTTTAAAAACGTAATTTGTATGTCTTCTGAAAAACGACAAAAAAAAAATTCGAACATGCTTCAATTTTTTATGTAGTTTTTCAAAACGTCGTTTTTTGTGTCATAAAAAATGACCGTGTGTGGGCTAAAACGACGTTTAAAACGACCTTTTTTAAACCCGCGCATGCTCAGAAGCAAGTTATGACGCGAGCTTGAATGGAACAGAGTGCCGCCGTACGTGCTGAGCGTAACCGCGCTTTGCTAGAGCATTTTGAAAAAAACGATGGTGTGTAGGCAACATCGTTTTTTAAAATGAAAAAAAAATAAAAAATAGGGGAGCTGCGGTGGCTCAACGCGATTGGCACTGCGCTGACAAGCCATTCACCTCTGCAGCTAGAGGTTCGGATCCCGGTCTCGGCTACATGTGAATTGAGTTTGATGGTCTCAGCCCGGCTCCCGGTGGGTGTGCTATGCGAGGTAAGCCTGCGCTTAGTACGCCCACCCCCCTCCCACAAAAACCACCACACTTACACGCACTTGAAATTGGGTTAACATGCACGCACTTTGACCACGCGGTCTCTAAAAAAGAGAGGCGAAGGACTAACGGGGCTGGTTGAGCGGGCAAATCCTCTCACTCCCTTATAGGGAGTCCCTCTGCTCCGTTGGGCTTCAAAGCGGAGCAGGTAGGGCGGGCTGTGTGGGAGGACCCCCTCACACACCCGCCATTGCCACCCGGGGCATGGAGAAAGGTGGCAGATTGCCTCTGGGGGAGGCCTGCCTACTCCCAACTCCTACAGTCCGGCTCCTCTCTCGAGTACACACACAAAATACACAAATAAAGAAAAAAATCTTTAAAAAAAATAAAAAAAGTTTGAAATACGTCGTTTTTTTTTCATGAGAAAAAACTAAGTTTTTTTACAAGACTAAAAACGACCGTGTGTAACACTATTTTGGTGATGTAGCACTGCAATCAGAAAGCGTTTGCGATGTAACAATTCATTTTTTATGCTGATTACCTTCCTGTTTATCTGTAGTGGCTTTAGAATTGTCTCTAATTGCGGAAGAGTTGATCGCCGATGCCGGCCGCGGAGTTCACGCCTGTTCTTTGTCCGGCGGATTATTATTTGTAAAGTACGAGTCTTAAGGTCAGTCCTGAGGAAACCTTTCGAACAAATGCATAATAATAAGCTGTTATCTGCCAACAGATAATGATATCTTTTATGCAGCGTCTCCGCTCGCCTCCATTACAAGCCCTGACAGTGGGGGAATTTATTAGCACAAATATTATATCTGACAAAAATGGGCAAATGCAGCCATGCAGAGACAATACAAATTAGAGAACCAAGTTTGATTTGGCCTCCCAGATCTACGGGGAAAAAAAAGTTAAGTTGTGTATGTGTTTTAACCACTTAAGACCCGGACCAATATGCAGGTAAAGGACCAGGCCCCTTTTTGAGATTCGGCACTGCGTCGCTTTAACTGACAATTGCGCGGTCGTGCGACGTGGCTCCCAAATAAAATTGGCGTCCTTTTTTTCCCACAAATAGAGCTTTCTTTTGGTGGTATTTGATCACCTCTGCGTTTTTTTTTTTTTTTGCGCTATAAACAAAAATAGAGTGACATTTTTTAAAAAAATGCAATATTTTTTACTTTTTGCTATAATAAATATCCCCAAAAAAGATATAAAACATTTTTTTTCCCTCAGTTTAGGCCGATACGTAATCTTCTACCTATTTTTGGTAAAGAAAATCGCAATAAGCGTGTAATGATTAGTTTGCGCAAAATCTATAGCGTTTACAAAATAGGGGATAGTTTTATGGCATTTTTTTTAATATTTTTTTTTTTTACTACTAATGGCGGCGATCAGCAATTTTTTTTTCGTGACTGCGACATTATGGCTGACACATCGGACAATTTTGACACATTTTTGGGACCATTGTCATTTTCACAGCAAAAAGTGCTATACAAATGCATTGATTATTGTGAAAATGACAATTGCAGTTTAGGAGTTAACCACTAGGGGGCGCTGTAGGGGTTAAGTGTGACCTCATGGGTGTTTCTAACCGTAGGGGGCAGGGCTGGACTTGTGACATCACTGATCGTCTTTCCCTATATCAGGGAACAGACGATCAGTGACACTGCCACTGTGAAGAACGGGGAAGGTGTGTTTACACACACCTCTCCCCGTTCTTCAGCTCCTGTGACTGATTGCGGGACTCCGGCGGCGATCGGGTCCGCGGGTCTCGTGGCGGTGGTCACGGAGCTTCGGACCAGGTCGCGGGCGCGTGCCTGCGACGCGCATGTGCGACCCATGGCTGGGCACTTAAAGAGGACGTACAGGTACGTGATTGTGCCCAGCCGTGCCATTCTGCCAACATATATCGGTGTTAGGCGGTCCTTAAGTGGTTAAAAAGAATTAAAGTGGTAATAAAACCAAAAATAAAAATGTAATATATTGCAGCTTACCAATCATTAGATGTGATGGCTGCATTTATTAGCCTTTTTTTCTCCTTTATTTTTACTTGTTGGTCTGGCCACAAATAGCTGGATTCACGTAGGGCGGCGTATGTTTCAGCCGGCGTAGCGTATCGTATTTACGCTACGCCGCCGTAAGTTAGAGAGGCAAGTGCTGTATTCACAAAGCACTTGCGTCCTAAGTTACGGTGGCGTATCGTTAATGTGCCGGCCTAAGCCCGCCTAATTCAAATGAGGAACAGGGGCGTGTTTTATGCTAATGAATCGTGACCCGATGTGATTGACGTTTTTAACGAACGGCGCATGCGCCGTCCGTGGACATATCCCAGTGTGCATTGCTCCAAAGTACGCCGCAAGGACTTATTGGTTTTGACGTGAACATAAATTACGTCCAGCCCCATTCACGGACAACTAACGCAAACAACGTAAAATTTTCAAAATTCGACGCGGGAACGACGTCCATACTTAACATTGGCTAGGCCAGCTTTTTGGTGGAATAACTTTACGCCTGAAAACGCCTTACGTAAACGGCGTATCTTTACTGCGACGGGCAAGCGTACGTTCTTGAATAGGCGTATCTCGCTGATTTACGCATTCAAGGCGTAAATCAGCGTTCACGCCTCTAGCGGGCGGACAGACTAGAACTAGACAGCTAAGATACGACGGTGCAGGCAGTCGTATCTTAGCTACATTTAAGTGTATCTCAATATGAGAATACACTTAAATGTACGACGGCGCAGATTCAGAGTTACGACGGCGTATCTACTGATACGCCGGCTTAACTCTTCTGAATCTAGCTAAAAATCTTTTATATTTCAACGTCCTTTAACAGACCAAGCTTTCCAGCAAAAGTGGCAGTTAATAGAGTTGAAACTGTCAGGAAAGGGAAAAATTTGGGACTTTAGATGAGATGCGTGTTAGAAAAAAACAAATGGATTATACGACCATATAAATATGCATGGGACATGGTACATAGCAGATATGACGAGCTGATAGGCATACAATAGACATGTAGAAATTCCATTATTGCACATGCTTAATAAAATCCAGGGAAAAATGTATACAAACATGATTGAATAAAAAACTGCATTAATAAGCTTGACGCGTTTCGTGGATTTGGTTCCACTTCTTCAGAAGCAAATGCAGAATTCATGTCTATAAAAAATACATGCAAAATTACTCCAATGAATTAAATAAGGATGCAAGGAAAGGACACAACCAAAGCACCCCACAATTACTTACTTTACAGCTCTAAAAATGGTCATGGAATGCTAAAGCCTGATGGCTAAGGAGGCTGGAAAATACCCCCGCCGGGAGCTGAGGGGCGTAAAACTGCAGGCAGCCAAGGCGGAGAAAACCACGCTCAAGGATAGCAATGAAAAGCTGTCCAGCAAAAGTGGCAGTTAATAGAGTTGAAACTGTTGCTGTAACTGCTTTAACCACTTCCTGCCTGCCCCATTGCAGATTGATGTCCGCAATGTGGCTCAGTTATCCAGACAGGACCTCATATGACGTCCAGCAGGATAAGCCACGGGGGGCGTGCAGAGCAGCGATCGGTGGTGTGGTGTCACTCTGACACACTTCATCTCCCATCGTGGTAAAGAGCCTATGATGTAGGTGCCCTATGGGGCCTCTGTGTCATTTACCTGACCCTGAAAACGGGGGATCTCCTTGTGGCGGAGTGCCAGGTGTCCCTGAAGGTAGAAACAGGAAACATGAAGCCCAAATAAGCAGGGATTGCCGGCTGTGCCACAGATGAGATATGCAGGTGTGGAGATCTCTCTGCAGGTGGATACCAGCAGGCCCGGATTTCCCACAAGGCCACCGAGGCCAGGCCTCGGGGGGCGGCAGGGCACCAAGGGGCGGCAGTGGCATGGAGTACCCCGATGCCCGGAACATACAGTTAAGGGCGGTAAGTTGCTTTCTAGCAGGACTAAATGTAGTGTGGGGGAATCTGCTTGCTCCTTAACAAGTGATTGCTGCGATGTCGCCAAAATCACTTCTAAAATGTGTGCTGCCATCCATTCCCCCCACACACACATACCTCTCTCTGCTGGCTCTGTCTTCGGGAATCCGTCCTCCCCCGGCTGCCGAGTCTGTCTTCTGTCCCTGCCGCCGATGTACACAGTGAGAGGGGTGAGCTGCGCTCTTCCCATCTCAGCCGTGACAGGAGTTCTAGCACAGTGCTAGGACTCCTGTTTTGGAGGTAACAGGGTCAATAAAGAGAACCTGTCACCTCCAATTGCTATCACACAATTGGAGGTGACAAAGCAATACTGTAAAGTTAAGCGAAAAAAAATGATAAAAAAAAATAAATAAAAAAAAATAAGAAATAATAATAATAAAATTAAATAAAAAAGTAAAAGAAAAATAATATTAAAAAACAAAAAATTATACAAAAAAAAAGTAAAACGACAAGCTACAAATAAAAAAAGTGATAAAAAAGTAAAAGAAAAAAATAATAATATTTGAACTAAGTATGCCGCCCCTGCTATCCGGTTGCCATTCTCCGTTGATTTGGGGGGGCTGGTTCGGTTGGCAGGGAGGGGGTGCATTGCGGAACCTGGCCTTGGGGCGGCAGGGAGAGCAAATCCGGCCCTGGATACCAGACGAGGTGAGCAGTAGGACCCAAGAGAGATGATGGTTGTGTGGCCTGTAAACAGCAGGAAGCAGGTTGCAGTGGTAAGTGCAGCAGGCTGGATACAGCAGGTAAGTACTGCAAGCTGGAGCAACAGGCGAGTACTGCAAGTAGGTACAACAGGCTGGGTAAAGCATGTAGGCACCAAGACGGATCACAACAGGCAGGGCACAGCAGAAGGCGTAGTCAGGGACAATAGCAGAGGTCAGTAAGCCAGTGGTCAGCAGAGTCAGGAGATCAGAGACGTGGTCAAGCAAACCAAGGTCATACACAGGGCATGGGACAAGAGCAGATCTGTGGACAATCTGTGGTCAGAAAAGAGGGAGAGACAAGAGGTATCCAAAGACATGCCGGGTCGGTAACAGGTAATCAGAAGCATAAGCAAAACAAGGGAACAGGAAACTGAAGACCTGTCAGCAATGACCATGTGCAACAGTTGCTCTTTTAAAGGCCAGAGAGAGACAAAAAACAAGAATCCTTCTCTGCAGAAAGCTGGCAAGGGACAGGCATTTCTACTCAGGCTGTGGCTGCTTTCCAAAGAAATAGACTTTGCACGCATTCTGTTTTGATGCACCTAGAATTTACGTAGCTGACTTAAAGTCAGAGTTCAGTTGGTTTTCAATGAAACCTGCTGTTGTAAAAGGATTAACAAATTATTTTGAAATTATATTAGTGGTATGAAAAAAAAGAAAATATTCAAAAAATGAGGGGGTGGGGTGTGCGTGTATTTACATTTTTGCCTGGAACTCTGCTTTAAACTATTTGCATAAGCACAGATATGACAGGTTCTCCTCAAAAACCAACCTGTATGGCATGAAACACATCTCAACTAGATAACAATATGCACAGAGCTATAAAAAAAGGGCATTTAGGAACCGTGTCCGAACTCTGCTGTGTCTTGCGATATCTCTTCTTGCTGAGCTACCTGGGATGCTGGACAGTTTCCTGGACAATTCCTTAATTGAACATTGTTTTTCTTGAACCTTGAACTCTTTGCTCCTCCCATGAATTTCTTGATTTAAGCCATGTCTCTGCACTTGCTGTTTGCCAGATTTGTGTGCTCTCCACAGCCAATATCTGTCAGGTCACCTGAGTCCAGGTGACAGATGCACACCGTTGGAGTCAGGATTGCCCTGCTAAAGTAGTGGACCCTACGGCTGACTGCTCTAGGTGGGTCAGGAAGGCAGGTCCACTGGAGCACCAACACGCATCCCACTGGGAGCTAGAGCATAAGATTCCCCAGGGTGCGAAGTCTAAGCGCCAGCAGGTGTTAACCAGATCCTCTAGTGGTAAGGATGGACTGCGCTGCAACTGGCTCCAGTTCATGGTCTCCCAACTCACGCTCAAGGTAGGCTACAGAAGGATAGAGCGGAAGCAGTAGCCCAGAACAACACGGGATAGTCGGGAGATAAGCCAAAGGTCGGGGCTACTAGCAGACAAGGATAGGCAGAGAACACGCCAAAGGTCAGGGTAACAAACAGGCAGGGATAGTCAAAGAACAAGCCAAGATCGGTAACAGAAGTAGACATAGAGCACACGGCAAGCAGGAGACAGGAAACCAAACACACAATATTGCTCGGCAAGGCAGGCTTGGAGAACACGGCGGTTCCTGTTCAGGATAGGGTGGAGCCACGCTGAGGGAAGATTACTTAACCATGCAGGTGTGAGAGTGCAGGACCTAAGGTGGATACACAGACCAGGTAAAAGACAGACAGGGCATGAAAGAATTATTGCATATTCATGACAATCTTACCACTCCAGCTTCTGTCTGTATCACCGCTACCACTCATTACTGTCCTTTGGCTTGTTCCTCGTCTATGCTTCTGCTTGATCCCAATCTGCAATTGATTGCTACCAACCTTTGGCTTGTTTACTGACTATGCTTCTGCTTACCCCTATCTTCTATATTTGTTACTGGACCCCAGCTTGCTCACCCCCTTGTGGTGCAATCCTGAGGATCTTGACCTGATACTAAATAGCAGCAAAACCCACCTCCACCATCAGCAGCTCTAGTGAATAGACATGTGCAATTCGTTTAGTTTCTAATTCGTTTTTTTAACGAAAATTCGGAAATTTGTTAATTTCGAATTTTCGTTTTCACAAATTTTTTATTTCCGAATTTTCGGACTTCCGAAAATTTAGAATTTTTGAATTTTCGTATTTCTGAATTTTTAATTTCCGAATTTTCGTATTTCCGAATTTTTAAATTTCGGAATTTTCGTATTTCCGAATTTCGGAATTTTGGATTTTCGGAAATTCGCAAATACAAAAATGTTTCGTTTTTTTTATTTTAAAAATCCAGAATTTTAGAAATTTCGAATTTTTCATTTTTTATTTTCGAATTTTTCAATTTTAGAAATTTCAAAATTTTCATTTTTTTTTAAATTTTCGAATTTTTTATTTTCGAATTTTTTATTTTCGAATTTTTTATTTTCGATTTTCAAAATTTAGAATTTGATTTTTTCATTTTCAAATTTCGAAATTTTTCAATTTTCGAAATATCGAATTTTCGATTTTTTTTTCGAATTTTCAAATTTTTTTATTTCGTATTTCCGAATTTCGGAAAATCGGATTTTCGGAAATTCGGAAATTTTTCGTTTCTTTTTTAATCTTAGAAATTCCGAATTTTCGAAATTTTTCATTTTTTATTTTTGAATTTTAGAAATTTCGAATTTTTCATTTTTTTTTTTAATTTTCAAATTTTTCATTTTCGATTTTTCAAATTTCGAATTTTTCATTTTTCGAATTTTCAAAACTTAGAAATTTTTGAATTTTAGAAATTCCGAAATCCCGAATTTTCAAATTAAAACATTTTCGTACTTTTTCGTACTTTTTTATTTCATAATTACCCGAAATTTTCCGAATTTTTTTAATTTCCGAAAAAAATTTGTTTTCATTTTCTCATTTTTGAACATTTGGAATTCCGAATTTTCGAATTTCCCGAATGTACGAATTTCCCAATTTTCCCGAAAAAAGCAAAAAAACGAATAAAACATTTTTTTTGATTTCCCCGAATTTCCGAAAAAAAAAAAAAACGAATGAAACAAAAACGGAAATTTTTTTTTTTCGATTTCCCCGAATTTCCGAAAAAAAAAAAACGAAAATAACATAAACGAAAAAAAAAAAATTTTTGGGCAGTGCACATGTCTACTAGTGAACTCTGGTTAGTACTTAGATCCCGCACCTCAGGTGGACCCGTCATCCGCCAGGGTGATCTGATTTTGTAATTATCCAGCTGGTTGGTGAGAACTTCTCTACTGCTAAGCTACTGGCCTCTGAGCCTGATCCCTGACAGTTACAAGGACCTTATATAACAAGGACCACATTAATTAATATTAAATTGTTCACTTTCCTTAAAATTGTTGGCGCACAATAAGTCCCTTCTCCCGATCTCAGTGAATTGGGATCTACAAAAACGTCCACTCCCCAGTAAAATAGCTGCAGCCAGGACATGTCTGATGTAATGAACCCAGCTTTGAGAAATGATTTACAGCTCTCGCTCCTCATTTTATGACAAGCCAATTAAAGCAATCAATCACCATTATGATATCAGCTCTCCAGGAACTGAGGGAGTCGAAGGATCCGACATTTCAGAAGCCATTGTGTTCCTCTATCGAAGGCCGAGGGATTAACACATTAGGACCCCATGGTGACAGACTGAATTTTCCCAGTCATCATGCAAAGTGATGCCAGAAAATACTTCTATTTGTTTAATGTTTTTAGGTCCAACAGTAATGAAGCTACATCCTGCCATTGGAAGCCTGACATATTT
Source organism: Rana temporaria (assembly GCF_905171775.1). Lineage (NCBI taxonomy): Eukaryota > Metazoa > Chordata > Amphibia > Anura > Ranidae > Rana > Rana temporaria. Next base: position 197,190,604 of record NC_053494.1, on the reverse strand, counting down.
TTATCTCTGTTTAGTCATGTAGCACATGTTATCATTTTTGACTGATTTTTGTTTGGATACTTTAAAATATACTTTTCTCTTAGTTAAAATTGTGCGATCTGCCCTCACACTACAGTGTTCTGTGCTGGCAGAGCTGAGTAGCAGCCACACCCTCATTACAATTTTTACTTATAGCGCAGAGAAATAGAGGGGGCGTGTCTGAAAAGGTCTGTGAGAATTACTGGGAGCCCTGGGTCTTTTCTGGTGACTATTGACCTGAATCTTTCTGACCCCAGATCTCATATTTAAGAGGACCTGTCATGCTTTTTTTCTATTACAAGGGATGATTACATTTCTTGTAATAGGAATAAAAGTGACCTATTTTTTATTTTTTAAAAAACAGTGTCAAAATAAAGAAAACAAAGTAAAATAAATAATACATTTTTTTTAAAGCGCCCCATCCCGACGAGCTCGCGTGCAGAAGCGAAAGCATATGTGAGCAGCACACATGTTCAAACCACACATGTGAGGTATTGCCGCGATCACTAGCACTAGACCTCCTCTGTATCTCAAAACATGCAACCTGTAGATTTTTTTAAACGTTGCCTATGGGGATTTTTATGGGTAAAAGTTTGTCGCCATTCCACGAGCGGGCGCAACATGAAGCGTGACATGTTGGGTATCAATTTACTCGGAGTAACATTATCTTTCACAATATAAAAAAAAATGGGCTAAGTTTACTGTTGTTTTATTTTTTATTTAAAAAAAAGTGCGCTTGTAAGACCGCTGCGCAAATACGGTGTGACAAAAAGTATTGCAACAACCGCCATTTTATTCTCCAGGGTGTTAGAAAAAAATAATGTTTGGGGGTTCTAAGTAATTTTCTAGCAAAAAAAATGTTTTTAACTTGTAAATACCAAATCTCAGAAAGAGGCTTGGTCCTTAAAGGGGTTGTAAAGGTAAATGTGTTTTCACCTTAATGCATCCTATGCATTAAGGTGAAAAAACATCCGACAATACCGCCCCCCCGAACCCCCGTTTTACTTACCTCACCCCTCGAAAGTCCTGCGCGCGTCCTCGTGATCCTCTTCGGTTCCCAGCCTGGCCATTGATTGGCTAGGCTGGACGGATTGATAGCAGCGCAGCCATTGGTTGGTGCTGCTGTCAATCACATCCGATGACACGGCGCGCCGGGGGCGGGGCCGAGTGATACAGTCGGCGGCTATGCCGCCGCTGTATCACGGGAGCGCGCCCGCAAAAGCTTTCCACCATAAAGGTGGAAAGCTTTTGCGAGGAGGAGCCGAGACAGCCGCCGAGAGACCCCAGAAGACAGGGTTCGGGGACACTCTGTGCAAAACGAGCTGCACAGTGGAGGTAAGTATAACATGTTTGTTATTTTTAAAAATAAATACATTTGCCTTTAGTGTTCCTTTAAGTGGTTAATGGATGTACCTGGTACATAACACATGAATGTGATAAGCATAAGCCTGTTGTGTGAATGGGGAATGTGTTTGATGCAGTAATAACATTTGTGTGTGGGATCCATAATATTGCAATGATTTGCAGATTGGTGTGGGATGCTTTCCAGCCACAAACCGAATACATGCTAGTAAATCAGATTACTCTTTTATTGATATGTATGATCAGGGGCGGACTGACCATTGAGGCTCTCGGGCACTGCCCGAGGGCCCCATGCCACTAGGGGGCCCCATCAGGGTTGCCAGGCTCAATAAAACCAGGGGGACAGTATGTCAAATTCTGTGTTTTTTTTACATCTGTCCCTGATATGTCCGAAACCGACATGCTTTTGATGTGAAAATCCCGAGATTTTAGCTGCCCTGCCTCTGCACTGCCTCCTGGCGTGGTGGCCATCTGTAAGCCCAGGGGCCCCATAATCTTCTATTGCCCGGGGGCCCCATGAGTTGTCAGTCTGCCCCTGTGTGTGATAGAGATGGGAGCTCGGTGGGGTGAAGGGGGTGGAGGGGCAGCATGTGATGTGAATGGATCTTTGTGCTATATAAAGTGCTGTGCTATCTATCAGTGATGCAGAAATACTGTAAATCAAAATAAATGTATTCCTTACTGTACATGAAAGATGTAGAATATTATTGGGGTCTCTTCCTAATGCAATTTACATCACTTTTATAAACCACAATATTGCCTGAATGGCAGCTCAAAGGTGCTTATCGATGCACAGAATGATGTAGACAAAATTGATTTTGCAGTAAAATTGAAGATTTTGTCACAAAATTGTAGATTTCCTTATTGTTTAATTTTCTCACCTGAGCTCATTGAGCTACTTTGGGTAAAAATTAAAAATGTTGTACTTGTACTCTTTTTTTATTTAACAAGAAAGTGTTTGGTCTTCAACCTGGCAATGCTTAACCACTTCAGCCCTGGAAGGACTTGCCCCCTTAATGACCAGGCCATTTGTTGCGATACAGCACTGCGTCGCTTTAACTGACAATTGCGCGGTCGTGCGGTACTGTAATCAATCTGTCTTGTGACAAGAGAAAGCTGAGAAAGCCACTGCTGTTGGGCACAAAGCTGGATCAAGATCGGACTCAGGTAATTATAAGGGGAGTCTGGGGGATCCTGGACACAGAAGGTTTTTACCTTGATGCAGAAAATGTGTTTGGGTAAAAAACTCTAATGCCGCATACAGACGATCGGACATTACGACAACAAAACCGTGGATACATTTCCGACGGATGTTGGCTCAAACTTGTCTTGCATACACACGGTCACACAAATGTTGTCGGAAATTCCGAATGTCAAAAACGCGGTGACCTACAGCACTACGATGAGCCGAGAAAAATTAAGTTCAATGATTCCGAGCATATGTAGGATTTTTATGCGTTGAATTGTGTACACAAGGTCGGACTTTCCGACAAGAACTTTTGTTGTTGGAAAAATTGAGAATCAGCTCTCAAACATTTGTTGTTGGAAATTCTGAAAGCAAATGTCCGATGAAGCCTACACATGATCGGATTTTCTGACAACAAGCTCACGTCGAACATTTGTTGTCAGAATGTCCAATCATGTGTACGCGGCATAAGGCTTTAGAACCACTCTAAGGTATGTAATAAAACAAGATTTTAGCTAAAATAAGCATTTTTATGATGGAAAAAGGTAGGAATTATGGAAAGTAAATATAATATAGCTTTAAGTATCTATATAATGGTGATTGTAGTATGTTGTGCATGGCTACATTGGTTACACAAGTAGGATTTAAGCATCAATCCAATCATTGAAGAGCACCATTATACTCATGCCACTACTTTGACTGTCAAAGGTCAATGCCATCATCTATGTATCTATTAATAAGCTTGATTAGAAAAGTACTTGCTCTTACTGTCACTGCTTTAAAGTGGTTGTTAACCCACCAGTGTATCTTTACATAATCCTCTCTGTTTATTAAAGGGGTTGTAAAGGTTCGTCTTTTATTTTCTAAATAGGTTCCTTTAAGCTAGTACATTGCTTGTTCACTTACCTTTTCCTTCAATTTCCCTTCTAAATGTTTTTTTTCTTTGTTTAAATTTCTCACTTCCTGTTTCTCCTCAGTAAGCTTTCCACCATCATCCGAGCGGTAGAAAGTCTTTTAGAACAGCTTACTGAACACCTTACTGAGGAGGAACAGGAAGTGAGAAATTCAGACAAAGAAAACAAAGAAAAAAAAATTTAGAAGGGAAATTTAAGGAAAAGGTAAGTGAACCAACAATGCACTAGCTTTAAGGAACCTCTTTAGAAAATAAAAAAACAAACCTTTACAACCCCTTTAATGTAATGGCCCCCTGTGACTGTGTTTTATAAAAATAATGCTGTATATACCTTGTTTACAGAGTGCTGATCTGCGCTCATTGACCCGCCGCCTATCTCCTCTCTCGTGCCTGACAGATGCAGTGGGCGGGGCCAGGGATTCCCCCGCTGACATCAGTCAGGAAGGGAGTAGGAGAGAGGCGGCCCCCGCCTGCTGCATCTGTTAAGCTAAGAGAGGAGAGAGAGGCGGTTCAATGAGTGCAGATCAGCACTCTGTAAACAAGCATTATTCTTATAAAGCACAGTCACAGGGGGCCATTACATAAAAAAAACAGAGGATTATATTAAAAAGAAACAGTAATTTGAGCAGCAAGACGGGAGGGGTCGGCGCGGACACGAAGCTGACAGGCAGAGAGGGGAGGGGGAGCTTTTGTGCCTTTGTTTCTCAATACAATACTATAACCGGCATGCAGCTGAAATGCAAAGTTTCTTTTTGAATAGTTAGGTGTGTGATATTTGGATTTCTGAGAGCGTGTGGCAGAGTAGAGAATCCCAAGCCTGCAGCCTACAAGTTTGGGATTAGGTATCTCCTGAAAGGGGGATTATATACATTGGGTAGTCTGCTGTTCTCAACCGTTGGCAGGATAAAAAAAAAAAAAAAAAAGCCTTCATTAGGTAGGTTCCTATCACTTTTATTTGTATTCCCATGATACAGTTGAGCACTGTCCATGATACTTTTTTTTTGCAATAACAGGACAAACTTTTGGAGTCTGCCCCCTTCTTCTAAGGTCCAAGCAGTAACGACAAACAAAGTATTTAGAAAAATGTTAAAGAGGAGCTAGTCTTCCAGAAGAATTTTAAATAGGCACATTTGTTCTTCTTAATTGTAATTTTTTCTACATTGGGTATTGTTATTAATACTAATGCCGCGTACACACCATCACTTTATGTGATGAAAAAAAACGACACTTTCTGTGAAGTAAAAAATTACGTTTTTGAAACTTCAATTTTCAAAGACGAAGTTGCCTACACACCATCGTTTTCTCACAATGATCTTGCAAAGTGAGGTTACGTTCCACCACGTTTTACCATTGAAGCTTGCTTCATAAGTAGCTTCTGGGCATGCGTGGATGAAAAAACGTCTTAGAAAACGAAGTTTTTTGCTACACACGGTCAATTTCTGTGAAGTAAAAAGTGCACTTTTGAAAAACGACACATAAAATTGAAGCATGCTTCAATTTTTTTTGGTCGTTTTTTACAAGACATAAAACGACGTTTTCCCCCACACACAGTCAATTAAAGTGACGTTTTTAAAAACGTCATTTTTTTTCATCACATAAAGTGATGGTGTGTACGCGGCATAATAGTATTTTAAATATTTAAATCCCTACCAGAACTGGTACTCTCGAACGGCTGGCGGCGTCCATGTCAGCTCCTAGCATCTGAAGCCGCAGCTGTTCTCTTCCTGTATTATGTGCGGCTGGCTACCCAGTATGAATATCCGATCTCTTGCATGCATGGTAACAACACTGTGCGGGGCACCGGAGGATGCCTGTTGACTCCAATATCCCAGGAGTCAATGGGAAACCAGAGATGACATACAGTACATCACTGTGGCAATGAGGACCCGGAAGTGGCGGAAATTTTGAATAAAAAAGCTACTTACAATTCCCATCGATTTTAGACAGAGGCAATAACTACTAATTATTATTATTATTATTATTATACAGGATTTATATAGCGCCAACAGTTTGCGCAGCGCTTTACATCAGGGAAGACAGTACAGTCACAATACAAATCAATACAGGAGGGATCAGAGGGCCCTGCTCGTTAGAGCTTACAATCTAGAAGGGAGGGTCAAGTGGAACAAAGGGTAGTTGGCTGTGGGGGATGATCAGATGGACTCAAATGAAAATACAGTTATGTGTGGGAAGGGTAGGCTTCTCTGAAGAGGAGGGTTTTCAGGGATTCTCTAAAAGCTGATAGAGAAGAAGATAGATGGATAGATTGGGGCAAGGAGTTCCATAGGCTTGGAGAGGCTCTAGAAAAGTCCTGGAGACGAGCATGGGAGGAGGTGATGAGAGAGCTAGAGAGTAGGAGGTCTTGAGAAGAACGAAGAGAACGATTAGGTTGGTATTTGGAGACTAGGTCAGTGATGTAGCTGGGGGCAGAGTTGTGGATGGCTTTGTAGGTAATTGTTAGTATTTTGAATTTAATTTGTTGGGTGAGCGGAAGCCAGTGGAGGGATTGACAGAGGGGAGTAGCAGAGACAGAGCGGTTGGTAAGGTGGATTAGTCTGGCAGCAGCATTCATGATGGACTGAAGGGGGATAGAGTATGCAGAGGTAAGCCAATGAGGAGGGAATTGCAGTAATCAAGGCGAGAGATGACCAGGGAGTGAATTAAGAGTTTTGTGGTGTCATTGGTTAGAAAGGGGCGTATTTTGGAGATGTTGCGGAGGTTGAGGCGGCAAGATTTGGACAGTGATTGAACGTGAGGCTTAAAGGAGAGTTCAGAGTCCAGGACTACTCCTAGGACCTTGACATGTGGGGATGGGCTGATAGTTGTACCATTAATTTTGACAGAGAGATCAGGGGAAGAGGCACGTGGGGAAGGAAAAATTATAAGTTCCGTTTTGGATAGATTGAGTTTGAGGAAGTGGTGCGACATCCAAACTGATATATCTGATAGTAAATTAGTGATACGTGAGGAGAATGAAGAAGTGAGTTGAGGGGTAGAGAAATAGATTTGAGTGTCATCAGCGTAAAGATGGTATTGGAAGCCGTGGGAGGCTATCAGCTGACCCAGGGAGGAAGTGTAGATAGAAAATAGGAGAGGTCCAAGAACAGAACCTTGGGGGACCCCAACAGAGAATGGAAGAGGAGAGGAGGAAGTAGAGTTGTAAGCAACGCTGAAGGTGCGGTTGTATAAGTAGGTGGAGAACCAGCGAAGAGTACAGTCACGGAGACCAAAATTATGGAGTTTTTTGAGGAGTGGGAGGTCAACCTAATAGGGACTAATAGGGACAGAGTCATTAGGTAGGGTTGAAGCTCCGCTTTAGGAATATATTTTTTTATCTATGAGAAGAGGTGGATGGGGTTTGTGCTGACTATCTGTATTGTTGGATACTAATGCCCCGTACACACGATCGAAAATTCCACCAGCAAAAGTCCAATGTGAGCTTTTAAACGTAAATTCCGATCGTGTGTACGCTCCATCGGACTTTTGCTGGTGAAATTTCCACCAGCAAAAGATTGAGAGCTGGTTCTCAAATTTTACGATCGTCTGTAGCAATTCCAATGCACAAAATTCCGACGCATGCTTGGAAACAATTCGATGCATTCTCGGAAGCATTGAACTTAATTTTCTCAACTCGTCGTAGTGTTGTACGTCACTGCGTTCTTGACGGACGAAAGTTCAGAGAACTTTTGTGTGACCGTGTGTATGCAAGCCAGGCTTAAGCGGAATACCGTCTGAAAAACCATCCAAGATTTTTCCAACGGAAAATCCGGTCGTGTGTACGAGGCATTAGAGTACCTTAGGAACAATTGCCAGGAATGCAAAAAGTACAAACTTTTACTGCAAAATATCCAACTTTTTGTGTGTCTGTATGATTCCCAGCTCAGACGACAGCACTACGTTGCAGGTGATTAACAGAAAGAATTATCTTCTCTTTCCTCCTCTGAGAATATAACTAATGAATCAGTAACAGCTGCTGGAGGTATTGTGTTATCAATTCACTACAATAAGCAACGACAGACATTCAAATTACAAAAATTAGAAGTGAGTTATGGAGAAAAAGGCCCCTAGTGATATGCTGTAATCATGAGCAATGGAGCCTTTCCGGATGACTTTGCTTGCATTAGTGATGTGGCTGTCAATAAAAAAAGTAATCATTGAGTAACGGTAAAGGGAATTTATGGGGGGGAACTTGGATTTTTTTTTTTTTTTTTACTTCAATTGTTAAAGGCTCAAGTGCTGGATTTCTAATTCCTGGAAATCGTTGTGTCAATTTGAGAGGGACAATGTATGATGAGAGTAAAGCTGTCTACAAAGGGCAGGTAATTTTTCTTATTATAGATCTTTCTACAGGAGCACGTTAGGTCGTTGGAGGAAGGAGGAGGATGAACTGAGGGCTCTGGTTGTCTCAAGGAACACAATAGTGATAAGGCAGGAAAATCCATCCCTGCCAATCAACTGTCCTTCCGTCACACTTGGCCAAGTAGCCTCAGCCAGTGTTGTGGATACTGTATGTGTAATGTGTTTTAACTTTTTTGAATTTGGCGCCGATCTCCACCCCCATGCGTCATAACATCGCAGGGAATGGAGCTCAGCGGCACTCGGCACTGTGTGAATCGAGCGAGGAGACAGCTCGATCACACAGCGGGGAGACATTGCAGGATCCAGGGGACAAGGTAAGTAGCTCCCTGCCTGTATCCTGCGATGCAATCCCAAGTCTGGCTCGGGGTTACCGCTATTGGTGCTGAAATTCCACCCCGAGCCAGACTCGGGAATACCGCTCAGGGGGTTAATAAAATATTTATGACAAGGAAAAGTCCACTAGTGTATTTAAGCAGCTGATGATGATCAAATACCACCAAAAAAATCTCTATTTGTGGGGAAAAATTTTGTTTGGGAGCCACGTCGCAATTGTCAGTTAAAGCGACGCAGTGCCGAATCGCAAAAAGAGGCAAGGTCCTTAACCTGCATAATGGTCCGGGTCTTAAGTGGTTAACTTATAAGCAGTAGCATTGGCTATCTTCAAGCATACAGGTAGAATTTTTTTTTCTCTTAAAAATTATGTTAAAATGTATGTGCAACTTTATGGGAGGAGTTTCTGTCCCAACTTTGTTAGTATTTTCACGCAGGGCCCTGAACACGGGCGATACGTTCTTTATGTAGATAACAGAAGTAATTTTTTATGAAAGCTCTTGGGGACCCACGTAATGAAATAACACATGCTGTTTTTTTTTTTATAAAACTAAAACAATAGGTTACTTTTTAAACCAGTTTGATAATGTGCCAAGATTAATTAGTGGGCAGCATGCTTGTGTTGCAACACACCACAAAGCACATGCTGTGCCTTCTGGTGTGCTTTGTTAAAAAATTAAATAAAGGGCTTTCACACAAGATTCCCACAACTTTCATCCAGAATTTATACATTTTCCAACTGAATCCAATTAGAAAAATTAAAGGGTCACTAAAGGAAAAAATTTATTTTGCTGAAATGACTGTTTACAGGGTATAGAGACATACAAGTTAACTGATTCCTTTTAAAAATGATTAAAAATAGATTAAATTCAATCATATAATGTGCCTACAGTTTCACTTTAGTTTTTAAACTGGTTTCATGTTTCTGTGAAGTAAAGAGACCCACAGAACAAAAACAAACAAATCCAGGGCAGTGTTTTGTTTTTAAAATGAATCTGATTGGTTCTGAGGAGTTTTAGACACACAGCTTGGACCACAGTGAAAAGCTGCCATGAGATTTTTCATAAGGAGCCAGACAAGCAGGAAGTGTGGAGATCACAGCAGAATTACAGCAACTTCAAAGCAAAAACGAATAATGAGGACATGAAACCAGTACTGCAGTAAGGTAAAGGAAGCTATTTAGCTAAAAAAAAAGAAATTCCTTTAGTGATCCTTTAATCTTGGATTGAAGTTGTGTGAATTGTGGGTGAAACTTTTATAAATAGACCCCGTAGTGTGAATGTGCGCGTTTTGGGAAATACGTAAGTGCAAAGATTTTCATAGAAAAAATGCTGTTTATTATCACTTGTGGTTTTGTAGAAATTTTCACACTGTAACATCTATATATTTATTTGCGGTTTCCTATATTGTGTCATTTTCTATTGTTATTGTTGTCATATTTTTATTGTTGTCATATTGTTCTATTATCTGGTTATAAATTTTAATCGTTTTGGTGAAAAGGATTTTTTGTATACTCAGTAAGGGAAGTATTTGTGTTAAATATGATACAAGTTATATTTGAAAAAAATAATAATAAGAAGAATATATATATACAGTTGAACCTCGGATTACGAGCATATTCCGTTCCAGGAGAATGCTCGTAATCCAAAGTATCGAGCATATCAAAGTGAGTTTTCCCATTGAAGTCAATGGAAACTAAAATAATTTGTTCCGCATTGACTTCAATGGGATGCAATACCGAATGTGGCCAGACGTGGGGGGGCACCAGAGAGCGCCAAAAACGTCTGAAAAGGCACTTTGGCTTGTTTCCTGCGCCCCGCACCTCAGGCCAAATGAGGTACTGCAGGCCAATATTCGACTTTTCTCGGCTCCTGCGCCCCCGTACCTCAGGCCAAATGAGGTACTACAGGCCTATTTTCGGCTCTGCTCGGCTTCTGTGCCCCCGTACCTCAGGCCAAATGAGTCTTGCGAGTTAACACTTGCAAACCGAGTCAAGTTCCCCCTGAAAAAAAGCCCTATATATATATATATATATATATATATATATATATATATATATATATATATATATATATATGTGTGGACATTGCATACACATGCTATTTAAGACCTTCTTTCTCATTCTTTGGTTGTATTTATTTTTTGAGACTCAATATTGGTTGTGTATTATACTTATGGATGATTTTGTGATTTTTAAGTACATTGATCCTGCAAAGGGGCCATCACTAACATTAACTTTCTCCTTTTTATTAAGATTACAGGGTCAACAGAAAATTGGTTATACACCAGTATAATTTTGTTTGAAATTTTTCATTTTAGGAGCGTTCATTTGATTTTCTAATTGTTAGTGGGGTAAAATTAACATTCGTTTTGGATCACAGAGAAAATCCAAAGGAGCAGATTGGAAATTTTTTCTCGAATGAACGAATATCTAACAGTGTATATGGGTTTTGTTCCAAAAAGTAACATTTCTTCCAAATTCAAATGTTAACATGTTAACATATTTTTAACATATTTTAACACGTTCAAACATATTTTTGAACAACAGTTATCAAGTCATCAAATGGACTCATTTTCATACATATATACACTAGTGTATGGCCAGCTTAACACAGGATCCCAACAGCACTATATTTTTTTAATAATAAAGCACATTTGTAATTGTTGTCTTTTAGACATTCTGGGAGTGATTTACTAAAACTGGAGTGTGCAGTTCTGTATATAAACCGATCATCTTTAAGGTTTTATTGTTAAAGCTTAATTGAACAAGCTGAAGTTAGAAGCTGATTGGCTACCATGCACAGTTACTGCACCAGATTTTGCATTTTTCAGTTTTAGTAAGTCAACCCCATAGACTCTGAATGAAACCTTAGAGGGGTTGTATAATAGAAGCAGGTAAGAGGGGATGAAGTCAATAATGCCTCGTTTCCACTGAGTGGATCGGTTCGGTACAGTTCGATTCGGTACGGTACGCTATTTTGGGTGTTTCCATTATGAAAGTGTGCCATAAAAACCGAACCATACCACACCATTGTGGGTCCTGCTTCACATGTGGGGCCATAGCAAATGGAACGGTTCGGTAGGGCGGAGCTACAATACATTCCACTGATTTGTGGACACACTAGGCATTTTTTCTAAACCCTGTATGGCCCCAGACGGTCCGACTTGCAGTGGAAATGCTCACCAGAATAGACCGGACCATTCTAACCGTTCCAAACTGTACCGACCCGAACCGTTCCGCTCAGTGGAAAACGAGGCATATGTGTATGTACTGTGTGTAAACAAGTTCATTTTTTTAACATAAGAACCTGCAAGATGTGTGAAAGAAGCCTAAATTCCATCTTCTAGAAGGATATAACTATACAGTATACAATATTGATATTTATCTGTCTCTAAAAAAAAGATATATACACACACACATATATATATATATATATATAACATTTTATTCTTCAATGAATTACTGTCTATAATCCCGATCATAATAAATAAAGAAAACATGTACAACACAACTAGTCAGAACTAAAATTTGGACTAAGATAATATGCAAAATGTCTATACAGTAGTACCTTGGATTATGAGTATAATTCCTTCCAGAAGAATGCTTGTAATCCAAAGCACTTGTATATCAAAGCGAGTTTCCCCATAGAAATCAATGCAAAGTCAGATAGTTCGTTCAACAGCCACTGCTTGTCTATGCAGTACTGCATGTGGCCTGAGGTTGGGGGCACCGGAGACACTTGGAAACACTCAGAGAAGCTTGGAGACCACTCTGAGACATTTTTGATACACTCTGAGACACCCGGAAACACTCCGTTCACGGGTGTTTCCGAGTGTCTCAGAGTGTATCCAAATGTCTCTGAGCGGGACTGAGTGTCTCCGAGCGTTACCGGCACCCCGGCACCTCCGACCAAATGTGGTACTGCACAGCCCAGAGGCTTGAATCCTGCTCTTCTTGCGAGACGACACTTGCAAACCGAATCAGGATTTAAAAAAAGAAACAGGTCGTATTGCAAAACGCTCAAGAACCACATTACTCTCGATCCGAGGTTTTACTGTATTTACTTATGTTAGTAGCATGATGTTTTACAATGGTATTTAGGTCTATTTTATAGAGTTGCGGCAGCGAGCTGCATGGTTGCATTTGACAGGTAAGTCAGCCATAATGTGCTAATCTGCAACGTATATCTGCAACACTACGGGGGGGGGGGGGGGGCATTTAAAAAAAAAAGTTGTTGGTGGCGTTTACTACCACTTTAAAATAAAGTTTGATTATGATCATCTACAATCTTTAGACCTCCACTAATAAATATATTGTGACAGTCCATAAATAGGTCTTGAAAATCAGACTATTCACTAGCTAAATTGGTCCTGACGATTATATAAAGCAAGTACAAGAACGTTATCCTGTAGCCATACACAGTGAATAATTTTCTTCTAATTAAGCCTTATTCATGACAAATTGTAGGGTTATGGAACCAGAAAATTACGTCATGTTTTGGCCTAAAAATACCAGACATGGTTTATATAAAGTAATTCTTGGCCAATTAACAATGTCCAATAATGTGGTTAAATGGAGTATCTGTCTTAAGACGCGAATGAAAGAGTGAATATGATACTATTTTCTAGACCAGTGGTTCTCAACCCTTCTAGTGCTATGATCCCTTGATAAAATTTCCCAAGTTGCAGGGACCCCTAACAGTAAAATTATTTTCGTAGCGTGGGTTGTCAGCACCCGAGGCAAGACAAGTAATTTGCTCCCCTAATCCACAGACATTTAGAGCTCCAAGAGTCCCTTCTATTAAAACCCCTTATGGTACATTTTAGGATCTCTTTCTCTTTGTTCTCCTTTCTTTCCCTTTTTTCTCTCTCCATGCTAATTAGTTTTTTTTCCTCATCCCTTTCTCTTGCCGTATTTCTTGTTCTTTCTCTTATTCTTTTTCCCCCTTTTTCTCTTTTTCTTTGTGCCTCCCCATTTTTTCCTCTCCCTTCCATGTATTCTCTATTTTTATTCCTTCTCTTACTCCTTGGCGGCAGGGGGGGATGTAATGAGTGGCATTGCTGGCGGGGAGTTGAGATGAGTGGCAGTGCTGGTGGGAAGTTGGGATGAGTGGCAGTGCTGGCGGGGGGTTTTCTAATCAGCTAACTTAGGTGCTCTTGATCAAGGTCATCTGCTGATCTGAGAACTGTATTGGGGACTTTTAATGTCACAGGTAGTGTTACTCACCGTGTCTCCGGTTTCACTGTGTCTCCTACTTTGTGGTGTCTCGTAGCAGTGACACCTATGATGAAATCAGGAGATGGGGTTTCCTCCAGCCCCTCCCAATTCACATTTCTCACTAGTTAGCTGACCTCTAATCTCTGCCCCCCAGCCATGCCGTGAACTGAATGGGCGGCTGCGAAGAGGCTGAGTGGGCAGCCACGGGCTCCAGGGACAGCCCAGCTGGGCAGCTACGAAAATTCTGGAAGAGAAACGTGGGCTTCAGGAACAGCCCAGGATTTGGTGACCCCTGGAAAATCATTATTCGACCCCCAGGTTGAGAACCACTGTTATAGACAAAAGTTAAAAATAAAAAATGACCCCATGCCTGAAATTTACCCATCCCACTTAAATTTCTAATAAAAATAAACGTATTAAATTAACTAAATGCTTACCTCAATCTCTGGTCACGTGGTCCAAAGAAGGACTTGACCACTTCATAGCAGCTGTAAATCAGCAGGGTCCTCACATGGTCAGGCCTAAGCACAATGTAAAGACTAAATTCACCTTTTCACAAAATAATGAAAATGTGAAATAACTCACAACACCCTTCCCTCCCCTTCCCTGCTTAACTTTCCTGCATCCTGGAAGGTAGAAAACATCAAAGCGCTTATCATTGGTCAGTGCAGTCACATGGCCGCTCTGATGAATAGTCACTTGCAATTGCCAGAATTATGATGCCGTGCAGCTCTTGCGGCTGTGTAGTGGAGTTTTCACCTGTCTGGACCATTATACCAGCTGGCATGGGTCATCACTGCAGGTAAGTGCAGTGGGGTCCATTAAGGGTGAAAAGGTGTTGTGAGCTATGGAGGTATCTTTTGTGAAAAGGTGAGTTTAATTTTTAGATGAATTTATCCCACTTCCCATCCAGTGACATACCTGTACACCGCTGGATAAGAAGGGTGATATCTCGGTCATCGCTGCAGCTGCAAGATATCATTTTTTCAGCAGGTGATTCCCTTCAAAATAAAAGTAATACTAGCAGCTATGGAGCCGCTGGATTACAGGTGGCGAAAAGGGATCCTACCTGTCACCCGCCACCAGGGCCGGACTTACCATTGGCCTTGACTGGGCTCAAGCCCAGGGGCCCCACCCAATAGGGGGCCCCCTTTAAAAAAAAAAAAAAAAAAAATTTTTTTTTTTTTTTTTTTTTTTTTTTTTAGGGGTCCGGAGGTCCCCAGAGGCCCCCAGGGCCCCGGACGGCAACCCCCCTTTTTTTTATTTATTTTTTGTAAAAAAATGTTTTTTTTTTATATATTTTTTATTTTTATATATATAATATATATATATATATATATATATATATATATATATTTTTTTTTTTTTTTTATTATTATTATTAAAGGGCCCAGGGGTCTCCAGGGCCCTGGATGGCAACCCCCCTTTTTTTTATTTATTTTTTGTAAAAAAATGTTTTTTTTATATATTTTTTATTTTTATATATATAATATATATATATATGTATATGTGTATATATATATATATATATATATATATATATATATATATATTTTTTTTTTTATTATTATTATTAAAGGGCCCAGGGGTCTCCAGGGCCCCGGATGGCAACCCCCCTTTTTTTTATTTATTTTTTGTAAAAAAATGTTTTTTTTATATATTTTTTATTTTTATATATATAATATATATATATATGTATATGTGTATATATATATATATATATATATATATATATATATATATATATATATATATATATTTTATTATTATTATTAAAGGGCCCAGGGGTCTCCAGGGCCCCCGGATGGCAACCCACCTTTTTTTTTTTTTTTTTATATATATATATTTTTTTTTTTATTAAAGGGCTCAGAGGTCCCCAGGGCCCCATGTGGCAACCCCCCCTTTTTTATTTTTTTTATAAATGTTTATTTTTGTTTATTTTTTTATTTTTTATTAAAAGGCCCAGAGGTTCCCAGGGGCCCAGAGGTCCCCAGGGCCCCCGGGTTTGGCAACCTCCCTTTTTTTATGTATTTTTTATAAATGTTTTTTTTTTTTTTATTATTAAAGGGCCCAGAGGTTTATTTTTTCTTTTTATTAAAAGGCCCAGAGGTCCCCAGTGCCCCGGATGGCTACATATATTTATATATATTTGTTTTCTTCTTTATTTCTTCTTTTTTTTGTAAAGGCCCCCCCGCTTCTCAATTTGCGGCAGCCCCCACGCTTCTCAATTTCAGGCGGCAGCACCCCCACCCCCCCTAGGTTCTCTGCTTCAGGGGGCCCATGCCTTAAGCTGTGCAAGGGGCCCCAAAATTCCTGATGGCGGCCCTGCGCATACCTCCAAACACGCACAGATTCTGTGGGACTTTCCCGCACAGACAGCTTCTTCCCGAAGGCCCGCAAAAGGGTTAATTTTCCCGCACTGCAAGAGGAGGCAGCACGGAAGCAGGAGGAACCGGAGTGGTGTGTGGAGGACTGTGGCTGCTGAAGGGAAGAAAGCAGAGAGCCGGGCTAATGACAGTCTGTGGCCCCGGCTGTTGGCACAGGTGAGAGGCACTCCCCCCCTCAACAACTGCAAAATCCCCCCCCGCTCAACAACTTTAATGCGCTCCCCCCCCGCTCAACAACTTCAATTCGCCCCCCCCCGCTCAACAACTTCGATCCCCCCCAATTCTCGGCTCCAGGGGGCCCCTTCAACACTCAAGCCCAGGGGCCCCCACCACCCTAAGTCCTGCCCTGCCCGCCACCAACTTTACTGGGCTCCCCCGAGCAATCTGGAGCCGGATATGGATGTGAGCAGTAGACATGTGCACACTGAAATATTTTGTTTCGTGATTTAGTTTTCATCTGAAAAATAAATTTATTTAGTTACTCTCAAAATTAGTTTTTATTTATTTAGTTTTTCGTAAAAAAAATGCATTCGTCCTAAAATCCAAATTAAGGTTGAATCTGTCATTGAAGGCTTATGGTGTCTGTCGAATGTTCTAAGGAAAAAAAAAAAGATTCGACAGAATCTTTAAAAAAAAAAAATTGACTCTTCATGTCGAATCTTCATGTCTCTCTATGTCGAATCTTCATGTCTCTCTATGTCGAATCTTCATGTCTCTCTATGTCGAATCTTCATGTCTCTCTATGTCGAATCTTCATGTGTCTCTATGTCGAATCTTCATGTCTCTCTATGTCGAATCTTTTCTCTCTATGTCGACTCTTCTTCATGTCTCTGTAATGTCAAATCTTTTCTCTCTATGTCAAATCTTTTCTCTTTATGTAGAATAATACTGGACTGATAGAGTTAATGTTAGGCACATTCGACCGCAACGAAAACGAAAATAAGGCATTTATTAATGTCGGATCTTTCGGTTTTCATTTTCTGTGCTTTCGTTAAGGGCTGTTAAAATGATAACGAAAATAACTGAAATTCGGACGAAAATGCATTCGGCGAAAACGAATGCACATGTCTAGTGATTAGCAGCATCCAGTTCCTGGGACTGGAACTGGATGCTGATGTTCCTCCCACTGTGTGACATCAGAAACCGGAAGCAATGAGGATTTTGTCACTTTTGGTTTTGGTTCTTAGTTTATCTGGCCAGTGCTGGCCAGTGCTGGCCAATGAAGCATCTGATCAGACTAATGTGTGTCTGATGGGCTGCAGATTCATAAAGATGACCTGTCATGGCCCATGCTACTGCAGGGGATTCTTATTCATCCATTGTGATAGCAATAAAGTTGAACAAAAAAAAACAATTAAAGTGTTACTAAACCCACAACAGTAAAACATGTCTGTATATGCAGTAAAACATGCTTGCTATACTCACTGTGGAACCTAAGGGGTTAATCTCATGTACAGTACTACGTCTTCCAGATCAGTGACTGACTCTGGCAGTCCACATACTGTATCCTAAAGTTGTATCGCCTGGACCCTGATGCACTGCGTCTTCCAGATCAGTGACTGACTCTGGCAGTCCACATACTGTATCCTAAAGTTGTATCGCCTGGACCCTGATGCACTGCGTCTCCCAGATCAGTGACTGACTCTGGCAGTCCACATATCCTAAAGTTGTATCGCCTGGATCCTGATGCACTGCGTCTTCCAGATCAGTGACTGACTCTGGCAGTCCACATATCCTAAAGTTGTATCGCATGGATCCTGATGCACTGCTTCTTCCAGATCAGTGACTGACTGTGGCAGTCCACATATCCTAAAGTTGTATTGCCTGGATCCTGATGCAGAACTTATTCCCTGAAATTTTTCCTCACCATTTGGAGATTGACAGGGTGCATCGTGCTTTAACGGCTTCAAGGGATGTGATAATAAAACATCACTTTTGCAGGATCAAGGAAAAAATCATGTCTGAGGCCAGGATCAAGGGAGATATTACCTTATTATGTCATACTATCCAAATATTTGCAGATATCTCTCAATTGACCATCCAGAAGAGACGATCACTGAAACCACTGCTGGCGCACCTAACCAATTGGCACATAAAATAGTGCTAATCTTTTCCCTTTCGTCTATCGGTTTCCACAAGGGCAAGACGCATTCTTTGGTCAAATTCCATGATGGGGAAGAGATTCTACTAGACCTTGGACTGGTCTCCTGAGATTTATCTTCTCTCTCCTCTCAACAAGCTAGGGATAGACCGATCTCACCCATATGGTCCCAACTAGGCCGCTCTTCATTCAAGATGCCCTCTCTAGCTGTGGGAGCATACAAATGATCCTGATTTGATGCTTGATTGTTTTGACCCAGAGTCAGCATCTTGCCTGACGAAACCCAGACCTGAAGGAAGTTTGCGGAACCCCCTTACAGTTGTTAGGAATCAAATCCGTTATTTTGCTTTTCTTTTTTTTTTACAAAATTGCACAATGTTTGTTATGTTGCTAACTTACGATATAGACATTTTTGCCTCACTTTTGGGCAGGGAAGTGCCTACTCTATAATTAGTTATAGTGTTAGGGGTTCGGGTCACTTTGGCTGGGGCGTGGCTGCCCAATTCATCCTTTCAGTCAGTATGGACAAACATCTGTTTATTTTGTATCCTGGATTCTCCCCTTCCCCTCACAGCTATATACTGAAAAGGTACTGGGGCACAAATGCATGCCACTTTTTGGTGAGCTTGTCTCTCTTTGACAGAGAGTGACAACTTCACGATACACTATGAGAACGTTGATTTCCCAGAGGCTAATGTTCTATGTTATGTTATACACAACTATGATGTTATCTTGTTTTTTGTCCATGGATTGGGCTCTAACTCACTACTTTTTCCCTCTTTCTTTCTGCCTCTTTACTTAAGTGCACCCTTTTCCTCAGATCCAGAGGTTCACCCTTGGAGTGATGGAATCTTGGATGTAAAGATGGAAAACTATAACAGGTTAGTACAGTCTATCAAACCATTATGTTGAGCAGTCAGTCAAACAAATGTGTAGTTTTAACCTACAATGTACAGGGTGTTAACTCCCCAACTAAAAGGGCAATAGCCTTCCAACAATACCATAAATGGAGCAGATATTGTGCTCTTACAGGAAACACATTTTTCTCCGAGACTCTGCACTTAAATACCTAAATGCCTGCTCTCCCACATGTTAGTTATTCAATGGTCCAGAGAAAAAATGGGGAGTTGATTTGGAGTGCCAAAAATGTCCCCTTTACCCCAGACATTGTATTTTAAGATAAAAAAGGGAGATGCAATATTGTTTTCGGGAAAATTCATAAACAAGTTATCTCCCTAGTTTCTTACTATGCCCCTAATATGGGACAGGTTAACTTCTTTGAGACGATGTTAGCGACATTGATACCACAAGCTATGGGTCAGATTCTAATAGGAGGAGACAGTAGCGAGCCCCTGGACCAATCCTTAGACAGGTCTAACCTACACATACCAGTTTTGAAACATGTTCCGAAGCAGGGCTTTTAAATTGATACCTGGAGAGACATCCACCCAACAACCAGGGATTACACACATTATTCCCAAGTACTTTAAACGTATTGCCGAAATCGATCATGTGTTTACTCTATCGCAAATGCTCCCCTCAATCAAATCGGCTAAAATACTGACTGCATCATGGTCGGATCACTCACCAGTACAAATCTCCCTATCAGATTTGGGGACTAAACCAGATCCCACTGCGTGGCACCTTAATGCCTCCTTGCTCAATGATCCTATTGTCTTTAATGAAATAGAAACAGCCATTCACCAATATTTTACCAAAAATGTTGTCACAGATACTTCCCCAAGCCACAATCTGTGGCAAGTTGGTTCAACTTGCATCTAGGAAACCAATGTATATACACACAAACAATACAAAAACAAGAAAATTATCTACGGTCAATTTTACGCAAACAAAAGAACAAACCCCAGTTACACCTGAGGCACAAAATCGATGCAGCACATAAGTGCTAAATCTTAGCCTTTCCACTAAAAAGAGAAGTACCTTCAATGGTCCAGGCATAGATTTCATACGATGGGAGACAAACCAACCACCCTGCTATCTAGAAAACACATCCCTCGTCCTTACAAGCCTGCCCTCCCAAAGCTACACTTGCGAGATGGCAAAGTGACTCCAAATCCACATTCGGAGGTTCAAGAATTTTGTGATTTACTCTACCCAAGGTGGCAAAAAATCACAGAGGTGATTGAGGGAGATTTCACTGAGGGGGAAATCTAAGCACCTGGCCCTGATGGATTTTTGGGTCACCATTATAGGTAAGTATTTCGAATTGCTGACACCTCATCTCTGCTCTTTTTTTAATGATTTGAAGAAAGGCTCTGCTTTGACCATGTAGGAAAATGCAATCTTTATCTATGTCAATCCTACCTTCCGATCTCACTTATTAATGTAGATGTCAAATTGATGACTAAAGTATTAACAGATCAAATTAATTATTTTCTGGATAGGTATGCCCATCTGGACCAGGTGGGGTTTGTGTCTAACCGTCAGACTCCCGATCAGACCCGACGACTAATAGATCTCATGTCAGCGGTGCAGTCTAACTGGGACAATTATGGACCAGGAAGGGTATGATGTTGTCCTTAGACCTTTGTAAGGCTTTTGACTTTTTATCATGGGACTATCTGTTTACTTAAAGGTTTACAGATTTGGGCCAAAGTGTTTGACAGTTTTGCTGACCCTTTATAGCATGCCCACTGCTAGGATACTGGTGAAGGGAAATAGCTCACATTAGGATGAATCTTTTGCCAAGGTTTGTATACCTATTGAGAACATTGCCTATCTCAATATGTATGCCAGATTTACACAAGTTCCAAAATAAGGTTTTTAAATTTATATGGGGGGAATAAGAAACCTTTAGTGAACAAACGTACCCTATATACGCCAAAGCTAAGAGGTGGCCTAGGAGTCATGGACATAGCTAAATACTTATCCACTTCCATTCTTTATTACCTCATACTACTTGGATGAAATTAGAATCCTCCTTACATTCCACAAAACCAATTAGCCATTTAATGTGACTGAAATCAAAAGACAGACAGGCCAGTAATGATGTGTGCCACATTATCCTTCTCATTACATTCGTGGGATAGATTAACGAAGCCTAATGCCCAGTATACACGACCGGTTTTCCTGTCGGAAAAAGTCAGATGAGAGCTTTTGGCCTGGGAATCCCGACCGTGTGTATGCTCCATCCAACAAGAAAACTGCCGTAAAAAAAGAGAGCAGGATCTCTTTTTTCCTATCAGGAAAAAATCCTAGCGGGAAAACCGTTTGTCTGTATGCAATTTCAACGCGGAAAAAAATGTGCATGCTCAGAATCAAGTCGACACATGCTCAGAAGCATTGAACTTAATTTTCTTGGCTCGTCGTAGTCTTTTACGTCACCACACCACGTCACCAGCCGTGGGGTCACGCGGGCGCGTGCACGTGACCCGGTCCAAAGCTCCGTGGCCGCGGGACTCGCGGACCCGAACGCCGCTGGAGTCCCGCGATCGGTCCCCGGAGCTGAAGAAAGGGGAGAGCTGTGTGTAAACACAGCTTCCCCGTTCTTCACTGTGGCGCTGTCATCGATCGTGTGTTCCCTTTTATAGGGAACCACAATCGATAACGTCACACCTACAGCCACACCCCCCTACAGTTAGAAACACAAATGAGGTCACACATAACCCCTTCAGCGCCCCCTTGTGGTTAACTCCCAAACTGCAATTGTCATTTTCACAGTAAACAATGCAATTTAAATGCATTTTTTGCTGTGAAAATGATAATGGTCCCAAAAATGTGTCAAAATTGTCCGAAGTGTCCGCCATAATGTCGCAGTCACGAAAAAAAATGCTGATCGCCGCCATTAGTAGTAAAAAAAATAAAAAAAATAAAAATGCAATAAAACTATCCCCTTTTTTGTAAACGCTATAAATTTTGCGCAAACCAATCGATAAACGCTTATTGCGATTTTTTTTAACAAAAATATGTAGAAGAATACGTAACGGCCTAAACTGAGGGAAACAACATTTTTTTTATATATTTTTAGGGGATATTTATTATAGCAAAAAGTAAAAAATATTGAATTTTGTTCAAAATTGTCGCTCTATTTTTGTTTATAGCGCAAACAATTAAAACCACAGAGGTGATCAAATACCACCACTTTTGTTAGCTCTATTTGTGGGGAAAAAAAGGACGCCAATTTTGTTTGGGAGCCACGTCGCACGACCGCGCAATTGTCAGTTAAAGCGACGCAGTGCCGAATCGCAAAAACTGGCCGGGTCCTTTAGCTGCCTAAGGGTCCGGGTCTTAAGTGGTTAAAGACACACGCTTTGCAGATGTTTTCCGCTGGCTTTATACAATACTAGAATCTACTAAAAGCCTTCAAAAAATGTAAGAGTCACTTTCTTGCAATATGGCAACCTTGAGGTGTTGTGTATATTGCGTGCATAAAGAACACCTCCAAAAATCTCATCCTTTAATTCTAGATTTCCAGATATATTTTGTCTTTAGAATCATGACGGGATTAGATGCCTTTAATTAAATGAGTTTTATAAAAATGCGGTGAAGCCTGGAGGTGGCAATGACTCCTGAACCAAAACAAATCTGTGTTCTGTATGCCAGAATTGACAATGGCCTGACATCCTCCGGCAAAGACCTAACAAAGACCATTGTTCAATGTGCCAATGTGACTGCTGAATCACGACCTTCGCCAGAGCAATAAAGCACTGAGAACATTTAAAGGGCTCTTTTACTTTACCTATTTCTCTAGCCAGTCCTTGGAAATGAAATGCTAAGGGTGCCATTTAGTGTTGGCTTCAGGTGTTCCCGCTTCCAAGCATATATTAAAGACACAAATGAAAGTGTTTACAAATCAATCATTAAGTTCAGCTAATATAGGTACCTAAATCTGACCTGGTATTAGCCTCTGTTAGGAACACTGACTGGGACAGGGGCAGGAATAGACATGTGCAGAGCGAAAAACCTGGTTTCGTTTTGATTCGTTATTTACATACATTTTTGTTAGTTCATTTAGTTAAATTTATTTAATTCATTTTCGGAATTCATTTTGTTTATTAAAATTCGAATCCAATTTTTTTCATTTCAATTCATTTTTTTCAAATTCTCAATTTCTTTTCTATTCTATTCCTTTCTATTCTGTTTAAATTCAAATTTATTCTATTTAAAATTTGAATTTCGAGATGGTTATATATTTTTTTCTCTATTCTATCCTATTGTTTTTTCTGTTCTATTCTATTATTTTCAATTCTACTCTATTATTTTCTATTCTGGTCAAATTCTAATTTATTCTATTTGAAATTCGAATTTCGGAATATGGTTATTTTTTTTTTTACCTCTATTCTATTCTATTGTTTTTCTCTTCTATTCTATTATTTTCTATTCTATTAGAATTCGAATTTGTTTTATTAAAATTGTGGGAATTGGCTTTGTTCTATTCAAATGTATTGTATATGAATTTGAATTTATTCTATTTGAAATTAGAATTTTTGAAGATGTTTATATTGTTTCTATTTTTCTCTATTCTATGTTTTTTTCTCTTCTATTCTATTATTTTCTATTCTATTCTATCATTTTCTATTCTATTAAAATTCTAATTGGTTTTATTCTATTATATTCTATGCTATGTGTTTTCTGTTCTATTCTTGTATTTTCTATTATATTCTTTTCCTTTCTATTCAGATTCTTCCCTGATGTAAAGCGCTGCGCAAACTGTTGGCGCTATATAAATCCTGTTTAATAATAATAATAATAATAATAATAATAATAATAATAATAATAATAATAATAATAATATTTGAATTTATTCTACTAAAAATTAGAATTTTGGAAGATGGTTATATTTTTTATTGATTTTTCTATTCTTTTGTATTCTTTTTATTTCTATGCTATTCCAATTCAAATGTATTCTATTTGAAATTTGAAATTCAGAAGATGGTTATATTCTTTCTATTTTATTATTTTATTTTATATTCTATTATATTCTGCTCTTTTATTTTATATTCCAATCTTTTATTTTATATTCTATTCCTTTATTTTGTATTCGGAAAATCGAATTCGAAAACATTTAGAATTTGTTTCAAATTCGATTTTAATTTCATCCAAAATGTTGTTTTGTTACAGAGGAACAGGACAGCGGAAATAATTGACACTTAGAGCTCGGGATTTAGACAAGCACGCTCTCAAACTTGCCCCTTATGCTGGTGGTAAGACACTATAGCTAGCTTCTGTGTTCTTCTGCTTTAGCAGCCCCCTTTCCCATAAGGCAAGCAGGCCTACGGTACACGGTTGCCCCCAGGACTTATACACAAGCCTATAGTGCCTGGCTACTACACCAGAGCAGGCACAAACTAAGCAAAGCAAGTAAGTACTTGCGGTTGTCAGACAGCCAGAGTGGTTCAATGTCATGGTAAAAGCCAGGCAAGGTTCAGGATAATTAGGGACAAATTCTTAGTCAAAAGGCAGGCAGCCTTCAGAGAGCAGTCGATATGCGATCCGAGGTCTTCAACAAGGGAATCCAATTTAGCAGAGCAGGACAGACAATCAGGGAGCTTGGAACACGTGTAACAAGTTCAATATCACAAGCATGAGACTGCAGGCTTGGCTGGCTTAAAGTGGAGGTTCACCCTAAAACAATTATATAACATTACATCCAGCATACTAACGACATGTACAGTATGCTGGTATTTATTTTTTTCGCCATACATACCGCTTAATTGTTATTTTCCCCCGGATTCCGGGTTCTGATTCACGCGGGACTGGGCGTTCCTATTGAGAGCTTAGATGATTGACGTCTGGTAAAAAACTTCCCATGGCGCATAAAGCGCGTCACCAGTTTTCCGTAAATAGCCGACCTGCGAGTTGGCTCTATATGGCGCCTGCGCAATCAGCTCTACACGGCAGGCGCAGGCGCTGTATAGCGCCAACTCGCAGGTCGGCTATTTACGGAAAACTGGTGACACGCCTTATGCTTCATGGGAAGTTTTTCACCAGACGTCAATCATCTAAGCTCTCAATAGGAACGCCCAGTCCCACGGGAATCAGAACCCGGAAGCCGGGGGGGAAATAACAATTAAGCGGTATGTACGGCGAAAAAAAAAAAAAAATATCAGCATACTGTACATGTCGGAGATATGCTGGATGTAATGTTATATACCGTATTTATCGGCGTATACCGTGCACTATTTTGCCCTGAAAATCAGGGCAAAATCGTGAGTGCGCGATATACGCCGATACCCGCTTTCCCGCCACGAGTTTGAATACTGCGCCGGCATATACCGAGCGCAGTACACTTGTGTATCTTCGGGCAGTCTCGGCACTTCTCGCACTGACGTCCTGAGCGTACAGGACGTCAGCGCGACAGTTGCCGAGCCTGCCCGAAGATACACGAGTGTACTGCGCTCGGTATATGCGGCGCAGTATTCAAACTCGTGGCGGGAAACGAGCGGGGAGGACGCGAGGACGCCGCAGAAGGACGCCGGACCCGCCGAAGAGGACACCCGACCCGCCGAAGACGGACGCCGGACCCGCCGAAGAGGACACTCGAAGCCGCAGAAGGACGCCAGACCTGACAAGGCCAAAGATGGACGCCACGCAAGACACCAAAACTGTAAGTACAAAAAAACAAAAAACTTTTTTTCCACAGAATTGGGGGCCACTTTAGGGGTGCGCGGTATACGCGGGAGGGCGTTATACCGCGATAAATACGGTAATTGTTTTAGGGTGAACCTCCACTTTAAATCAGGTTTGGTCTCCACCCAGAGACTGGCCACATCAGTCACCTTGCAGGTGGACAGATAGACAAGGAGAATGCTACAGCCAAAACCAGGATGCTGGAATGAGGAGCAGAAGCACGAGATACTCCTGACATACACACTATAGAGGGATCTGCTTTGTATATAATGTATGTCTAAAGGTTACAATCACATTAACACATAAGATAGTTTAAATCAAGCTGATTCCTTTCACGTTTTTATTTTCTGAAAAAACATATCGCCTGTAAAATGATGTGTAATATTTTGAAGCTGTGCGAATTTGGTTTTTGTATAACAAATTAGATAGACATTTGAAAAAAAAAAAAAAAATAAGAAAAGTCCCTGTCTGCTAGCTGAGGATGTAGTAGGATTCCTTGTCTAACGAGGCTGTGATAGAAGCAGGTATAAATTCAGAGAATTGATTTGTGCAGCGCTCGGCAGCATTCGCAGCAATAGATCGAACGAAGTGTACAGTACAAATATAGTAACAAATGAACCTGTTAGGACAATATGATCTCACAGCTCGGCGAGGTAATGGGGTGATTACTGTGCTCTGTCCTGCCAGGGTCAGGGGTCAGGCGGAGGGGAGAGAAATGGAAACTGCAACTAAATTCATCAGATGTCATTCAAATGTAGAAAGAGTACAGCAAGACATCTGATGGTGCCGGAGCTTCTGCTTTTCATCCAATACATGGTATACTGCACTGGTACACCCTAACGGCATACCCACAAAACTGGAAATGCTGCTAAAATGATTGATGTTCCGAATGATTAAAATCACGGAAACATAGAAAGGTGATGGCACAAAAAAACCAAGCCTACCCTATTTTATAGATACCCCGATCAGCCATAACTTTGACCACTGACAGGTTAAGTGAGTAACATTGATTATCTCATTACAATGCTATCTGAAAGTCAGTGGAATATATTAGGCACAAGTAAACATTATGTGGCAGATCCACATACATCTGCGTTGGGCGCAGCGTATCTAAGATACGCTACGCCGCTTTAACCTACTCTTAGTTGGTTTGAATCCTCAACGAATCCGCGCCATAAGTTACGGCGGAGTAGCGTATATCTCGCGGCGTAAGGGCGCGGAATTCAAATGGATCTAATGGGGGCGTGTTTTATGTTAATACGTCGTGACCCGACGTAAACAAAGTTTTTTTGGAACTGCGCATGCGCCGTCCCTGGGGGTATGCCAGTGCGCATGCTCGAAATTACACCGGAACCCGCCAATGCTTACAACGGTGACGTCATTCTATGCAAATTCCTAATCGCAAACGACTTACGTAAAAAATTCAAAATTGTACGCGGGAAGGACAGCCATACTTAACATTGAGTACGCCTCAGTATAGCAGCTTTAACTATACGCCGGTAAAAGCCGAACGGAAACGAC
The DNA here is from genome assembly GCF_905171775.1 of Rana temporaria. Lineage (NCBI taxonomy): Eukaryota > Metazoa > Chordata > Amphibia > Anura > Ranidae > Rana > Rana temporaria. The sequence continues at coordinate 197,163,619 of NC_053494.1, read as the reverse complement.
GGAAAAAAAAGCGACGGGCCGACGTACGTTCGTGGATCGCCGTAAATAGCTCATTTGCATACTCGACGCGGATTATGCTGGAAACGCCACCTAGCGGCCGCCGAAAAATTGCATCTAAGATCCGACGGCGTACGAAGACGTACGCCTGTCGTATCTAGCCGAGATGCCGTTGTATCTTGTTTTGAGGATTCAAAACAAAGATACGACGCGGGAATTTTAAAATTACGCCGGCGTATCAATGGATACGCCGGCGTAATTTCTTTGTGGATCTGCCCCGTTGTCCCCAAAAGTTGATGTATTGAACAGTGGCCGCTGGTGGGTTCTTCTTTTGGGGGGGAGGCAAACAAACAACACCCCCACCCCCCCGCGGCAGCAATGAAACAACACCCCCCCCCCGTGGGCAGTCTGTTGGCACTTATCTGCTTGTGTGGCGGGGCTGTGGTGTCCTCTCCTCCAAGGAGTGTGGGCAGCGGCCACGGCGGCTCTTGTGTCTGCTCCTATAGCTTCCTCTGCCGCCGTGTGTCTCCTCTTCCGCCAAAGCGATAGGCATCCAATAGGTTTGCCTGACACTTTGGCCAATCGGGAAACAGGTCTCATAGACCTGCCTCCTGTTTGGTGGGGAGGAACTTTAGTGTGATAGTAGTGCAAATAAATTTGCTTATCGTCACACAACAGGGTGGGATCGGAACGCAATGCTCTGCTCTCCGACCCTTTTTGAAGCCTGTTGGAGCCTCTGGCTCTTAGCAGGTGCTTAAAAAACACACTACGCGGCACTGGAATCCATGGTTCGGCGGAACTGAAATGTAGATCAGGGGTCCGGATGCATGGATAGGGGAGGTGGCGTCCATACGCCCTCTAAAGATGAACATTGCAGTTTGTGGTGTATAGGGCTGGGTAGCCTTGTAATGGTCAGGGTATGGGAACTGGACCATGGAGCAATGGAAGAAGGTGGCCAGGCTGATGAGTCATGGTTTATTTTACATCATGTGAATGGCCAGGTGTGTATGTGTGTCATCTACCTGGGGTAGAGATGGCACCAGGATGCAGTATGGGAAGAAGACAAGCTGGCGGAGGCAGGGTGATGCTTTGGGCAATGTTCTGCTGAGAAACCTTGGGTGCGGCCATTCATGTGGATGTTACTTTGACACTTACCACCTACCTAAACAGTGCTGCTGACTAAGTACACCCCTTCATAATGCATCCTGCTACACTGCAAAAAATGGTTTAAAGGACAAGTACAGCTAAAGCTCGCTTGGCTGTACTTCTCGTTGTGCACTCCTGTGACCTATTTTCAGCCGACAGCGGGCAGAAGCCCGCTGTCGGCTGACGTCACAGAGCCAGGCTCGGCAAGATTGTGATAATGAAGTCAGGACCCGCCCACATCCCTGGACCAGTACCTGGCTCAGCCTCTCAGTGAGCGACTTAGAGCCTGAGACACCTGTTCCCGCCACCCTCCACCGCTTTCGGTGAAGGGTGGGGAGAGGGGGCAGAGCAGAGAGCTGTCATCAGCTCTCTGCTCAGGATGCTTTGTGATCAGTGGTGTTTGATCGCTCGGTTCTCAGTGTTAGAGACGGCGGGGGATAGATGTAGCATCCACCTAGGTAGGTATGATTCAGAAAAAAACAAAACCCCATAATTCTCTTTTAAGAATGGTTTGAGAAACACAGCAATGAATTGAGGTGTTGACTTGACCTCCAAATTCTCTAGATCTCAATCCAGTCAATCATCTGTGGGATGCGCATCCATGGAGGCCCCACCTTCCAACGTATGGTACTTAGGAAGTGGAATTGCGGTGAAACACGTTGGTAATACAGTACTGCCAACAGTAAGCACAGTCATGATTGATCTACTCAGCTATGAGGAAAGATTATCTACTTTGAATTTATTCTCTCTTTACCGGGGAGACATGATCACAGTGTTGCCAACCTACCAGATTCAAATTTACTGACACGACACCCAAAATGTTGCCAAGTTTTTACTGGCATTTTCATAAGTTACAAAATTACAGTTTTAAGTATACATTTTAGTGTTTAGGCTGCAAACAAGTACAATATGCAATTAGCAAAATGATTTAAGATAGATATTAAGGCAAAAAACATATTTCTTATTTTATTTTCGATATAGTAAGTAGGTAGCTCTGGGGCAGGACTCAAGAGGGCAAGAAATTAGAATGAATGGCACACACACATGAAATTGACTCTGAGGCCTCGTAGAGACGAGCGAATCTGTCCGATGAAAACGGTCAGCGGACTGTTTTCATCGGACATGTCCGCTGGGATCATTTTGTCTGATGGCTGTACACACCATCAGACCAAATTTCCCGCGGACAGACGACACGGTTACGACGCGGTGACGTGGCGGCGACGTGCGCGAACCCGGAAGTTCAATGCTTCCACGCATGCGTCGAATCACTTCGACGTCATGCGCGGGTTCTCGGGCCAGCGGACATGTCCGATGAGTCATACTGACCATCGGACATGTCCGGCGGACATGGTTCCAGCGGACATGTTTTTTAGCATGCTAATAAACAGTTGTCCGCTGGAAACCTGTCCGGTCGGCCTGAAAATTGTCCGGTCGGCCCTACACACGACCGAACATGTCTGCTGAAACTGGTCTGACGGACCAGTTTCAGCGGACATGTTCGGTCGTGTGTACGAGGCCTCACAGTGACACTGACAGCAATGTGTAGTAGCACAGATGATGATGACACCTCACCGACACGACACGTCCCCTCCTAAATCACAGTGACTTCTCCACGCCAGGTGTTTCTATCAGTCCACTCCAGTTCAAACAGACAGTCCCACTCCCGGCTTGACTTGCTCCCGTCCCGCAGACGCGCACACGAGGCTCCGGCTACTCCCCTCGGCTCCCTTGCACTATGACATCACACGACATTTTCAGGCACCTCCTCCACCAGACCCGCTCCCCTCCGTGGCTGCGTGAACACACTGTAGGAGGCTCCTGGATGGTCTCAGCTAGCTCATGTGGCTCAGTCGAGCATCAAAGCTAAATTTTTTACTGGCAACCTTTTCCTGTCACCAGCATTTACTGGCAGGAGAAAAGTGCAATTTTTTACTGTCTGCCAGTAAAAATACTGATGGTTGGAAACACTGCATGATCATTATGTATAAATACAGTGCCTTGAAAAAGTATTCATACCCCTTGAAATTTTTCACATTTTGGCATGCTGCAACTAAAAACGTAAATGTATTTTATTGGGATTTTATGTGTTAGGCCTCGTACACACGACCGAACATGTCCGCTGAAACTGGTCCGTCGGACCAGTTTCCGCGGACATGTTTGGTCGTGTGTAGGGCCGACCGGACAGTTTCCCGGCCTAGTGGACAGGTTTCCAGCGGACAAAAGTTTCTTAGCATGCTAAGAAACTTGTCCGCTGGAAGCCTGCCCGTCGGACATGTCCGATGGTCAGTACGACTCATCGGACATGTCCGCTGGCCCGAGAAGCCGCGCATGGCGTCAAAGTGATTCGACGCATGCGTTGAAGCATTGAACTTCCGGGTTTGCGGACGTGGCGGCGTCAACGTCACCGCCACGTCACCGCGCTGTCTGTCCGCGGGGATTTCGGTTTGATGGTGTGTACAACCATCAGACCGAAATCTCTGAGCGGACATGTCAGATGACAACGGTCCGAGGACCGTTTTCATCGGACATGTTCGCTCATCTGTACAAGGCCATAGACCAACACAAAGTAACACATAATTGTGAAGTGGAAGGAAAATGATAAATGGTTTTCAAAATGTTTTACATATAAATATGTGAAAAATGTGGGCGGCATTTGTATTTAGCCCCCCTGAGTCAATACTTTGTAGAACCACCTTTCGCTGCAATTACAGCTGCAAGTCTTTTCAGGGATGTCTCTATGAGCTTTGTACATCTAGAGAGTAACATTTTTGCCCATTCAACTTTGAAAATATCTCAAGCTCTGTCAGATTGGATGGAGAGCGTCTGTGAACAGCAATTTTCAAGTCTTGCCACAGATTCTCAATTGGATTTAGGTCTGGACTTTGACTGGGCCGTTCTAACACATGAATATGCTTTTAAATGGAAAAAGAAAATATGGACAGCCGCACTCCAAAAACCTTGATGGTTGTCTTTATTTAAAAAAGGAAAAATGCACTACAAGTCACAGCACACCACACGGAAGTAAAACATCTAACGCGTTTCGCTCTATAAATTAGTGCTTAATCATAGCTGATCTCAGCTATGATTAAGCACTAATTTATTGTGCGAAACGCGTGGAGACGTCACTTACGGCATGACCCTATTCATAAAACGGCACACTCAGTGCGCCTGCACCGTTGTCTACAGACATCGGTACAGTCTTTTTTTGCAAATATCTCCTAAACCGTGTAGGTTAAGGAGATATTGCAAGCACCCCTCATCCCTCCAGAACAAGAAGTGTGGGAAAATCCTCCTGTGGGGACACTTGTTCCTCTAACAACTCTCTAAGATGGAAATTATTGAAGGATTTCTTCAAATTGTCTGTTGCATCTCCATGACAAGAAGTAAAATCTACCCAAACAGCAAAATGAAATTTTAACCACTCCCTATATCTAAAACAACTATCAAAAATTTGGGCTTTACATACACATACAAAGGGCCAGATTCTCGTAGATCCGCGTATCTTTGCGTGGGCGTAACATATCCTTTTTTATGTTACGCCTCCGCAACTTAGACGGGCAAGTGCTGTATTCTCAAAGCACTTGCTCCGTAAGTTGCGGCGGCGTAGCGTAAATCAGCCGGCGTAAGCCCGCCTAATTCAAATTTGGAACAGGGGGGCATGTGTTATTTAAAACAACCATGACCCGACGTGATTGACGTTTTTCACGAACGGCGCATGCACCGTCCGTGGAAATCTCCCAGTGTGCATTGCTCCTAATACGCCGCAAGGACGTATTGGTTTTGACGTGAACATAAATTATGTCCAGCCCCATTCACGGACGAGTTATGCAAACAACGTAAAATTTTCAAATTTCGGCACGGGAACGACGGCCAAACTTAACATTGGTACGCTGCACTTACGCCTCATATAGCAGGGGTAAATTTACGCCGGGAAAAGCCTAACGTAAACGGCGTAACTGTACTGCGTCGGCCGGGCGTACGTTCGTGAATTTGCGTATCTAGCTGATTTACATATTTCGACGCGTAAAGCAGCGTACACGCCCCTAGCGGCCAGCGTAAATATGCAGTTACGATCCGACGGCGTAAGAGACGTACGCCTTTCGGATCTAAGGGAAATCTATGCGTAACTGATTCTAAGAATCAGGCGCATAGATACGACGGCGCAACTCTGGAGATACGCCGTCATATCTCGTTTGTTAATCTGGGACAAAGTTTCCGTTTAAGCTTTCTGAAATACAGTACTAATAATAAGCTAGCTTATTGTGTGATGGTAATTGCAGCAGAAAATGATGATGGTTGATTATGAAAGGTTGCAATTTCAACATCAATCCAGACCAGTCAGGGAGCCCTTTAATGCCCTGCACTGGCATCCTAAATCAGGGGTCCAAAAACGAGGCTACTGAACTCAGATGTAAGCTGTCTTTCACACTTAGGATCCGAAGAGACCTCCCACTCCAGAGGCTAATGCATCTAACATTTTCAATAATCAACTTTTTTTTTATCAGCAAATATCTGAAATTCTAGCAAGCCAGCATGAGACTTGTACTTGCTTTTGCCATCAAATGAAATTATTAAAGCGGAGGTTCACCCAAATAACATTTATATAAGACCAAATTCTTTATACCACCAGCATGTACAGTCGGCACTTTTTTTTTGTTTTTAGGCTGTACATACCTTATAATCTGTGGGGTAGATTCACGTTGGGCCGCGCAATGATACGGCCGCCGTAACTTACAGGAGCAAGTGCTGTATTCACAAAGCACTTGCTCCGTAAGTTGCGGCGGCGTAGCATAAAAGGGGCCGGCGTAAGCGCGCGTAATTCAAATGATCCGGTAGGGGGCGCGGATCATTTAAATTAGGCGCGTTCCCACGCCGAACGTACTGCGCATGCGCCGTCCCTAAAATTTCCCAACGTGCATTGCGGTAAATGACGTCGCAAGGACATCATTGGCTTCGATGTGAACGTAAATGGCGTCCAGCGCCATTCACGGACGACGTATGCAAACGACGTAAAATTTTTAAATCGCGACGTGGGAACGACATCCATACTTAATATTGGCTGCGCCTCCTAATAGCAGGAGCAACGTTACGACGAAAACGACTTACGCAAACGACGTAAAAAACTACCGCCGGGCGCAGGTACGTTTGTGAATCAGCGTAAGTATGTAATTTGCATACTCTAAGCTGAAAACTACGGGAGCGCCACCTAGCGGCCAGCGTGAGAATGCACCCTAAGATACGACGGCGTAAGAGACTTATGCCAGTCGTATCTTAGGCTAATGTCGGCGTATCTAGATTTCTGAATACAGAAAGTAGATACGCCGGCGCAGCTTAGCAATTACGCGGTGTATCTATGGATACGCCGGCGTAATTGTTCTGTGAATCTACCCCTATATTTTCAATCCGTCTTCCGGGTACTTCTCCCGCGGGAGTAGGCGTTTCCAAGCAGAGCCGCAATGTAATCTGGGCGTTCACCCAGATGATTGAGGTCTATCAGAAAATGTTCCACCCGGCGGATAAGGCCCCGCCCCCCGTATTGCATAGGAGCGTCACAGAGTTTCAGAAAGAAGCCGAACGGGTAAAGCTGCGAGTCGGCTCTATACGGTGCCTGCGCAGTCAGATTTACACGGCTCCTAGTCGGCGCGCAGGCGCAGTGTAGAGCCGAATCGCCCTTTTACATGTTCGGCTCCTTTTGGAAACTCCGTGACGCGCCAACGCAATACGGGGGGCGCGGCCTTATCCACCGGGGGGAACATTTAGCTGCACCTATTGTTAGCCGTGGCACGCTATGCGCACCGCATTACTACGCTCCGTGGGGCACCCAAAGGTGTCCCAGGCCACTAATGTGCTTGAAGAAAAGGTGGCAACCCTAAATAGACCCCTCCCTCAACAGTAGATCCCTTCCAGCAAAAATGTACCCCCCCAGCAACAATAGGTCTCACCAGCAACAATACACCCCCCGACCCCCAGCAGCCAGCATCAATAGACCCTCTAGCACACTCCAGCACCCCTTTCCATTGCATACATTCAGTGCTGGAGGCAGTGATGTATTATGGCCTAGGTCGACAAGGCCCAGGCCTAGGGTGGCACTTTGCGGGGGGCGGCAAAATCCCATCCCATCCTGCCCCCCTGTGCTCATCCCATCCTGTCCCCCTGTGTTCATCCCATCCTGTCCCCCTGTCCTCATCCCATCCTGTCCCCCTGTCCTCATCCCATCCTGTCCCCCTGTCCCCATCCCATCCTGTCCCTCTGTCCTCCTTCCATCCTGTCCCTCTGTGCTCATCCCACCCTGTCCCTCTGTCCTCATCCCACTCTGTCCTCACCCCATCCTGTCCCCCTGTGCTCATCCCATCCTGTCCCCCCTGTGCTCATCCCATCCTGTCCCCCCTGTGCTCATCCCATCCTGTCCCCCCTGTCCTCATCCTATCCTGTCCCCCCTGTCCTCATCCCATCCTGCCCCCCCTGTCCTCATTCTGTCCCCCCTGTCCTCATCCCATCCTGTCCCCCCTGTCCTCATCCCACCCTGTCCTCATCCCATCCTGTCCCTCTGTCCTCCCATGAAAATGACAGGGCGGGTCTTAAAAAGGAAGGGGTGCATCATATATAAAGTAGGGGGTGCGCAAGTTTTACCAGGCCTAGGGTGGCACAAAACCTAAATGCACCCCTGGCTGGAGGTGTCAGAACATTAGTGCACATTAAATGGAAGACAGATCCAAATTTCTAGAGATCATTTTATTGTTTGCTTTTTTCTTATTTTTATTATTATTCATCCAGTTCAGTGTTAAGGTCGTGTGTCAGTCAGCGAGGAGGTGATTTCCACATGTTTCACACATAAGTAACGTGTTCTAATCGTAGTAGAGTTTGAAATGTTGTTAATTTGCCAACGCTGCATACATAATGTCTCATCAAAAACTTTTTCTTTTTTTAAATGTCACCAACAGTAAACAGACTGTCACAAGATATAGGACAAACTCGTGGGTTCTTATATTACAGCCAAAGAGCAGCAAACTAATATGCAGAATTACCATGTATTTGTATGAGAAAGTCTCCTGTTCTCTTTCTATTGCCTCCTTTGTGTGAAATCCCTGATCTTCCTGCCAGTCCCTCTGCTTTCCTCTTAAAAACTGACCACACTAGGCATTAAAACTTTTCTTTTGCATTGATACATGTTTCCTGGGACAGGACCCAGGTTCCCAAACACTTTTTAGGACAATAAATTGCATATTAGCCTTTAAAATTAACACTTTAAATTTCTCCCATAGACTTTAACAGGGTGTTCCGCGGCTTTTCGAATTTGCCGCGAACACCCCTAATTGTTCGTTGTTCGCCGAACAGGCAATGTTCGACTCGAACTCGAAGCTCATCCCTAGCCAGAAGGAGGATCAGTGTAAAAATTCTGAATATTAATTTGCTATTATCACACAACTGGGTGGGCTCGGAGCTCGGTGCGAAATAAGGTGAAGCTGTGATCCCATTGAATATCAAACTATATGCATAAATACCACTCCCAGCAATTCTTACTCCCCGTGGCCCCCCAAATTGCCCCTCCCAACACTAATCCTCTCCCCCTCAATCTCCATGCAGTGCCCCCCACCTCACATGAAACCAAAGTGCCCAGGGCAGCGGCTCCCCCTGCCCCCCCCCCCGGTCTCGGCCCTGAACCAACCTCACTGTATGTAATTTGGTAAACCACAAAATATTCATGATAATGATGTGCGCCCTCCTCAGTATAATCCCATTACATATGAACCAGTTGTATACAATCATCATAGACAAGGTGACTTACAATTTAGGATCGGGATGGAAGGAAACGTATTTTCGGCTCTTCAATAAACTAGCCGCCTGCTTCCAGTATATTCAATTAACCTACAACGAAATCGCAGCCATAGGTCATGTCACTTTGATCTTATAAATAGAATTCTGCAATAGATTCCCTCTAAGGAACTGTCCCATCAGGTGTGAATATAGTTTACATAAACACATTACGGACAAGGTGATCGTCGTATTAATTCTCAGACGCTCCGAATCCTATCCGCGTACTTAGATTTTTATTTAATCTTAAGGCTTTTGCTGTGCAAGCAAAATTACATTCGAAGAAGGGCCAAATGCATTTAGCGGAGGGAAGGGGAAGAATTTATTTGGATGCGCAGACACTGCGGTCGCTGCAGATGTTGCAGGAGAATATAAAATGATTGTATATCAATGTGTGAGACAGCCAGCGTTATGGTACCCCGTGGATTTCCATCTCTCAGATGTTGCTCTGTTCCCTGGGCACCAATAAATACAAAATAATAGACAATAACTGGCCCTCTCCTGTCGGTGGGGCTGGAGCTATTCAGCATTCAGATAAAGATTTAGAAACAGCGCAGAAACTTTATCTCATACCGCTCTCCATGGATCGAGGAAATATGTTTTGTAATATTAGATAACATTAAAAAAAAAAAAATCTTTTTATCTAAACTTTGTTGTAACATAGTCATAAATAATAAAGGGCGATAATGGAAACCAGAGTACGTCTATAAATAGGTGAATTCAGAAAAATACTATGGCCCGGATTCACATACATTGGCGCTTATTTATGCCGGCGTAGCATATCGAATATACGCTACGCCGACGCAGTGCACAGAGGCAAGCACAGTATTCACAAAGCACTCGCCCCCAGTCGCTGTTAAAGATACGCTGAGTTTCCTCAGCGTAAGCCAGCGTAGGTGGAAGTGGGCGTGAGCCATGCTAATGAGGCGTGACCCCATGTAAATGAAGGACTGAGCGTCATAAAGTTACGAATAATGTACGGCGCATGCGCCGTCCCGTGGACGCATCCCAGTGCGCATGCTCAGAATCACGTCGAAACAACTGCCTAAGGTACGTCAAATCACTGCCTACGACATGAACGTAACCTACGCCCAGCCCTATTCACGTACTACGTAAATGACGTAAAATACGACGGCTTGTGTTCCCTGGTCCATACCTTTGCATGACTTGCGCCTCCTATATGGGGAATAACTTTACGCCGGATGTAGGACTTACGCAAAGTGCGTATATTATGCGCCGGGCGCAAGTACGTTCGTGAATCGGCGTATCTCCCTCATTTTCATAGGTGAATAGGAAATCATTGGGAGTACCACTTGCGGCCAGCGTAAATATGCGCCAACGATACGCCGGCATAGGAAAGTTACGTCGGTCGGATGAAGCCTATTTTCAGGCGTATCTAGTTTTGTGGGCACGGCGCATAGATACGACGGCGCATACTTAGGCCCCGTACACACCACCGGAGTGTGCGTAAGATAGACTATGCCGCCATAACTTACGGCGCAAATTCTTTCTGGATTCGAACCAAACAAAAGTAAGTTACGGCGGCGTAGCGTATCTCAGATACGCTGCGTCGGGGCAGATCTTTGTGGATCTGCCCCTATAACTTTTGCGCAAACCAATCAATATACGATTAGTGCGATTTTTTTTTACCAAAAATATGTAGAAGAATATGTATCGGCCTAAACTGAGGAAAAAAAAATGTTTTAAAAAAAAAAAATTGGTATATTTATTAAATAAAAAAAGTTAAAAAATGTGTTTCTTTTTTAATTTTCGCTCTTCTTTTGTTTATAGAGCAAAAAATAAAAACCGCAGAGATGATCAAATACCACCAAACGAAAACTCTATTTGTGGGGGGGGGGGAAACATAAAGATTTAGTTTGGGTACAGTGTTGCATGACCACACAATTGTCATTCAAAGTGCAACAGCGCTGAAAACTAAAAATTGTGGAAGGGGTTAAAGATGGATATCTGGGTAACGGCAGCAGCTGCTGCCACAACCGAGATATCCATATTTACTGTGAGCGGTCCTGTAAGCGATAACGGTGGTCTCCGCGGCTGATTCGCCGCGAGATCACCGTTATCGGCGGCGGGAGAGGTGGAGCCGTCGGTAGCGGCGGAGGCGATCGGTTCCTCTCCCCTGGTCGGCTGGGATACGAGTGAGGGCAAGATGGCCCCCAACCGTCCCCATAGCATAGCAGGGCGGAAGTGACGTCAAAACATCACTTCCGCCCATGCTTCTTAAAGCAATATTTTATTGTTGTCATTTCTTCAAATGACAACATTTTTTTTTTTTTTTGCATTTAAGTCTAAATATGAGATCTGAGGTCTTTTTGACCCCAGATCTCATATTTAAGAGGACCTGTCATGCTTTTTTCTATTACAAGGGATGTTTACATTCCTTATAATAGGAATAAAAGTGATCCATTTTTTTTTCTCAGTGTAAAAATGTATAAAATAAATAAGAAATAAAAAAAATATGTTTTTAAAGCGCCCCGACCCGACGAACTTGTGCGCAGAAGAGAACGCATACGTGAGTAGCGCCCGCATATGAAAACGGTGTTCAAACCAGACAAGTGAGCTTTCGCCGTGATCGTTAGAGCAAGAGCAATAATTCTAGCCCTAGACCTCCTCTGTAGCTCAAACGATGCAACATATAGAATTTTTTAAAACGTCGCCTATGGAGATTTTTAAGGGTAAAAGTTTGACGCCATTCCACGAGCAGGCGCAATTTTGAAGCGTGACATGTTGGGTATCATTTTACTCTGCGTAATATTATCTTTCACAACCTATAAAAAAATTGGGCTAATTTTACTGTTGTCTTATTTTTTAATTAAAAAAAGTGATTTTTTTTCAAAAAAGTGCGCTTGTAAGACCGCTGCGCAAATATGGTGTGACAAAAAGTATTGCAATGACCGCCATTTTATTCTCTAGGGTGTTAGAAAAAATATATATAATGTTTGGGGGTTTTAAGTAATTTTCTAGCAAAAAAAAATGTTTTAGTCTTGTAAACGTCAAATCTGAAAAACAGCCAAGGTCCTTAAGTGGTTAAAAAAAACATTGGAATCCATGCGTCCGACACCCTGCATGTAGATTAAGGGGCCAGACGCATAGATAGGGGGGGGGGGCGCCACTGCATCCTGCATTACAGGCCACCACTGATTGCAACCCATGTGAATATGTGAAAATCATGCCATCTGTGTCTCAGACACTTTTCATCTTAGTGGTGCCTGGACAGGAAGTTAGTTAAAATTCTAGCTAATTCTAAGAATTTTGAATTAAAAATAATTTTGTTTGAGATTTCTACTTGCTTGCAGGAGGCTAGGGGATAGTTATCCCTATAAGTAATCAAAAAAAAAAATCAATTGAAACCACAATAGGAAATCTGAGCAAACCAAAGGATCAGAAACCTTTGTGAGGCTCCAAAGGTTCTGATGAAGTAGTTTGTTCCTCGAAATGCGTAGACCACAATACAGACCTCAATATACTAGTGATTTGTATTGGTTTTTATAGTGTTTTTTTCCCAATAACGGTTTTATTTTGTAAAGTTTAGTAGCATTACAAACATAAAAAAAAAGGGTACAACATAACAACAAAAAAAAAGAAGAAATATCAGTACGTGATCGTGCCTGTCCAGAGTATGCACGGCACAGGGGAGGAGAAGGGGAAACACCCTCGGTCCCCAGCGTCGTGCCCTCCACTGCAGGCGGGGTCATCTCAGAAAAAAAAAAAAAAAGTCATGCGGCACAGAACAGGATAACAGTGGCATCGCAGTAAGTTGTACACTTCAATTACTTTTATGGTGTTTTGATATGCCCCTTTGGCAATTTTTTCATTGGAAATTTTATTGTAAGTCAGTGTGAGTTTTATATTCACCATCGGAGGTACAAGAAAAGACCCCGTTCTCTTTTTTTTTTTTACAATTTCTGATCCCTATAAGTAAACAAAAAAATCCACTGAAACCATGATAGAAAATCTGAGCAAACCAGAGGACCCGCAACTACATGCAGGAAGAGACCTCTTTTCATTAGTTGCCCTCTAAGTTTTAAAATATAAATGTTCAAGTCGACCTTTTACCATTCGCAAGGAATACGTGATTGAAAAGTAATTTTGTTTGGTGCTTTTATTGAAACAAGTTGTATTAGCGCTATAATTTAACTTTAAAGCATCTGACAGTTTGAGAAATTATACCTTTTTTAGCTTGTCATAAAATTTTCTGCACATATACTGTGAAATGAAAAGTTCAAAGTTTGCATAATGTCTAAAAGCCACAATATTGCTTCAACTTCAGTCCCGGAAAATGCAGTAATTGTACAGGGGGCATTTTTTCTAAATTGGAGCCATCTGTTAATCCTGATGTAGCCCTCAAGGGGGTTGGATAGAGCAGAAAAAGGTCTCATCACACTGAGTGTACATAACTGTACCCCCGTGGAGGAATGTGCTTACCCCCATGGGGATGCACAGGTTGTGATATAGCTCTATTACTGTGTGCAGAACTTATTCACTGTTCTTTTGCGTGCCAACAATGCCATTGGGCCCCAACATTAGTCGGTTGAAGTTCCCGGACTACAGACTGCTCATTACAGTTGTCACACATAGACCCATTACCATTACTTGGTTTAGAGTTACCTCTCAAGGGGACATTGCATTGCACTTGTTTGGTGCTGTACACCCACACCCACACAGATGTCACAAGGGGAGGAGCAGTGGCAGTGTCTGTGCAACCGTTGCATCCCAATAAACAATTTTGAAAAAAAAGCAATATTTTTTACTTTTTGCGATAATAAATATCCCCCAAAAATATATAAAAAGTTTAGGCCGATACGTATTCTTCTACATATTTTGACACCATTTTGGGACCATTGTCATTTTGTTGTAGTTTGCAAGAAACTGTTGACCCTTCCAAAAACCTTCTGAGCTGGTAACTTCCTGTGCTCTCTGCTTATGCTGATAGTTAAGCCTCGTACACACGATCAGTCCATCCGATGAGAACGGTCTGAAGGACCGTTCTCATAGGTTTACCGATGAAGCTGACTGATGGTCTGTCGCGCCTTCACACCATCAGTTAAAAAAACGATCGTGTCAGAACGCGGTGACCTAAAACACAACTGCGTGCTGAAAAAATGAAGTTCAATGCTTCCAAGCATGCGTTGACTTGATTCTGAGCATGCGTGGATTTTTAACCGATGGTTGTTCATTCCCCGACTTGTTCATTCCTCCTCCTGACCTTTGACCTTTGGGGGAGGTCCCTGTTCTAATTCCTGAGTCCTAGCCATATTCTTCAATGGGAACCCCTAACCCTAACCCTAACCCTAACCCCTAACGATTGGTTTTGACCTATCGGTTAGGAATCCATCGGTTGAATTCAAAGCAAGTTGGCTTTTTTTTAACCGATGGTTAAATAACCTATGGGGCCCACACACGATCGGTTTTGACCGATGAAAACGGTACATCAGACCGTTGTCCTCTGGTTAACCTATCGCATGTACGAGGCCTGACTGTTACTGTTTATATTGTTTTTGGTCATCTCTGAGCACTACAGAACTACACCTTTCTGTGTTATGGAGATTAGAGGAGGGGTGGAATTCTTTGTGTTACTAAACCCAGGACTCTGCATTCACTATATCTGGTCTCCCCAGTACACAGAACATGGAAATGCAATTATTTTAGTAAATATAAACTGCTAAATACCTTTTCTCATCAGCAGTATATAGCAGTCTTGTGACTTCTATCAATGTCTGGTTAAAGCTTGTAGGAGGAGTGTTCATTCTGCTCTGACTGTCCTATGAGGCTGCATGACTCCTGACCCTCTGTCTGGACAGTGCTAATTAGCCCTGTGCTGATCACATGTACCCTCCACAAAAAAACTCTCTGACAATACACACTAAACAGAGCATATGCAGAGTGCCCCCAAGGCTCTGTACTATCAGGAGATGGATTGGGGACTGTGGATGAAGGGGAGGATCAGAGAAGACAGGCTCAAACAGCCTTTTTACACAATGCAGAGGATTAACCCCTTAGGTTCCATAGTGAGTATAACAAACATGATTTACTGCATATACAGACTTTTGTGGGTTTAGTAACACTTTAAGTCCTATACTGTTTCTGTTGTTCATTGTATAATATGTGAGTGACCCTAGGACAGGAAGTATGTTACTGGCAAGATCACCAGGTGACAATGAAGGACAAAAAGCCTGAAAAAAAGACACCAATGCAGCCACTACATCTAAGAACTGGTAGGATACAATATATTACATTTGTGTTTCGTTTTTGATACACTTTAATATATTTACTTGACAATGAACATAGATATATAATATTTTACCGCACATTTTACTGCTCCTAAAGCCCCCTTCCCATTGAGGGAGCTTTTTTTAACACCCCAGTGTGAAAGGGGTCTTAGTGGCGCATTACCAGCGTTTTTCGGGCGCTGGCAGTGTGAAAGCGTTCTGAAAGCACTCAGGCTTTCACATTGGGATTGCAGATGAGGCTTCTTTCAGGCGCTTTACAGGCTTTTTTTTAACACCAATGTGCCCTGAAAAATGCCCCAGTGTGAAAGGGGTCTAAGGCTGGCCAAAGACCAGAGCACTTTTTGTGATTCAGCACTGCGTCGCTTTAACTGACAATTGCGCGGGCGTGCGATGTGGCTACAAAACAAAATTGATGTCCTTTTTTCCCCACAAATAGAGCTTTCTTTTGGTGGTATTTGATCACCTCTGTGGTTTTTATGTTTTGCGCTATAAACTATTTTGAAAAAACAGCAATTTTTTACTTTTTGCTATAATAAATATCCCCCAAAAATATATAAAAAGCCGATATGTATTCTTCTACATATTTTGACACCATTTTGGGACCATTGTCATTTTTACAGCGAGCAGTGCTATAAAAATGCACTGATTATTGTAAAAAATTACACTGGCAGTAAGGGGTTAACCCCTAGGGGCGCTGAAGGGGTTAAGTGTGTCTAAGGGAGTGCTTCTAACTGTAGGGGGGATGGGCTGCACATGCATAGGAGAAATCTAGCTTCTAAAAGCAATACATGTAACTAACATGCGTAATTGTTATATTTATGCTATAAAAATCACTAAAATAGCCATTGCATCACACATCTCCAAATTCCAGAGCCCAATATGCGAATACCACAATCTGGAGGAAACAATAAAAACATTTTTTTCGCTTGCAGTTACGCACTCGGCATTCGTTTGAACCCTATATACAGCCATTTACACAGTGACTAGTGTTGCTCACGAATATTCGTATTGCGAATATTCGGCTCGAATATGGCATATTCGAGTATTCGCGATATATTTCGAATTTCGCGGTGAATATTCGCAATTCCGAATATTCGCATTTTTTCAATTTTATTTTTAAAACAGATCACATCCTATCGACGTCTAAAAGCATTGCTGGTATGATTAGAGACCCTGGGCCGAGTAGCTAAGCTGAGGCGATCCTTTTATGTTGCCGAATATAAAAAAAAAAAAATTGCGAAATTTCGCTAATGCGAATGCGAAAATGATTGCGAATTTTCGATAACTGTGGTAGGAGAACTCTGATTGTCTCTGATGCAAAATGGGGGGCTTTGTGTATGTTTCTGTTATGAATATTTGTATGTTTGATATTATTTTTTTTTGTAAGAAGGAAAAAATTGCGCATACCTTAAAAAAAGGGGAGAATACAGCAGCAACTCAAAAATGTTATACAACATAAATTAATACAAGACAGAAAATGGAGTCGCTCTACAAGAATAAAAAATATGTCTAGTGACAATACATGTGGGCAAATTATAAAATAAGCAAGCGCAAATAACTTGTGAAATACACAGTGAAACAAATATATAAAGAAATATAGTCCCAATAATAGAAAAATAATCTTTCATAAAAATGTCTTTGATATGTGAAGTGAAAAAAAGTCCAAAGCATGCAGCATGAACGTGTTCAATCTTCAAGGTGTTTGATTGACAAACGGCTGTGACAGATGGATAGAGTAAAGAATCACCACCAATGCAAAACACTTTTTATTTTCTATTGTAAAATATCACGAATATTCTGAGCCAATCAGAGTGCTCCTTCCGCATTTGCCGAATATTCGCAATTATTTTGTATTGTAAAATATCACGAATATTCTGAGCCAATCAGAGTGCTCCTTCCACATTTGTCGAAATTTCGCAATTATTTTGTATTGTAAAATATCACGAATATTCTGAGCCAATCAGAGTGCTCCTTCCGAAATTTCACCATCAATATCGCATTCGCATTTTGCGAAATTTCGATACAATATCACGAATATTCTGAGCCAATCAGAGTGCAAAATATCACAAATATTCTGAGCCAATCAGAGTGCTCCTTCCGCTGTTGTCGAAAATTCGCAATTATTTTCGCATTCGCAATAGCGAAAATTAGCAATCATTTCATTTCGATAAAATATCACGAATATTCGAATTTAGCGAATATATCTCGAATATTCGACTATATATTCGAGATATATCGCGAAATCGAATATGGCGTATTCTGCTCAACACTAACAGTGACAAGGCCTACACACTCACACACCTTTTTGGTAAAGGTCCTTCAGTCTGGTGATGTAACTGCTCCTCTAGAAGTGGCAGCAGATAGTCCTCTGAGGACTACAGATGGTTTAGCTCATACATGAGCTTGGATTTATATTCTGAATGTTACAGTTTATAAAGTTGTGTCGCTTTTTAACAATAAAACTAATGCTGCGTACACACAATCATTTTTCGGCATGAAAAAAAAGTAGTTTTTCAAAAATGTCATTTAAAATGATGGTGTGTGGGCTTCACATAATTTTACAGGTTCTAAAAAACAACAAAAAAAAAATTCGAACATGCTGCATTTTTTAACGTCGTTTTAAATGATGTCGTTTTTCGGGTTGTAAAAAATGATCGTGTGTGGGCTAAAACGACATAAAAAACCTGCGCATACTCAGAAGCAAGTTATGAGACGGGAGCGCTCGTTCTGGTAAAACTACCGTTCATAATGGAGTAAGCACATTCATCACGCTGTAACAGACAAAAAAGCGCAAATCGTCTTTTACTAACACGGGATCAGCTAAAGCAGCCCAAAGACGAATGGAACTTCCCCTTTATAGTGCCGTCGTACGTGTTGTACGTCACCGCGCTTTGCTAGATCATTTTTAAAAACTATGGTGTGTGGGCAACATCGTTTTAATGATGAAGTTGGGAAAACTTTGTTTTTTAGACATGCTGAAAAATGATCGTGTGTACGCGGCATACGAGCAAAGCATGTCATTTTTCATAAACACTAACGTCACACTGGCTCACCCCACTCCTTGGGGAAACAACAGTGACACTTTTGTAATACAGCTCATTGATAAATGTCCCTCATTATGGTCTCTGATATCGGCTCAGAATATTTTCTGTGTTCCGTCAGATATGAGTACACCAGCTCAGCAATAAATCAAGCGAGTACGCCTTATTAGAAATAGCCAGGTCGGAATCTACAAAAAACAGCTTTGAATATACTGTAGTATGAAGCCTCTAGTGATTTGCCGATTCTGAAAGGTTAATGGTTTGCAGATCTTTTTAAAGTGGCCCTCCCGGGCAAACGGCTAAATACACAGCTAAGATACATATACGGGGGGCTGTTTTACCTACCAAAGGATTTGTATTTCTGTCTGATTCTGAGATTGACACAGCTCTGCTGTAGTTAAAGCGGAGTTCCGGCCACAATTTCACTTTTTAAATATAAATACCCCTGTAATACACAAGCTTAATGTATTCTAGTAAAGTTAGTCTGTAAACTAAGGTCCGTTTTGTTAGGTTGTTACAGCATTTAGACACTTTATAAAATAGAAATTGACTGGGGCCATCTTAAGTGTGGGCATCATGAAGCCAGACTGTATGACTTCCTGGATTTCAGCCTTGCAGATCTTGCACATGCTCAGTGCTGCACAAGCAGTGTCAGATCAGGTTTCAGCACCTGTGCTGTCCAAGTCACATGATTCTTTGAGACTGGGGAGTGCACAGACTCCTGTAAAGTTACACCCACTACATTCCCAGGAGTCTGTGCGGTGTAGGTTAGGAAGCATTAAGCACCTAGGTGCAGGAAGTGGGAAGATTAACTATTCTGCCTAGCAACAACACTTTGAAGGCATCTAAAAAAAAAAAAAAAATTTCGTCAAGGACTAATGACATTTTTTTAAAACTACTGATGTAATGTTATATTTATGGGTGGAACTCCACTTTAAAGCTGATGTTATGTTTCATGTAACTTTAAATAGTTTGGACAAAGTTGGTCCAAACAATCTGTTTGCTTTACTGGCTCTAAGGCTGCATTCACACCTGAGCGTTTTGTCGCCTGAAGCGCGACGCCCTAAAACGCTAGAGGTGAAAAAATACATTATTCTCTATGGAGATGGTTCACATCTCCACTACAAAACGGCTGACGCCGAAACGCCTGAAGCCCAAACAAGTTCTGGACCCTTTTTTGTCGCTCGAATTTGGGCGTTTGGGCGTTTTACATTGGTGACCCTAGACCTGTAAAAAATCGCGGTAAAAAACGCTGCGTTTTGTCACGGCAAATCGCGGTAAAAAAACCTGTGTTTTGTCGCAGTAAAAAACGCCGCAAAACGCTACGCTCAGGTGTGAATGCAGCCTAAGGACTGTATGTACTACTTGTAACTTCAGCTACACACAGTACACAGTGCTGGGTTTTCGGCTGTGAGACAGAGACTTCCCGTCTTACACCCAGAACAAAAAAAGAGTCTGCTGTGTTTGGCAATGACTTGTCTCGCTGAACTACCTGAGATGCTGGACAGTTCCTTAGGCCTCGTACACACGGCCGGACTTTCCGAGAAAAAAAGGCAGATGGGCTTTTTTTCTCGGAAAGTCCGACCGTGTGTAGCCTCATCTGACTTTTTTAGTCGGAAGTCCGACGGACCTTAGATAGAGATTCTGTTCTCTTTTTGTCCGTCGGACCTCCGACCGACTCACAGTGGATTTTTGCATGGTCAAAAGTCCGACCATGTGTGCGAGGTATTAGAGAGTTCCTTGGACAATTCCTTGAATGATCCTGCCTTGAACCTTGTTTGTCTTGAACCTTAACCACTTCAGACCCGCGCTATTGACAAAAGACGTCAACAGCGCGGCTCTCAAGTGCCAAGTGGACGGCTTTGGACGTCTTTTTAAAAGCATTACCCGCGCGCGCCACCCAGCGGGTAAACACTGTCCCGGCGCATTAATGAAGAGCCGATGAGTGTACCTGGCGGCCGCGATGTCCGCCGGGTACACGCGATCGGTGGTGACACAGCAGGTGACAGCAGGGACGTGGAGTTCTGTGTGTAAACACAAAGCTCCACGTGCTGTCAGAGGAGAGGAGACCGATCTGTGTCCCTTTACATAGAGACACAGCATCGGTCACCTCCCCCAGTCACCCCCTCCCCCCACACAGTTAGAACACACCCAGGCTACACATTTAACCCCTTCCTCACCACCTAGTGTTAACCCCTTCCCTGCCAGTCACATTTATACAGTAATTAGTGCATTTTTATAGCACTGATCGCAGTATAAATGTGAATAGTCCGAAATTTGTGTCAAAGGTGTCCGATATGTCCAATATCACAGTCCCAATAAAAATCGCAGATCGCCGCCATTACTAGTAAAAAAAAATAATAAAAAAAAATCATAATTCTGTCCCCTATTTTGTAGGCGCTATAACTTTTGCGCAAACCAGTCGCTTATTGCGATTTTTTTTTTTTTTTACAAAAATACGTATCGGCCTTAACTGAGAAAAAAAATAGTTTAAAAAAAATGGGATATTTATTATAGCAACAAGTAAAAAATATATATAATTTTTTTTAAATTGTCGCTCTTTTTTTGTTTGTAGCGCAAAAAATAAAAACCGCAGAGGTGATCAAATACCACCAAAAGAAAGCTCTATTTGTGGTGAAAAAAGGACGTCAATTTTGTTTGGGAGCCACATCGAAGGATCGCACAAATGTCAGTTAAAGCGACGCAGTGCCGGAAGCTGAAATTTCGCCTGGGCACGAAGTGGGTTTATGTGCCCAGTAAGCAAGTGGTTAAAGTGGATGTAAACCCAAATTTTTTATTTATTTTTTTGATGACACAATGTACAATATAAGATTTCCTATTATCTGTGCCCAGTCTTGCTACACAGAGTTAATCCAGCTCTGAGCAATCCTCTTTTATTGTTCAGTAAGATAAAACGGACTATAGGCTCATACACACGGTCGGACATCCGACAAACTTTCCCTTGGATTTTTGTCCGAAGTGAGTTGTCCAGTCACACCCATAGCATACACACACTCAGACTTTTCTAAAAACTTTTCTAAAAATTCCCCAACATCACGTGGTTTATCTGCTCTTTTCTTCTCTTTACCGCCACCCTTTGGTTAACTTCTGCTATTGTTGGTTGATTTTAACATTGGTTCTAAGCATGCGTATTTGCACTTTGCACGAAAGTCCTATGGCCTGTTGTACACACGGTCGGACTAGGCACCATCAGACTTTTGTTGTCGAAAAGTTTGTCCATTTGCAGACCAAACTTTTTGTCCGATGAAACCCAAAAAAGTTGGCCCGATGGAGCGTACACACGATCAGACAAAATTGAAAACGTGCAGATTTTGAAGTTTGTTGGCCGAAAGTCCGACTGTGTGTATATACTGGCCTTAACAGAGAAAAACCTTGGTCCCGTCCGCCCCCTTGCTCTGAGTGACAGGTTATTTACATAGCTCATGCACTAGCCTGGAGACAGGCATTATTTTTTAATTCCCACCCCCACTCCTTTTCTGAAGTCATGTGTTTACTTTTCTGGATTTTGACTGGATGTTATTGATCATAGCAGAATTTAGTGTAAGGAATACACAGGAAAAAATGCACGTTGACAAGGGGAGTGTAGAGGAGGGCGGGGAATCTACTGACATCACGACTCCACCCACAGAGCTCCAGAAAACAGATCCACCCACAGAAGCTGCAATTTTTCAGTTCTTATACCAGACAGAGGGGAGACATTTGACAGGTAAGGATACATGCAGGAGTCATGTGTATACTTATAGATCAGCACTAGAAGTAGTTTAGAAAGGATGAGAGTGGGTTTGCATCCACTTTAACCACTTAAGGACCCATTCACGCCGATATACGTCAGCAGAATGGCACGGCTGGGCACATCCACGTACATGTACGTGGCCCTTTAAGCCCAGCCGTAGGGTCGCGGGTGCGTGCACGCAACCCGGTCCGAAGCTCCGTGACCGTGGCTGCGGGACTCGCGGACCCGATTGCCTCGTTCTTCACTGTGGCGCCTTCATTGATCGTGTGTTCCCTTTTATAGGGAACCACAATCGATGACATCACACCTGCAGCCACACCCCCCTACAGTTAGAAACACAAATGAGGTCATACATAACCCCATCAGTGCCCCCCTGTGGTTAACTCCCAAACTGCAATTGTCATTTTCACAGTAAACAATGCATTTTAAATGCATTTTTTGCTGTGAAAATGACAATGGTCCCAAAAATGTGTCAAAATTGTCCGAAGTGTCCGCCATAATGTCGCAGTCACGAAAAAAATCACTGATCGCCGCCATTAGTAGTAAAAAAAAATAAAAATAATAAAAATGCAATAAAACTATCCCCTATTTTGTAAACGATATACATTTTGCGCAAACCAATCGATAAACGCTTATTGCGATTTTTTTTACCAAAAATAGGTAGAAGAATACGTATCGGCCTAAACTGAGGAAAAAAAATAATGTTTTATATATTTTTGGGGGATGTTTATTATAGAAAAAAGTAAAAAAATATAGTATTTTTTTCAAAATTGTCGCTCTATTTTTGTTTATAGCGCAAAAAATAAAAACCGCAGAGGTGATCAAATACCACCAAAAGAAAGCTCTATTTGTGGGAAAAAAAGGACGCCAATTTCCGAATCGCAAAAACTGTCCGGTCCTTTAGCTGCCTAAAGGTCCGGGTCTTAAGTGGTTAAACTCTTTGCCATATAGTGCCATATATAAGTTCAGCTTTAACCCAGATTATATGTGCTGCCTATGCCTATATTCACTTCTTACAATGTACAAATCATTACTAAAAAAGGATGTGACTGACTACATTCTCTCTGTTCACGCCTCTCAGTGACTTGACAGTGTTTTGCCACCTTCTTGTGGTGCCACGTTATACTTTTGCTCTATGTTATTAAACTTTATGTGCTTTTTTTTGCAGTACTGATTCCATGTGTTACACTGTTATTTTCTCCTTTTCCAACCATTACCTGTTTATAATGCACCAGCACATTCTTGCTAAAGCTAAACAACAAACAGATATATATAAAAAAAAAAACAATTTCCTCTAAATGTGTTAATTACATAAAACCATTAAAAGTAAATTAGCGTTTTGCCTTTTCTTAATTTGTTTGCATATTTGTTAGCGTTTTCTTCCATTGCATATCAGTGCTACTGCAGGCACTTCCTGCGGTACAAGAAAGTGGCATCCACCCCAACCCATATCTGGCCTTTTGCAGCAAGGTGCACATGGAAGGGCAACGCACATCACAAACAAACAAAAGATTTCCCAGCACACCTACCATCCAGCCTGCAAAATTGACCCTGTCTAACAGAGGGTTTGTTGCACACATTTGCAAATATAGGCGTAAGCCGCAGTGTCCACGCTAAGAGAGTATTTAACCACTTGAGAGCCGCACTATAGATGAAAGACGTCCACAGCGCGGCTCTCAAGTGTCGGGTGGACGTCTTTGGACAGTCACAGGGAGCTGTGACTCGGCTCGGGTGCCCCTATAGCAAGTTGATTGCTGGGGGGGGGGGGGGGGGCACTTGACAGGAGGGAGGGGCCAGGATCACAGAAGAGGGACCCGAGAAGAGAAGGATCCGGGCTGCTCTGTGAAAATCCACTTCAACAGAGCAGGTAAGTATAACATGTTTGTTATTTTTATAGGAAAAAAAAACGAGACTTTACAATCACTTTAAGCCCTGATGAAGGAGATGATGTCAAGCCCCCCTGAAATGTGTTGGCTACTGTACCCAACTAATAATTTTCAGCTTCCCAGTGAATGGGAACAAAAAAATTAATAAAAAATAAACTCAATGTGAGGGGAGAAATGTTCACTGATCCCTTTAACTGCATCATTACAATAATTCATGTAGGAGCCGGTGGTTCTCCTAATCCTTTTGGCTTGTACTGCGGTAACATTTTTTATGGACCGTTAAAAAAGCACTGCACTACCGCTACCCATGTACATCAGTCCGGCGCGGCCAGAAAGGATTAGGATGAGTGCCAGATCACTTCTGCTATATTTGTAAGCCACGGGTATCCTGTGCCAAGTTCTGGAACACAATGTGATCCAGCCGGACTGCCACTGTGAATGAAACGGGGAAAAACAATGGCGCCTAAATGGGCCTCACCATTGTCACTGTTGAACCGCTGATATAAAGTACTGTAAATTGATACAATTTCCATATAGAGATACATTAAACCTTTCACAAAGCTGCTCACATAGCATAATTAAATTGAAGATAGACCCACTTATGTATATTCCTACATACCATTATATGCTGAGACTTGAAGTGTGTTGGCAGCTGGCGATCTGCAGGTTGCCAAGGCCTGCCGTATATATTCTTACCCATCCCGTCTTTTAGTTTTTTGTGTTACATTCTCTCCGTTCCGGTTTGTATTCCTCCATTGCCATCTTTCTCTGTCTTGCGCTCATTTACCTTTTACTTCCCTCCTGTCCGCACTCACTTCCCCCATTCCTCCTCTCTATATGTTCCCATCTCTCTCCCTCTCTCTTTCTTCCCCTTAAGCCTCCGAGAATTCTCAGCTTGCTCCAGATGTTTCATTTTGAGATAGTGTTAGACATGGTGTAAATACGGGGATTAAGGCTATGTTATTCAAATGAATGTATGTGCCACCTGTCTCCAGGCTGACGCTCGTTCATTTGCAAAGCGATGCATGGGGGTGTTTGCCTCCTCTCTGTGGGGACAGTCTAATAGCGTTGAGACAGATGCGCTGTGCTGTTCATCTATTTGCATCATTGTGCGGTCCAGCGGTGCTGAATGTTCAATATTCCGCTATGACACCCGACACTCATATCAATCATATATAAATATAGAATTGTGCTAAAAACAAACAATATTGTAAAAAAAAAATGTAATTACCGTATTTATCGGCATATAACACGCACAGGCGTATAACACGCACCTTCATTTTAAGAGGGGATTGTCAGGAAAAAAAATTACATTTTAAATAAAGAACTTTGAAACACAAAAGGGTCAGTGCCCATAAATGCAGCATGACCAATGCCCATCTGCAGCCTCAAAATTGCCCATCAATGCAGCTTGATTAATGCCCATCTGCAGATCCACAATTGCCTATCAATGCAGCTTGATTGATGCCCATCTGCAGCCTCCCCATTGCCATTAATGCAGCCTGATCAATGCCCATCGGCATCCTGATCAATGCCCATCTGCAGCCTGATCAATGCCCACCTGCAGCCTCAACATTGCTCATCAATGCAGCTTGATCAATGCCTATCTGCAGCCTCACAATTGCCTATCAATGCAGCTTGATCAATGCCTATCTGCAGGCTCACAATTGCCCATCAATGCAGCTTAATCAATGCCCATCTGTAGCCTCACCATTGCCCATCAATGCAGCTTAATCAATGCCCATCTTTAGCCTCACAATTGACCATCAATGCATCTTGATTAATGCCCATCTGCAGCCTCCCCATTGCCATGAATGCAGCCTGATCAATGCCCGTCTCAGGGAGGGGGTGGGATGAGCGCCGTCAGATTACATACAGCGAGAATCTCACGTTTACTCGGCGGCCTCTTTAACCACTTAAGACCCGGACCTTTATGCAGGTAAAGGACCTGGCCAGTTTTTGCGATTCGGCACTGCGTCGCTTTAACTGACAATTGCGCGGTCGTGCGATGTGGCTCCCAAACAAAATTGCCGTCCTTTTTTTTCCACAAATAGAGCTTTCTTTGGGTGCTATTTAATCACCTCTGCGGTTTTTATTTT
Source organism: Rana temporaria (assembly GCF_905171775.1). Lineage (NCBI taxonomy): Eukaryota > Metazoa > Chordata > Amphibia > Anura > Ranidae > Rana > Rana temporaria. The sequence goes on along the minus strand of NC_053494.1, from coordinate 197,137,636 downwards.
TTGCGCAATAAACAAAGATAGAGCGACAATTTTGAAAAAAAAACAATATTTTTTACTTTTTGCTATAATAAATATCCCCCAAAAATATATAAAAAAACTTTTTTTACCCTCAGTTTAGGCCGATACGTATTCTTCTACCTATTTTTGGTAAAGAAAATCGCAATAAGCGTTTATCGATTGGTTTGCGCACAATTTATAGCGTTTACAAAATAGTTGATAGTTTTTTTGCATTTTTATTAATAATTTTGTTTTACTACTAATGGCGGTGATTAGCGATTTTTTTCATGACTGCGACATTATGGCGGACACATCGGACAATTTTGACAAATTTTTGGAACCATTGTAATTTTCACAGCAAAAAATGCTATAAAAATGCATTGTTTACTGTGAAAATGACAATTGCAGTTTGGGAGTTAACCACTAGGGGGCGCTGTATAGGTTATGTGTGACCTCATATGTTTTTCTAACTGTAGGAGGGCGGGTCTGGACGTGTGACATCATTGATCGTGTTTCCCTATTTTATGTGAAGAACGGGGAAGCTGTGTTTACACACAGCTCTCCCCGTTCTTCAGCTCCGGGGACCGATCGCGGGACTCACAGAGATTCGGACCGGGTCGGAGGGGTGTGCCCGCGACCCACGGCTGGGAACTTAAAGAGGATGTACATGTACGTGCTTGTGCGTATATCTGCAGGAGGTGGTCCTTAAGTGGTTAATACAAAGTCCCACCTCCTGGACCAGCTTCTATGATAGACAGAACACTGGTCCAATGCCGGCCCAGGAGACGGGGCTTCCTATTACAGTGGCCGCTGAGTAAACAGGAGATTCTCGCTGTATGCAATCTGACAGCGCTCGTCCCGCCCCCCTCCCCGTTCGCTCCGAGGCAGCCCAAATTGCAGTATCAGCGTATAACACGCAGGCATTACTATGCAACCGAATTTGCAGGGTGAAAAAGTGAGTGTTATACGCCAATAAATACAGTAAATTAACAGTCCACATGTGATAGTAGATATTATAAACTTCTGGTGTCGATTTCCACCATCCACCACCTTGAAGTGATCTTGTGCATCAGTGCCTCCACCAAAAGCTGAAAAATAATGCTTACCAGCTCCTGTAGACACCTCATTACAAGGGGTTGTATACGTATGTGGCTTGAAACACCAGCCAAGGCCTTTCACGGAATCAGGTATCTCTCCTGCACTGGAACGCCGCTCGTCACCATTTGGTAAGTATAAAGTTTTCCAAAAAAACAAAGATGCTCCACATAGTGTAAAAAAATCTTTAAAGGTTTACTATGTTGTAAAATATTGCACTTACAGCATCAGCTGAACAAATGTGCCTAAAGTTTGATGTGTAGGCCAGCACACAAACAAACAAGCCCGTCCTTCCGGGACACTTGGGAAATTGGTGACCTCGGAGCATCGCTCCTCCCTTCACGTTTTGTCATAGGTTGACTTAGTCCAGGGTGCCCTATCTACTATCACATATGTACTGGTAATTTATTAAACATTTGGTTTTTTTTTTGTTTTTTTTACAATATTTTTATGTTTTTGTATTATGTTTATGTCTCATGGGAGAATTGCTGCTTATTTTTTATGTAAATTAGGTCTTTTTAGGGCAGTTTTTTTCACTTTTCTATTTACTCATATCAATTAATTGTCACTTCCTGAATAAAACAGGATGTGACTGAGAGATCTGGGTCTGGAATACTATCTTTATCTGCCTGATTGACCTCTTTTTAATTAAAGTGGTCCATTATTTGCGGTAAGGTGCCATCTATGAGCACTTTTGGTGGTCTTTCTTTATCTTGGTGAAGGTGGAAGATCCTCTGTCTATGGTTTTGAAGATTCATCACATATATATATGGACTCTATTTTTAGTTTTGGCATAATTATTCTTGTTTTCTTTTTGTGCACCACCACATTTTGAATTCCAACTATTATTGTGGTTTCTTAATATATATGGTCACTATTTATTCACATGTTATTGATTTATTCACTCATTTATACTTGATCATTTGATGCATACAATTTTTATTATCTATTTAGTGTACACACACTATCAGCTAGCGCCTCTAAATTTCACTCCACAAGTTTCTCCATTCCCGTTGAGGAAATAGAGAACATGCTCTCTTTTTGGCTCGTCAAGTTTCTCGACAGTTTCCTCAACGAAAATGTACACACGACCGGTTTTCTCGGCAAAACAATATCTCCCAGCAAGTTTCTTGCTGGTTTTTGCCGAGAAACTCGGTCGTGTGTACGAGGCTTTAGTTGAACTCTTGTCTTCTCTGCCACCAGCCACGACCCATCTTAACCCACTTCCATTTTCTGGGAACAAAACATATTCTTCATTCAGGGAATTACCCTGCTTCACCTTCCAAAAGACCCTCTCCTTCTAATCTTTGGATATTGGGACAAGCAACTCCTGACATGGTCTTCCAATGCTAAAAATCCACATAAAGATTGGATCCTAATCTGCCTTTTTTGCGGCTTGGAGATCAATTCTCAAAAATTGGACATTTTTCCTCTGTCCAAAAATTTCACAAATTAAACAAGAATTATTACTGCAGCTTTACAAGGAAAAAAATCAACACAGACTTTAACCATCCGGCCGCCCAAAAACGATTCTTCTCGTTGGGAGGATTTTGTAAATTCAACAATACCTCCAGACGTACTCAAGACTTTTCACAGCCCCTTTGTTTACTACAAGGATCTCCAATTGCGCTATGATAAGGATGACACCTCTTGAGCTCTCCCCCATCCCTTTTCTCACTAAAACCTCCAAGGATTTGACCAGGAAAAATTAATTTTCACCCGCACACCGATCAGCGAATAACCGACAACTTATTACTTTTGTTAGGACTGCAGGTTTAAATGCTGCATCTAAGAGAAATAGTTGCAGGCTCCCCCCTCCCTCCCCTCCCGCCTCCCTTCTTAGTTTTCCCCTCATAGTTTGGTAATCTTGCATAGGAGATCCATCCAGTTCTAAATTGTTCACGGTTATTTTTCTACTTGATCTACTGTTGTATGTCTAGAACTCTCTTTCATTGTGTCCCCCCGGGCATGGGTGATCATGGTGCAATGATTATATACTGTATTCATTTGTCTCCACCTTTTTACAGTGCTATGTACCCTGCACATCCTCACGTACTTACTTACTTATTTAACTATCTACTTATGTATTTTAAGGAATGTTTCTTCACACCCTACTGGTACATATCTTGTTAATATTTAACTTTTTTTTAAACAACAATCTGTTTAAATGTCAAAATGTCAATTTCTGGCGATATGGAGTTGTTCCTCCTGTCGCTCTCACCCAGTGGCGGCTGGTGCTCAACATTTTTGAAGGGACGCAAACAAATGAAAAAAACCCCCCCAAAAAAACATCAATTGCAGCCTCACTGTACCCATCAATTGCCCCCACTGTGCCCATCAAACGTGGCCACTGTGCCATAAAATTGTCGCCACTGTGCCATAAAATTGTCGCCACTGTGCCATGCCATCAAACGCAGCCACTGTGCCATGCCATCAAACGCAGCCACTGTGCCATCAATTGTCGCCACTGTGCCATGCCAAACGCAGCCACTGTGCCATCAATTGTCACCACTGTGCCATGCCATTGTCGCCACTGTGCCCATCAATTGTCGCCACTGTGCCATGCCAAACGCAGCCACTGTGCCATCAATTGTAGTCACTGTGCCATGCCAAATGCAGCCACTGTGCCATGTCATTGGCGCCACTGTGCCATGCTATTGACGCCACTGTGCCATGCCATTGTCGTCACTGTGCCCATCAATTGTCGCCACTGTGCCATGCCAAACGCAGCCACTGTGCCCATTAATTGTCTTCACTGTGCTATGCCATTGTCGCCACTGTGCCATGACATTGTGCCCCCTCAAAAACCGCCAGATTGCTTCCCCCCCCTGTCTCCCGGCACTTACCTTTCTCGGGTCAGCCATCCTCTCTCCACGCTCCCTCGATGTCTTCTCCCTAGTCCCGCCCTCGATGTCGCTTCAGCCAATCAGGTTACCGGTAACCAGAACCGGTGAACCTGATTGGCAGAGACGCCTGTCAGTCTTATCCAAGAAGCGCATCCCTAGTGCGCTCGTTGTATAAGCTTACGAGACCCGAGGGCTGTACTCGTAAAAGCCTATCAGAGCCGTTGGCTCTGATAGGCACTTCCGTACAGCCAACCAGCTGCCGTTATTCAGATGGCAGCGGCGATAATAACATAGATTCGTGCAATGCATGAATCTATGTTATTAGACTCAGTGGCGGTGAGAGCCAGAGGGGGCGGCGCTCCAGTGCCCTCTATGGACGAACCGCCACTGCTCTCACCATATATCTGTATAATAAATTCTTCAATAAATTCTTAAAAAAAAAAAAAGGACTGATGCTGCGTACACACAATCATTTTTCAGCATGAAAAAAAACGTAGTTTTTCAGCATGTCCAAAAAACTACGTTTCCCCAACTCCATCATTAAAACGACGTTGCCTACACACCATCGTTTTTAAAAAATGATCTAGCAAAATGCGGTGACGTACACCACGTACGACGGCACTTTAAAGGGGAAGTTCCATTCGCCTTGGGGCTACTTTTGCTGATTCCGTGTTAGTAAAAGACGATTTGCGCTTTTCTGTCTGTTACAGCGTGATGAATTTGCTTACTCCCAGGGGCGGACTGACCATTGGGACTCTCGGGCACTGCCCGAGGGCCCCATGCCACTAGGGGGCCCCATCAGGGTTGCCAGGCTAAATAAAACCAGGGACAGTATGTAAAAATCTGTGGTTTTTCTTTTACATCTGTTCTTGATATGTCCGAAACGGACATGCTTTTGATGTGAAATGCCTGAGATTTTAGCTGCCCCGCCTCTGTACTGCCTCCTGGCATGGTGGCCATCTGTAAACCCGGGGGCCCCATAATCTTTTATTGCCCGGGGGCCCCATGAGTTGTCAGTCCACCCCTGCTTACTCCATTATGAACTGTAGTTTTACCAGAACGAGCGCTCCTGTCTCATAACTTGCTTCTGAGCATGCGCGGGTTTTAGCCCACACACGATCATTTTTTACAACCCGAAAAAGGACATAGTTTAAAACGGCGTTAAAAAATGCAGCATGTTCGAATTTTTTTCTTTGTTGTTTTTCAGAACCTGAAAAATGATGTGAAGCCCACACACGATCATTTTAAATGAAGTTTTTGAAAAACTATGTTTTTTTAATGCCGAAAAATTATCGTGTGTACGCGGCATAAGGCCTATGTAAGAGGCTGAAATGCGTAAAATTGTATTATGTTTTGAGACATTGTGGTGCTGTATGTATTTCTCTTATATTGTACATTTGACTGGACAGCTCTAAGGAGCCATACACCTTTACTCTCCATACAAGAGACCATGAGGATCTGAACCATAGGGCAGACTCCTTTATGATCTACTGGTTATCCCTGGATACGCTGTTCTAACGACTAAAGTCTATTAACCCCTTTCTTACCAGACCATAGTACTATGACGCCGGCAGGAACCCTGCCTCCCTCCGGGTATACGTCAATAGACGTTCTTTCCTCCCGGCCATCTAGGGGCATGCGCCCGCCCGTGGCACCGCTTGTGACCCGGTGCGTGTGCCCGGCGGCCGCGATGTCTGCCGGGCACCCACGATTGTCCTCGATCACGGCAGGAGTGTGGATCTGTGTGTGTAAACACACAGATCCACCTCCTGTCAGAGGTGAGGAGACGAATGTGTGTTCCCAGTATAGAGGAACAGCGATCGGTTTCCTCCCCTTGTGAGTCCCCATCCCACTACAGTAAGAATCACTCCCAGGGAACATATTAACCCCTTCAGCGCCCCCTAGTGTTAACCCCTTCCCTGCCAGTCACATTTACACAGTAATTAGTGCAGTTTTATAGCACTAATCGCTGTATAAATGTGAATGGTTCAAAAAATGTGTCAAAAGTGTCCGATGTGTCCGCCACAATGTCACGGTCACAATAAAAATCGCAGATCGCCGCCATTACTAGTAAAAAAAAAAAAAAAAATATATATATATAAATGCCATACATCTATCCCCTATTTTGTAGACGGTATAACTTTTGCACAAACCAATCAATATACGCTTATTGCGTTTTTTTACCAAATAATATAAAAGAGAAGAGAGGCGCCTCCAAGTGCAGCAACATGATCACATCCAACGAAGGCACAACACCCAGAAAAAATAGGAGAGCAACTGCGCTAATATATTAAGTGGTAGAAAAAATCAATACTTATGAAGTGATGCTCAAATATGATAAAGTGAAGCTGCACCTTACTGGATATATAAAAACAGTGATAACATAAAGAAAAAAACAAGATGCGCTACACATAAGTGAAATGAAAATACCCAAAAAACGAATAAAATTAATTGTCTGTGGATAATGTGAAGAATATAAATGAAACGACAAGGTATCAAAAGTCCTTGATAAAAAACAGCAAATCCTTTCACCAGTGAATAAGAAAAGAAAAGTCCATGATGATCAAAAATAAAGTGACAATCCGATAGAAAGGACCCTCCACCAAACGAGTAATGAATCTGCTTACCAGATTCCCGGTGGTCTCTTAATTAAAAGAAGACCCCAGGTAGCGTGAAGACTAATACTGTAGAGAGTAAAGGCCTGTGTGGACAATCCGGATGTCGATCTCTGTTACACTCCCGTATTGGGGGATACGATGACCATACCACATAAAAAACACATAGAGGGCCACAATAGTGTAAATCCGTATAAAAAGTTTAATTAAAAGTAAAGACAAAAACACACTTACAAATTAGCAGTGTTTGAAAGGCTTGTCAAGCTGGAGCTCCGGCCGGAAGCAGACCAGACAACCCATCAATGGTGTGGAATAGGTGCAGTCAACGGGGGGTGATACCGATGTAGATGCACGTTCCGCCCGACCTGGTTTCGCGACAATTCGCTTCCTCTGGGGCACGGGCAACACACCGAATCACCCCCCTTAAAATAACAAAACGCCATATGGGAGGGACTGACGTCATGCGTGGGTAAACCAAGCCTCGTCCTAAAAGCAGAACCAGTGGTAGTGCGCATGCGCTAGCGGAACGGATGCCAAAAAACGCTATTGAGATGGCGTTAATGTCGTCCCATGCTCGTCCCGAGCCGGCGTGCTATAAAAACAATAAAATCCCGCAGCGCAAGGCAAAACTACTGCGGGAAACATAACCAATAGCATCGCTCCTGGAACGCAGGGCTCACTTCCGCGTCACATGGTCACTCGCGATCACGTGACAAATCAACGGCGTCACGCTGTGACCATACGGAGGACCCCTACGTGGCAATGCAGGCTAGAACCAAGCATTCTGTATATGAATGCGGGTCAAGCCTCGTTTTAGTATGAACTAGACCCAAGCGTGCAAGTCAATTGGTCAAAACACAACCAATTACACGGCTCCGTCGGGAGAAGGCTGGCTCAACCCTCTAGAAACGGAACAGAGCATAACGCCTGGGTGCTACGGAGCAAACCAATAACAATACTCGTCTTATTCGCAATTTGCAACACCCAGAAACCCACACGGTTGATGACCAAAACAGGCACATCCAAGTATGCAGGCACCCATGGCAAAGCCATCCACACAGACCATTCTGAGAGAGACGGCGGTGAGGAGGACGGTCCACGCAGACCACCACACTCCCACACCCAGAGGCACCACTCCCCTCCTCCATACTATGCAGCTCCTGCTGGATTTTGCTTCTAATCCCCTTAGGGGAGGCTGCCATTTGTGGATAGACATTTTATGGTTACACAACCTCACATTGCTATAATCTTTTCATATGGACTATAAACTGAAGGACTTATGAATAAATTGTTGTGGAACGAATCATTTGAGTTTCCATTATTTCATATGGGAAAATTAGCTGTGATATACAAGTGCTTTGGATTACAAGCATGTTTCCGGAACAAATTGTACTCGCAATCCAAGGTTTTACGATACCTGTAAAGCCTCATACACACGATCAGTCCATCCGATGAAAACGGTCTGAAGGACCGTTCTCATCGGTTAACCGATGAAGCTGACTGATGGCCACACACCATAGGTTAAATAACCAATCGTGTCAGAACGCGGTGAGGTAAAACACAAAGACGTGCTGAAAAAAACGAAGTTCAATGCTTCCAAGCATGCGTCCACTTGATTGTGAGCATGCGTGGATTTTTAACTGATGGTTGTGCCTACTAACGATCGCTTTTGACCGATCGGTTAGGAATCCATCGGTTAAATTTAAAGCGAAGTTCCGGCCACAATTTCACTTTTTAAATATAAATACCCCTGTAATACACAAGCTTAATGTATTCTAGTAAAGTTAGTCTGTAAACTAAGGTCCGTTTTGTTAGGTTGTTACAGCATTTTATAAAATAGAAATTGACTGGGGCCATCTTAAGTGTGGGCATCATGAAGCCAGACTGTATGACTTCCTGGATTTCAGCCTTTCAGATCTTGCACATGCTCAGTGCTGCACAAGCAGTGTCAGATGAGGTTTCAGCACCTGTGCTGTCCAAGTCACATGAGTCTTTGAGACTGGGGAGTGCACAGACTCCTGGAAAGTTACACCCACTACATTCCCAGGAGTCTGTGCGGTGTAGGTTAGGAAGCATTAAGCACCTAGGTGCAGGAAGTGGGAAGATTAACTATTCTGCCTAGCAACAACACTTTGAAGGCATCTAAAAAAAAAAAAAAAATTCGTAAAGGACTAATGACATTTTTTTAAAACTACTGATGTAATGTTATATTTATGGGTGGAACTCCACTTTAAAGCAAGTTGGCTTTTTTTAAACCGATGGTTAAATAACCTATGCGGCCCACACACGATCGGTTTTGACCGATGAAAACGGTCCATCAGACCGCTGTCCTCTGGTTAACCGATCGTGTGTACGAGGCCTAAGAGATAAAATATGGTGCATGCTAGAAAAATACAAACAAAAAAATAAACAGAATGCAAGAATTGTACTCAAAATGGAGCTTCAGGTATAAAAGGCTCAAAATTGTATTCCTTTGGTACTTTCAACTCCTAATTATTGGAAATCATTAAAATGTAAACTACTGTACACCTAACACAAATCTGATTAAATGAACACCCCTCCCCCCTCCAATCACAGCCGCCGACCGGCAAATGAAACGCTGTAGGTTGATGACTTAATAATTCAACCATGACATGATGTCCCCTAACAAACATCATATCTAGGTACACTAAAATGAAAGGTGCCAGATGTAGCTAAGCAGGATAGTAATTTAATTTATTGTCTTTGAAAAGAAAGTCAATTATCTGAAATAGCTTCTTTTTTTTTTTTCCTCCTTCTGAACATAAATTTTCATCTGATTAGAACATATTAAATGCCTCTCTTTTTACCTCCTATTTAACATTGCAAATGCGTTTTCACACCTACGGAAAGGAAAGGAGTACGATGTCAGACTGTCCTTTTTTGTTCCAACGGTTATATACATAATTAAGGCGATTTGTTTCAGCACTTTATAGAAACACATTCATCACAAGAAAGGGGAAAAAAATGTCATTTGGTAACATTCTGAAGTTTATTTTTTTTCAAAAACATTTTTTAATTTCCGTTTTTTATTTAGTTTTTGCTAAGCAACGATTTTCTAGGCATTTAAAAAAAAAAAATACGTTGACATTCGACCGCATTGTCCTAACTCTAGAAAAAAAATAAAACATATTTTTATGCCGTGCTGTACCTTGAACGAACTGAACCGAAACCAACTAGCATTCATTACGTGCAGCGAAAGACTGCGTTATGGCACTTTGTTCATCATTCTGACAGCACTCAAGATATCGGCCTGCGCGCCATCATTCCATCACAGAATGTTCCCAAAACAAAGAGCATATATCTTATGTTTAAATTATGCCTATCATTTATACGATCAAAAGGCAGAAAATATATTCACGGCTTATTGAAAACAAATGAATACCTGTTTCCTCTGTCACATTGAATGACCTTCTGGAGATTTTAGTGTAGGCATTCACGGAAAATTGTAGCTTAAGTACGCAGACGAGCATTTATAACAGTCTCCGTAGCGTTTCTATAGAAAGTTTTGCGATCAAGCTATTTGGAGGTCATGTGATTTATGAAAAAAACAGGACCTTTTTACTTTTTTGTTGTAATCACTTTTTATGTTAGGAGCTGTTTGTACTGTTGTCCCTGTAGATTATAAAAAAAATATGGAAAAATCGGTAATCTCTTGTCTGTTTTATGTGGCAAACACAAAAATGGGCTTGTATTTGTAGTGCAGGTTCAACACTGGGGGAGATTCACAAAGAGATACGACGGCGTATCTCCTGATACGCCGTCGTATCTCTGAGATCCGACGGTCAGATCTATGCGACTGATTCATAAGAATCAGTTACACATAGATCTCCCTTAGATCCGACAGGTGTAAGTGACTTACACCGTCGGATCTTAGGCTGCAATCTTCCGCTGGCCGCTAGGTGGCGTTTCGTGTTTTACTTGCGACGAATATGCAAATGAGGATTTCCGCCGATTCAGAAACGAACGCCCGCCCGTTGCTTTTTTTTTACGTTGTTTGCGTTCGGCTTTTTCTGGCGGATAGTTACCCCTGCTATATGAGGGGTAGCTAATGTTAAGTATGGCGGTCGTTCCCGCGCCGAGTTTTGAATTTTTACGTCGTTTGCGTAAGTCGGTCGCGAATACGGATGGACGTCATTTACGTTCACGCCGAAAACAATGATGTTCTAGAGACGTCATTTGGAGCATGCGCACTGGGAAAAATCGCGGCCTGCGCAGGCGCAGTAGGATCGGCGCGGGGACGCGCCTGATTTAAATAATACACTCCCCCTAGCCGCGGAATTTGAATTCCGCCGGGGGAGTTACGATCCGCCGGCGCAAATTTCGAGGTAAGTGCTTTGTGAATACTGTACTAGCCTCTCAAATTTGCGCCAGCGGATCGTAAATCAGATAGATAAGTGTAAGCTGAAGGATAAAAAATTAAGCATTTCAGGATTTCTTTTGCCTTTAAAGCGGAGGATCACACAAAAAGTGAACCTCCGCTTTTCGGATCCCTCCCCCCCCCCCTCCGGTGTCACATTTGGCACCTTTCAGGGGGGAGGGGGTGCAGATACCTGTCTGACACAGGTATTTGAACCACTTCCGGGTTCGGATCCCCGCGGGGAATCCAGCCTGTGACGTCACCCCCCCTGCTGTCTTCTGGGAAACACTGTTCCCAGGAGAGAGCGGGGACCAGTGACGGGGGGGAACAGCGATCCTCACGCATGCGCAGTAGGGAATCGGGCAGTGAAGCCGAAAGGCTTCACTGCCTGATTCCCTCACCGAGGATGGTGGTGGAAGCAGCCGAGGACCGAGCGATTGCTCAGCGATTGCGAAGCTCAGCGATTGCTCAGCCTCAGCCATCGCTAACATCAGTTTTTTGAAAGTTAGCGGCTGCCGTATTTGTAGCTGCTGGCTTTTAAAAAAATAATTTGTCCGAACCTCGGCTTTAAGTGAAATTATGAGAACATTTGCAATTGCAGTGCCTGCTGCTGGGGAAATCTGGTATTGCAACATGACCTGCAGCTATCTTTCTCAGTGGGAAATAATTAAATTTTGTAGTCAGACATCGGTATGTTAAATTGATGGCCTTCTGTAATTTATAAGGGGCTTTTGATAGTAGGACACACGCAAAGCCACTACACTAGACTTTTGCCAAGAAAATAAGTATAAAGAATACCGCACTAAAAAAATACAATACAAAAACATATAACATCAATTAATGAGCAGCCGCTAGGAAGTGAGATAAACACATATGAAAGATAAAAAGTTAATAAGCAAATAAGGGGAAAAAAAGGAAGCCAGCAGTACCTCGTGGGAAGACGATTGTTTAATGAGGTTTTCTAAAGTTTAAAGTTGCACCCCCTTGGCAAGCGGAGCAAGTTCCTTTTAATTTTTGGGTATATGATTGGCATACTTTCGTGACTGTGAGCGTGATTATCCTTGGTTTGCCTCCATTTTCCACATACCCTGAGTTGCTGCTCCTGAACCTTTTTGGAAAAAGGCCCTGGCTGGGTTTATAGCCACAAGCTTTTACAGCTTGCCTTCCGGTAAGCTTACACTTTATTTGGTGGAGGTGGACAAGTCTGGCATTGAGAAGAATCACTCAAACCCACTCCTGTGTGGTATATGGACTAACATATACCATATGGTGGTGTATACTGACCTATTCTCTATGGACTAATTGGACATTTTTTTATATATTCACTAGACATGTGCGGTTCGTTGAAATTCTGAAAATTTTTTCCTTATTCAGAAATTCAGATGTATCCAAATTAACGAATTACAATTAGTAATGGACTCAAACACATCCGAAATAAAGCATACACATTTCAGACAAATTTCAATAGTTTTCTAATTGAATCTGAATAGTTTTCTAATCGAATTTGAATTTAAATAGTTTTCAAATTAAATCAAATTAGAATTTCAGAAGAGAAAAAAATATAATAGAAAATAAAGGCATTGAAAAGAAAGGAATATAATACAATATAATAGAAAATAAAAGACTAGAATATAAAAGAGTAAAACAGAATAGAATAGAAAATAAGAATTAAAAAAAGGAATAGAATAGAAAATTAAAGAATAGAGAAAAACAGAACAAAATAAAAAAGAAAATAAAAGAACAGAATAATATAAAATAGAATGGAAAATAAAGGAAAAGGATAGAGTAGAATAAAAAAAATTGAATAACATAGAAAGAATATAAACATCTTCTGACCTCAACCTGACAGAAAACTTTTGGGATGAATTAGCTGCAAAGGGTGGGCAAATTCAATATTGAACCCTATGAACTAAGACTGGGATGCCATTAAAGTTCATGTAAATGCAGGTTTCCCAATACTTTTGACAATATAGTGTACTTGAGAATGAAGACAGCATAGATTATAGTGAAGCTGAAAGTCAGACCAAGCAGTGAAATAGCAATACCCAGAAAAAGAGATGCTGAAACCAAAGTTAGTTAGTACTAACCAAAGGCACCTGCAGGTAACAGGAATCCGGAGATGAGCCAAGAGCAGACAGTGAGAACAAGCTCAGTTGTAATGGGGGTCCAAGGATATCCAAGGACATAAAAAGAAGCCCTGCAGGTTAACCAACACTGGTTCCATGATGTGCTCTCAATTTAAACCCTACTGACTAAAGCCAGTTGTACAGCTTTATTATGCTGAATATCATCCAGAAAATGATGGGGGTTTGCATCATGATACATTAGGTAATACCTCTGGAATATTAGAGGTACCTGGTGCCTGGTCTGATGAGTATTAATTTCAGCTGCGGCATCCAGATGGTCGGGTCAGAATTTGGCGTAAACCACATGAAATCATGGATCTATCCTGCCTTGTATCAATGGTTCAGGCTGGTGGTGTAATCGTGTGGGGGATATTTTTTTGGCACACTTTGGGCCCCTTAGTACCAAATGAGCATCCTTTAAACTAGGGTTGTCCCGATACTACTTTTTTAAGACCGAGTACAAGTACCGATCCTTTTTTTCAAGTACTCGCCGATACCGAATACCAATACTTTTTTTTATGTCATGTGACAGTGGCACATGTGTCAGTTTTTTTATTCATTGCAATTTTTTTTTTTTTAGCCCTGTTGGGGGGCTTTGGTGAGATATCAGGGGTCTTAACAGACCTCAGACATCTCCCCTTTGAGACAGAAAAATGGACTAAGGACACAGATTCCCCAGTCCCTTTCTCAGCTGCACTGAAAATGAATGGACAGGAGACAGAGGCTCTTCTCCATTCATAAACTGAAACATTTGTAAACACAGGTTACGATGTTTCAGTTATATGAATGGACAGAGTCAGTGATCACTGACTCTGTTCATTTGGAAAAGGTAGGAGCCGGGTTTAGCGGCTCCTACCTCTGCTCTCCATCCTGAAAGAGGGGGCAGAGGAGGATACAAAGGGTGAAGTGGAGCGCAGAGGGGGACATGAAGGGCAACACCGAGCGAGGAGGGGGACAGCAGCAGCATGGAGGGGGGACATGGAGCGCGGAGGGGGAGAACAGAATAACGGAGGAGTACAGCAGCAGCACGGAGAGGGGACACAGAGCACGGAGGGGAGAGCAGAATAACGAAGGAGGATAGCGGCAGCACAGAGGGGGGACACAGAGCACGGAGGGGAGAGCAGAATAACGAAGGAGGATAGCAGCAGCACAGAGGGGGGACACAGAGCACGGAGGGGAGAGCAGAATAACGAAGGAGGATAGCAGCAGCACAGAGGGGGGACAGGGAGCACAGAGGGGGAGAGCAGAATAATGGAGGAGGACAGCAGCAGCACAGAGGAGGGACAGGGAGCGCGGAGGGGGAGAGCAAAATAACGGAGGAGGACAGCAGCAGCAGGGAGGGGGGACACGGAGCGCGGAGGGGGAGAGCAGAATAACGGAGGAGGACAGCAGCAGCACAGAGGGGAGACACGGAGCGTGGAGGGGGAGAGCAGAATAACAATAACGGAGGAGGACAGCAGCAGCACGGAGGGGGGACATGGAGCACGGAGGGGGAGAACAGAATAACGGAGGAGTACAGCAGCAGCACGGAGAGGGGACACAGAGCACGGAGGGGAGAGCAGAATAACGAAGGAGGATAGCGGCAGCACAGAGGGGGGACACAGAGCACGGAGGGGAGAGCAGAATAACGAAGGAGGATAGCAGCAGCACAGAGGGGGGACACAGAGCACGGAGGGGAGAGCAGAATAACGAAGGAGGATAGCAGCAGCACAGAGGGGGGACAGGGAGCACAGAGGGGGAGAGCAGAATAACGGAGGAGGACAGCAGCAGCACAGAGGGGGGACAGAGAGCGCAGAGGGGGAGAGCAGAATAACGGAGGAGGACAGCAGCAGCACAGAGGAGGGACAGGGAGCGCGGAGGGGGAGAGCAGAATAACGGAGGAGGACAGCAGCAGCACAGAGGGGAGACACGGAGCGTGGAGGGGGAGAGCAGAATAACAATAACGGAGGAGGACAGCAGCAGCACGGAGGGGGGACATGGTGCGCGAAGGGGGAGAGCAGCACGGATGGGGGAACTGGAGGAGGATACAGGGACAGGCAGTGGTGATCGGTGTGGCTTTGGGGGGAGTTACAAGCACCAATCACCGCTGTATAGATTTTACTAAAACAGCTGAAAAGGGGGGGGGGGGGGGGGTCCGGGGAGAAGCTGTAAGGCTTTATTGAAATCTATACAGGGAGATCGATGCTTGTAACTCCCCCCGCCGCACCGATCATCCCTGACTGCGCAGATATCGGGTGAAGCATTGGAGCATTTTCTCCGAATACAAGTACTCGGGGAAATGCTTGGTATCGGTACCGATACCGATACTAGTATCAGTATCGGGACAACCCAAGTTTAAACACCATGGCCTACCTGAGTATTGTTGCTGACCATGTCCATCCGTTTATGACTAAACGGAATCTTCTGATGGCTCCTTCCAGCAGGATAATGCTCCGTGTCACAAAGCCCCAATCATCTCACCACTGGACAATGAGATCACTGCACTCCAATGACCTCCACACTCACCACATCTCATCCAATAGAGCACCTTTGGGATGTGGCAACTGAGTGATGCTATCATGTCAATATGGACCAAAGTCTTGGAGGAATGTTTCCAACACCTTGTTGAATATATGCCATGGAGAATTAAGGCAGTTTTAAAGTCAAAAGGGGGTCCAATCCGATAATAGCAAGGTGCACCTAATAAAGTGGCCGGTGAGTGTGTTTATCTCAGCTTTCCTTAAAAGCCTCATACTTCTGTACAAAGCGTTTAAAGGATTATCTGACACAAAGGTGATATTTTCAGCTGCAGGTAGAATCTGGAAGACAAGCTAGTTACCAGTTCTGTTCGCACCCAACCTTTGTGTTCTTGCCCATGACATTGCAGTCCCATCGAAAAACAGGGCTGAATTTATGAGGAATGCCAATAGATTCAGCCTTGGCCAAACCTATTAATATGACACAGAAGTGTTCTCCGAAATATACACAAGTCTATGCAGAGGGCACAGCCGGGTCAATTCTTTTATGTGGGTAACATTTATAATCAAGTAGGAGCAGCAGAGAATGAGTAATTCACATTCAGTGTACTGATTATATTTCAGGAAACATCGCAAGGCCCGTAACATTAGACAGTCCACTCAGTTATCCCTAATCTTAAAAGTACTCAGATTATCTCACTGAAGACAGATTAAAGGGGTTGTAAAGGTTTGTTTTTTTATTTTATAAATAAATTCCTTTAAGCTAGTGCATTGTTGGTTCACTTACCTTTTCTTTCAATTTCCCTTCTAATAGGTGGATTCAGAAAGACCGCTGCATCTTTGAGGCGGCGTAGCGTATCGTATTTACGCTACGCCGCCTAAAATTAGATAGGCAAGTACTGTATTCACAAAGTACTTGCCTCCTAACTTACGGCGGCGTATCTTAATGTGGCCGGCGTAAGCGCGCCTAATTCAAATTAAGCCCTGGGGGGCGTGTTTTATGTTAATGGGGGGTGACCTGACGTGATTGACGCATGCACTGTCCGTGTACATATCCCAGTGTGCATTGCGGCAAAGTACGCCGCAAGGTCTTTTGGTTTCGACGTGGACGTAAATTACATCCAGCCCTATTCACGGACGACTTACGCAAACGACGTAAAATGTTCAAATTTCGACACGGGAACGATGGCCATACTTAACATTACTAGTCTAGCTATTTGATGGAATAACTTTACGCCTGAAAATGCCTTACGTAAGCGGCGTATCTCTACTGCGACGGGCGCACGTACGTTCGTGAATCGGCGTATCTATGCATTTACATATTCTACGCTGAACTCAACGGAAGCGCCACCTAGCGGCCAGCCTAAATATTGCACCCTAAGATACGACGGCGCAAGCCGTCGTATATTAGATAGGTTTAAGTGTACCTCAGTTTGAGAATACACTTAAACTTAGGACGGTGCAGATTCCGAGTTAGGTCGGCGTATCTGCTGATACACCGGCCTAACTCTTTCTGAATCCACCTATAAATGTTTTTTTCTTAGTCTGAATTTCTCACTTCCTGTTCCTCCTCGGTAAGCTTGCCCCCATCATCCGAGCCGTTCTGGCTGGGGGTTAGTCAGCGTGCTCGCCCCCTCCCTTGGGACTACATCCCTGCGGGGAGACGCTCAGCGTCAGATGCATTTACTGTGTGCATTATGCTTAAAAAAATGAGGCACTGGAACAGGAAAAGGTTTGACCGCACTCACAGGTGTGAAGCAAAAGTGAAGACTTTATTGCAGATAAAAATCATCAGGCAACATCGTAGACATCATGACATCAATGCAGACCTGGTAGAGATTAATGGCGTTCAAGAATTGGAATTCACTTAGTCATAATATTTAATTAATTAAACAAATGAGGACCTATTTTGCATGGACTTCCCATTCATTTTGCATTGCAGCTCACTGCTAGGGCAGCCATCACAAATGTTGGGCCCCCTTACACAGCGCTAGGCAGGCCCCCCCCTGGAGCAGCCCTCCTCTCTCCTGCCACGAGATGATAAGTGGAAAGTCAATTCAAGTCTTCTCTTCTAACAAAGTCAATTCAAGTCTTCTCTCCTGCCGCAAGTTGCTAAAGTCAGACGAAAAAAAAAATGGGGGGATCGTCTAAAACCCCACCCCCACCCTGCCGCAAGTTGCTAAAGGCGGGGGGGTTAGACGAAAAAAGAGAAAAAAACAGGGGCGGGGGTCGTCTAACCCCCCCTCCCACCCTGCCGCAAGTTGCTAAAGGCGGGGGGGTTAGACAAAAAAAACGAAAAAAAAAAAAACAGGGCCGGGGGTCGTCTAAACCCAAAGCCACAAATTTCTAAAGGTGGGGGGGGGGGTCAAACAGAAAAATAAATAAATAATAATAAAAAAACGGGGGGCGACCGGGCCCCTGGGGTCCATCAGGACCCTTACAGGTGTAATGCCTGTAGCCCCCTGATGGTGACCCTGCTCACTGCATTACGGTCTGAACGGGCCCAAAGCAAGTCCTCACATTTGATTCTACCCTCTTATCAAATAATTCTGGCCCGAGCAACCTGTCTTGCTCATTGAGAGATAGCAAAGATTCTACAAACAATGGTGTTCAGAAAACTTGGACGGTCCATTTACAGACTCATGAACTGATGTTTACACCTTACCAGCAAGTAACAATTGAAACAGTAGAGTGGTCAATGCCTTGCTGAAAAACCCAAATCTATCTGTCTACTCCTCACCTCACTCCTTCAGTCTCCTCTCGCATTACTAACTTATTAACTGACATCTCAGCATGGATGTCGCACCACTTCCTTAAATTAAATCTCTCTAAAACTGAGTTACTAATATTCCCCCCCACCCGTGCCCCCCTCCATCCTAGACTCTGACTTGTCATTTCAGCCTCAAGTCCAATCGTTGTCAAAAGTTTGTAGAATTCACCTTCGTAACATCTCTAAAATTCGCCCCTTTATATCAAATAAAACCACCAAACTCCCCATTCACTCCCTTGTTATCTCTCGCCTTGACTATTGCAACTCACTTCTTATTGGCCTGCCTCTCTATAGGCTATCCCCTCTTCAGTCTATTATGAATGCTGCTGCCAGACTTATCCACCTTACCAACCGCTCAGTATCTGCCAAACATCTCCTCCAATCCCTACACTGGCTTCCTATCACCCAGCGAATTAAATTCAAAATACTAACCATAACCTACAAAGTCATCCACAACTCTACCCCAAGCTACATCACCAATCTTGTCTCTAAACATATCCCAAGCCGTCCTCTCCGCTCTTCCCAAGACCTCCTACTGTCAAGCTCTCTTGTCTCTTCCTCCCATGCTCGTCTCCAGGATTTCTCCAGAGCCTTTCCCATCCTCTGGAACTCACTACCTCAACCTGTCCGGCTATCCCCTACTCTTGCTACCTTCAGGCGATCCCTGAAAACTCACCTCTTCAGGGAAGCCTATAACGTCTCCAACTAATCTTTTACCACTTCCATCAGCTCATTCCCCACAGTTACAACCTTTTGTACCACCTGCCCCACCCTATTAGATTGTAAGCTCTTCTGAGCAGGGCCCTCTTAATCCTCTTGTATTTTATTGTATTGTAACTGTATTGTCTCCCTTTATATTGTAAAGC
Source organism: Rana temporaria (assembly GCF_905171775.1). Classification (NCBI taxonomy): domain Eukaryota; kingdom Metazoa; phylum Chordata; class Amphibia; order Anura; family Ranidae; genus Rana; species Rana temporaria. The sequence goes on along the minus strand of NC_053494.1, from coordinate 197,118,487 downwards.
ACTGTGTAAACGGTTGGTGCTATATAAATCCTGTATAATAATAATAATAATAATAATAATAATAATAAGAGCCACAGCCTGAGTAGAAAAGCCTGTGCTTTAACAACAGAGAAGGAACTTTGCTTTCTGTGTGGTTTCTCTGCAGTATTCTGACACACCCCTTCCTGAGTCACAGCCTGTGCCCTCCATAAGCAGGAAGTATGAATTTTGATAATTGTAGAGCTATTGGACTGAAACAGAAGCGGAGACCATTGCTTCCACACAGAGAGCAAAGGTCCTTCCACACAGCATGCTGGCATTGGATTGGCTTTTCTACTCAGACTGTGTTTTTTTTCTAAAGAAAATTAAATTAAAGATTTTGCACACATTTTTGTTCTTCACCTACAATGTTTGTAACTGTTTTAACTGACAGTTTAGTTGATCTTTAAAGTAAAGCTGTCACCAATAGGCACTTGTAATAACTAGAACCTCCACTACTGTTATAATAGTGCAGATTTACCTGTCAGGGGAACATCTGTTTTTTTTATTATTCACTTGCATTCTCTTCCTGTCCTATTATAAAGGCATCCTATCTAATGCATGAACTGCTTGCAGATGTTATACACGCAAACAATGCAATATAACACATGTTTTATCAGAAATACATGAAAAAAAACTAAAGTTTTTTTGCTGGCAGCAACTTGCAAGTTTCAGGGTTACCAAGAGAGTAGAGTGAAAACTTACACAGCATCAACAACTCAACTTCAAACCAACAATGTTGCTCCATCACTGCTTCATTGTTGGTGACTCTGGTGAGTACATTTCTGCAGTGTTTTGGCAGGTAATGGAGCAACACTGTAGCAGGAGGTAAGTCTCTTTAAGGGCTCTTTCACACGGGAGGCCCGTTCAGGTTCGCCTGCCAGTTTTTTAGGCAGACCTGAACGGGCGCTCCGTGCTCCTCTATGGAGCCACGGATGTCAGCAGTGACATGCCCGCTGACATCCGACTCGCTCCGATCCGCCAAAGTGTGACGGAGGAAAAACCTACTTTTCCATCCGTCTGGCGGATCGGATCGGGTGAACACGGACAGATGGTCCGTGTTCATCCGATCCCCCTATTGGGGAGAGCGGAGAAAAAGACGGGGCGGTCCCAGCACAGTGTGCGGGGACCGCCCTGTCATCCGTCGGCTCAGCGGGGATCAACGGAGCGATCCCCACTGAGCAAGAGGAGGTTCACGGGGCGGATCATTACTGATCCGCCCCTTGTGAAAGGGGCCTAACAGTCCCGTTGCTGGTGAGCTGCCACCAAAGAAAGGATCGCTAATGTGGCATGGTTCTAACACTGGGATGACATTTCTTCTAAGGCCAGGAGAGAATACAAGTGAATAAAAGCAAAAATACTGATTCCTGAGAGATTATTCTTACATATGTTCGTTCCTGTCTGGTTTCTATAAATTATTTCTGTACTGCATATATCTTCAGGAAAAGAAAGCTTCAGAAAACAGGTATATCCATGCTTTCTCTACAGCACATACCTTTTAATCAGTTCATGGAAATGCATGTACACAAACACAAGCATAAAAGAGAAAAGCTTTGAAAAGAAGGCCATCCCATGTGACTTTGACCAGGCATTTGTGAGCAAGCCTTTGAAGTTATCTACATCCAAAGGGACACTGATGTGCTTGCTTTATATAACTTCATATCAGATTGTCCTCATGTTTGGAAGATACTCTTGGAAGATACCTTTGGAAGATACCCTAAAGTGGTTCTTCATAATAAGGGGAGCCCTACTTAAGTTGCACCCCCTGAAAAAATGCTTGGTGAAAGTAATAAAAAAAGAGATAAAAAAAGAAAAATGTAAAAAATACTCACCTTGCACCCCAGCCCCTAAATTGTTTATGCATGCAAAAATGCAATTCTGCAATGCAATACAGTATATACCGCTTAGCCAATCCCGGTGAGCGATGTATTCAAATGAATACAGAGCCTGCTCGGATTGGAGTAACAACCTCTGCCAATCCGAGCAGGCTACATACAGTAGACTGCTCGGATTGGCTTTGAGAGTCAGAGAGGCGTGGGCTGATGATGTTACAGCCTCTGCCAATCCAAGCAGGCTTTGAATGCATTAATAGAATACATCGCTTGCTGTGATTGGCTCCAGCAAGAAGGAAGAAGAATATGGCTCCAGCTCCAGCAAGAATGAAGATTATGTCTCCAGAAGGAAGAAATATGACGCGTCGGAAGGGGGGTCGTCTTATACGGTGAGTACAGGGGGTCGTCTTATACACCCGGTCACCTTATACACCGGCAAATACGGTACTCACAAACATAGGTTTAAATCCATGAAGTTAGCAAGAAAGTTTCCAACCGTAAAGATGGCCGACTTCCACGACGTGGCAATGTCATGTGACGTTACTAATTATTTATTTTGCCTAATGCTTTATTATTCAATGGTGCTGCAACTTATGGACCTTGCAGGAAGTAAGCAAAAATTGTGTGGCTTGGACCCTTTATGAGATCTCTCAGAAGACAGGAGAAGAAAGTCAAAAGGTAAAAGCCTATATCTGCTATCTTTTTATTTTATTTTGCTTGGCTATATTAAAGAAGCAATAATGCTTTAAATGTGCACTCCTTTATTTTCAGTTATTAATTGGAAAATGAAAACCTTTTAATGCTACATTTTCCCACGAGACTCCACACAGCGCAGACCGCAATGAATTGTTTATTTTCATCCAGTTCATTTGATAAATACATCTGATTTTCTTCTCTAATGCAGAAATGTCCTCTCTCGCTCTCTTCGAGTCTGCTAATGACTGTGATTAACAGTGTTTACAGTTAGTGAACACATCCTGGCTGAAGCAAAGTCGATAATGACCAGTGTTCCTGGCCATATTTTAAATTGTGAAGACCCCTTCTAGAAAGGTGAAAACATTAGAAGCCTCCACCGTTCTGCTCCCTCAGTTGAGAGTGAGAAGGTAATGATTAAAGTGAAAATCTACCTTTTGACTCCAGAAAACAGAAAATACTTCCATTCTGTGTAGTTTTTTTATTATTATTTTTTTAGCTTTATATGGTTGGGAAAAAATTGCCATAAGCCATTTTTTTTTTTTAAAGTGTATTTTGTGCGTGTACTCGAGAGAGAGGAGCCGGACTGCAGGAGTTGGGAGTAGGCAGGCCTCCCCCAGAGGCAATCTGCCATCTTTCTCCATGCCTCGGTTGGCAATGGCGGGTGTGTGAGGGGGTCCTCCCACACAGCCCGCCCTACCTGCTCCGCTTTGAAGCCCAACGGGGCAGAGGGACTCCCTATAAGGGAGTGAGATGATCTAGCCCGCTCAACCAGCCCCGTTAGTCCTTTGCCTTTCTTTTTAGAGACCGCGTGGTCAAAGTGCGTGCATGTTAACCCAATTTCGAGTGCGTGTAAGTGTGGTGGTTTTTGTGGGGGGGGGGGTGGGCGTACTGAGCGCAAGCTTACCTCGCATAGCACACCCACCGGGAGCCGGGCTGAGACCACCAAACTCAATTCACATGTAGCCGAGACCGGAACCCCTAGCTGCAGAGGTGAATGGCGTGTCAGCGCAGTGCCAATCGCGTTGAGCCACCGCAGCTCCTCCATAAGCCATTTAAATTCATTTTATGATTCGGCATAGAATTTGCACAGATTATAATATCTAATATTAGGTAGAGCATGGTGGGGTTGGAACTATCAATGTTTACGGCGACCATGGATTCCTGGATAATAGCGTGGGTCCTTTATTCACAGTTTTAGGCAAATTGTTATGCAGATTCACCCGAAATATATATTTTTTAACATAATACTGCAAAGACAGCAGTTTATAAGGATCACTAAGTGGGCTTTTTGATTTTCCAGTCCAGGGCTGTCTTTTCCATTGGGCGCGCTGGGCAGTTGCCCGGGGGCCCCACTTGCCTGGGGGGCCCCCCATCGGCTGCCCAGTGACCCCAGTAAAAAATGGTGGAGAGCGGCGGGTCAGAACTGTAGAACTGTATCGTGTCTACAGTCTCTGAGGGAGAGTCTGGAGAGGAGTCAAGAGTGGGAGCGTCGCCAGGATGGGGGTCATGGGAGAAGTCAGACACGAGGAGACTGTAGGATAAAACCAGAGCAGCCATGCTGGAGCCATCTGACTGAGCCTTGCATGTTGCACCTGAGAGGAGGTCAGTGATAGCACCGCCAGGCCAGTCTAAGGGGCAGGTGGTTGCTGATGTAAGGGGGGAGTAAATACAAAAATATTAGTGACCCCCCCCCTTTACCTTAGTAACACTCTACGGAAGGTGGTCTCTGGTCACCAGAGTGCCCCACACATCAGAGTTCCTGGTGTTCCCCTTTACATCAGAGTCTGCAGGATTCCCCCTTACAGTGCAAGGGGGAAATCAGTCTTAGGACCCTGATGTAAGTGGGAACTCTGATGTAAAGAGAAAGCAGTGGACTCTGATATAAGGTGGTCTCTGGTCACCAGAGCCCCCCTCCACATCAGAGTTCCCCATTACATCATGATCTGCAGCGTTCCCCTTTACATAAGAGTTCCCTTTCACTGTAAGGGGGAATCCTGCAGACTCTGATGTAAGAGGAAACTCTGAGCAGGCTGGGTTATAGTAACCTAACCTTCAATGTCAATGAAGACATTTGTAAAACTGTAATTTTAGGTACTTTTTTTGCAGTGCCGGTAAAAAAATGTGGTTCTGCCAGTAAATTTCATAATTTTTGTCAGTAAATTCTCGTGCGTGATTGTGTAGACAGGGCCGCAGTGCACTGTATTGCCCGGGGGCCTATAATGCTCTTAAGATGGCACTGTTCCAGTCCCTTCACTATAAAAGTAGGAGAGAGGGGCACAAAGTAGCCATAGTTTCAGTGTATGGGAAATGATAGGAAAAGCTAACAAACTGCCCAGTAGGAGATTGGGACCATTTAGGAAATGGTATTTTATTTTTCTAAAAGCTAGCTTTTGAAAGCGGAGGTTCACCCAAAAAACAAGTATATAACATTACATTCAGAATACCTCAAACATGTACATTATGCCGTTTTTTTTTTTTGGGGGGTGTACATATAGCATTATCGGTATTTTCCTCCTGGCTTCCGGGTACTCGCTCGGAGTGGGCGTTCCTGTGCAGTGTCGCAATGTCATCTGGGACTTCGCCCATATGATTGACGTGCCTGAGAAAAACTCCCCCCTCCGGCGGGTAAGGCGCGTCACGACTTTCCGAAAGTAGCCGAACCGCGAGTCGGCTCTATACGGCGCCTGCGCAGTCAGCTCTACATGGCTCCTAGTCGGTGCGCAGGCGCCGTATAGAGCCGAATCGCGGTTCGGCTACTTTCGGAAAGTCGTGACGCGCCTTATCCGCCAGGCACGTCAATCATATGGGCGAAGTCCCAGATGACATTGCGGCACTGCACAGGAACGCCCACTCCCAAGGGAGCGAGTACCCGGAAGCCGGGAGGAAAATACCGATAATACCGTATGTACACCCCCCCCAAAAAAAATAAACGGCATACTGTACATGTTTGAGGTATACTGAATGTAATGTTATATACTTGTTTTTTGGGTGAACCCCCGCTTTAAGCAATGAACCCCTTTGTTGCTTTTTTGTTCTTATTATTTTTGCCTTCCATTTTATTTTGTGCTTGATTCAAAGTTAGTTGTTCTTTTAACTGCTGCCACATCCTTAGCACATTTTATTTTTGCTTTAGGGCTTTTGTTTCAGGTGGATGGTATTTTGGGATTTCCCTTATTTGGGGGGTTATATGATTTAATATTTAACCTTTATTTTAGGTAAATTTTGTTTTTAAAGTTAGGCTTCCCTTGAAAAATTGTTTCAGGGGGTTATTATTTTTGGGATTTCCATCTCTTTTCTTTTTTCTTTTCCTGTTGAGATGACATTATTTTTATGTTTGGAGTGCTTGGCATTCATTTTTTGCTAAACATCTGTTCTTTAACCACTTCCACCCCAGAAGATTTTCCCCCTTAATGACCAGAGCATTTTTTGCGAAACGGCGCTACTTTGCTTTAACTAACAATTGCGTGATCGTGCGGCACTATTTTATTTTCCTTGCATGTGATTGGGTATTTTTTGCAATGTGAACCGTTACCTAATTTACTAAGCTCTGGAGCAACTGCCCTTGCAGCGTGCAACTGCACTTTGCAAAGTGCACAGTCTATTTTCCTTAAAGTGGAGTTTCACCCAAAAATTGAACTTCCACTTTTTGGATTCCTCTCCCCCCCCCCCCCTCTAATGTCACTTTTGGCACTCAGGGGGGAGCTGGGAGCAGATACCTGTGTAACACAGGTATTTGCTCCCACTTCCTGGCATAGATCACTGCAGTGATTGCGGTGACCTACGTCATGTCCGGGGCCTACACTGTCCTCCCCCACTGTCTTCTGGGAAACACACAGGTCCCAGAAGATAGCAGGGACCAGTGAGGATGAGCAGCGCAACTCACGCATGCACAGTAGGGAATCGGGAATTGAAGCTGCAAGCCTTCACTTCCTGATTCCCTCACAGAGAATGGCAGCGGGGGCAGCCGAGAGCGGAGCAATTGATCGGCTTCAGCTGCTGACATCGGGGGCACCCTGGACAGGTAAGTGTCCATTTATTAAAAGTCAGCTGCTGCAGTATATGTAGCTGCTGGCTTTTAATATTTTTTTTTAGGCGGACCTCCGCTTTAAGTAAATCAACCTTATCCTCTGATCTCCAACTGCCATAGTGCTGCACATGTGACCAGTTATGACTCCTATTTGATGGTATTACAGGTTAGTTTAGAGAACAAACAAATGTGACAGTTAGAATCCCAGGCATGTAGGGAATGTAACTATATTTTCGAAAACCATTAAATTGATAGGTTAAGTTCAGCTTTGAGTGAGTGAGAAACTTATATAGCTCAACACATGCAAACTGAATCGCCTCTGGGCGCTTAGTATCCTTTCCCTACTGTACTTTTGCCCTCAGAAAAGATGGGTTTTGAGTTTTTTTCTGAAGGCCAGGTGATTCACCTCCAATCGGATGCTGGTTGGTAGAGCGTTCCAAAGTCTAGGTCCTTGGATTCCAAATATTCGTTCTCCTTTGGACTTGTATCTGGCTTTGGGTATCTGGAGTAGATTTTGGTTGGTGGATCGCAGAACGCGATTGGGGTTGTGACATTTTAATTTTTCGCATAGATATTGGGGGGCATTTCCTTGAACACACTTATGTGTCAGACAGAGTGCCTTAAAAGTAATTCTGTCTTTTACTGGCAACCAATGAAGGGATTTTAGTGAAGGCAAGATTGATTCTCATGTTTTTTTCCCAGTCACGAGTCGAGCGGCTGTATTTTGAACGACTTGCAGACGAGTGATTTGGTATTTTGGGAGTCCGAGGTAGAGGGCATTTGCATAGTCGAGTCTGGAGTTGATAATTGTACCCACCACGACTGCTATGTCTTCTTTCGGGATAAAGGGAATGCGTCTACGTAACAGGCGCAGCAGATGGTGGGATCCGCTGACAACTGACCCTATTTGTGCATCCATTGTCATGTGGGTGTCAAAAATGACTCAGAGACTTTTGACTTTGGTGCTAGGGCTGATCGTTTGTCCCAAAATGGGCGGCGGTGTCCATATTGGTGCGGGAAGTCTCTTTCAGTTGGCGTGAAACAGGAGAAGTTCTGTTTTTGAGCCGTTGAGTTTAAAGTGGAGGTTCACCCGGAAATGACAATTTTTAAGATTAGATTCATGCTCATTTTGTCAAGGGGAATCGGGTATTTTTTTTTAAATCAAAGCCATACTTACCGTTTTAGAGATACATCTTCTCCGCCGCTTCCGGGTATGGGCTGCGGGACTGGGCGTTCCTTCTTGATTGACAGTCTTCCGACAGGCTTCCGACGGTCGCATCTATCGCGTCACGATTTTCCGAAAGTAGCCGAACGTCGGTGTGCAGGCGCCGTATAGAGCCGCACCGACGTTCGGCTTCTTTCGGCTACTCGTGACGCGATAGATGCGAACGTCGGAAGCCTGTCGGAAGACTGTCAATCAAGAAGGAACGCCCAGTCCCAAAGACCATACCCGGAAGCGGCGGAGAAGATCGCTCTCTAAAATGGTAAGTACTGCTTCATTTTCAAAAAAACTAGCCGATTCCCCTAGACAAAATGACCATGAATCTAATCTTAAAAATTTTTTTTAGGGTGAACTCCCGCTTTAACCCTCCTAGCGGTATTCCTGAGTCTGACTCGAGGTGAGATTTTCATACCAAAAGCAGTAACCCCGAGTCAGACTCGGGCTTGCCCTTGCTGCAGCAGCAGACAAAGTTACTTACCTTGTCCCTGGATCCAGCGATGCCACCGCGCTGTGTGAGCGAGCGGGACCTCGCTCGATTCACACAGCGTCCTCCTGTGCCGCCGATCTCCGTTCCCTGCGATGTTACGACGCACGGGAGCGGAGAACGGCGCCAAATTCAAAAACGTAAACAAACACATTACATACAGTATACTGTAATCTTATAGATTACAGTACTGTATGTAAAAAATACACACCCCCCTTGTCCCTAGTGGTCTGCCCAGTACCCTGCATGTACTTTTATATAATAAAAACTGTTCTTTCTGCCTGCAAACTGTAGATTGTCCATAGCAACCAAAAGTGTCCCTTTATGTCAAAAATAGTTTTAGAGCAGCTAGAAAACAGCGATAATAAATTATAATCACTTGCAGAATTGTGCGATAGCGATTTGTGGGGAAATTCGTCATAAAAAAAATAACTAATGACAGCGACAATTCTGCAACTGAGCAAATTTCAGTGATTTTGAGTTTATTACATTATTTAATAATTTTTATTTGAATTATATTATTATTTGTTATAATTATTTATAATTATTTATTATATTATAATTTATAATTTTGTTTTTAAAAAAATGTCATACCCGGGATGTCTATTAGACTCTTGTTTGGTCAGATTTAAGTGAGTTATTCCTAAGAATTACAGGCCTACAGTATAAAACGCCAAATTTCCTTGCAAATAATGGTACCGCTTTCAGCATCTTTTTTCTGAAAGAATCATACCGCCAGGGAGGTTAAGGTAACTCTCCGTCATCCAATTTTCTATCAAAGTAAGGCATTTCTGTAGTCCGAGATAATGATCCTTTAACTATGAAATGCTGTCATTTTTACAAACATAACAGTAAAAAGGTAAAAAAAACTATTAAAAACTTTGATTAGCAACTCATCTCCGAATGTTTTGCCAGAAGGCCAAAGAAAAAAAAAACAAGAAAAAAAAAAGAGTGCACATAATGTGTTATTACTGTATGCACATATACTGTAATCTTACAGAAATTCTTTCATGTCCTTGAAAAAGAGGTAACTTAGGCTTCTACCTTACGCAGTAAACCTGCCCAGACTCCATTTGTACATTTTCAAAACTCTGTCAACTTTGCAAGAAAAAAAGAAATCCTTTAGAATGTTACATTACTGTAGCTCGATTAACTCCAATTAAAAGTTGGATACAGTTGATCAAGGAAACGCAATACATCACGGTAAGTTGAGATAAAAGGCCCATTATACAGATATTATCAGATTAGCTGCGTTCCAGGCCATTACAGATCTGCTAATACATTAATTTGGATTTCATTTAATATGTCATTTAAATTTAATTTAACCGTTAGCTTATGGACAGCGTTTGTAAAATGATGTCGCTTTTGTCAGTAATCTATCAGTTTGAGGCATGACACGTCTTCACTTTTAGGTCAAACCCTCTTCCAACTGCTGGAGGTGCAAACTTCCCCCGTGACTCAGAGTTACAGAATCATTAGGCTGCCAGGCGTAATGTAGGAGTTTTACAGGAAATCTTTACTGACTGAATATAGAGTTTTCCCAATTATTATCTTCTCTTTCTGAAAATGCTAGGTGCCTGGCTGTCATGCCATTTTTTTGGAGGAGGGCGAAAAACAGTATGCCAAATCCCCCCTCCCCCAGTCAGTCGGTCAGTAGCACTTACCCCATTATTGGCGGCTTACCCTGCTCGGCATGTGGCGGCCTCCCGTTCTCCTGCTCTCCACGGGTCTTCATGGCGACGGCAGCTTCCGTTTCCTCCCTCCTCCTCGGTGGCCATTCGGGAGACTTCTCTTTTCGGCCAATCGGAAAACGGGTCTCACACTTGCTTCTGATTGGCTGGATTGAGGATCAGTGTTTCAACAGTGAATATTCATTCGCTGCTGTAACACATCTGGGTGGGCTCCGTTCCCATTCTCTACAAGCCACCCTATTTTGAAGCCTATTAGCGCCTCTGGCTCCAATCAGGTGCTTTAAAAAAAAGCCTGGCTGTTGTAATTCATGCGCCCGATGCCCTGAAAGGGGCTTGGACGCATGAATAGGGGGTGGCCCTGGCGGCCGTGGATAGATTAATGCTATGCATGAATCTATCTATTGCATATAGGGCAGGGGTGCCCAACCTTTTGAAGAGCAAGGGCCACTTAATCGACTTGGTAACCGGTCGCGGGCCACAATGAGCGGAGAGGGTGGATGGCAGCCCACTCGGCTCTATAGAGCCCACTCTACTCTCAGCACACCAAACTCGCAGGTAATAACAGTCTATGGCTCAGTGCAGGTAACCCACAGGTGCACTTCTCTGCACCTGTGGATCAGTTTGAAAGCAGCCCAGTAACCACGGCAGAGCAGATATGCCCATATATACACTGTGATTTTAGTAATAAACTTACCTTTAATAACAGTATTATATTCTATTTTATTCCATCCCAGAGCCGGAGGTCGCGGGCCACATCAGAGGGCTCTGCAGGCCACATGTGGCCCCCGGGCCACTGGTTGGGCACCCCTGATATAGGGGGTGGAGTGGAGGGAGGGGGCAGCAACCGGGCGCCCCTAATGGAAGGGCCGCTACTGAAACCCACATTGGTAGAATCAGTCTGTATATGCAGTAAAGCATGCTTTTTATACTCACCGTAGAACCTAAGGGGCTAATCATCTGCATTGTTTAAAAATGCTGTTTGATCCTGCCTGCTATGATCCTCCCCCTTTTCCACTGTCCCCAATTCATCTAGTGATAGAAACAGACCCTGGGAGGTACTTTTCACATGCTCAGTTTGGTGTTTATTGCTAGAGAGGTTTTTTTTCTTGGAAGAGTCGGACCACTTGGCCTTCAGGAGAAAGATTAAAACCCATCTCTTCTGAGGTTGAGGGGTTCCTTACCCATTTAAAATGGATACAGCGCCCAGAGGCGATTCAGTTTGCATGTGTTGTGCTTTACAAGTCTCTCACTCACTCACTCACTCAAGAGTGCATGTGATCACCACAGGGCCAATCAGCACTGTCCAGACAGAGGGTCAGGGGTCCTGCAGCCTCATAGGACAGTCAGAAGAGAATGAAAACTCCTCCTACAAGCTTTAACCAGACACTGATAGAAGTATGACAGGCAACTGTGAACAGTTCTGACCAGGACAACTGTCCACGTAGACTAGATTGTTGCAATGTCATTATTTATAAAACTGCCCAGACCAGTCTTAATGCTATGCTACCCATATAGCAATAACCCCTAAAGGAGCTGATTTTTATGGGATCTTCTCCTTTCCCTACTGGTAACCTTTGCTTTATCTTCACCCAAACACTCACCAATCCACCAATCGCAACAGGCAGGCAACCTTCGAGGCTCTTCTGGTGACCTGCCATTTATCCTTACCCAAATGTTCACTAGTTTATCAATGACAGACACATAGACAGACTTCAGTGCCTCCAATCTTCATGTGCAAAATGTACTAGTTACATTTTCTGGGGAGAGAGGGTTTGGGGCTCAGGATACCCCAAAACAGAAGCACAAATCTCTCAGCTTAGTAACATCTTCTAGTATCCCTTCTGCCTTTGCCGCAAGCTAATGTGAACTATTCAGGCTCAGAAAGGCAGCTACATTTAGGTATCTCTGCCACAGACCAAGTGAGGACTCTTCAGACCTCTCTTGAAGGCCAGTTGAGGAGTTTTAAGACTGGGCCGCTGGATCTACTCTCTCCCCAGGCAGTAGGCATGAAAGGCAAGGGTCCTCTGTATACAAATTCTATAGCCCCATGCACACGAGACGCTGCTAAACTCGAGTTTAGAGGCATTTGGGCATTTTTTTCAACTGCCCCTGAACACATTTAATGTTATCCTATGTGTCCATGCACACAATCACGTTTTTGGGCGTTTTAAAGCAGTTGGGTTTATGTCCGTTTTTTCAGACGCAAAATTTTGGGTTCAGAAGCGTTTTATTTTTGCATTTTAAACTTTGGGAGGGTCTACAATGTCTTTGAGATAAGCGCTGACAGCCGCAAACGCGGTAAAACGCTGCTAATCGCGGCAAAACGCCGCGCAATTCGCGGCAAAAACGGGCGTTTTAAACACCGGTTTTTGCCTTTGAAAACGTGAGTTTAGAGGTGTTTGTAATTGCTTCTCGTGCGCATGGAGCCTTAGAAGACAGAGCCTGGGAGGCAAAAGACACCCTTATACACTGATATCTTCTCTAGGGGATGCCTGGGAAGGAAGGACCCTTCTAGGCAATCTCCAAATATTTATCCTCTTCTCCAGCCTACCTTACTGGCATAAACTCCTCAGTGATTAGCCAGGGTAGAATAAATATTCATAGCCCCATACACTGTATCTTCTCGCTCTATCTACTGAAGAAAACTCTCTAGTTGCACGCAAAAGCAAACAAGGTCCTTGAGCTTAGGAGAAACCTAACAATCCAAGATAATAAAAACAGACTCTCATAGGATTATGTTGATCCCTTTGTTGTATAACAAAAAAGGTCACCCAGGGACGAGGTGATGCCTCCCCGCAATTGCCCGATGTCCTCTCCTCGCGGGTATTTTGTTCAATAGTCCAATGACTCCAGTTTGAAAGCAATCAATCAATTTAAAAAAGAGAGAAGAGGGAACCTCTCAAAGCGTAAAAATGTATTGTTTTAAAAAAAAAAAAAAATAATAATAATTACTGGGCAACAAACACAATAAAAAATGTCCATTCTGTATATACCCGTGCTTTACGAAATTCTTGACGTCTTTCGTCATTACCTGACGTCCTCAGAAGCTTCTGAGAATGTCACGTGATGCTGAAACGCGTCAAGTGAAACTCTATGTGAGTCACTTCTGGTCTAGGTGGAATGCACGTGGATATCCAGCGGCTTCCTGCATGATAAGACAGTCAGGGTATATACAGATTGTATGTTTTTTATTCAATAGAACAATACATTTTCACGCTATGAGAGGTTCCCTCTTCTCTCTTTTATAAATTGATTGATTGCTTTGATACTGGAATCATTGGACTATCAATCCAAATACCAATGAGGAGAGGACATCAGATAATTGCTGGGAGGCATTATCTAGTCCCTGGGTGAACAAAAAACAAGACTGACCTTTTTTGTTATACAACATTAATGGTCAATGCCATCCAGTCAGTGCGGACCTTCACCAGGGTGACATATCAGCACCAGAGGGCACTATTTTAGTGTTAAGGCACAAGCACTATTTATACTGTCATGAGGATGGACCTTCACTATGGATTTGGTAACTATTAACATCTGGGACTGATCACTTTAGGTATATACTTTATTGAGCACTTTATGTACATTATACGTATGATTGATCACATTTTTATCATTTGTTTTCATAATTTTGCAAGCGCTGTTTAGCAAATAAGGTACATTGGGGGATATTTTCTAAAACTGGGGCACTCAAAATCAGGTACAGCTGTGCATGGTAGCCAATCAGCTTTTAACAATAGCTTGTTCAATTAAGCTTTGACAATAAAACCTGGAAGCTGATTGGTTTCTGTGCAGAGCTGCACCAGATTGTGCACTCTCCAGTTTTAGTAAATAACCCCCAATGTGTTATTTGTGATTCAATACATTTTATTTTGGGATAGTTGGTGCACACTAGGAGATACAGTACATTGGCGCGAGTGCTTATCGAATATAATAAAAACAGACTGGCTACAGACTAAAGGCATGAGTTTTTTTACTGGATGTAAACCCTCCATACACCCAGTGAAGTGAACAGCCTCAGTCGATAGACAGGGATGAACCAAGACTCCCTACATAGGTTTTACATCCATATCTGCTGTCTTCACATTTATATACTGTTTAGAAAGTTCAGATCGTGTTAGGAGATTTTCTCTTCCTGTTTAACACAGAGTTAGATGTTTGGGCATACAGTCATGATAGCTAAAATTGCTGATTGGAGGAAAGTCACACACCCCCTCTCATCATAGGCAGAGACTCTCAGAGGTGTTTTGTAACAGGGCCAGCTCCCTGCTAATCTATTTTAGCAACCTCCCCTGACAGAAATTTCAGGCTGCTTTTATCTGATGTGTCAGACAACTTGTCAGGAGTTATCAGGCTGATAATAAAGGAACGGGTCAGGAGAGAGCTATGGGACTTAGCTCTTTGAAGAGAGATAACAAAACACTGCAGAAATATGTGCCCAGCTCAAATTTCATGAATTGGGTTTAAATCCACTTTAATGCATTCTACAGTCCTGACACCAACCGTAGTGGAGAATGGATCACCTAGTGCTAAGTTGAATACCGTATGTTAAACAACTGAGTAGCCAAGAGTTATCATCAGGGATTCTTTTTTTTTCTCTACATGCACTTTAATTTATTTTTCAAAACAACCGCTTTTAGACATGTACAGACTGAAATATTTTGTTTTGTTATTTCGTTTTCGTCCGGAAAATACATTTATTTTGTTACTCCCGAAAATCGTTTTGATTTATTTCGTTTTCGTTGGGAAAGTTTTCGTCCGAAAATCCGACGATTTTCAATGCTTTGTCGAATTTTCGTCGTTTAATTCCTACCTATTCAGTGAATAGGTAGGAATTAAACGACAAAAATTTGACAAAGCATCGAAAATCGTCGGATTTTCGTCGTTCAATTCCTACCTATTCACTGTAATACAGTGAATAGGTAGGAATTGAACGACGAAAATCCGACGATTTTCAAAGCTTTGTCGAATTTTCGACGTTTAATTCCTACCTATTCACTCTATTCACTGAATAGAGTGAATAGGTAGGAATTCAACGACGAAAATTCGACAAAGCATCGAAAATCGTTGGATCTGATCAGCGTCATGTCTTACCGCAACGAAAACGAAAATAAAGCATTTTTTATGTCGGATCTTTCGTTTTTTTCGTTTCTTGTGCTTTCGTTCGTTAAAACGGTAACGAAAATACCAGATTTTCGGACGAAAATGCATTCTAACGAAAACGAATGCACATGTCTAACCGCTTTCCACTTTTAAATTCCGGCAGAAACTGAGATTTGAAAGCTTGTGCTTCATCTATTCTGTGAAGTTGGGCTCCCTTCACTTTTCCGGTTGCACACAGAGAGACATTTCAGAAGAAGCCATGGTAATTCAGTAAAGTGGAAAACCTCACCAGCAGGAAGCCTACAGTTAATATTGGTGAGAAGTCCTCTGTACTCTGCTTGCCTTTTTTTGGCCACAGCTTCCAGAGGTCAGGCCTTCTTTAAAAGGCTTTGTAAGATTAGATAAAAGAAAGATGATAATATTACAACATATGTTCTTAATTCATTGAAGTGGACAAATGTTTACAAGTGTCCTGCACAACCTGGTAGGCTTGTAGCTGTAGATAAGGTTAATCAATTATTACCTTGCAAACCATCAAAGAATCTTCACGGACCTGGCAACTACAACCCAGCGGGGAAGGAAAGGCTCAAAACTGTGAGCAATGGTTTGTCATCTTCTATTTGGATCAGAGGGAATATGTTTTCATCTCTCATGAGATCCAAAATAATAGTGGGGTGTTGAGAGTTTTTTGTTTTGATAGTATGAGCTATGAACTCCACTGTATAAATACCCGCTGTTTTATTTGACAAAGGGAGGCAGAGCCCATGAAACTCATATCGGCCCCACCCTTCACCGACATCACAGGTTGGATTTACCAGCTGCCCTTTGTCTCATTGTGGCCCTCAGCTCACTTCCTCCCTCAAGTGAGTGCCCCTCTTTCTGAAGTTCAAAAGTTGGGAGTTATGCATGAGTTGAGTTGAGTTGAGTTGCATCTTGATATAGCGCGGTCATTTATCCCGTAGGATCCCGACGCTGCATGTTCTTAGTCTCTGTCTGTCTCCTACTGGATGACTTGTAGAACAGTCTCTGACTATTTCCTCTAGTAAGTCTTCAGTCTTTGCCTATCCTCTGGAGCATTACATAAAATAATTATTATATACGGCCCTTTGTAGCTATCAAGGGTCGCATTTGAAGCCCCCTATACCACGTGAGTTCACAACTGAACCAGACTATGCTATGTAGAATAATTATACATTGTAGCAAAGGTTTCACAGAAAAACAGAAACAGAATATGGAAAACATTGCACTTAATTAGTGTACTAACACGTAAAAGGCTGGGAACTGCTGACCTGGAGAAGTTACATTTAATTTAAGCTTTTTATTATAACACTTTATTATTTTCTATATGACAAAGAAATGATATCTCTCTATGTATCCTTCAGCTGCAGTTCACACTTTGTCATCAGAAACATAGGCTCTACTCACACTTTTTACTGATCTTCTAACAGAAATGTATTTTTATTGTTTAACAGCATAGTTAGGGAGCAAAAACTCTGGAATGTGGATTTTTTACATGAGAGTTCCAATATGGCTCCCAACTTGACCCGAATTCCTGAGTCAACCCTGAAGCTTCGTACACACGACCGAGGAACTCGACGGGCGAAACACATCGTTTTAGGCCTAGTACACACGAGAGGATCGATCCGCGGAAACGGTCCGGATGACGCGGCGACGTGCGCGACGCTGTGATAAAAAGACTTCCACGCATGCGTCGAATCATTACGACGCATGCGAGGGATGGATTCGGACGGATTGATCCGGTGAGTCTGTACAGACCAGCGGATCAATCCGTTGGACTGGATTCCAGCGGATCGATTTCTTAGCATGTTAAGAAATTTTGATCCGCTGGAAATCCATCGGCCCGAAAAATATCCGCTGGATCGTACACACCAGGGGATCTATCCGCTGAAACCGGTCCGCGGATAAATTCCAGCGGATAGATCCTCTCGTGTGTACGGGGCCTTAGGCTGTTGAGGAACTCGGCGAGCCAATTTTCTCCATTCCCGTCGAGGAAAAAGAGAACATGCTCTCTTTTTGGCTCGACGAGTTTCCTCGTCGAAAAATCCTCGGCAAAAAAAAAAAAAACAGCAAGTTTCTTGCTGGTTTTTGCTGAGAAACTCGGTCGTGTGTACGAGGCCTGAGACTAAAGCTGGCCATTACAATTTCCTTGCTCAATTTCCTTTAGATTTACCTTTAACTATGTAGTGCAAGGATCTGCCTGTTTGCATGTAAATTCAAAGTTTTTAGGTTCAACCTCATATTATATGGTTTTGAAAAATGTAAACAGAAAATTGTATACTGTATAGCCAGCTTTAGACCCCATACACATTATTAGATTTTCTGCAGCTTTTTGTATTCAGATTTACCAAAACCATGTAGTGCAAGGCCCTGCCTGATTGCATAGAAATTGAAACTGTACACACGATCAATCCAAACCGGTGAAAACGGACTGAAGTTCAGTTTCATCGGTTCACCGATGAAGCAGACTGATGGTCTGATGTGCCTACACACCATCAGTTCAAAAAACGATCGAGTGCAACGCGGTGACGTAAAACACAACGACGTGCAGAGAAAAAGGAAGTTCAATGTTTCCAAGCATGCGTCGACTTGATTCTGAGCATTTGGAACCAATGCTTTTGCGTACTAACCATCAGTTTTGACCGATCAGTTAGGTGTCCATCGGTCAAATTTTAAAGCAAGTTCTATTTTTTTGGACCGAAGGATAACTGACGGATGGCGCCCACACGCGGTCGGTTTGGACCATTGAAACGGACCTTCAGTTCGTTTTCATCAGTTTGGACTGATCGTGTGTACAGGGCCTTAAGGTTTGACCTCATATTACATGGTTTTGGTAAATCTTAAGACAAAACATCTGCAGAAAATCTAATAGTGTGTATAGGCTTTTAGTCTCTGCTTATAGGATTAATGCCTACTAAATTCAATGACTTCAAGGCGGTAGAGAGTGTGGGGTTTTCACTATTGGTCTACTTTCAAATTAACTAACCCAAACAGAAAATAGGAGACCATCATTGCTGATCTTCGTGCTTCAATAATGGAATTACTGACCAAGAGCAAGTGCATATAAGGAATACAGAGTTTTCCCTGACTCTATGATCTGCATGTTTGTTATGGATCTGTGACTCAGAAAGTACTGAAATTAGGGAGTCAACATAACAGACAGGCAGCTGGTATTTTCGAGGGAGGTCGCCTTTATTTCTCTATAATTGGGCTACTTTCACAGCTAGTATAAAGGAGATGAATAGATATTGTTAACAACTGGTCAGATGTTCATCATTATTTCTTATTTAGGCTTCACAAAGCTGGGTGCATTAGATGTCCCAGAATTCCATGACAATATTAAACATGTTTTTGTAGATGAATTACAGTGGAATCCCCTAGCTTCCTACTCCTGTGCTGAATGCCTGCCCTAATGCTTACTGAACACAGGAGGTCATTTGCTTGGCACAGGCACTATTTAGAGAACACTTTAAATTTTCTCAATGAACGAAAAGCATTCTCAGATTGGATGAAGTGCAGATTGTGATGTAACCGCACCCAGTGGCATAGCGTGGGGGGTGCAAGGGGGACATGGCCCCGGGCGCAACATTTGGGGGGATGAAATCCCGCACCAGTGTGTGTGTCACCCTCATCTCCATCCTCCTAATTTTCATTTTCCGTGACCGTGCACTCCGGCCGCCATGTTCAGCCTCAGGCCGGCCCCTGGCACCCTGTGATTGGGCGAAAGGGGTCACTAGTAGCGGGCGGGGCTGGCATTACTTGCCTTGCCCTGGGTGCTGACAACCCACACTACGCCACTGACCACACCATCTTTCCATCTTTTGCAGTCAGAGGACAATTTGAAAACATTGAGATAATGCAGTATCCTCTGAATGGCTCCCAGAATCCAGAAACCAGTGGTATTGACTGTATTATCAGTGCCTACTACAGTGATTTACAGTTTTCATGGGGATTTGCCAGGTATGGCACATGCATACTGTAGTTACCTTGGTCCAAGCTGGACCAATGTACCCATGCAAAAATAGCCATATCTGGAATTCAGCTTTAATTTACCCATGCATGCAAGGTGCTCATTATGCTTAGAGTGTATCTATAGCATATCAAACTGTTCTTTTTCTTCTTGAATAGGATAGTTTTGTTGCTGTTTATGTACCACTGGGGAAATTTATGTCTGAGGGATGTAGTAGAAAGTTAACAGAATTTTATAGTTAGAGGAATTCCATTGATAAACAGTTGTCCCTGGAACAGCTATCCCCGTAGGAAGATTTTCTCTTACCTCTTGCTCTGGGGACAACTCTAAAATGTTGGATATCTTCTCACTTTCCTCATCATGCAGTGGTGATCAGCACAAATAGAGGAGTTAATCTCCCCAATGGGGACACAGACAGCAATAAAACTGAGCATCTAACCTTCCTCAATCCATCCAAAAAATAACTAAATAAAAGGTTTTGCTTAGAGATAAACTTTATTAAATACTCACTTTGTCTAATGCCTGAGCTAATAAACACCCCATCAATTAGGTGAACTGGTCTGAGTTGTTCACTGACCAACTGGATAAGTACAGAAGTAGGTCTCCCTGTCGGGTGACATGGGCTCACCAGAGGCACAGAGTCTAAGCAATAACTGGTATTCACCAGAGCTCCTGATGGTGGAGGTGGGCTTTTCTATGTGTGAGTTTTTGGTCCTCAGGATAGCCCTACCAGGAGGTGAGTAAGCCGGAGTTCAATAGCTAATATAGCAGGTAGGGATAAAGCAGAAGTATAGTCAGTAACAAGCCAAAGGACGGTAACAAAAGTTTGCTGGTGGGGATCAAACAGAATCGTAGTCCAGGAACAAGCCCAAACAGGCCTGCTCGTTTTTGATCTGGAGGGCAGGGAGTGGTTAGTGTAGCAGTGGGTGTGACCACCTGTGCTTCAGTTCTTGGGAGCCTCCCCTGCTTCCAGGGAGAATGTTTTGGAAGAGCGGCAGGGCTGGGATCTGGTGTGACAGGGAGATCATGTGAGGAGCCCTGACCAATCCCCAATTGGAATTGGCAGGATGCAGGTCTCCTTCATAAGCTCAGGTCCTGCCCACTGGAGGGGAGTTGTCGGCTGGGAGACGTGGAGAATGTAGTGTTAGATCGCAGCAGGAGGCCCATCCCGATCTGGGGGGAGGTGGGCGCCTCAGCGGAGGAGCCTGGGAGCTGGGAGGGAGCCTCTTCTTTATATGGTCATGGAAGAGGTGTCCTGGAAGAGAGGGGCTGGAGAAGCAATTGGAACACATGTCCGATTAAGTTCTTCACCATGGACCCAGGGCAGGAGAAGGTCGGTGGGTGTGACACAGTGGATATCTGGGGGAGGCATGCCAGGGGAGCTGGGTGCAAGGCCAGAGGAGAGACTGTGGGGTTTTGTGTCAAATCGATGTAGCCCGTGGGTGCAGGATTTGCAAGTTGGGCTAGCTGGGATCAGTAGTCTACCAACTAACTCAAGCCGCTAATCACCTAGGCCGCAAGAAGGGGTACTGAAGGCTCCTGGCCTATTAACAAGCCAGCTAGTTCAGCAATTCAGTCAGCACCTGGGATTATTCAGAGTGATCCCTGGTGTAATAGGAAGATGATGGGGTGGAAAGACTAACATGTTACCATGTAACAGTGAAGTTTTGTGCAGGAGAGAAGTCCTGGAGGAGTTGATGCAGAGGTGGAGCAACAGGCTGCATGGGTTATGCAGGGGAAGTGACTGTGAATGTTATGCCTCATACACACGACCTGGTTTTCCTGTCATGAAAAAAACTAAATTTTTCCCAACGTGATTCCTCTCCAGCCTGCCTTGCATACAGACGTTCATGCCAAATCCTGCCAGGCCAAAGCGTGGTGACGTACAACACGTACAACGGAACTATAAAGGGGAAGTTCCAATCAAATAGAGCCACCCTTTGGGCTGTTTTTTTTGCTGATCCTCGTGTTAGTAAAAGTTTGGTGAGAGAAGATTCGCGCTTTTCAGCCTTGTGCCTTTCAGTCCGTTACAGCGTGACGAATGTACTATGGTTTTTTTTGCGATGAGAAAAAGACCGCCGGGAAAAAAGAGAGTTGCTTCTAATTTTTTTGCAGGCAGTTTTCTACGTCGGGAAAACGGCTATGGAGCATACACACAGCCAGTTTTCCCGACCAAAAGCAAACATGGCAGTTTTCCTGTCGGGAAAACCGGTCGTGTGTAAGAGGCATCTGAGTTCATCAGTTCTTCAAAGCTCAGTTCAATTTAACCAATTCTTAACCATGATGGTAAAGTATCTGTTCTATGGACATCCCATAACCCCTTTCCCCAACCAAGTTATATCCCCCAAATAAACAAAAACAAAACAAAGAAAAATTACAGTTCATTGTCTCCGAGAGTGATATATGGAGGTCTGGCAGCAGGGTGATATGGTGGATGTTAGTAAATAGTAGCAACCATCCGCTACATATATATAATATAAAACATAAGGCAGACCTTGTACAGTTTGTGGGAAGTCTAAGGGCCAGATTCTCGTCCAGCGGCGTATCTTTGCGGCGGCGTAACGTATTCGATTTACATTAGGCCTCCGCAACTTAGACGGGCAAGTGCTGTATTCTCAAAGCACTTGCTCCGTAAGTTGCGGTGGCGTAGAGTAAATCGGCCGGCGTAAGCCCGCCTAATTTAAATTTGGAACAGGGGGGCGTGTTTTATGTAAATGTTCTGTGACCCGTCAATGTTCTGATTGACGTTTTTCACGAACGGCGCATGCGCCGTCCGTGGAAATCTCCCAGCGTGCATTGCTCCTAATACGGCGCAAGGACGTATTGGTTTTGACGTGAACGTAAATTACGTCCAGCCCCATTCCTGGACGAGTTACGCAAAATACGTAAAATTTTCAAATTTCATCGCGGGAACGACGACCATACTTAACATTGGTACGCCGCACTTACACCACCATATAGCAGGGCTAACTATACGACGGCGTATCTGGAGATACGCCATCGTATCTCCACTGAGAATCTGGCGCCATATCTGTATTGCCCTGACAGAAGTCCTTGCCATATATGTAACTTTAGGACTTGGTTGATAAGAGAAGAGGGCTAATATAAAGAAAAAAAAAAGAAAATCAAATTAATTTAACAATTTATTTATATCCTATATTGGGCCCCTTGTATATATTTGTCTCTCTGAAACATTGAAAGTGTGATGGGAGAGTCTCCAAAAAAACGGAGTAGACTTGATGGGCCACTAAGTAGTCTTTTTCTTCCGTCATGCTTCTATGTTTCTATATCTCTATAAATGTCGGCATTACCAACAATTGTACTTTCAGGCAAAAATAAAACATATACGGTAGCAACAATTTTAAACTGTAGTACTATAATAAAACTTCCTCTACTTTTATGAAATAAAACATAAACCTTTACCAAAATATTGTTCAAATCACATAATATGAACAATAACTAAAACAAAGTCCAGAAAGCTAATGGATTGCATTATCTCGTTTACTTTGTGGACTTTTTTTTTTTAACCTATGGCATTGGATTATTTTAAAGTAATTTGAACAATATCTTGGTTAATGTTTATGTTATTATAGTCTGGTAGATTTCCTATTTTTTGTTATAGGTCTGAAGGGAATGTTTAGCCTTTTTATTGGTGACTTAATGTGAAAATAAAAATGTTTAATTTTTTTAAATGGGTCGAAAATTCATATTCACCCACATGTATTATGATTTCCCTTAAAAGCTGACCATTTGTGTGGCAATTTGGTAGTGTAAATCAACTTTTGATTCAATTATTTGTCACAATCTTGATTTATAGCAAGGAAATAATAATTTTTCAAATTTTGATACAAATTTTCATTGGATTGTGCATGTGAGGTTTTTAATCCTGGTTTATTTTTTAGGGATTGTGTTTATTTGCCCACGCTTAAGTTGGCTGTGGCAGTCAGGAGTGCCAGATCATGAACCTGGCTGGTGGGGGTAATGTTGCCCGCATTTGTGGGTGGACAATGTTTATGATGGTACCTGGTAGTTAGTACAGATACTTGGTGCTTGAGCCCCGAAAGACTGAGCAGGTGGGTTGGTTATAGTTTTAAGGTCTGATTAGAGCTAATGGTCTGGTATAATTAAATTAACGTGTTACTAAACCCACAACAGTAAAATCTGCCTGTATATGCAGTATAGCATGCTTGATAGGCCTCGTACACCCGACCGAGAAACTCGACATAATCCATCAAGAAAATTGGTGCGAGAGCTTTTTTGCCGAGGGAAACGGTCATGTGTACGTTTTTCGTCGAGGAAACCGTTGAGGAACTCGACGAGGAA
This sequence comes from Rana temporaria, assembly GCF_905171775.1. Classification (NCBI taxonomy): domain Eukaryota; kingdom Metazoa; phylum Chordata; class Amphibia; order Anura; family Ranidae; genus Rana; species Rana temporaria. Next base: position 197,095,103 of record NC_053494.1, on the reverse strand, counting down.
AAAAGAGAACAAGTTCTCTTTTTCCTCGACGGGAGTCTCAATTTCCTCATCGTGTTCCTCGTCGGGCTGGTTTTTGACGAGAAACTCGAGCGTGTGTATGCTAAGAAACCCGCGCATGCTCAGAATAAAGTATGAGACGGGTGTAAAAGTAGCATTTGTAATGGAGATAACAAATTTTTCACGCTGTAACAGACTGAAAAGTGCAAATCGTCTCTTACCAAACTTTTACTTAACACTCAGTAACATGAGATTAGCAAAAGCAGCCCCAAGGGTTGTGCCAGTGGAATCGAACTTCACCTGCCATTGTATGTGTTGTACATCACCGCGCTTGAGAACGAGGAGATTTTGTCTTGACAGTGTGTACGCAAAGCAAGCTTGTCGAGTTCCTCCACAAGCCTAACAAGGAACTCGTCGAGGAAAGCGATGTGTCTTTTCCGACGAGTTCCTCGGTCATGTGTATGAAGCCTTATACTCACTGTGGAACTTAAGGGGTTAATCCTCTGCATTGTGTAAAAATGCTGTTTAATCCTGTATGCACAGATCCTCCCCCTATTGCACTGTCTATCTGGGGAAGGCCAGCTAACACAGGTAGAGTAGCCAAGCTGCACATGCTGAGTTCTGTCTTTTATGCTGGAGAGAACAGTTTCTTGTTCTCAGAAATAGCCATGTTACATGATATTGACATCACACATGTGGGCGTGTGTACAGGCTGCAGTGAAAATCTCCTCCTAACTAAACTCTCAGCACTGAAGAAACGGTACAGTTTATCATGTAACCGTGGTATACAGATCATCCAAAAAGTTATATAGTGGCAGTATTTTAATGTAAAAAGAAGATTTATAAGCTATGGGCACTGTGGGGGGGCAGATGAACTATTTTCATATTACTGGGTTTAGCAACACTTTAAAGGTTGTCATGTTCTATCATATTGCATTAGGGTGTGCACCCCAATACTTAAACAAACATGCTTTTCTCTGCAACCTTAGCTGCACGGGGAAGTGGATGAATGGGAGGTGCTCTATGCTGAGCAGCTTCCTGTTCATTCAAAAACGGAAGCATCGTAACCATAGTTAACGATGCTTCAGTTATGAATGGACACAGTAAGCGAGTGTATTTACTGTGTTCATTTAGAAAAGGAATGACATATTTTCATGCCCCTTCCCCTGCTCTCAATCCTGAAACATGCGGGGGGGGGGGAGAGGGAAGCCAGTAGCACCGCAGGGCCAACAAGAGGGGGGGCGGGGCAGTAGATGGACATCTGGCACCCCCCCTGCGCACTCCATTGTGTTTTATTTAAACCCAATTAAAGTTGCCCCAGCCATAATTTTCTACACTTTAATTCCTGGTTTTATGCATTTTCATGGATTAGTTGTTTTGTGGAGTACACAAACACATGTACTAAAGATGGCAATGTATTGCCTAGTTTCCAATTCTCACCAAACTGATTACTATCTGTTGCTTATGATACTAAAGGATAAAATCATTCATTCATAATAGACACTGTATACAGACATCATAGTCTCTGTCTACTATCTGTCGCTTATGATACTAAAGGATAAAATCATTCATTCATAATAGACACTGTATACAGGCATCATAATCTCTGTCTACTATCTGTCGCTTTTGATACTAAAGGATAAAATCATTCATTCATAATAGACACTGTATACAGGCATCATAGTCTCTTTCTACTATATGTCGCTTATGATACTAAAGGATAAAATCATTCATTCATAATAGACACTGTATACATACATCACTATCTTCATTCATCCTCCTGTTACTTGTAGTTCTACAGGATATAGCACATTTGAACCAGCAATCGTGGTGATTTCATCTGCATCTTGCCAATATAGGAAGAGTTTGTTTCTTAATTATTACAGCCAGTTAAGTCAAGTTGCTTTGCTCTGCTGTTCAGGAATTCTTCACTTGCAAATTTCACAAGGCTAGCTGAAGACCAAAGGACTGCAGGACTACTTGAAACCTCCCTACCCGCTGCAGGGATTTATTTTACTGTGCTCACTGAGCCTGAATTTACCTAGAACTCTCTGAAAGAACAGGATAAATTCTATTGTGTTGACTATTGTTGAAGATTTATGATATTTGCATTTATTATTTGCACCTGTTTGTTGAGGGACAGAAGGGAGAAGTCTGACACCGCTAAAAGCCATTCCTCTGCCATTCTGCTGTCTGTTTACATAATGCATAATTGTGAATAAGTACCATTTATATACAAATAATACTTGTATTTACCTGTTTGACCATCTGGGTGTCATTCTATATTGGGTGATATTCAGATTGGAGATACTATTCTAATGCATAAATCCAAGTGGTTTTCCTTCAATTGCCTTTATTTAACAAAGTAGACAAGTTCCTTGGTTTAACAGAGTGTGGTGTCCCTATTTAGTTGTTGTCAATCGTTGAAGTAAAAACAATGTCTGAACCCAGGGTGGCAGAGGACCTGCAGGGTTGACGAAACCAGTGGGGTACGGATTCTACCAGCAGCCCTCACGAGGGTAGCACTACAACAATGTCCTAGTAACAATTCAGGAGAGGATGATGCCTTCTCTGTGACGGAGGAAATAGTGAACCACACATGTACAGGAGTTTGAAAGCTCATTCCAGTTATGGTGGAGGGAGCAGTAATGGCTGGGAGTGTCTTAGCAACACCCTAGCAACAAGGCAGGACAGATGCGTCCCTGAGAGTTTTTCTTTTTTTTTTATCAGATTTTATTTTATTTGAAATGGTTTAAGAAACATAAACAAATACACAAGATCAAAATATGGTATTGACAAGTACTCCAATGTTTCTCTTCTCCCTCAGTTTCCCGCCCTCACTCACCTAATGTGACTCCAATACTAACGGAGAGGGGAAGTGGAGGGGCAAATATGAATGCTGTGGAGGCACCCGATGTCCTCCTTATCAATCAATGACATAATTAATTGCTTCTGGAAGGTTGTAATAGTGTAACTAAAAAGCAGACTTAATCCAACCGCTGGCTTGTATACATATTTTGGGCAATTTTTAGGCATTTTGCCAAGGCACCCCTGAAAAAACCTGAAGGCAGCCCTTAAGAAGCCTGAAGGGAGCCCTAAAGAAACCTGAAGGCCAGCCTAAAGAAGCCTGAAGGCAGCCCTGAAAAAAGCATAAAGGCAGCCCTGAAGAAGCATGAAGGCAGCCCTTAAGAAACCTGAGGGCACCCCTGAAGAAACCCGAGGGCACCCCTAAAGAAACCTGAAGGCAGCCCTGAAGAAGCCTGAGGGCACCTCTGAGGTAACCTGAAGGTAGCCATGAAGAAACCTGAGGGCACCTCTGAAGAAACCTGAAGGCAACCCAGGGTGCATGGGCACCCTGCTTAAAAAAGGCTGTTCTAACCAAGGTGACCAAATTTCATCAAACTTCCAGGCAGAAAGGGTTGGAGGGTGTGGGGAAGTCCACTTATGGGCAATTTGCCTACGGGACATGAACAGCACACGTAATAGTGATCCGAACTGAGAGTTTTCCAGACAGACTTTAGGATGTTCATAAATGGCCTTCACTTGTAGCAAGGACATTATCCAACAGGAAGGTTGTATTAGTGTAACTAAAAAGCAGACTTAATCCAACCGCTGGCTTGAATACACATTTTGGGCAATTTTTACCCATGAGAAAACCTGAAGGCAGCCCTGAAGAAGCCTGAAGGGAGCCCTGAAGAAACCTGAAGGCCAGCGAAAAGAAGCCTGAAGGCAGCCCTGAAAAAAATCTAAAGGCAGCCCTAAAGAAAACTGAAGCAGCCTTGAAGAAAACTGAAGGCAGCCCTAAAGAAAACTGAAGGCACCCCTGAAGAAACCTGAGGGCACCCCTGAAGAAACCTGACGGCAACCCAGGGTGCCTGGGCAGCCTGCTTAAAAATGATTGTTCTATCCAAGGTGACCAAATTGCACAAACTTCTTTAACAATTCCTGAGAAAAATGTCTCTCATAAGAAATACACCCATTGGGATCAAATATCCAGGGGGAAAGGGTTGGAGGGTGTGGGGAAGTCCACTTAAGGGCAATTCGGGGCATGAACTGCACACGTAACAAAGATCCGAACTGAGAGTTTTCTAGACAAACTTTAGGATGTTCATAAATGGCCTTCACTTGTAGCAAGGGCATTATCCAACTTTGGTCAAAGCTGCACAGTTGTTATCTACAGGCACCCCTTACCTGCATAGGCAGTCTTTTGGTTAAGGTGGACTAACCCTTTAAGGAGTGTTTACTAAAGGAGTAGAGCGATCACTTAGCCCGTTGACCTTTTATTTCAATCATGTTCAGGGAAATTCCTACTTTTTTATATTCCTCGACTGGATATTTGAAGTAAACAGAGGTCCATTTGTAAACCTTCTACTCCTTTAGTAAATCACGCCGTTCCTCTGTATACAGTAAAGTCAAGACTTGCAATAAGCGCCTTCGGTAAGAGATGAAATAAAGATCCCGCAGCCTCATGAGTACATAGCACAAGGTGATAACACGCTGTTTTAATGACCTATTCCGAAGAAAAAGGGAACGCGTGGCTAGTAGGGGGCTTGCCTCATATTATTTCACTTCTTCCTAACCACAGCAAATTAGATGTATGATGTAAGACGAGATCGGCAACTTTACCTTAATGAAACATTTCTCTTTATGAGAGCAAGGCTGACATGACACAGTGTCACCCCCACCGCGCTAATGTCCAGCATATAACACGCATCTCGTTGACATCCCTGACCTTTCGCGCTGGGCCGTCAGGTGGATGGAAACCATTAGCTGACGGATGAGGCCGAGTCTGCAAGTGTCTCTGAACCGATCAGGCAAGCGCAGGTTAAAAAACACCAAAAATCTATTGATATTCTGCCCACGGAGATTATTCATTGTCATTAATAATCTTCTGATAATTTACAACGAGCGCGTAAGAGATACCTTTTCATCAAATGCAGCCGCTAAATGCGGCGCTCGGGACTGACACCATATAATTGCAATTAGTGTAATTCAGTAGAAGATCGTACATTCGGACCGCTTGTAGTGGGTTATAAACAGCGACCTGTGCCCTCTGTATTATGGTATCACACTCAACATTTTTCAAGCTAAGGGCATCCGCTAAGCATGAAAATATAATTTTCTTTTACACATAAAAAGAGGCATTTTGAGCCTAAATTCACAGCTAATGCTTACATACTTTTAAAGGAAAGGTTTACAGGTAAATTATTTTCTTTTAGTCAATCCAAACAGAAAATATTGTATATAAATATTATATGTATATAAGCAATATTAAACCCAAAAGCAAACATTTATTATGTTTGCTTACCAATTCTTAGATGTAATGGCTGCATTTGTTTTCTTTTTTAACCAATTCATTACCGGGCATTTTCACCCCCTTCCTGCCCAGGCCAATTTTTAGCTTTCAGCACTGTCACGCTTTGAATGACAATTGCGCGGTCGTGCGACGTGGCTCCCAAACAAAATTGATGTCCTTTTTTTCCCACAAATAGAGTTTTCTTTTGGTGGTATTTGATCACCTCTGCAACGGAAGCCCCATAGTAAGTCTATGGGGTGATGTCAATCCCCATTCATTTCACAGCCGATGTTGGCTGTGTCCTCTGCAGAGTTTCTGCCGCTGGAGACCGGATCGGAACAGTATGTATACTGATTTCTTCTTTACAGGGCTAAATAGGTTAGTGTTAGATAATGGATGTCTGTAGATGCAGGGATTTCTTTGTTAGGGTGGACTCATCCTTTAAGGCAAAAAATGTTTAGGTATCAGCATCCCCCCTCACCCCCCCTCCTTTTAATTACCTGAGCCCTCGTTCGATCCAGCGCCGTGCACGTCTACAGCTCTTCTCTCCCCTACTTCCGGGTCTTGTTGGCTCCCAGTGCTGTCAATCAAAGCCAATAACGATGGGGCAAGGCCAAATCTTGCTGTCTGTGTCAATGGACCCTGTAGGGTTCAATATTGAGTTAGCCAACCCTTTGCAGCAATAACAGTTTCAACTCTTCTGGGAAGGCTGTCCATAAGGTTTAGGAGAGTGTCTGTGGGAATGTTTGACTATTCTTCCAGAAGAGCATTTGTGAGGTCAGGCACTGATGTGGTCACTAATTGCGGGCGCGCTCCCGTGATACAGCGAGCGGTCATAGCCACTCACTGTATCACTCGGCCCAGCCCCTCAGGCGCGCCGCGTCACTGAATGTGATTGACAGCAGCGCCAGCCATTGGCTGCGCTGCTCTCAATCCCATCCGCTCTAGCCAATCAGCGGCCAGGCTGAGCGGCAAAGAGGATCTCGGGACCGCGCGGGACTTTCGAGGGGTCAGGTAAGTATAACGGGGGCTCGGGGGGCGGCGTTATGAAATGTTTTTTCACCTTAATGCATTGATTGCATTAAGGTGAGAACATTTTTTCATTTACAACTCCTTTAAAAGTTCCCTTCACTGGAACTATGGGGCCAAAACGAACCCCTAAAAAACAACCCCACACCATAATCCCCCCTCCACCAAATGATTTGGACCAGTGCACAAAGCAAGGTCCATAAAGTCATGGATCAGCGAGTTTGGGGTGGAAAAACTTGACTGTCCTCAACCCGATAGAACACCTTTGGGATGAATTAGAGTGGAGACTGCGAGCCAGGCCTACATCAGTGCCTGACCTCACAATTGCGCTTCTGGAAGAATGGTCAAACATTCCCATAGACACACTCCTAAACCTTGTGGACAGCCTTCCCAGAAGAGGTGAAGCTGTTATAGCTGCAAAGGGCGAGCAAACTCAATATTGAACCCTACGGAGTAAGACTGGGATGCCATTAAAGTTCATGTGCGTGTAAAGGCAGGTGTCCCAATACTTTTGGTAATATAGTGTATATTTTGGTCATGCCCAGCCCTTCATCCCCACTGGCAGCAAGTCCATGCCATTGTGCAGAATTTTACAAATACTCAGGTCCCCTACGTGCCTGCTTTCTTTTTTTACACCACACTCCGAGAGTGTGGGAACAGCCTCTCCAAATGAGAGACAGTTGGGTGCTGTGTTTTTTTTTACGAGTTCAATATTCCTTCAAGAAAAAAGAATATTGAAACTAAGGAAGAACTAATGGGGTCCGCTCTGCCGTATCGCAGACAGAGCTGATTTAGCGTTTTTCACCCATCGCTAAACACAGTATGGCAATATTAATAAAATACATTATTAATCACAGCATAACATACTGTAGTTTTCCTGAACGCGATATGAAACATACGTTTCGCTTATGACAGGAAAGCTGAACGCAGGTCTCTTGAGGCAACTGCCTGCACATCATACTCATATCTTTACGTAGGTAACAATAAAAATATTCAAAAGATAGACACTGGACTTAGCCCACGCTTACAACGCGATGATTTTACACTTCACAAACCATCACTGCATTAATGATATGAATTAACTAGGTGTGGGTACATTATATCAATGTTCACTTTAGAAAAATATTTAAGAATTTATTGTGGATTTACTAAGTCACCAAAAACTCGATCAATCCAGAAGACCATTGCACTAAAAGCCTTCACAAATTAGTACATTTTCTGCATCAACAATGGCCCAAATCTCATGTGCAGATAAAATTCTCAGCAGGCCAATAATCAAAGTACACACAGTAAATATTCCTATGTAAGTCTCTATAGTAATGAAGTGCCTAGATTGGATGAAAGAGTTGGTGAGATTATGCAGGGTGGATGAGGAAGAGGCTACCTTTGAAATAAAAATACCACATAGACATTGATCTGAGTAGGTTCCTCAGGGGATGGTGCCCAAGAGTCATAGTGGGTGTGTCACTGTCCATGTCTTAAAGTGACACTGAACAATATCCCTTTTTTCCCAAAAATAATCCATACACATCCAACTATTTAATGGCCCTGTAATCTATTATTTTCATTAGTGTTTTATTGCCTCCTTGTCAGTGGCTTCTGGTGCTCAAAATTTCCGCAAAAGGAAAAAAAAATTGCAGCCTCACTGTGCCCATCAAATGCAGCCACTGTGCCATCAATTGTCACCAATGTGCCATGCCATCAAAGGCAGCCACTGTGCCATCAATTGTCACCACTGTTCCATGCCATCAAACGCAGCCACTGTGCCATCAATTTGCACCACTGTGCCATGCCATCAAATGCAGTCACTATGCCATGCCATCAAACGCAGCCACTGTGCCATCAATTCGCACCACTGTGCCATGCCATCAATTGCAGCCACTGTGCCATGCCATCAAACACAGCCACTGTGCCATCAATTGTCACCACTGTGCCAATTGTCACCACTGTGCCCTTTAATTGTCGCCACTGTGCCCTTTAATTGTCGCCGCTGTGCCCATTGATGCCACTGTGCCCTTTAATTGTCACCACTGTGCCCATTCATGCCGCTGTGCCAATTGTCCCCACTGTGCCCATTGTCCCCACTGTGCCTATTGTCGCCACTGTGCCCATTGATGTCACTGTGCCCTTTAATTGTCACCACTGTGCCCATTCATGCCACTGTGCCAATTGTCCCCATTGTCCCCACTGTGCCTATTGTCGCCACTGTAGAATAAAGTAAAGTGGGGAACCGCGCTTAGAGAACCAGTGAATGGAGATAAATGGCAAAGAGTGGGATGTGTGTATAAATACAAATCAGAGAATGTGGAATGTATATATATATATATAGAGGATGAGACTGCAGCCCCCCCGGTATGTAATCCCCTAGGGGACACAGAGAGAATATGTAGAAGGTGTAGGGGGTGGTGGCGCTGTCTCAGCTGGAGGCTAACCGTACCATAAATTAGTACTAAATGAACTTTTATCAGACCCTAATGGAGCTACCTCAAATAGGTCTGGGTGTGGAAAAAGGATAAAAGTGCCTCGGTGAAGTGCTCAGAGAGAACCCGAGCCCTATGCTAAATAGCAGAGTGATGTATTGAACAAAATATGACTAACAGTCAAAAGTGATGTAAAAAGTCATGAGTCCGTGATAGGACAAAAATACAATAAAGTGTAAATAAGAATATAAATATATAAATATATAAAGCGGCCTCACTGCATGCAATCAAAGCCGGTAACAACAATCAAAGTGCAATGGGCTATGTGTACACAGAGATTCCAGATCCACAGTCCAGTGAAATCATCTGAAGGTACACAGGAGTACCAAATACATAGTCCAGTGAAAAAATATATTAAAAAATATAAAATAAAAATTCCAATGAACGAAATATAAAGATTCCAGTGGACACAATAAATGTACTCAATAAAGTGTACAAAAAAGTGTACGAAAAATAAATTAGACTAAACAAAAAATATATTAATAGTCCATAAGTGTTATGCTATGTAAATACACAAAGTAGGCATAAAATAGTTCGTGACTATGTGCATCCAATCACAGTGTGTTCACGGTCTGCAATTCATGTGACTTCTCGCAGTGGTCCGGTGCTCCCCCTTTGGGCCCCCACTCACCAGAGGCACTCACCCCTGCAGGGGTAAAGTGCATGAAGTGATGATTTCCAGATACCTCGCCTTTTCGGTTTGTCCGGATATGTTTTGTTGGTGTAATCAATCCCGGGTCTGTTGATGTCCAACTTCCTCCAAAGGGAAAAAATAAAAAGGGACTTCTCATAGGGTAGTATTTCCAATCCAATTATCTCAGATAATGATATTACAAAGGTTCCTTCATATGATGGGAGCATGTTGCTCCAAAGATAGCCTTTATACACGATAATTGCCTACATAGCCTATGACCGATCCTGTTTATGTCATACCATCTAATGATGAGAAAGCCACCATGAATTTGCACCCCTTTTTACTCTTTCTTTACCTTATCTATAAGTTTTTTGATACACTCCACATATTCACATATGTTCTCCATTTGTGCTCCCACTTCTGGGTTTACAAACACACTTGTCCCAAGAGGCACTATCAATTAATGCCCTTTCTTCCTTGTACATAGTTTCTTTGGATTCACTATGAACGATTGCACACACGATGTCATCTATTATTACACATACGTCACGTATGTCCAAGTTGCCCATACATGCACATTAGAACAATGCTGTTTCCCTTAGGGGACAACCATGGGACTAGTTACACTCACCCTTTTGACCTGAGGATATGTGCAGTGTGCACATTCTCTTGATCCGAAGGTGTGTGGATTGTGCACAATCCCTTATGAGCAATGTTCCCTGTAGTGGACTTATTTCCCCCGCACGGACACATCTGTACAAAATGTCATGCACACATCTGCACATACTGTCACAGCATCTCCTATATTATGCCTGCTGCACTGATTCTAGGCATGACCCAGCCTGGATAACCACTCGTTGCCTATGGGATTCAATAGGAGACAAAGTCTATAGCAATATGTATTACTCTGTTAGTATGCTGTCGCACGGATCTGTATTGTTTATATGCTTACATCTGTTTGTTAGCTGGCGTCTACCATGGAAATTAGGAACACCCCGGGTCTCCAACTAAACAAGCCTAATTGGACGGGTGCTCACCAGCCTATTCTCTGATTGGCTCTCACCGCGTAGTGGGAGGGATCTTTCCATGGTGGCGTCTGCTATTTAAATCACTGTCAGCGGCATGCGTGTACCCGCTTCTGAAGACGTGAAAGATACGAAACGTACGTAGAGCGGACACACGCTAGCCGGCACGCACTTCCGGGACAACCAGTGGCTCACAGCTGATCACACGGTGGAACGCACGCCGCTCTTCAGGCTGGCGTGGATCGCCCTTACTGGTTACAAGTGTTGTGCTGAGAGGCTTGCTACGCTTATTAGCTGCCTATCTACTCTTATTTTTGCTTTTTATCATTTTTAAATCGGAATCCTTTTTCCCAGTTTAATGACTTTTTATAATTAATTTTTAATCTTGTATATACAATTCACCTTGGTACATGCCAGCATATGCGGCGGTACCATTAATAAAACTACTCCTGATTGGAAATACTACCCTATGAGAAGTCCCTTTTTATTTTTTCCCTTTGGAGGAAGTTGGACATCAACAGACCCGGGATTGATTACACCAACAAAACATATCCGGACAAACCGAAAAGGCGAGGTATCTGGAAATCATCACTTCATGCACTTTACCCCTGCAGGGGTGAGTGCCTCTGGTGAGTGGGGGCCCAAAGGGGGAGCACCGGACCACTGCGAGAAGTCACATGAATTGCAGACCGTGAACACACTGTGATTGGATGCACATAGTCACGAACTATTTTATGCCTACTTTGTGTATTTACATAGCATAACACTTATGGACTATTAATATATTTTTTGTTTAGTCTAATTTATTTTTCGTACACTTTTTTGTACACTTTATTGAGTACATTTATTGTGTCCACTGGAATCTTTATATTTCGTTCATTGGAATTTTTATTTTATATTTTTTAATATATTTTTTCACTGGACTATGTATTTGGTACTCCTGTGTACCTTCAGATGATTTCACTGGACTGTGGATCTGGAATCTCTGTGTACACATAGCCCATTGCACTTTGATTGTTGTTACCGGCTTTGATTGCATGCAGTGAGGCCGCTTTATATATTTATATATTTATATTCTTATTTACACTTTATTGTATTTTTGTCCTATCACGGACTCATGACTTTTTACATCACTTTTGACTGTTAGTCATATTTTGTTCAATACATCACTCTGCTATTTAGCATAGGGCTCGGGTTCTCTCTGAGCACTTCACCGAGGCACTTTTATCCTTTTTCCACACCCAGACCTATTTGAGGTAGCTCCATTAGGGTCTGATAAAAGTTCATTTAGTACTAATTTATGGTACGGTTAGCCTCCAGCTGAGACAGCGCCACCACCCCCTACACCTTCTACATATTGTCGCCACTGTGCCCATTGATGTCACTGTGCCCTTCGTCGCCGCTGTGCCCTGTAAAATGCCCCTCCCCCCCTGCCCGGCACTTACCTTTACTGGAGTCAGCCATCCACGTCCTAGACCCTCAATGTCTTCTCCCGCCCTCGATGACGCTTCGATGGCGCTTCAGCCAATCAGGTTACCGGTAGCCAGAACCGGCCAACCTGATTGGCTGAGACGCCTGTCAGTCTTATCCAAGGAACGCACCCCCCGTCCGCTTGCTCTGATAGCCACTTCAGTACAGCCAACCAGCTGCCGTTATTCAGATGGTCGGCGTTTATGTCTGGCCATCTGAATAGAACAGCGGCAGCGGCGACAATAACATAGATTCGTGCAATGCATGAATCTATGTTATTAGATTCAGTGGCGGTGAGAGCCAGAGGGGGCGGCGCTCCAGCGCTCCTCTATGAACGAACCGCCACTGCTCCTTGTAATGTTCGATGTAAGCTCCAGAACCTCTCCCTAATGAGCAGTGCATGCTAGTTGTGGTTATGTGTACTGCTCTGTTCACACTACAAATCCAATAGTCCATAGTTCCTAATCAGTCTTGGGAGCAAGAGACGGTGGCTATGTTTCTACGTATAGTAGGACCATAAAAAAAGAACGTGGCCACCCCCCAAGAGAAAGTCAGGTCACAGCAGCAAAAAAAAAAAAAAAGGATTTTTTTTTTTGAGATGGCTGAGAGCAATAGAAGGTAATTTTTGAGTTAAAAATACATTATATCACCAAAAGTTCTGGGACACCTGCCTTTACACGCACAATAACTTTAATGGCATCCCAGTCTTAGGCCTTGTACACACGACCGAGGAACTCGTCGTAAATGAAACATCGTTTTCCTCGACGAGTTCCTTGTTAGGCTTGTCGAGAATCTTGACAAGCTTTTTTTGCTCACACACTGTCAAGACAAAATCTCGTCATTCTCAAACACGGTGACGTACAACACATACAACGGCACTATAAAGGGGAACTTTGATTCCACTGGCGCCACCCTTGGGGCTGCTTTTACTAATCTCATGTTACTGCGTTAAGTTAAAGTTTGGTGAGAGACGATTCGCGCTTTTCAGTCTGTTACAGCGTGACGAATGTGCTATCTCCATTAAACCCTACTTTTACCGAAGGTGCGCTCCCGTCTCATACTTTATTCTGAGCATGCACAGGTTTCTAAGCATAAACACGAACATGTTTCTCATCGTAAACCAGCCCGACGAGAAACACGACGAGGAAATTGAGACTCCCGGCGAGGAAAAAGAGAGCATGTTCTCTTTTTTTCTCGTCAAGCTCCACGATAGTTTTCTCGATGAAAAACATACACACGACCGTTTTCCTCTGCAAAAATGCTCTGCCACCAAGTTTCTTGATGGATTCTGTAGAAGAAAACGGTTGTGTGTACGAGGCCTCAGCCGGTTCAATATTGAGTTGGTCCACCCGTTTCCGGATATAACACTTTCAACTCTTCTGGGAAGGCTGTCCACAAGGTTTAGGAGTGTGTCTATGGGAATGTCTGGCCATTCTTCCAGAAGCACATTTATGAGGTCAGGCCCTGATGTGGGCGAGAAGGCCTGGCTTGCAGTTTCCACTCTACTACATCCTAAAGTGTTCTATTGGGTTGAGGTCAGGACTCAAGTTCCTCCACCCCAAACTCACTTATCCATGTCTTAAAAGACCTTGCTTTGTGCACTGGTCCAACTGATGGTGTGGGGTTGTTTTTCAGGGGTTGAACTTGGCCCCTTAGTTCCAGTGAATAGAACTCTTGAGGCATCAGCATACCAAGACATTTTGGAAAATGTCATGCACCCAACTTTGTGGGAACAGTTTGGGGATGGCCCATTCCTGTTCCAACATGACTGGTTCACAAAGAGTCCTGACCTCAACCCTATAGAACACCTTTTGGATGAATTAGAGCACAGACTGCGAGCCAGGCCTTCTCGTCCAACATTAGTGCCCGACCTAACAAATGCGCTTCTGGAAGAATGGTCAAACATTCCCATAGACACATCCTAAACCTTGTGGACAGCCTTCCCAGAAGAGTTGAAGCTGTTATAGCTGCAAAGGGGGGGCCAACTCAATATTGAACCATACGGACTAAGACTGGGATGCCATTAACGTTCATGTGCGTGTAAAGGCAGATGTCCAAATACTTTTGAATATAGTGTACATAATTTAATTTTATTTTTTTAAAGCAGAGTTTAGTGTCACTTTCAGCTCTGTTTGGCTAAGTGCAAATGCTATACACATGGGCTGGATCACGGTCTGCAAAGATATTGTCTGCTGATGATGGGGTATGGCAACAATGTTGTAGAATCATGGATAAAGCAAGCCTAAACCCCATTGTTGTATTTTTCTCTACCTTTACTGGTATGGAAAGTTCTGTCGATCTTCTTATGCTGCGTACACACGACCGTTTTTCGGGATGTAAAAAATTTCATTTTTAATGGTCTAGAAAAAACAATGTTTTTTTCAACCCGATTGTTAAACCGGCCTTGCCTACACACGATTGTGAAAAAAAATGCTCTAGCAAAGCGCAATGACGAACAAAACATATGACGGCACTATAAAGGGGAAGTTCCATGCAGATGGCGCCACCCTTGGGGCTGCTTTTGCTGATTTCGTGTTAATAAAAGACGATTCGCGCTTTTCAGCCTGTTACAGCGTGATGAGTGTGCTTACTCCATTACGAACGCTAGTTTTACCAGAACGAGCGCTCCCGTCTCATAACTTGCTTCTGAGCATGTGCGTTTTTTTCACGTCGTTAAAGCCCCCACACGACCATTTTTGTACGACGTTAAAAACAGCAACGTTAAAAACGACGTGAAAAAATTAGAGCATGTTCTAATTTTTTAATGGCCATTTTTTATGTTGTAAAAAAATCCCCTCTGGAGCCCACACACGATCGTTTTTAATGACATAAAAAAAAAAGTAATTTTTTACAACCCGAAAAATGGTCGTGTGTACGCGGCATTAGACTACTTCTGGTTTTGATATTTGAAGAAGCTATTCAAATAGATGGTGATGCGCAGGCAAAACCGAAACGTCATATTCATACAATATATCCATAAATAAATTTGTACTGCTTTTTTTATATATTGCAATTAACTTTTGAGAAATTAATCTATCTGTGTATACATATCTCTACCAGAACAAAGGATAATTCCTGGTCTTTAGCTTTCTTATTCCATCTGATGAAGTGGACACTAATTCAAGGAACATGTTCGGAACAGTTGGAAGCACAACTACTTCTTATTCTTGACAATCCAAATCTATGAAACTTTCTATACTCTTCTTATTTCTTTAGTAGGACACAGATATTTTTTTAAATGTTTATTTTTTCACAATAATATACTATAAATAAATGAGGTTGTTTTTATATGAGAAATGTTTCTGAAGTGATAAGAACTATGGCCCGGATTCACAGACAGCGGCGCACATTTATGCCGCCGTAGCGTATCTCCTGTACGCTACGCCGATGCAGCGCAGAGGGGCAAGCATTGAATTCACAAAGCCAATGCTCCCAAAACTGCGCTGGGTTTCCAAGGCGTAAGTCGGCGTAAGTGGAAGTGGGCGTGAGCCATGCAAATGAGGCGTGACCCCATGCAAATGATGGGCCGAGCGCCAGACAGATACGTATAACGAATGGCGCATGCGCCGTCCCGTGGACGCATCCCAGTGCGCATGCTCACAATCACGTCGGAACAACTGCCTAAAATACGCCGGATCACTGCCTACGGCGTGAACGTAACCTACGCCTAGTCATATTCACGTCCAACGTAAACTACGTAAAATACGTCGGCTTGAGTTCCCTGGTGCAGACCTTTGCATGTCTGCTGCTGAGTTACACCTGCTTTATGGGGCTTAACTTTACGCCGGACGTACAACTTACGTGCACCAGTCGTAGCCTGCGTCGGGCGCACTTACATTTGTGAATCGCCGTATTTTCCTAATTTGCATATTTGAATACAAAATCAATGGGAGCGCCACATGCGTCCAGCGTAAATATGCGCCCACTCTACGCCGGCGTAGGCAAGTTACGCCGGCTGGATGAAGCCTATTTTTAGGCGTATCTTACTTTGTGGGTCCGGCGCACAGATACGACGGCGCATATTTGCACTTACTCGGCGTATCTGGAGATACGTTGGCGCAAGTGCTTTGTGATTCCGGGCCTATATATATATATATCTTGGATATAATGAAGATATTCTTCCAATATAAATAAAACCACGTTTTACAGAATGCCGTCAACACAGACAGTATCTTGGGGTGCGTATGTTTCTATTATGTACACCCCCACAGAGATAACCATGACAAATACATGGGAAATGCGCTCTTTTATGTTAAAGAACAATTAGCAATTCTCTGAGATCATATAGCAGAAGTGTATTCTGCAGAAGGATGCTATTAAGAAGGCGGAAACACATTTAAAAATACTTTACAAGTCTGCATGAGAAATTCGCTAACATACTCCACTAACAGCTACAGGGCCATTTTTATTTTATTTTACCAATAAATAACAACTAAACCTTTAGTAGCGATGTCCTTTAAATATGCAATGTATAGATCTACATGGGGGAGGGGGGGGGGGGGTTATTTGTAATAAAGGAATTGTCAAAAATGTGTTTTTAGTTTTTTTTGACACTCGACATTTTGTTTTGGTGAATGAGTAGGGGTACAATGCACCCCTAGTTTCGGACAGAGTGGAGATGGATTAGAACCCCTATGAATTTTTATTGCTGTCAGTGCCCCCGTTAGGGACATTCACCCTCTCTATGTGTCCTGTTTGCCATTATCATTGAAAGTGAAAGTAAAACGAAAATCCCACATTTTGGGTTGTCCCCAGAAAAGTAATAGAGGGGGAAATCTTTCAATGGGGGCACTAGTACTGGTGACCAGGGGGGTCCCCAATGAGTTTCCTTAATTTGCAGGGATTTCCTCTTATATCCTGTTTGGCTTTGGAACAGGAAATTAAGAGAAATTTTCACAATGCCCAACCACGATGCCCTAAAACCACTCCCCCTACAGACACCCTCCAAACCACATCAAATAGTGGGTGTGGTCAGCCAAATTTCATGAACAGTAGACGGGTCTTAAAGGTTATTAAATACCAGGATTGCATTACATACAGAGTGCAGAGTTCGGGGGGCGGGGGGGTTACACACATAGGGCTAGATTCAGGTAGAATTAGGCGGGCGTAGCGTATCTCAGATACACTACGCCGCCGTAAGTTTGAGCAGCAAGTCCTGTATTCACATAGAACTTGCGCTGAAACTTACGGCGGCGCAGTGTAACCGGGCCGGCGTAAGCCCGCCTAATTCAAAATAGGCTGGTTGGGGGCGTGTTCTATGTAAAATACTAGTGACCCTACGTATATGAAGTTTTTAATGAACGGCGCATGCACCGTTCGTGGACCTATCCCAGTGCGCATGCTCCAAATGACGTCGGCAAATCGTCATGCTTTCGACGTGAACGTAAATTACGGCCAGCCCCATTTACGGATGAGTTACGCAAACAACGTAAAATTTTTAAATTTCGATGCGGGAACGACAGCCATACTTAACATTGGCTGCGCCATGTATTTGGTGGAATAACTTTACGCCTGAAAACCCCTTACATAAACGCTGTATCTTTACTGCGACGGCCGGGCGTACGTTCGTGAATCGGCGTATCTAGCTGATTTAC
The DNA here is from genome assembly GCF_905171775.1 of Rana temporaria. Lineage (NCBI taxonomy): Eukaryota > Metazoa > Chordata > Amphibia > Anura > Ranidae > Rana > Rana temporaria. Next base: position 197,077,578 of record NC_053494.1, on the reverse strand, counting down.
ATATTCTAGGCGTAAATCAGCGTACACGCCCCTAGCGGCCAGAGTAAATATCTGAGCTGGGCCATGTGACAGCTGGATATCGATTAGGAAAAAGATACTTCGATTTTATTCTTTTAATATTTACTGAATGCATGCCAACTCACACAGAAAACAGGAGCTTTGCTGTGTCTTTCGGAAACGCGCTGCAAATGTGCATCATGCTTGTGTTGCCATGCATTCACATCTGCAAGTTTTCAAACGCACCGCAATCCACACAAAGCAGACATGCACGATATTGCAATATCCCGCTCCCATTGTGTTTAGCTGGTGCAGTGCATTGTGAAAACGTGCAGCAAATGCGTATTGCGATTGTGTCGCTATAATGGCATTCTAACCTTGATTGGGGGGTCATTAATAATTTGGCTGCAACATGTTTGCATTCCCCCTCTCTCTCTTTATGTTTATAGTGATACAGAATGTATATAGTACCAACAGTATGCATACCTCCCAACTTTTTGAGATGGGAATGAGGGACACCTATCAGCAAAAGTATGCAGGCATAGGACACACCCAGTGGCACACACCCTCAAAGTAGATTTTTTTTCTTTTTTTTTTACCACTACTATTCCTTTATATTGGCTTTTGGAATTTACAAATGCAGCAATTTAGAAATCAGGTGTGACAGCGCGGGCTGCCTTGGTGTATGGACGGGTGGCTCGGCGGCGAGTGAGAGTCAGAGAGTGGGTGGTCAGCTGGTCGGCTCTGTGGGTGAGCGGGCGGCTGGCCAATCAACAAGCCGGCGGCCGGGGGAGCAGAGAGATGACATCATCTCTCACCGCCTACCCTGCATCCCTGCAGTAACTTCCGCCCTCACTGTGCAGGCAGCAGAGATTACATCATCTCTCTGCTGCCTGACTCTGACAAGCAAAACACCACCTTAGCACGTGACAATCCGCAAGGTGTGGCAGGTGAGGTGGCAAGTGACAATCTGCATCTGGTGGCAGGCAAGTGGCATTCTGCAACTTGTGGCAGGTGACATGGCAAGTGACAATCCACAACATGTGGCAGGTGATGTGGCAAGTGACGACCCGCAACATGTGTCAGGTGATGTGGCAAGTGACAATCCGCAACTTGTGGCAGGTGGTGTGGCAAGCGACAATCTGGAACTTGTGGCAAGAGACAATCTGCAACTTGTGGCAGGTGACGTGGCATGTGACAATCTGCATCTGGTGGCAGGCAAGTGACATTAAGAAAATTGTGGCAAGTGATAATCCCTAACATGTGGTAGGTGATTTGGCAAGTGACAATCTGCAACTTGTGGCAGGTGGCGTGGCAAGCAACAATCTGGAACTTGACAATCCGCAAGGTGTGGCAGGTGATGTGGCAAGTGACAATCTGCATCTGGTGGCAGGCAAGTGGCATTCTGCAACTTGTGGCAGGTGACATGGCAAGTGACAATCCACAACATGTGGCAGGTGATGTGGCAAGTGACAACCCGCAACATGTGACATGTGATGTGGCAAGTGACTATCCGCAACTTGTGGCAGGTGGCATGGCTAGCGACAATCTGGAACTTGTGGCAAGAGACAATCTGCAACTTGTGGCAGGTGATGTGGCAAGTGACAATCTGCATCTGGTGGCAGGCAAGTGACATTAAGCAAATTGTGGCAAGTGATATTCCGCAACATGTGGCAGATGACATGGCAAGTGACAATCTGGAACGTGTGGCAAGTGATAATCCGCAACGTGTGGCAGGCGACGTGGCAAGTGACAATCCACAACATGTGGCAAGTGACAATCTGCATCTGGTGGCAGGCAAGTGACATTAAGCAAATTGTGGCAAGTGATAATCGGCAACATGTGGCAAGTGATGTGGCAAGTGACAATCTGCAACTTGTGGCAGGTGACGTGGCAAGTGACAATCTGCATCTGGTGGCAGGCAAGTGACATTCCGCAACTTGTGGCAAGTGACAATCCGCAACATGTGGCAGATGACATGGCAAGTGACAATCTGGAACATGTGGCAGGTGACGTGGCAAGTGACAATCTGCAACGTGTGGCAAGTGATAATCCACAACGTGTGGCAGGTGATGTGGTAAGTGACAATCTGCATCTGGTGGCAGGCAAGTGACATTAAGCAAATTGTGGCAAGTGATAATACGCAACATGTGGCAAGTGATGTGGCAAGTGACATTCCGCAACATGTGGCAGATGACATGGCAAGTGACAATCTGGATACCATAACAACCGTGGATCATTGAAGCGCTAACACCAGTCATTTCCCTGATAAATTGCCCCCAAAAAAATATTTTATGATAGTGCCCCTCCCGAGACTAGACTCTGGATCCACCCTGAACGATGGACAAATGAGGAGGAATGAGGGACAGAGGGACATCGCTCCAAATCAGGGACTGTCTCCCGAAATCAGTATGTATAGCTCTTTACAAAGTAAATAAAGTATAATTACAAAACAATTCCATAGAAGAGGATTAGTAGGCCCGGCTCCTCGTGGGAGCTTTCTGTATATATTCTACGTGATCCAGACATCATGTTTGGTACACTGTTGACTGTCTTCTTCTGTAAAACCCTAATTTACATACAATTAGACCTGAGTTTTTCACAGTTCAATTTGTTGCTTTTTTCGCTGTAATAATTAAAGCTTCACAGTTTGTAGATTTAATTAAAATGCACAGCGAAAGGTGAATACAACAGTCAAATCTTTTAAGGTAAAGCAAGGCAAAGTAAATCTATAGAACAAATTAGGCGTACATACATTAGGCATACATGAAATGCATCTATTTTCCTAGCTGGTGGCTGAGATCATCTGCAGAGGAGCGCTGACTGCTCAGAATTAATGGGAATACACAAGGGATACAGAAGAAAAAATACAAGGCTGTGAGCTTTTTCTTAAAGCGTATCTAAACTCAAAAACACAACAATTTTTTTATGTAGCATTTGTGATATTTTATGTTTTATGGAATGTATTTTGTCTAATCTATTTGTATTGTTGTAAATGGAAAAATAAAATAAAAAGAATATGATTAAAAAACAAAAACAAAACTGTAATATATTGCACTGTACCAGTTTCTTAGAGGCAGTGGTTGAATTTGTTTACTTTTTGGGGCTATTTTTTTTTTGTTTCTTTTTAAGAGCCGGTTCACACAGGGGTGACCTGGGATCCGACTTGAAGCCGCCCCAAGTCGTGTGGTTGAGAAAATCAATGGAAGTGAATGGAGCCATCTTAATACACACTACTGAAGTCGCTCCGACTTCAGAAAAGGTTCTTATACTACTTCAATCTGACTTCTAGGCAACTTGTAGGCAACCTGTACCCATTGATTTCAGTGGCGGCTGGTGCTCAAAATTTTTGGGGGGGGCGCAAACGAAAAAAAAAAAATTGCAGCCTCACTGTGCCCAACAAACGCAGCCACTGTGCCATTAATTGTCACCACTGTGCCATGCCATCAAACGCAGCCACTGTGCCATCAATTGTCACCACTGTGCCATGCCATCAAACGCAGCCACTGTGCCATCAATTGTCACCACTGTACCATGCCATCAAACGCAGCCACTGTGCCATGCCATCAAACACAGCCACTGTGCCATCAAGTGTCACCACTGTGCCCTTTAATTGTCACCGCTGTGCCCTTTAATTGTCGCCGCTGTGCCCTTTAATTGTCCCCACTGTGCCCATTGTCCCCACTGTGCCTATTGTCACCACTGTGCCCATTGATGTTGCCGCTGTGCCCTGTAAAGTGCCCCTTCCCCCTCCCGCCCGGCACTTACCTTTACTGGAGTCAGCCATCCACGTCCCTCGATGTCTTCTACCGCCCTCGATGACTGACAGGCGTCTCAGCCAATCAGGTTACCTGTAGCCAGAATCAGCCAACCTGATTGGCTGAGACGCCTGTCAGTCTTATCCAAGGAGCGCATCCCTAGTGCGTTCCTTGTATAAGCTTCCGGGAACCGAGGGCTGTACTCGGAAGAGCCTATCAGAGCCGTTGGCTCTGATAGGCACTTCCGTACAGCCAACCAGCTGCCGTTATTCATATGGCTGGACATGAGCGCCGACCATCTGAATAGAACAGCGGCAGCGGCGATAATAACATAGATTCGTGCAATGCATGAATCTATGTTATTAGACTCAGTGGCGGTGAGAGCCAGAGGGGGCGGCGCTCCAGCGCCCTCTATGGACGAACCGCCACTGATTGATTTCAATGGAAGTCGCCTCAGAAGTCGGATCACTGTCTTAACTGAAGCAACAATACAGGAAGATAACATACATTTCTCAGGCAAACCCCTCGCTCCCACAGAGCTGATTGTTGTTTGATTGGCCACCGGAAAGCCTCCTGTCCTGGAGGCGACTTGAAGTTGCCTTGTAAGTTGCCTCATGATTCATACTCAAGTCGTGTCCAAGTTGCCTCCCAAAGTCGTGCTGGAAGTTGTGTTGCCCCTGTGTGAACACACTTCCTGTCCCTTTGTGTCTACACTCATTTCACCATTGTATCTATGGGGGCAGCCATGGAGGCTGGATTTCAGACATATCACATATAACATTTTGGATTAATGTGATTACTAATTTACACAATAAAGCAGTGGTGGAACCACCAGCATACCTCCCAACTTTTTGAGATGGGAATGAGGGACACCTATTAGCAAAAGTATGTAGGTATAGGACACCCCTTATAGGAGAATTATACCAAAACATTATTAATTAAACCACCCATAAGTGATTTTTTTTTTTACCACTACTATTCCTTTAAACTGGCTTTTGAAATCTACAAATGCTGCAATTTAGAAATTGGATGGAAGGTTTAGCTCTGGGAAACACATTTTAAAAGATAAAGAGTTCCTTTTTACTATACATCTATATAGATCAGACCAAAATGAGGGACAGATGAGGAGGAATGAGGGACAGAGGGACTTTGTGTCAAATCAGGGACAGTCCCTCGAAATCAGGGACAGTTATGAACTATGCTACCAGGGTTGCAAATGTCGCACTTGCGACTGAGTCCCGGCATTCTGCCACTGTGGAGGGGCCCACAAGAGCCCATACTGTGGCTCCATGGCTGCAGTTGTAAGCAGAGAGTTTCTGGTACACTCTCTCAAAGGGGTGGTTCACCCTAAAAACTACATTTTCTTATTCCACTGCCCCCCCACATTACAATCCGATTAAGGCTCTTATTATTTTTTTCATGCTGTACATACCTTAGTACAGCATATTCACCCGTGCATCCGGGTTGCGAGTCCCGCGGGAGTGGGCGTTCCTCACATGTCGGTGATTGACGTTTTGCCCAAAAACGAGCTCCCCCCCGTCGCGTAAGCCGCGTCACGGTTGGCGAAAGGAGCCGAGCGGCGAGTCGCCGCTATACTGCGCATGCGCATCGCCGTTCGGCTCCTTTCGCCAATCGTGACGCGGCTTACGCGACGGGGGGGAGCTCGTTTTTGGGCAAAATGTCAATCACACACATGTGAGGAACGCCCACTCCCGCGGGACTCGCAACCCGGATGCACGGGTGAATATGCTGTACTAAGGTATGTACAGCATGAAAAAAATAATAAGAGCCTTAATCGTATTGTAATGTGGGGGGGCAGTGGAATAAGAAAATGTAGTTTTTAGGGTGAACCACCGCTTTAAGCCTCGTACACACGGCCAGTTTTCCCGACGGGGAAACTGCGAGGAGAGCTTTTGGCCGGGAATCCCGGCCATGTGTATGCTCCTCGCAGTATTTCAGATGGAAAAACTGCCCAAAAAAACGCCGGACAATAAAAGAGAACCAGCTCTCTTTTTTCCCGCCGGGAAAACCAGCGGACTTTTGCCCGGCGGTTTTTAGTAGTTTTCCTATAGGAAAAACTGCGATGGAGCATACACACTGCTGGGATTCCTGACCAAAATTTCTCCTTGCAAATTTCCTGTCGTATAAAACAGCCGTGTGTAGGGGGAAAGACTGACCGAGCAGGTTCTCGGCTTTCCCCTCGGGATTTCCGACGGGAACTTTTCCCATCGGAAATCCCACAGGTGTGTACGGGGCATTACACTGCCCAGACCCAGCACTGACATCGCTGTCCCCCCACACCTCGCTTCATTTTGCCTCGCCTCACACAGACGGGAGAGAATCCAGAACTGGATCTGCTCCTCCTCCTCCAAGCCCTCTCCCCTAAAATGGTTTGGCTTGAAGAAAAGGTGGCAACCCAACCCAAGACAGCAGGAAGGGGGCCTGCTGCAGAACGTGTGTAAGGGTCCCACTGCAGGACCATAATAAAGGGCCCTGTGATGGAAGTAAAGGGCTCCGAGATCAGTGAGATCAATGGTTTCTTGCAGCGGGGCTCTGAAGGTTCTAGTTACAGTGACCTCTGCAATAAAGATAAGGTTCTTTGTGCTTTTTGTTAATGACACGGGAAGCAGTGGCGGCTGGTGCTCAAAATTGTTGGGGGGGCGCAAACGAAAAAAATAAAAAATATTGCAGCCTTACTGTGCCCATCAATTGTCACCACTGTGCCATGCCATCAAATGCAGCCACTGTGCCATCAATTGTCACCACTGTGCCATGCCATCAAATGCAGCTACTGTGCCATCAATTATCACCACTGTGCCATGCCATCAAACGCAGCCACTGTGCCATCAATTATCACCACTGTGCCATGCCATCAAATGCAGTCACTATGCCATCAATTTGCACCACTGCGCCATACCATCAAACACAGTCACTGTGCCATGCCATCAAACACAGCCACTGTGCCATGCCATCAAATGCAGTCACTGTGCCATGCCATCAAACACAGCCACTGTGCCATCAATTGTCACCACTGTGCCATGCCATCAAACGCAGCCACTGTGCCCCTCAATTGTCGCCGCTGTGCCCTTTAATTGTCGCCACGTTGCCCATTGTTGCCACTGTGCATGTCACTGTGCCCTTTAATTGTTGCCACTGTGCCCATTGTCACCACTGTGCCCATTGTTGCCACTGTGCATGTCACTGTGCCCTTTAATTGTTGCCACTGTGCTCATTGTCACCACTGTGCCCATTGATGCCACTGTGCATGTCACTGTGCCCTTTAATTTTTGCCACTGTGCCCATTGTTGCCACTGTGCATGTCACTGTGCCCTTTAATTGTTGCCACTGTGCCCATTGTCACCACTGTGCCCTTTTCGTCACTGTGCCCTTTGTCACCACTGTGCCCTTTGTCGCCTCTGTGCCCATTGTCGCCGCTGTGCCCTGTAAAATTTAATAGAACTTACCTTTCTGCTTCCATGTCCCTCTATGTCTTCTCCCGCCCTCAATGACGCTTCAGCCTAACAGGTTACCGTAAACCAGAATAGGCAGATCTGATTGGCTGAGACGGCCTTCAGTCTTATCCAAGGAACGCACCGCACCCCCCGTTCGTTCTGAGGATAGACATCCGGGAGACGAGGGCTGTACTCGGAAGAGCCGCTGGCTCTGATAGGCACTTCTGCTCACCCAACCAGCTGCCGTTATTCAGGTAACCGGCTCCCTACAGTATGTCCGGCTATCTGAATAGACCAGCGGCAGCTGGCAACAATAACATACATTCATGCAATGCAATACATGAATGTATGTTATTTGCGAGAGGGGGGGTGGTGTTGCAGCGCCCTCTATAGACGGCCGCCATCACTGCAGTTAGTAAAAAGTAAAAACGACATTTTAAGCAAAATAAAAATTCTTAAAGGGCCCGTTTTTTTGTGTGACTACAGGAGGGGGGGCAGCCCCTATGGACGGGCCGCCACTCACAGGAAGTGACAAGGACACTAGACATGCACAATTCGTTTTGTTACAGGGTGGATACAATTTTATGAATTTTGAAAAAAAATAAGATTTTTTTTTTTTTTTTTTTATAAATCAGATTTTTTGATTTACAGTAAAGCCAATTTTTTTTTTGGATTTTTTTTATCAAATTTCTTTTAATAAAATGCTTTTGGAGCAATAATCCATCTAAAGATAATTCTATTCTTCTTTTTAAGCTACATTAATAATGTAGTTTATTCAGCATGAAATGTATCATGAGGCTGTATATTCTGCAATATTTACATTTTTGGTAAACTCATGCAATGAATCAAAGCTCTGCAAGCCGAGATAACATGCACTGCATTGATCCATTCACACAATTTCACAGTAACCATGAAATAAAACAAATTTCAGGAATATTCCTTTATCCCGTTGATTGGTAAATCTATGTACACTACAAACTGTATGATTGCATCGGTTCTGATATTGCTGTTTTATTAACCTGACATATTATTATTCTAAATAGGAAACCTTAATTTTGTTTGTAAATATTAAACATTCTAATTACCAGCAAGAATAAGTTCTTACATTTAAAGAGCACCTGTCATTTCAGATCCATCATGACAGCGCCTGATAGCGGGCATCCACCTGCTGCTGCCACGTCCCTCACCTTGTTGTGTCACTGCCGCATCACCAGCCATCCCATTAAAGTGAATGGGACTGTCGATGAGTCAACAGTGGGTCAGAGGAGGAGCCTCGGCCTGCCCTATACCACCCCAACCTGCCCTATACCACCATAACCTGCCCTACACCACCTATACTGCCCTAAAACCACCCTAACCTGCCCTTTACCACCCTAACCTACCCTATAACCACCTTAACCTGCCCTATACTACCCTAACCTGCCCTATACCACCCTAAACTTTCCTATACCACCTTAACCTGCCCTATAACCACCCTAACCTGCCCTATACCACCTCAGCCTGCCCTATGCCTTCCTAACCTGCCCTATACCACCTCAGCCTGCCCTATTCCATCCTAACCTGCCCTACAGTCCACAACTACATACACTATTGTCAAAAGTATTGGGACATCTGCCTTTACAAGCAGACCAGTCTTAGTCCGTAGGGTTCAATATTGAGTTGGCCCAGCTTTCGCAGCTACAACAGATACAACTCTTCTTGGAAGGCTGTCCACAAGGTTTAGGAGTGTGTCTATGGGAATGTTTGATCATTCTTCCAGAAGCGCATTTGTGAGGTCAGGCACTAATGTTGGATGACAAGGCTTGGCTCGCGATCTCCACTGGAATTCATCCCAAAGGTGTTCTATCGGGTTGAGGTCAAGCCAGTCAAGTTCCGACACCCCAAACTTCCATGTCTTTATGGACCTTGCTTTGTGCACTGTTCCCACAAAGTCACAAAAATGTCTTGGTATGCTGACGCCTTAAGAGTTCCCTTCACTGGAATTAAGGGGCCAAGCCCAACCCCTGAAAAATAACCCCACACCATAACCCCCCCCTCCACCAAATGATTTTGACTAGTGCACAAAGCAACGTCCATAAAAACATGGATGAGCAGGGATTCCATTAAATGGGATGGGGATGCCATTAAAGTTCATGTGCGTGTAAAGGCAGGCATTCCAATACTTTTGCCAATATTGACCCGGATTCACAGACACTGGCGCATATTTATGCCGCCGTAGCTTATCTCCTTTACTCTACGCCGACGCAGCGCAGAGAGGCAAGCACTGAATTCACAAAGCACTTCCTCCCAAATCTCCGCTGGGTTTCTCAGGCGTAAGTCGGCGTAAGTGGAAGTGGGCGTGAGCCATGCTAATGAGGCGTGACCCCATGCAAATAATGGCCCGAGCGCCAGACAGATACGTATCGCCAACTGCGCATGCGCCGTCCCGTGGGCGCATCTCAGTGCGCATGCTCACAATCACGTCGGAACAACTGCCTAAGATACGTCGGATCACTGCCTACGGCGTGAACGTAACCTACGCCTAGTCATATTCACGTCCTACGTAAACATCGTAAAATACGTCGGCTTGTGTTCCCTGGTGCAGCCCTTTGCATGGATGCTGCTGAGTTACACCTCCTTTATGGGGCATAACTTTACGCCGGACTTATGACTTTACGCGCACTGCGTCGGACGGACGGACGGACGTTCGTGAATCGGCATATCTCCCTCATTTGCATATGTGAATAGAAAATCAATGTGAGCGCCAAATACGTCCAGCGTAAATATGCGCCCACTCTACGTCGGCGTAGGCAAGTTACGTCGGTCGGATGAAGCCTATTTTCAGGCATATCTTAGTTTTGTGGGCTCGGCACACAGATACGACGGCGCATATTTGCACTTACGCGGCGTATCTCGAGATACGTCGGCGCAAGTGCTTTGTGAATCCGGGCCATAGTGTATAACATTACAACAAAGCACAACAAAGTTCAGGTTTACTACAAAAAAGGAGAGAGAGAGAGAGAGAGAGATATGATAGATAGATAAATAGATAGATAGATATATAGATAGATAGATAGATAGATAGATAGAGAGATATTAGGGTTGTCCCGATACCGATACCAGTATCGGTATTGGGACCGATACCGAGTATTTGCGGGAGTACTTGTACTCCCGCAAATACCCCTGATGCCTAAATAGAATACTTGACCAAACTACAACCCACCCACCCCGCCGCCGCAACAAATCTGTCCAATCCCGAGCAAGGGGGAGTGTCTATACGCGGCGCAGCGGGAACACTACAGCTATTCAAATGAAAGCTGTGATGTTCCCCGCACGCTGTTTAACCATGCGGCGGCGGCATCTAGGTATGGGGGGACATGGCTGGATATAGGGGGGACATGGCTGGATATAGGGGGGACATGGCTGGATATAGGGGGGACATGGCTGCATATAGGGGGGACATGGCTGGATTTATGGGGGACATGGCTGGATATAGGGGGGACATGGCTGCATATAGGGGGGACATGGCTGCATATAGGGGGGACATGGCTGCATATAGGGGGGACATGGCTGGATATAGGGGGGACATGGCTGAATATAGGGGGGACATGGCTGCATATAGGGAGGACAAGGCTGGATTTATGGGGGACATGGCTGGATATAGGGGGGACATGGCTGCATATAGGGGGGACATGGCTGGATATAGGGGGGACATGGCTGCATATAGGGGGGACATGGCTGCATATAGGGGGGACATGGCTGCATATGTGGGGGGACATGGCTGGATATATGGGGGACATTGCTGCATATGTGGGGGGACATGGCTGCATATGTGGGGGGACATTGCTGCATATGTGGGGGGACATGGCTGCATATGTGGGGGGACATGGCTGGATATATGGGGGACATTGCTGCATATGTGGGGGGACATGGCTGCATATGTGGGGGGACATTGATGCATATGTGGGGGACATGGCTGCATATGTGGGGGGACATGGCTGCATATGTGGGGGGACATGGCTGCATTTGTGGGGGGACATGGCTGCATTTGGGGACACATTTAAAAATAAGTATCGGTATTCGGTATCGGCGAGTACTTGAAAAAAAGTATCGGTACTTGTACTCGGTCCTAAAAAAGTGGTATCGGGACAACCCTAATAGATATCATGCAGAAAGATTGTACTAGTATGTATTACATTGGTACCATGTAGCTATAAATATGAATGCCATACATTGAATACTGCATCATAACTCGCCATGTGAAAATATGATACGCCATACAAGCCAGTCATATCATATGAAACGGGTACCGCTAAGTCCTTCTTTTTGAATGTTCCTGTTAAATCTAAGAGCATGTTCTTGTGTTCCGTGTGCAACTCATCCAGCAGCAGGGAGAATATCCAACAGTTATACGTAGAGAAGGTAAACAGGACCCTATTGTCCGGGATTCTGGCAGTATGAAAGAACTGTGCCTCTTATCGCCGGCATGCAGCTCTCTAATTCATTGCTTTGCTAAAGTGGCGGAGAGAGGAAAGAAGAAAAAAAAAAAATAATATATAAAAAAAAAGACAGAGCTACATAGCGAGCACAATCCAGAGAAGGATTAATATTTGACACACGCTTTTCTCAGAAACTAATCAATCAACTGGTGTAGTCGTAGGAGAAATCGCTTCTTAAAGAGGCTGTTTAATCTCTTCAAGGTTTACTTCATTCCTGTATTTATTTATATCTCCGTCCGGCTCTGTAAGTGTGACTACAACATTAGGATACGAAGCGGCGGGGTACCGGCGAAACTTTGACAATGTGCTGTTTTTAAGATAGTCCGTTGGGGCACTTTTTGCAAAGCTCATGCAAATGAAATCCCTTATGTGGCAATTTAATTGTGTTTCTGCGGCTGGACTCTACTCATAATCTGACTTACGGGATGTATACAAAAAAGATTAAATGTGTGTATGGGTGTATATGTGAGTACGGTTATATGGGGGTTATTTACTAAAACTGTGGAGTGCAAAAATCTGGTGCAGCTCCGCATAGAAACCAATCAGCTTCCAGGTTTCATTGCCAAAGCTTAAAGTGGTTGTAAACTCAACCACACAACTTGCACCTACAGGTAAGCCTAGATTAACCACTTGAGCCCCGGGTCATTGTAAAATGACGGCTTCACGGTGGCTCTGAAAATCCAACAGGACGTCATATGACGTCCTGGATTCCTCCAGCCACTGGCGGGCGCGCAAGCGTTCCTACGGCGGCGCGCGCGCTCCCCGGCGCGTCCCCGAGATGCCGATGCGCGTGCCTGGCGGTCGCGATGTCCGCCAGGTACCCGCGATCGGTAATGACAGAGCAGGGACGTGGAGCTCTGTGTGTAAACACAGAGCTCCACGTCCTGTCAGGGGAGAGAGGAGACCGATCTGTGTCCCTTGTACATAGGGACACAGCATCGGTCACCTCCCCCAGTCACCCCCCTCCCCCCACAGTTAGAACACAATACAGGTACACATTTAACCCCTTCCTCACCCCCTAGTGTTAAACCCTTGAATGCCAGTCACATTTATACAGTAATTAGTGCATATTTATAGCACTGATCGCTGTATAAATGTGAATGATGCCAAAAATGTGTCAAAATTGTCCGATACGTCTGCCATAATGTCGCAGTCCCAATAAAAAAATCGCAGATCGCCGCCATTACTAGTAAAAAAAAAAAAAAAATTAATAATAATAATAATAATTCTGTCCCATATTTTGTAAGCGCTTATTGCGTTTTTTTTTTTTTACCAAAAATATGTAGAAGAATACGTATCGACCTAAACTGAGAATTTTTTTTTTTTTTTTAATTGGGCTATTTATTATAGCAACAAGTAAAAAATATTGAATTTTTTTTCAAAATTGTTGATTTTTTTGTTTATAGCGCAAAAAATAAAAACAGCAGAGGTGATCAAATACCACCAAAATAAACCTCTATTTGTGGGGAAAAAAGGACGCCAATTTTGTTTGGGAGCCATGTCGCACTACCGCGCAATTGTCAGTTAAAGCGACGCAGTGCGGAATCGCAAAAAGGGGCAAGGTCCTTAACCTGCATAATGGTCCGCGTCTTAAGTGGTTAAGCTAATGGAAAATTCCCATGCAAACAGAAAATTCTCTTGCAAAGTCAACAGGTTATTTTCCTTTAGTAACTCATCCTCAGAGAGCCAGTCCTAATTTCCTCTGAACTATCTATCTATCTAGGGATGGGGTTTGGGTTTGCTACTACCAAAAGTTCCCTTGAAAGGTTTCTGGGCCAGAAACAAGGAAACACCTATAATGCAGAGTATAGCCTTTGCCCCTTGTCAATTGAGTTACAAGAGTCAATGTTATGGAATGGATAACCCAGCCTCTTATTTATAAAAGAATGTGCTAACAGCCGCCATATTGTCAGCGTGTTGGGCCTGTTAGGCAGAGCTGGCAGTTCTGTGTAGGGAGAGATACTGCTTTTATTTTCCAATTCTTTTATTTATTATTTTATTTTAGCATTGGTAAGTGACCCCCATGGCAGTGCCCATCTTTCCATGCCTATCGTACTGTTTATTAGTCAGAACTGAATCACACAATTGCCCTCTTCCCCCACCCCATAGATCTCAATGAGGTTTGCTGCAAAGTTCGCAAACTTTGAACTTTGAGCATGGTTCGTAAAACTGTTCAAACATATTTTTTATGGATGAACTGGATGGACTTGTGTCTTTTTTTCAACCTGACTAACTATGTTCATCAATTGAACCCAGGAAGATTCCCTCACTGTCTATCCATCGTTCATCTGTCTGTCTATCATAGTTTCACAGTTCTTCCTAAACTGTTTGAAAAACGTTATACTTTCTAGGGGTTGAAACATCCTAAATATGAAGCTCTACAGCTGATCAATAAGAGGGGGAATTGCCAAAGATCAACATAAATGCAATTTTCTTTACATTATTTGCATTGTTTAATGTCAGTGTGAGCTTCCATGGATGCTTAACCACTACAGATCCGCGCTATCGTCAAAAGACGTCTGCAGCGCGGACCTGAAGTGCAGAGTGGACGTCTTTAGACGTCCTATTGTTTACATTACCCGCGCTGCTGGGGGGCGCGCAGCGGGTAAACACTGTCCCGGCGCATCGCTGGGAAGCCGATGCGTGTACCTGGCGGCCGCGATGTCCGCCGGGTACACGCGATCATCGGTAACACAGCAGGGACGTGGAGCTCTGTGTGTAAACACAAAGCTCCACGTGCTGTCAGAGGAGAGGAGACCGATCTGTGTCCCTTGTACATAGGGAAACAGCATCGGTCACCTCCCCCAGTCACCCCCCTCCCCCCACACAGTTAGAACACACCCAGGGAATACATTTAACCCCTTCCTCACCCCCTAGTGTTAACCCCTTCCCTACCAGTCACATTTATACAGTAATTAGTGCATTTTTATAGCACTGATCGCTGTATAAATGTGAATGGTCCCAAAAGTGTCCGATATGTCCGCCGCAATATCGCAGGCCTGACAAAAAAAATCGCAGATCGCCGCCATTACTAGTACAAAATAAAAAATAAATCATAAATCTATCCCCTATTTTGTAGGCGCTATAACTTTTGCGCAAACCAATCAATAAACGCTTATTGCAATTTTTTTTAACAAAAATATGTAGAAGAATATGTATCGGCCTAAACCGAGGAAAAAAATAAATATATATATTTTTTTAAAAATGGGATATTATTATAACAAAAAGTAAAAAATATTGTGTTTTTTTTTTTTAATTTTCTGTCTTTTTCTGTTTATAGCGCAAAAAATAAAAATCGCAGAGATAATCAAATACCACCAAAAGAAAGCTCTATGTTTGGGGGGAAAAAAAAAAATATAATTTGGGTACAGTGTTGTATGACCGCGCAATTGTCATTCAAAATGCGTCAGCGCTGAAAGCTGAAAATTGGTCTGGGCACGAAGGGGGTTTAAGTGCCCAGTAATGAAGTGGTTAAAGGCAAATCAATCAGCAGAGCCTAAAGGAGCCTGGGGGTTTTACAAAACTTTCCGTATGTCCACTATCAGGCAGCCATCTTTGGTGGTAGACCATTGGGGCACTATATATAAAGGGAAATAAAGCCTGCCTCAAATAGATCATCCATTTCGGGTTTTTCCCCCTGATATGGCCATTTGAATGGTGAGAAAAGGGGTGGAGTCTATATAGAGGGATATTAGTCATGTCTGCCTAGCGCTAAAGAAACAAATACTGGGCCGGATTCAGATAGGAGATACGACGGCGTATCTCCGGATACGCCGTTGTATCTCTGAGTGCGGGCCGTCGTATCTATGCGACTGATTCAGAGAATCAGTTACGCATAGATTTCCCTAAGATCCGACCGGCGTAAGTGTCTTACACCGTCGTATCTTAGGATGCATATTTACACTGGCCGCTAGTTGGCGCTTCCGTATAGTTACGCGATGAATATGCTAATTAGGTAGATACGCCGATTCAGAAACTTACGTCCGGCCGGCGCATCTTTTTACGTCGTTTACGTTAGGCTTTTTCCGGCGTAAAGTTACCCCTGCTATATGAGGGGTATCCTATGTTAAGTATGGCCGTCGTTCCCGCGTAGAATTTTTAAAAATTGGTCGTTTGCGTAAGTCGTCCGTGAATGGGGCTGGACGTCATTTACGTTCACGTCAAAACCAATACGTCCTTGCGGCGTACTTTGGAGCAATGCACACTGGGAAATTCCATGGATGACGCATGCGCCGTTCGTGAAAAACGTCAAATACGTAGGGTCACAGTTAATTTACATAAAACACGCCCACATCATCCCCATTTGAATTAGGCAGGCTTACACCGCCACACATACGTTACACCGCCGTAACTAAGGGCGCAAGTTGTTTCTGCATACGGAACTTGCGCCCTAAGTTACGCCCGCCCATAGATAGAGCATTCTATCTGAATCCAGCCCACTGTCTTCACTGGTAGGCCACAATTGACCAAATCTTCTTAATTTGCCAATAGCCATTAGTGAGTAGAAATATATTATTAATTAGTTATAATTAACTAATGACATGAGGGCATATATATATAAAAATACAAAGAAAAAATCTAGAGGTCATGCTCATAGTGACCAATCAGGGTTTCCCTTTTATTGCCTGTAAAATATAGAACTGGAATGGGATTAGACACTATAAACAAGTTCTACACTTTCGCACACTACCTCTTTTTTCCCCAGTTTTAAAGCATACTGTATGAGTTTTTTGTTTAATGAATATCAGCAACACATAGGACCATTCCAACAGCCTACTTTCCTAAAATGCTTCAAATGAATGTCCCTAATGCAAGCACATTAGTTCACTATAGTATGATCATCTAGATGCCATTAGTGTGGATGATACCACAAAGATAGTATCACCAATACCATCCCTGATGGTATCAGAACCAGAGCTTTTTTTCTCAGAAAATAGGTGCAGGAACTCGACCACGACCCCATTCAGATTTCACAAACAGTAGAATGGTCTTAAAAGGGGCATTAAATACCAGGATTGCATTACATACAGAGTGCAGAGTTCAGGGGGGTTACACACAGAGTGCAGAGCTGTCACTTGTAAACACATAAACCAGACTTCTGTGTTTACAAGTGATTGTGGTGAGCAGGCACCAAAGGGTCTGAGCCAGAGGTGGTGGAACTGAGTTCCCCCAAGTTCCCCCTGAAAAAAAGCCCTGATCAGAACCAAGCACCCCGGTTCCACAAAGCAAGAGACCTCCCCACTAAGCCACCACGTCTCCAAGGACAAGAACTTTATGATTATTACTATTAATTCATAGTATTTAGTATTTACAGAAAAAAAACAGTAGACATAAAAACCCAACAGACAACTGTTTTACAAGACCAAAATAGCAAATACAGACACAACGCTTGATGTTAATTAAAGATTTGAAAACAGATCATAAATGTAGACTGTATAACGTCTTTTTTTATTAAATCAAAGAGAAGGGTACCACCACCAGCCAATCAAAATTATTTTGTTCCTCTGACTTTAATAATGTGAAACCTGATTAGCTGCAGTGCGTTTCTTCATATTGCACAAAGCCATTGTTGCTCGTGGGATCTTAATAAATACACCTGATAATTCTAATATGACATATACATCTTGCATCATTTTATCTTTTAATCCAATACAGATAAATATCAAATTCCGTACTTGCTGACAACTTTTCTTGTTATATTGTGTCACATCCAGATATAAGGCCAGATACACGAGTACGGCATTAAATAATTAACTAACAATTTTTTTATTAATTCTTTCATGTTCCTTATAACAGTGGGCTCGCCAATTGTGACGTTTGATTTTTTTGTATTTATTTTCCTTATTTAGTATTATTATCCTCAAACCAGACAGAAAATGAAATGCCCACCACAGGTCTCCATAATGTTACCAGACATACTACATGATGTCCAACTTCTGTAGTGAAAATCACATTTATAAAATGAATCAACAAGCTTTCTAAGTACATCTCAGCAGAAGTCAAACAAAAATTTCAAAATTGAAAAAATTCAAAACTTGCACAACTTTATTACACCTAAACCATATTGCAATGCACTACATAGCATTACTCAGTTTTAGTGAGTTAACAGAAGCAGCGTTAACCCTCAGGTTAGCAAATTACATCTATCCATTTATAGAGAAAAACTATATGCTGCAGCAGAAGACTTGTAAACATGGGGGGGGTATATATAAAATATTAAGGAAAAATATACACTATATAGCTATAGATATATAGATCTATATCTATCAATCTATCTATCTATCTATCTATCTATCTATCTATCTATCTATCTATCTATCTATCTATCTATATAGCTATGTATAGCTATATATATATATAAATATATAGCAGTAGACTTGTAAAAATGTGGGGGTATATATAAAATATTAGGGAAAATATACAATATATATCTATATATCTATATATATATATCTATCTATATATATATCTATCTATATATATATATATATCTATCTATATATCTATCTATATATATATATATATATATATATATATATATATATATATATATATATATATATATATATATATATATATATATATATATATATATATATATATATATATATATATGAAAAATAAATAAAAATAATAATGCAAATATATATATATATAGATATATATCTATATATAGATAATAATAATAATAATAATAATAATAATAATAATAAATATAAATATATATATATATATATATATATATATATATATATATATATATATATATATATATATTTAAAAAATCCCCTAAATCTGAAGGAAGTGAGTTCAGATTCAGTACTATCCATCACTTAAATGGCATTCATGCATCTCAAATTCATACAAGTGGTAAAAATATTTTTGATAAATATATTTGATACAAAATGAATTACATACTAAATATTGGAATATATGGAATATTTACAAAGTTAAAGCCATATTTTTAATATCAATTATTTAACATATTGGTCTGTTGGTATTATTTCCCCTTTTACGTTAGGGGCTGCATTATTCTTCATATGAATTTTTTAAAGTCAAGTAAGATTTTTTTTTTTTTTTAAAGTGTCAATTGAACAAGTTTCATTTTTTTTTTTAAAACAGGCAATAATAAAACTTACCAAATGAAGAAGACACTTGACCAGCAGAAGAGAAAATAGATGTAGCTCCATTTTTTGCAGTCAGGAGTCTCCTAGATAAATTCTTTAATCTTCATTCTTTACCATAATGACGTTTAATGGGACTCGTTATAAGACACTTATCACGACAACCTAAAAACAAACGCAACACTTGTAACTAGAAAGTAATAATATATGAAACGATCCTCTGGCGTGCAAAATACAGAGGTCTCGCTAAAAAAGCATGCAGAATCTCTAAAATGTAATTACCATGTTCTTGGGATTATGATTCATTTCTGCTTCCAGTTCCAATACAAAAGCGGAAGGTGTAAAAGATTCCTTTGTCAGTGGCAAGAATAAAATTCATCCAACGTCAGCTTTCCAACTTTTCCCCCAAAAAAACTAAAGGTTTTTTTATTTTTTATTATTATTATCTGTTTTGCTAGCTAAAAAGATTCATTGTCAGGGTATTTTCAGGCTCTTTTTAAAGGGTGTTTCCAAAAAGGTGGGCTCTTTTCAGCAGGATGAGACCTAGAGAAGCAGCTGGGTTATAGCAGAGTATTAGAAGAACAGGATTTAGCTCTTGCATCCAGTCTCACTCTAATGGCTAGGCACACCTCCAAGCTTGTAACTGGCAGCAGGCTGGTCCTCTGTGCAGAGCGGTGCTGGGGACTTGGATGCTACATAGATCCAGAGAGTGTCACATCTGACTACAGAGCTGCACAGTCTGACTGCTGCTTTGCTATGCACTTCTCACTTTTTAATTCCCCTCTTAGTCCATGCTGGAGTCTACTGATTAACTGGCATGTGCGGACTGGAGCTGCGCTGTCTGGAGCATCGTGCTCCTGGCAAGGCTGTGATTGGACAACCAGCTCTGCTATGCCTCAGATTGACCAGCTATTGATTTATAGATTTGGCTACCTTGTATTTAAAAAGAAAGAAAAAAGTAACACGAGTTTAAAAAATTAAATCAATAGGGACATTGAATTCATTTTATATACCGTATTTATCGGGGTATTGCGCGCTCTGGCGTATGGCGCGCACCCCTAAAGTGGACCTGCATTCCTGTGGAAAAAATATTTTTGTACTTACAGTTTTGGTGTCTTGCGCGGCGTCCATCGGCGGCCTCGTCGGGTCCGGCGTCCGTCTGCGGCTTCGGGTGTCCTCTTCGTCGGGTCCGGCGTCCTTCTGCGGCGTCCTCCCCGCTTGTTTCCCGCGCCAAGTTTGAATACTGCGCCGGCATATACTGAGCGCAGTACACTCGTGTATAATCGGGCAGGCTCGGCTACTCTCGCGCTCACGTCCTGTACGTCCAGGACGTGAGCGCGAGAGGAGCCGAGACTGCCCAACTATACACGAGTGTACTGCGCTCGGTATATGCCGGAGCAGTATTCAAACTCGGCGTGGGAAAGCAGGTATCAGCGTATATCGCGCACCCACGATTTTGCCCTGATTTTCAGGGCAAAAAAGTGCGTGGTATACGCCAATACGGTATATATATCTATAGATATATCTATAGATATATATAGACAGGGCTTTTTATTCAGCTGAAAGTTGGTGGAACTCAGTTTCACCACCTCTGGCTCAGGCTCTCTGCCTACCACTATCACCTGTAAACACAGAAGTCACCTACTGTACAGTAGAGGTACTAGAGCTGGATGGGTGCATCAGCTTAATACAGCAACAAAGGTAAGATATGTGGACGATGCTGAAGCTTTTAAGGAAGGGGGGTTGCATAGAGAGGTCAGAGCTGAAGATGGGTGAAAGTAGGATGCAGAGGTAAGTGGCTGTGGAAGAAGGCTGAACTCTGCACTCTCTTTGTAGTGCACCCCCGAACTCTGCACTGTATGTAATGCACTCCTGGTGTTTAATGCCCCTTAAGACCCTCCCACTGTTAGTGAAATCTAACCACACTATTAAAGCAGAGTTCCACCCTAAAAACAAAGGGGCAGATCCACAGACAGAGTACGCCGGCGTATCTACTGATACGCCGGTGTACTTTCAAATTACCCGCGTCGTATCTTTGGTTTGAATCCTCAAACCAAGATACGACGGCATCTGGGTTAGATCTGACAGGTATACGTCCTCGTACGCCTTTCGGATCTAAGATGCAATACTTTGGCGTCCGCTGGGTGGCGTTCACGTCGTTTTCCGCGTCGGGTATGCAAATTAGCTATTTCCGTCGATCCACGAACGTACGAGCGGCCGGCGCATTTTTTTACGGCGTCGCTAGTCGGCTTTTTCCGGCGTATAGTTAAAGCTGGTGTTTTGCGGCGTATAGTTAGATTTTCCATGTTAAGTATGGCTGTCGTTCCCGCATCGAAATTTGAATTTATTTTTTTGGCGCAAGTCGTCCGTGAGTCAGGATGGACGTAATTCACGTCTAAGTTAAAAAAATGACGTTGTTGCGACGTCATTTAGCGCAATGCACGGCGGGAAATTTAGAAACGGAGCATGTTGCCTGAGGGCCCGACGTCCTCTAGTGTGCTCTGTGCTCACTGCCAAACACTGTGGAGCTCAATTGGCATTTTCCATTAAACACCAGAATTGGCAGGTCCGCCACTGGTGCCCCATGCTTTTCACAGATGAGAGCAGGTTCACCCTGAGCATATGTGAAAGACGTGGATCTAGAGAAGCCGCGGAGAACTTTATGCTGCCTGTAACATCGTTCAGCATGACCGGTTTGGTGGTGGGTCAGTGATGGTCTGGGGAGGCATAGCCATGGAGGGACGCACAGACCTCTACAGGCTACACAATGGCACCCTGACTGCCATTAGGTATCGAGATGAAATCCTTGGACCCATTGTCAGACCCTACGCTGGTGCAGTGGGTCCTGGGTTCCTCCTGGTGCATGACAATGCCCGGCCTCATGTGGTGAGAGCATGCAGCTAGTTCCTGGAGGATGAAGAAATTTATACCATTGAATAGTCCCCCACGCTCACCTGACCTAAATCCAAAAGAACACCTCTGGGACATTATATTTTGGTCCATCCGGTGCCGCCAGGTTGCACCTCAGTCTGTTCAGGACCTCAGGGATGCTCTGGTCCAGATGTGGGAGGAAATACCCCAGGGCACCATCCATCGTCTCATTAGGAGCATGCCCGGATGTTGTCAGGCATGCATACAAGCACTTGGGGGTCATACAAACTACTGAGGACCATTTTGAGTTGTTGTAATGAAATTTCAGCAAAATAGACTAGCTTGCTGCATAATTTTTTACTTTGATTTTCGGGGTGTCTTTGAATTCAGCCCTCTGTAGGTGGATAATTTTCATTTCCATCAAATAATGTGCCATCCTTTAAATCCTACCACATTACCCAGTCCATATCAGTATAGATATTCAGCATGAGATTTTTGCCTGTTGAGATCTGATATGTTTTCAAAGTGTTCCTTTAATATTTTTGAGCAGTGTATATGTGTTATCGGCTGCCTCCATTCATTTCAATGGCAGCGCACCGTTACTGCACCTATAGAATTTCCGGCTCATTAGTGAAGCATGGTTCGCATAGCTCCCAACTGTCCCCAATTTCGAGAGACTGATTTGGAGCAATGTCCCTCTGTCTCTCTTTTCTCCTCATTTGTCCCTCATTTTGGTCTGATCTATAGAGTTGTATATAAAATGCACTTTGTATCATTCAAAATGTGTTTCCCAGTGCTAAACCTTTCATCCGATTTCTTAATTGCTGCATTTGTCAATTTTAAAAGTCAATATAAATGAATATTAGAGGTAAAAAAAAGCACTTGTGGATTTAATTAACCTTTTTTTTTGGTTATGTCCCCTTTAAGGGGTGTGGCAGGGTGTGTGTTCTATGCCTACATACATTTGCTAGTAGGTGTCCTTCATTCCCATCTCAAAATGTTGGAAGGAAGGGCAGTGGAGGTTCCTGTATCCCAGAATGCACTAGGAATGAATAGAGAACTAGGATAGATCAGCTCCTCCCACTTCCTGTTTGTACAGCGCAGAGGTGGAGATAAGCTTTTTGTGTCGGCAAAGTGCCAGTGCCAGCAAGTGACCACACCATAAAGTATTGGTTTATGGAAATGATGGTGCCAGCAAGTGTCATGATGTTAACCCTTTCATGCTTAAAATCCATATTTTTTGCTAGAAAAATACTTATAACCCCCTAGCATTATATATAACATATATTGAGCGGTCGTGCAACGTTGCACCCAAACAAAATTGACGTCCTTTTCCCCCCCCCACAAATAGAGCTTTCTTTTGGTGGTATTTGATCAACAATTTAGAAAAAAAAACAATATTTTTTTCCTTTTTGCTATAATAAATATCCCCCAAAAATATATATAAAACATGTTTTTTCCTCAGTTTAGGCCGATACGTATTCTTCTACCTATTTTTGGTAAAAGAAAACGCAATAAGCATTTATTGATTGGTTTGCGCAAAAGTTATAGCGTCTACAAAATAGGAGATAGTTTTATGGAATTTTTTTTTTACTACTGTAGTAATGGCGGTGATCTGCGATTTTTATCATGACTGTGACTTTTGACACCATTTTGGGACCATTGTCATTTATACAGCAATCAGTACTATAAAAAATGCACTGATTACTGTAAAAATGACACTGGCATTGAAGGGGTAAACATTTAGGGGGCGCTGAAGGGGTTAAGTGTGACCTAGGGAGTGCTTCTAACTGTTAGGGGGCGTGGCTTGCCATGACACGTCACTGATCGCTGTTCCCGATGACAGGGAACAGACGATCAGTGACATGTCACTAGGAAGAACGGAAAGATGTTGTGTTTACACTGATCACGGGACACCGGCGGACATCGAGTACGCGGGTTCCGCAGGCACGGTCACGGTCTCGGAGCTCACTGGTGGCGCCCGCGCGAACACACGGCCAGCAAATTAAAGGGGACGTATATATATACGCCCACTTGCCCAGCTGTGCCATTCTATCAACGTAAATCTGCGTGCGGCGGTCCTTAAGCGGTTAATGTACAAATCCAGACTTCAGATCCTGACTTTGGGCTTGGTTCTTGCCAATCCGGCCAACCGGACCTTACTATAGTCAGTCCATTACAGAATTTGACCTTAATTGCAGTCTGTGAGGCATGGGAGGGCAGGCCAAGGCATCAAAGTCAAACTTACCACATGTTAAGCAAAAGATTTTGGTTAAATCATTTTTTTTTTCAAAATCATAAAAATTGTGGTATTTAATGCAAGAGTGAGCATATACAGTATGGGTATTGATTATAATCACATTATGGATGTATTTCCCATAATTTTTTTTATATATATATATATATATATATATATGGACCTTTTTATTCTATGAAGAGCTTTGTATATTTAAGGGAGACTTTTTAACCACTAGAGGGCCGCGCTATAGACGAAAGACGTCCACAGCGCGGCTCTCAAGTGCCGAGTGGACGTCTTTAGACGTCCTATTGTTGTCATTCCCTGTGCGCGCCGCTGGGGGCGCGCAGCGGGGAAACAACGTGCCCGGCGCATCGCTCGGGAGCCGATGTGAGTGCCTGGCGGCCGTGATGTCCGCCAGACACCCGCGATCGTCGGTGACAGCAGGGACGTGGAGCTCTGTGTGTAAACACAGAGCTCCACGTGCTGTCAGGGAGAGAGGAGACCGATCTGTGTCCCTTTACATAGGGACACAGCATCGGTCACCTCCCCCAGTCAGTCCCCCTCCCCCCACACAGTAAGAACACACCTAGGGAATACATTTAACCCCTTCCTCACCCCCTAGTGTTAACCCCTTCACTGCCAGTCACATTTATACAGTAATTAGTGCATTTTTATAGCACTGATCGCTGTATAAATGTGAATGGTCCCAAAATTGTGTCAAAAGTGTCCGATACGTCCGCCGCAATATCGCAGGCCTGACAAAAAATCGCAAATCGCCGCCATTACTAGTAAAAAAAAATAATAATTATAAATCTATCCCCTATTTTGTAGGCGCTATAACTTTTGCGCAAACCAATCAATATACGCTTATTGCGATTTTTTTAAACAAAAATATGTAGAAGAATACGTATCGGCCTAAACCGAGGGAAATTTTTATTTTTTTAAAAAAAAATTGGGATATTATTATAACAAAAAGTAAAAAATATTGTGTTTTTTTTCAAAATTTTCTGTTTTTTTTATGTTTATAGCGCAAAAAATAAAAATCGCAGAGGTGATCAAATACCACCAAAAGAAAGCTCTATTTGTGGGAAAAAAATTATAGAAATATAATTTGGGTACAGTGTTGTATGACCGCGCAATTGTCATTCAAAATGGGTCAGCGCTGAAAGCTGAAAATTGGTCTGGGCACGAAGGGGGTTTAAGTGCCCAGTAATGAAGTGGTTAAGGGCTCTAATGGATTTATATCTCTCTATTCTTTATCTTGGGACCACATGATGAATAACGGTTGGCACAGTCCCTAATGCAGGATGAGCTACAAATGTGTCTAGATCTATTTTAGGTGCCTCCTGCCTTTCAATTCAATGAATAGATGTGAGTCCTTAAGGCAAACGTAAGAATAATGTCTGTAGAAGGGGGAAGGGTTGACCAAAGTAACTGATCTCAGCCCTGGAGGCGACCAAGCATTTGACATGTATTTTATCATTGCAGCTTCCACCAGTCTCCATCGCTGGATGAGCTTTTGAGAGTAAACTCCAGTTTTGCTGAAAATTGATTTGTGCAGAACTCCAGGCAATTATGGTAATTTTAGGAACTTGGTTATATGTCTCATATGCACTATATTGCCAAAAGTGTAGGGAGTCGGCACGCCTGCCTTTACACGCACATAAACTTTAATGGCATCCCAGTCTTAGTCCGTAGGGTTCAATATTGAGTTGGCCCACCCTATAACAGCTTCAACACTTCTGTGAAGGCTGTCCACAAGGTTTAGGAGTGTGTCTATGGGAATGTTTGATCATTCTTCCAGAAGTGCATTTGTGAGGTCAGGCACTGCTTTTGAACCAGAAGGCCTGGCTCGCAGTCTCCGCTCTAATTCATCCCAAAGGCGTTCTATCGGGTTAAGGTCATTTTTTTATGTCTGGTGCCAAGTGGTCTCAGTGTACGTCAGGCAGGCTCTGTCCGGCTCAGGGCCCCCACTACACGTCTCCTATACTAACACAGGAGGCTGTTTGGAGGGGCTGGAAGTCTTACCTTCTTTTGCTTTTATGCTATGATCAATCATGCTACTACTCGGGTTCTAGTCTGTGAGTATTATTCTGTTGAACTCACTCTTTTGCTAATTGTAATATTAAATATGACTGATATATACAAATAATATGTTCATATTAATGTGATACCATTCTTTTTTTCCTAGACCACACCATTATCACATTGCAGAGATTTTCCCTGAGGAAGGAATATTAGAACTCTGATGCCGCGTACACACGATCATTTTTCGGCATGAAAGAAAACTTTGTTTTTCAGCATGTCCAAAAAACGATGTTTTTCCAACTTCATCATTAAAAACGACGTTGCCCACACACCATCGTTTTTCAAAAATGATGAACAAAACGCAGTGACGTACAACACGTACGACGGCACTCTGAAGGGGAAGTTCTATTCGCCTTTGGGCTGCTTTAGCTGATTCCGTGTTAGTAAAAGACAATTCGCGCTTTTTTGTCTGTTACAGCGTGATGAATGTGCTTACTCCATTATGAACGGTAATTTTACCAGAACGAGCGCTCCCGTCTCATAACTTGCTTCTGAACATGCGAGGGTTTAAAACGTTGTTTTAGCCCACACACGATCATTTTTTACAACCCGAAAAACTACATTTTTTAAAACGACGTTAAAAAACGCAGCATGTTCGATTTTTATTTTTGTCGTTTTTCAGAAACTGAAAAACGATGTGCAGCCCACACACAATCATTTTAAATGACGTTTTTAAAAACGATGTTTTCTTTCATGCCGCAAAATTTTTTAGGTGGTACTGGTAACTCAAATTCTTTATTTTCTCAGCAACAAAAGTGCCCATGGAAATTATTTTCTCTAGTTGGAGCTAATAGATTGTAATTCTTATTCTGCTATCTTTAGGTATACACTGAATCTGCAGATATGTAAATACTGATATACCTGCAAGGAAATCCATCCAACTTTGATAGTAAGGTACCTTCCCACTTCAGAGACAATTTAATATTGTAGAAAAACTTGACATTTCTGCTGAACTATGACTACAGTGCCACCTGGTGGCAAAAATTAGGTACTACATACAGTATATCTGTTTTGATGTTAAGCCAATCACTTAAAATACATACACTTTTATTCTCATTAGCTATTGAACCTCTAGTAGAAAGTATACATTCTAATCCTGATATCAGCGGTATTAAAATAGGTAAATTTGAACACAAGATAGGACTTTTTGCAGATGATAGAATTCTTTCACTGACAAATCTGAATACATCCTTATTTGCTGTTCAAAATATACTAGAATGTTATGGTAATGTGTCCTACTACAAGGTCTACCACCACAAATGTTATGGAAGAAAGAAGACTGCCGCTCAAGGTGAGTGCAATAAGCAATCAATGTCCTCTCAGAAACCGTGGGTGCTGGCAATGCACGAGGCAAAAAGTGGGAGAAAGGGTATATGGACAGCCGCACACCAAAAATAACCGTAGAAGGTAGCCTTTATTGGTGGAAAAGGATAAAAGCACTACAAAACACAGCAAGCAGTTGGATATACCGTGTTTCCACAAAAGTAAGACCTACCCGAAAATAAGCCCTAGCGTTATTTTTCAGGAGGGCTGCAATATAAGCCCTACCCCGAAAATAAGCCCTAGTTTAAAATGCATGTACAATCCTATAATCCTCCCTTTTACAGTAGTATATAATGTACAATGTGTGTGTTTCTATAATATAATCGCGGGGAAGAGAGCTCTGGCGGGTCACAGAAGCGCAGAGCAGCGCTGTAATGAAGGTATTTGGCACAATAATATTACAGAAACACACACATTGTACATTATATAATACTGTAATAGAGTAACACGGTATATAGCTGACGCGTTATGCACTGAGGTCTAGTGCTTAGTCATAGCTATGACTAAGCACTAGATCTCAGTGCGAAACGCGTCAACTATATACTGTGTATTTTTGAGCGTTTTTAAACATCTGGCTCTTTTACAGCTCAAGGCTGGAGCTTCAGAACACACTGGTCCTGTTTTTTTTTTTGCAGCTTAAAAACGGCTCAGCCATCTACAGCTCAAAAACATCATGGTGGGCATGAGGCCATAGACTAACATGGAGAGCCGTTTTTAAGCTGCAAAAAAAGTTCAGAAAGTGGCTGTAAAAACGTCCATGGAAATGAAGCCTTAGCGGCGCACAGCAATTTTTTTACTGGTATAAACTATACATATATTTAGCAATTAAATAGCATTTCTAATCATATGAAGTTAATCACAAGAGTCCCCCTTTACATCAGAGTCCACAGAATTCCCCTTTTACATCTGAATCCGCAGAGTTCCCTTACACTGTAAGGGGGGACTATGCAGACTCTGATGTAAGGGAGAACTCTGGGGACTCTGACAAAGGGGATGCTCTGGGAACCCTGATTTAAGGGGGGACACTGTGGCCCTTGGAGTAAAGGGGAGCTCTGAAGTAAGGGGTGCTCTGAGAACATTGATTTACCTTAGTGTGCTCTCTCAGAGGCAGGAGAGAGAAGGGGGAGGGGGGGTGAGAGACTTCTGTCACAGATAGGGATGGATGGTGAGCTCACTCACCCCTTGACAGTCAGCACCTCTCATCCAGATGTATTTGAGGCTGCTGGACTTAAAATTTCTGGCCCCAACTTTCCTTTTTCTGAGGCACAGTTCCGGGGACTGGCGTGTGGGCAGACACAGAGGAGGCGGGGATTGTTAGTGCTGGATTTTGGGCAGTATGAAAAGAGTGTAACAGATACTCTTGGCTATTACAACTGTAGCCAGCAACCCTGCTGGGAGGCCAGAGTCCAGTCTGAATAGTGTGTCCGGGTTTCAGGCAGTTTGAAACCCGGACACATGATTACAAACCCGAACTGTCTGGGTGAATCCCAGACAGGTGGCAACCCTGTCTCCATGCCACCCCCCTATGTGCCATGGATAGATTCATGCATAGCATCCACCCCTTATTCATGCGCCGGCCCATTTCAGGGCACCAGGCACAAAAATTACAGCAGCCAAGTTTTTTTTGAAGCACCTGATTAGAGCCAGAGGCTCTAATAGGCTTCAAAATAGGATGGGCTTGGGTCACAGCGAATGCAAACTGAGCCCACCCAGGTGTGTTACAACAGCGAATTAATATTCGCTGTCGAAACATTATTCCTCAATCCGGACAATCAGAAGCGGGTGTGAGACCTGTTTTCCGATTGGCCAAAAAGAGAAGACTCTGAGGAGGAGGGAGGAAACGGAAGCTGCCGCTGCGATGACCTCTGGAGAGCAGGAGAATGGGAGGCCGCCGAGCAGAGGAAGCCGGCACCAAGCAGGGGAAGCCGCCGGTGATGGGGTAGGTGCTACCGACCAGGGAAGGGGATTTATACTGTTTGCCGCCCCCCCCCCCCCCCCCAAAAAAAAATGATGCCGGCCGCCACTGGTTGCAATGTCTGTAAGAGTACTAGATTATTGTAAAATTAGAATGTCAACAGGCGAATGGTTCACTAAAGGATACAGCTTATATAAATACCGACCTATCCATATTAAGTACATAGGGCCAGATTCAGATACAATGGCGTATCTTTTGGCCGGCGTAGCGCATCCCATTTGCACTACGCCGACGTAACATAGTGAGGCAAGTACAGTATTCACAAAGCACTTGCTCCGTAAGTTACGTCGGCGTAGCGCAAATGGGCCGGCGTAACCCCGCCTAATTCAAAGTAGGCATGTAGGGGGCGGGCTACATTTAAATTAACCCTGACCCCATGTAAATGAGGGGCGTTCGTACGGCGCATGCGCACGCATGCTCAGAATCACGTTGCAAATACTCCCTACGTAACGACGTTGGCTCAATTCTTTCGACGTGAACATAACCTACGCCCAGCCCCATTCACGTACACTTACGCAAACGACGTAAAATACGACGGCTGTTCCGTCGTCCATACCTTGCATGGGCTGCGCCATCTTTTTGGTGGTTTATCTTTACGCCGGCGTATGTCTTGCGTAAATGGCGTATCTTACTGCGATGGGCGTACGTACGCTCGTGAATCGGCGTATCTTGCTCATTTATGTATTCGACGCGTAAATCCACGTACACGCCCCTAGCAGGCCAGCGTAAATATGCACATAAGATACAACGGCGTAGGAGACTTACGTCGGTCGTATCTTGGCCAAATTTAAGCGTATCTGGTTTCCAAAATACGCTTAAAGATACGACGACGCGCATTTGGACTTACGGCGGCGTATCTACTGATACGCGTCGTAAGTCTTTCTGAATCCAGCTAATAGTACTTAATAAATTTAGCAAAAGTACCCACCTGAAAGATCTAGATCCTAATAAGGATATTGATATCCCCACTGAAATATGGCAATACCTTACACTACAAAAAAAAAAACAGATGAAGAAAGGGAATACTATTATTCTATAGCCTTTGAGCAGCTCCCCATATAGAATATAAAAACCCCAACCTGACCAAATGGGAAAAAGATCTCTCAATTATTGTTACAAAAGAACAATGGAAGAAATCTATATGGATTACTAACAAAGCCTCCTCTGGCACCGACCATTGGGACAATTCACAAAAAATACTAAACAGGTGGTACCATCCGCATCCCCTATATGTTGGAGCCTGGTGTAATGAACAAATAGGTACCGTATATACTCGAGTATAACCGTCTCGAATATAAGCCGAGGCACCTAATTTTACCACAGAAAAATGGGAAAACGTATTGACTCGAGTATAAACCTAGGGTGTCCATCTGCATGCCTCACTGTGCCTCACTTTGCCTTACTGTGTCCATGTGCATGCCTCACTGTGCCCATGCCTCACTGTGTCCATGCCTCACTGTGCCCATGCCTCACTGTGTCCATGCCTCACTGTGTCCATGCTTCACTGTGCCCATGCCTTACTGTGTCCATGCCTCACTGTGTCCATGTCTCACTGTGCCGCTGCCTCACTGTGTCCATGCCTCACTGTGTCCACGCCTCACTGGGTCCATGCCTCACTGTGCCCATGCCTCACTGTGCCCATGCCTCACTGTGCCCATGACTAGACTGACATTTTAACATGGGAGTCTATGGAACAGCTACATGTGTGCCAAGTTTGGGGTCCAGAGGACCTACGACCGACCGGTAGCGGGTCCCCAAATTCATCGGAGAAATTACCATTTAACATGGGAGTCTAAGGAAGGGGTACCCGGCTTTGAAAAAATCGCTGCTCCCCGGCCGTAGGTCTCCTGGTCAACAAACTTTGCACACTTGTAGAGGAAGAGTGGGGCTACATGTGTGCCAAGTTTGGGGCCCAGAGGACCTACGGCCGGCCGTTATCTGGTACCCAAATTCCGGTAGATCAGGCGCAAAAAGGTGACTCGAGTATAAGCCGAGGGGGGCATTTTCAGCACAAGAAAATGTGCTGAAAAACCCGGCTTATACTCGAGTATATACGGTAACCTTTATTATACCTTATGGTCATGTAAAAACCTACTCAGTATTTTGAAAGTTCTTCTCCTCCTTAATAACTACCCTTAGAGCGTGTACACACGATTGGTCCATCCGATGAGAATGGTCTGATGGACCGCTTTCATCGGTCCAAACCAATCGTGTGTGAGCCCCATCGGTTAGTTGACCTTCGGTCAAAAAAATAGGAACTTGCTTTAAAATTGAACCGATGGACACCTAACCGATAGGTGAAAACTGATCGTTAGTATGCAAAAGCATCGGTTAAAAACCTGCGCATGCTCAGAATCAAGTCAAGTCAACGCATGCTTCGAAGCATTGAACTTCGTTTTTTTCAGCACTTCGTTGTGTTTTAATTCACCGCGTTCTGACACGATCGGTTAATTAACCGATGGTGTGTAGGTGCGATGGACCATCAGTCAGCTTCATCGGTTAACCAATGACAACGGTCCTTCGGACCGTTCTCATTGGATGGAGTGATCGTATGTATGAGGCCTAACTGGCAACTTATTAAAACGAACTCCCAATATGGCACTACTAGGAATAAATCTTGAAAAGTATCCATTAAACTATAGAACAATTATAGTACATATACTAATAGCGGCAAGACTTACTATAACTAGCCTATGAAAATCTAAAGAAACTCCTAACATAACAAATGTTATGATCAGACTCAGGCTCCATTCACATCTATGCGACAACGGCGTACGCGGCGTATTTTGCCCGCGAGTGTGAAACTTTTTTTTTTTTACAAAGCATTCCCATTGCTGTCAATGGGCGAACGCCAATGTCGCCTGAAAAAATGGGTCCGGGACTTTTTTTCAGGCGACAGGCGTTCGGCGTCTATGAGATGTGAACCATCTCCATAGACAGCAATGGGAATTCTCCCCTCTAGCGGCAGAAGCGTCCGGCGTCGGGCTAAATAATCCACTAAATATTTAAAAAACTGTGAACCTGATGGTGACAACAGTATTCTGATATAGTGATTCCAGTACAACATCAATGTTTTTTCTTCTTCTTTCTTCCATGTTAATGATAAGATCTTGGGGGTTAAACTCTGCCTACAGATAGGTCCCGTTAGGGGTAGGCGGAAATTTACTAACAAGAATTTGGACACTACCTTGTATGTTTCGTCTTGTTCCTTGGTCTTTAATAAATGTGTAATACTGTACCAGACAATATTACATTGTGGTACAGAAATATCTTATGCTATAACTGTTGAAATGTATCAATACATATAATAAAATACATACACTTTGACATGGTATTGGATTTTAAAGGTCATTATCATCTTTCATTAACAAAATACCTTGTGAACCTGCCATGAGGATTCTTCTTTAACCACTTCCATACTGGGCACTTAAACACCCCTCCTGCCCAGAGCAATTTTCAGCTTTCAGCGCTGTCACAATTTGAATGACAATTACTCAGTCATGCAACACTGTACCCAAATTATTTTTTTGTCCTTTTTTTCCCACAAATAGAGCTTTCTTTTGGTGGTATTTGATCACCTCTGGGTTTTTTATTTTTTGCGCTATTAATGAAAAAAGACCGAAAATTTGGAAAAAAAAATGATTTTTTCTTAGTTTCTGTGATAACATTTTGCAAATTATTAATATTTCTTCATAAATTTTGGCCACAATTTATACTGCTACATGTCTTTGATAAAAATAACCCAAAATTTTTGGAAATTATTTGGTCTGTGTGAAAGTTTTAGAGTCTACAAGCTATAGTGCAAATCATAAAAAATTGTCACATCTGATCACACCTGATGTACTGAAGGCCTATCTCATTTCTTGGGACCCTAACAAGCCAGGAAAGTACAAATGCCCCCAAAATAACCCCTTTTTGGAAAGTAGACATTCCAAGGTATTTATTAAGAGGCATGGTGAGTTATTTGAAGTTGTGTTTTTTTCCCACAATTCTTTGCAAAATTAAGATTTTTATTTTTCATTTAAAACATTTCTCAAAATTGTCATTGTAATAGCTTATTTCTCTCACATGGCATGTGCATACCACAAATGACACCCCAAAATACATTCTGCTACTCCTCCTGAGTAAAACGATACCCCATGTGTGAGACTTTTTCACTGCCTGGCCACATACGGAGGCCCAACATGCAGGAAGCGCCATCAGGGGTTTTAGGAGCATAAATTGCACATCTAACTAGTTGACTACCTATTACACTTTTGAAGGCCCTGGAACACCAGGACAATGGAATTACCCACAAAGTGACCCCATTTTGGAAAGCTAATACCCCAACGTATAATCTATGAGGCATAATGAGTCTTTTGAACGGTTTATTTTTTTCCAGCAGTTTTTGGAAAATGTGGAAAAAAAATGAAAACGCATTTTTTTTACACAAAGTTGTCCATTGATAAGATATTTCCAACACATAGCATGTACATACCACAAATGACACCCCAAAATACATTCTGCTACTCCTCCTGAGTAAAACGATACCCCATGTGTGAGACTTTTTCACTGCCTGGCCACATACGGAGGCCCAACATGCAGGAAGCGCCATCAGGGGTTTTAGGAGCATAAATTGCACATCTAACTAGTTGACTACCTATTACACTTTTGAAGGCCCTGGAACACCAGGACAATGGAATTACCCACAAAGTGACCCCATTTTGGAAAGCTAATACCCCAACGTATAATCTATGAGGCATAATGAGTCTTTTGAACGGTTTATTTTTTTCCAGCAGTTTTTGGAAAATGTGGAAAAAAAATGAAAACGCATTTTTTTTACACAAAGTTGTCCATTGATAAGATATTTCCAACACATAGCATGTACATACCACAAATGACACCCCAAAATACATTCTGCTACTCCTCCTGAGTAAAACGATACCCCATGTGTGAGACTTTTTCACTGCCTGGCCACATACGGAGGCCCAACATGCAGGAAGCGCCATCAGGGGTTTTAGGAGCATAAATTGCACATCTAACTAGTTGACTACCTATTACACTTTTGAAGGCCCTGGAACACCAGGACAATGGAATTACCCACAAAGTGACCCCATTTTGGAAAGCTAATACCCCAACGTATAATCTATGAGGCATAATGAGTCTTTTGAACGGTTTATTTTTTTCCAGCAGTTTTTGGAAAATATGGAAAAAAAATGAAAACGCATTTTTTTTACACAAAGTTGTCCATTGATAAGATATTTCCAACACAT
Organism: Rana temporaria; assembly: GCF_905171775.1. Lineage (NCBI taxonomy): Eukaryota > Metazoa > Chordata > Amphibia > Anura > Ranidae > Rana > Rana temporaria. The sequence goes on along the minus strand of NC_053494.1, from coordinate 197,043,021 downwards.
AGCATGTACATAGCAAAAATTACACCCCAAAATACATTCTGCTACTCCTCCTGAGTAAAATGATACCCCATGTGTGAGACGTTTTCACTGCCTGGCCACATACGGAGGCCCAACATGCAGGAAGCGCCATCAGGGGTTTTAGGAGCATACATTGCACATCTAACTAGTTGACTACCTATTACACTTTTGAAGGCCCTGGAACACCAGGACAATGGAATTACCCACAAAATGACCCCATTTTGGAAAGCGAACACCCCAACGTATAATCTATGAGGCATAATGAGTCTTTTGAATGGTTCATTTTTTTCCAGAAGTTTTTGGAACATGTGGAAGAAAAATGAAAACGCATTTTTTTTACACAAAGTTGTATGTTTCTAAGATATTTCCAACACATAGCATTTAGATAGCAAAAATTACACCCCAAAATACATTCTGCTACTCCTCCTGAGTACAACAATACCACATGTGTGAGACTTCTACATAGCCTGACCACATACAGAGATCCAACATGCAAGGAACACCGTCAGGTGTTTCAGAGACACATAGTATGCACATACCAAGAATTACACCTCAAAATACATTATGCTGAGCAAAGCGTAAACAAAAGATTACCTGTGGTAATAGTAGCGCAGTTCTACAGCAGGATAGCACTGGTCCAGGCAGCAGGCAGGGACTTGGTCAGCAACGTCCAGGCAGGGATACTGTCCCGTCAGGGTTAGTGCAGGTGGTCAGTTCATGCAACAGGCAGAGGCATGATGGCATAGGTCCTACAGGCAGCAGGCATAAGTAGGGCCTCGTTCAGGACAGAATGGGGACAGGGGTAGAGGCTTCTCCCACCCAAATCTCTTTGAAGCCTCCGGGCAACCAGACCCTAATCTAGGATGAGAAAACAAAAAAGTTTTCTTCATCCAGAAAAACTTTTCTGGCGCCCCTCACATATGTGAGACCCCTGTGTTCCCACTAGTTCAGTAGCAGGGTACAAGATCAGTCCATGAGGCAGGCAAAAACATGGTCAAACAGTCCGAGGTCAGTTCCAGATCAGGCAGAGGCAGTACAGAATCGTTAGGCAGAAGAATGGTCGAAAAAACAGTCCAGGGTCAATTCCAAATCGGGCAGAGGCATTACAAAATCGTTAGGCAGAATCGTGGTCAAAAAACAAGCCGGGGTCAGTTCCATATCGGGCAGAGGTATTACAAAATCATTAGGCAGAATCGTGGTCAAAAAACAAGCCGGGGTCAGTTACAGAGCAGGCGGTGGCATAAGGGGTGTGAAGGTGTGTGAAGGCAGGAACGGAGGATTAATACTTTAGTTTGGTGTGGTAACGGCGAAAACAGTTAATTATACAGAGGCCTGGTTGGGAAGGACAATCCACACAATGGAAAGATGTGTCTCGTCTGACTCCATCACTGGCGCATACCTTGCATTTTTTTTGACGTCGTCGGCCTGTTTCTGTGGGAGGGATTTTATCGGGAAAATGACGTTCGGCGAGACGACTTAAAACATCAGATCGGATGGTTTGGGGTGGGCCGTTCGGGAAAATAAGGGCAGTGATAAGGTCCTCTTGGTAGCCAAGGAACTGTTTGGGGTTTTGGGTGGAGTTGCTGTAAATTACATAAGAATTGTATATGGCCAATTGAAAAAAATAAATGGCAACTTTTTTGTACCAATGGTACGTTCTTCTTGTAGCAAGATAGGGTTCAAGCATCTGGTCGTTGAAGTCGACCCCCCCCATAAACAAATTATAGTCCTGGATGCAAGTGGGCTTTCGGATGGTGGTGCCACGCCTTCTGCGGGTTTCAACGACGGTATCATTATGGATGGAAGATAGCATGTACACGTCTCTTCTGTCCTTCCACTTCACCGCCAGAACCGCATTGTTACGCAGACTTGCTGATTCTCCTCTTTTCAGCGTTGTGTTCACCAGGCTTTGAGGAAAGCCTTTCCTATTGTTTCTGACGGTGCCACATGCTGGCGTCTGCTTCCGGTGCAGGTTGTGGAACAGGGGAAGAGAGGTGTAGAAATTATCTACGTATAGATGATAGCCTTTTTCCAATAGGGGGTTAATGAGTTCCCAAACAATTTTGCCACTTGATCCCAAGTAGTCTGGGCAATTAGGGGGATTGAGCTGGGTGTCCTTGCCTTCGTATACTCTGTAGGCATACAGGTATCCTGTGACTCGGTCACACAATTTGTAGACCTTCACGCCATAGCGGGCTCTTTTGCTGGGGATGAATTGCTTTATTTGTAGTCTGCCACTAAATTTAACAAGCGATTCATCCACACAGATGTGTTGGTCCGGGGTATATAATTGGGGGAATTTTTCTGAAAAATAATTCAGTAAGGGCCGAATTTTGAAAAGTCTGTCATGTTCTGGATGATTTCGGGGATGGCTCTGGGTATTGTCGTTGAAATGTAGGAATCTCATTATGGCAAAGTATCGGGATCTGGGCATTACGCTGGAAAAGATGGGCATGTGGTAGATCGGGTTTTTGGACCAAAAGGCACGGTAAGTGTTTTTTGGGTTGAGTCCCATACAAAATGTTAGGCCTAAAAAAATTTTAAACTCCTCCACCGTAAGGTCTCTCCACTGGAAGGGACGGGCATGGTATGACGTGGGATTATTTTCAATAAATTGCTGTGCAAATCGGTTGCACTGGGCCACAATTTCGGATAGCATGTCCTCTGTAAACATGAGGTTAAAATAATTGATTGGTGAAAAATTCTCTGTGTCCACTTGGATTCCTGGCTGGGCCGTGAAAGGGGGAATGTTGGCTTCTCCTGAATTAGGAGGAAGCCACAAGGGGTTCTGAAGGGCATAGGGAAGGCTGGCATGGGTCCTGGAAGTTTGTTGCCGAGGCACTGCGGTGCTGGCGGATGGCCCTGCAGTGCTGGCGGATGGCCCTGCAGTGCTGGCGGATGGCACTGCGGTGCTGGTGGATGGCACTGCCTCCTCACTAGAACGCCTTCGTTTAGCCGGCCGGCTATCTTCCTCCTCTGAGTCACTCAGTGTTCCGCTACTGAGGGCGGGCTCATAATTGACGTCCAACTCAGAATTTGAATTTGAAAGGGACTCTGAAAGAGAGAGCTCCCCGTTGCTCTCGTCGGGGGCAGAAATGATTTGGAATGCCTCCTGAAGGGAATAGGACCTTTTGGACCTTTTGGACATGGTTGCTGATGCAACTGCACAGGTGTGTGCTAAGCCTTCACTGATGGGCACTGATGAGGTGGAGAAGATCGGCACTGATGAGGTGGAGCAGATGGGCACTGATTGGCGGAGCAGATGGGCACTGATGAGACGGCACAGATGTGCACTGATAATGCTGCACAGATGTGCACTTATAATGCTACACAGATGGGCACTGATTGGCACAGGTGGGCACTGAGGTGGCACTGATGTGGCGGCACAGGTGGGCACTGATGTGGCGGCACAGGTGGGCACTGATGTGGCGGAACAGGTGGGCACTGATTGGCAGCACAGGTAGGCACTGATAATGCTGCACAGATGTGCACTAATAATGCTGAACAGATGTGCACTGATAATGCTGCACAAATGGGCACTGATTGGCACAGGTGGGCACTGATGTAGCGGCACAGGTGGGCACTGATGTGGCGGCACATGTGGGCACTGATGTGGCGGCACAGGTGGGCACTGATGTGGCGGCACAGATGTGCACTAATTGGCGGCACAGATGTGCACTGATTGGCGGCACAGGTAGGAACTGATTTGGCGGCACAGGTGGGCACTGATGTGGCGGCACAGGTGGGCACTGATGTGGCGGCACAGGTGGGCACTGATGTGGCGGCACAGGTGGGCACTGATGTGGCGGCACAGATGTGCACTGATTGGCGGCACAGGTAGGAACTGATTGGCGGCACAGGTAGAAACTGATTGGCGGCACAGGTGGGCACTGATGTGGCGGCACAGGTGGGCACTGTTGTGGCGGCACAGGTGGGCACTGATGTGGCGGCACAGGTGGGCACTGATGTGGCGGCACAGGTGGGCACTGATGTGGCGGCACAGGTGGGCACTGATGTGGCGGCACAGGTAGGAACTGATTGGCGGCACAGGTGGGCACTGATGTGGCGGCACAGGTGGGCACTGATGTGGCGGCACAGGTGGGCACTGATGTGGCGGCACAGGTGGGCACTGATGTGGCGGCACAGATGGGAACTGATTGGCGGCACAGGTGGGAACTGATTGGCGGCACAGGTAGCAACTGATTGGCAGCACAGGTAGCAACTGATTGGCGGCACAGGTGGGCACTGATTGGCACTGATGAGGTGGCAAAGGGATGGCACTGTATGTTCAACACGGATGGCACTGGGATGGCACTGGGATGGCACTGGGATGGCACAGGGATGGGCACTGGGATGGCACTGGGATGGGCACTGGGATGGGCACTGTAAACGGGCACTTTTCACAGTAATCACAGTAATCAGACCTTCTCTCTCCTCACACGCGCTGTCTGTGTGAGGAGGGAGAGGCGGCAATGAGAGATGATCTCATATGTTTACATTTGAGATCATCTCTCATTGGCCACACAGATCGCATCGCAAACGGCCACTCTGATTGGCCGTTTGCGGCGATCTGTAATTGGCTGTGTCCAGGGGACACGGCCAACACAGAATTTCCCCGCAGCGCGGGGAACGAACAAACAGGAGGATGTCAAATGACGTCCTCTTGGATTTTGAGGCCCGCGCTGAAGCCGTCATTCGGCTATAGCGCGGGCCGGAAGAGGTTAAAGGGGTTGTAAAGCTTCCTGTTTTTTCACCTTAATGCATACTATGCATTAAGGTGAAAAAATAGCTTGCAGTGCCGAGCCCCCGTTTTACTTACCTGAGCCCCGAATTTTCGAGGGCGCAATCCTGCTTCGTTCTCCCCATGGCTGATCGGCTCTTCATTGGATAGATTGATAGCAGCACAGCCATTGGCTCCCATTGCTGGTAATTAAATCCAATGACGCAGCCACCGGGGGGCGGGCCGAGTCATAAAATTGGCGATTGTATGACACGGAGGCACGCCCACAAGGCAACATCCTCGGGAGAGAGCTTCCCAGAGGGGGTTAGCTCTTGTGGGGAGGAGCCGCGAGAGCCACTGTGGGACCCCAGAAGAGGACGATCGGGGCCACTCCTTTCAAAATGAACTGCACAGTGGAGGTAAGTATAACATGTTTGTTATTTTAAAAAAAAAAGTGAACATTTAGTGTCACTTTAAAGTGACTGTAAACCCAACCAGAAAACTTGCATCTACAGGTAAGCCTAGATTAAGGCTTACCTGTACAGGTAGGTGGAAGAAATATCTCCTAAACCTCCATGGTTTAGGAGATATTTACAGTAATTGCAGGCACCGATGTCTACGGCACATGCGGTCCATAGACAACGGCGCAGGGCGCACTGAAAGTGCAGTTTTTCTGAATGGCATAACCTGGGTTAATGCCGTATTCCCGCATCATCGCCGCTCCTCGCAGATACAGGAAGTATCTGCGAGGGGACATGGCGGCAGCGGCAGGGAACAAGGAGGACTTCGGGGGCTTCGATTTCAGGTAAGTGCCACATAATGAGCTAGTATGCTATGCAGGTTTTCTTCCCCCCGTTTTTCGTGGGGGGGTGGCTTACTTCGTCTTTAAGTACTTCCTCGGTGATAACACTCTGTCTCTGTTTTAATTGCTCTCCTGCTTTGTTAATCTTTCACACGGGCTCCTGATAGTTAGCTGTGATTGCCCAGAGCCGCAATGACGTCACTTACACGCATCCACGTGGGAGCCGCCAGTAACGGTGCGTCAGCTGAAGCAACGGGACGAACGAGCCGTTGCTTCAGTGCGCATGTGCCGATGATGTTTGGAACATGCTGATACAGGGAATATTTCCTAAAACGTGCAGGTCCCGGGTGCATTCAGGACCACTTTCAGGAACACATGAAGAGGTCCTGGACCGAGGCACGAGAGAGCAAGGAGAGGATGACAGTGGGAGAGAGCACTGCTAAGAGTCTCCAGGGAGGACAACTGGTTGCAGCCAGGAGGGCTGGTGAGTGGGACACAGTCAGGAGGACTGGGGAGGCAAGCATGAGAGGACCTGGAGCTTGCAGTTTGAGATGGGTGCAGAACCAGAAAAGTGGACTGTGATGGAAGGGACAGTGGAAAGAGTCAGCTGCAGACAAGATTGCTGGCCAGGCCTGAAGAGGGCTTACTGGGATCAGTAGGCATTGTAGGGCAGCTAGCACAAGGACTTTTCTGCTACACCATTGGGGCCCACGGTCCCAGCCTGCAAAGGGCATTTGCTGAGGCTTGGCTGAGTCAGTGTCAGGCCGAACTAACAAATAGTGCTAGCTGTTACTGGGGAACCAAGTGAAGTGCTGGAGGTGACTAGGGATAACAGTCTGCAGCACGTGATGTGCTGGAGGAGTGAGGAGTGATGAGCTTCAATCAAGTTGGTGCAAGAGGAAGCCAAAGGAGTATGTACAGGGAGTGTACATAGTGGTCCCAAGACCAATTGCTGTTATATTGATCTATGCTGGGCATCCCATATCTCTGTTTCAGTTCACTGACTGATTTATGTCTTGGAGTGCCTTAGAGTGAATGCATGGCTGGGCAGGGTGAAAGACGGACCACAATTCTCAGTAGCCCCTACAGGGGTACTGCTACACTAGGCTTTGATATCTGAAAAAAGTCAATACCTGGTGAAGGTATTATTATAAAATAAAAGAGAAGTGCAATATTGTTTTCAACATTTCAGCGTATCTAATAAAGTTCTTTGTATGTAATATCAATCTGCAAACCCTCAGCAGCCAATTAACCTTCAACTTTTTGACTACAGAAAGAAGAAATGTGTTTAGCAGGTTTCTAAACTTTACAAATAATAAAAAATAATTTTTTGAAGATCATTGCTGATAACTTTGTAGCAGTGCAGTCTGAATATGAAAAGAGTGACATCTACAGGCGGAAAGTAAATTAGCACGTTGTTTCATCTGGTTTGTTGCCCAGTGTGTTTGTAACCAATGAAAAGTACAGGTACATTCATTGTGATCTGCAAAATATTGTTAGCACTGGTGGAGAGGGGTCCATACTCTTAGGTGAAGCCTAGGCACATCTGCCTGTCAAGTTGTTCATTTGATCACTGGCATTATTATTATAATTATATATAAAAAAAAACATCCTTGGTGATAAGGGCAAATACGAAATGAAGAATTCAAATTTAGAATGCTCATATGCATGTATGTAGAAGGGAGCAGCACAGGTGCTCTATGAGAACCAATCGGGTGAATCATTGGGAAAACCCCCAAATGGTAATTGCAATTCTAGCAAATTATACTGAAGCACTAAGGGATTTTTTTTTTTCATTCTTTGCTTTCTATTTCCTTCTATTTGCTCTCCTCTAATCCCATATAATCCTCCATATCTTGCCTTCCACCCCTATTCTTCTTATATCCACCCTCTTTTCCCTATCTGTCCTGTATCCCTCTTCCTTTTTTCTCCTGCCCTCTAACTTTCTTCTCTTCCTCACCTGACCTCTAAACCCAAGAGCTCCTGCTCTCTAACCCTCTGCCCTTACTCTCTATTGCTATAACCTCCTTGATCCTTCTCTCCTGCCCTCTAATCGCCTTCCCTTCCTCTCCTGCCCTCTAATCGCCTTCCCTTCCTCTCCTGCCCTCTAATCGCCTTCCCTTCCTCTCCTGCCCTCTAATCGCCTTCCCTTCCTCTCCTGCCCTCTAATCGCCTTCCCTTCCTCTCCTGCCCTCTAATCGCCTTCCCTTCCTCTCCTGCCCTCTAACTCCCAACTCCCTTTTTTTTCTACTCCTCTACCACCCTTTCCTTACCTCTCCTGTCCACTCACTCTCTTTCTTCTTCTTTATCGACATACACACTCACACCTATTTGTTCACCACATTCTCACACATTTTTCTCAACCCCTCCCCCCCCCCCTCATTCCCATCACAGTATGATGTTCATTTTACCAGTACAAAATCTTTGGTTTTGGTATACTTCCATCCACACCTTTGCAATACTAGCATTGGTGCATTAAGATTTAGTAACATATTCTATTCCAATACTTACCTCCTACATATGCCCATGTTTATGATCCTATTAGATCGTTACATGTGGTCGGGGTCATAGCCTAATGGATGTTATCTATGCTATGCACATGATTAGTACTTACATTATTACTCATATTAAATTAAACTAAATATTCAATCAATACAGGTGTCTTCAGGTCGTCTCCTCCCCCCTATGGTCCACACTTGTGACTCCTTGTAAGCCTGGTTTGGTGGGTTCCCGTCAAGCGGAACGGGGGTTCTCTTGTTATGGGGGTCTTCGGATCATTTTTACTTCTCAGCAACCATCTCTGATTACATGTTAATTCATTAACCCTTGAGTGGTAAATATAATTTCAACAATATCCTCTTAGCAGATGTTAAACATTTTTGTTAGAGGGATGTAACTTTAATAATTTTTCTAATTATATCTATCAGAGTACATTCCCCTGAAGAAGACCGTGACAGTTTAGGTCGAAACGCGTCGGGGTACTCATACGGAAACCAATTGAACTACGATGTAACATGTATTGTATTGTTGTTGATTTTTGCCACTGTTATTCCTTTATTCATGTATAATCAGAGTGTACTATTATCTACACTTTTTTTACAAATGCTCCAACTATGTTGTACATTTTATTGTAATTCAATGTTGAAACCAAGTAAAGATTTTAACTTCAATATTATCCAACCACTCTTATTTATTGAGAACATCATGCCGCTAAAACCCCCCACTGGGGGACCATCCCATTTTTGTTTTTGCATTTTCGGGGTGCGCGGCACACGGACTCCGCATATGCGTTTTTCCTTGTTTCACTCCCTTTCTTGTTTCCCTCCTCTCTCCACCTGCCCTCTAAATCCCTTACCTTCCTCTCCTCTCTCTGAATGTCTTCCCACCCTTTCGTTTTTTCTCCCCACCTACCCTCTAAACCAGTGGTTCTCAACCTTGTTAGTGTCGTGACCCCTTGATAACATTTCCCAAGTTGTGGGGACCCCTAACAGTTAAAAAATTTTGTACAGTGGGTTGTCAGCACCCAAGGCAAGAAGTAATGTGCGCCCCTAACCCATGGACATTTAGCGCTCCCTGAGTCCCTTCCACTCGTACAGTATTGAAACCCCTTATGGTACATTTTAGGATGTACCACTTTTTCTCTTCTCCTTTGTTTCCCTTTTATCTCTCTATGCTAATTTCTTGTTTTTTTCCCCTCGTCCCTCTCTTTAGCCTTCTTTCCTGTTCTTTCTATTATTTTTTCTCTCCCTTTTTCTTTGTTCCTCCCCCTCTTTTCCTCTCCTTTCCATGTATCCTCTATTTTTTTCCTTCTCTTACTCCTTGGTGAGAGGGTGGTAAGTTGAGATGAGTGACAATGTTGGGGGGGGGGACTTCTTTGGTGCTCTTGATCAAGGTCATCTGCTGATCTGAGAACTGTAGTGGGGACTTTTAATGGCAAATATAATCACAAGTAGTGTTACTCACTTTGTCTCCGGCTTAACTGAGTCTCCGACTTTGTGGTGTCTCGTAGCAGTGACACCTATGCCAAAATCAAGAGATAGGGTCTCCTCCAGCCCCTCCCACTTCACATTCCTCACCAGTTAGCTGACCTCTAGTCTCTGCCCCCCAGCCTTGCCATTAACTCAATGGGTGGCTGTGAAAAGGCTGAGTGGCCAGCTGCTAGCTCCAGGGCCAGCCCTGCTGGGTAGCCGCAAAAAAGGCTGGGAGAGTGGTGCAGGCTTCAGGAAAAGCTCAGGAATTTAGTGACCCCTGGCAAATCACCATTCGACACCCAGGTTGAGAACCACTGCCCTAAACCCTTCCCTTCCTTTCCTGCCCTCTAGCCTGCTTCTCTACTTCCCTTGCCCTCTAACCTCCTTTCCCTTCCTCTCTTGCCTCTAAACCTATGACCTTTCTGTCCTGTCCCCTAGCCACCTTCCTTTTTGCTTCTGCACTCTAAACTCCTTTCTCTTTTTCTTCCACACTTCTAACCCCCTTCCCCTATTTTCCTGCCCTGTAATACCCTTCTCTTCTTCTGCTTTTCTTCTCCTGACCTTTAACTCCCTTCTTCTTTCCTCCTCGCTCCACCTGCCCTGTAACTTTTATACCTTCCTCTCCACTCCCAAAATGTCTTCTCACTCCCTTTCTTTTTTTACTCCCCAGCTACCCTCTAAACCTGTTCCTTCATTTCCTGCCCTCAAACTCCTTTTTTTTCTTCCCTTGCCCTCTAATCCCCTTTTCCTTCCACTCCTATCCTCTAACCCCATGACCCTCCTTTCCTGCCCCCTAACCACCTTCCCTTTTACTCCTGCCCTCTTAACCCTGTTCATTTCTTCTCCCAAACTTCCAATTCCATTTTCTTCTACTTTTGCAATGTAGTACCTTTCTCCTCTTTTTCTGCTTTTCTTCTCCTGCCATCCTATCCCATTCCCTTCCTCTCCTAACCCTTAACTCCCTTCCACTTCTTCACCTCTCCTGTCCACTCACCCCATCCCTCTTTCATTCCTCACTCCACCTGCCCTCCAACTCCCTTACCTACCTCTCATCTCCACAAAGGAGTCTTCTGACCTCTGCCTTTCTTTTTTTTCTCCCCACCTACACTCTAAACTTGTTCTTTCTTTTCCTGCACTCTAACTCCCTTCCCTTCTTCCCTTACCCCCCTTTCCTTTCTCCCTTGCCCTCTGAACCCATGACCTTTCTTTCCTGTCCCCTAACCACCTTTCTTTCCCCCTCTGCACTCTTAAACCTTTTCTCCTTTTCTCCCAACACTTCTATTTCCCTTCTCCATTTCTCCTGCCCAGTAATACCCTTCTCTGCTTCTTCAGCTTTTCTTCTCCTGCCCTCTAACCCCTTCCCTACCTCACATGACTTTAACTTCCATCTTCCCGCTCCAATCTACTCACCCTTATCCCTCTCTCTCTCCTTGCTCCACCTGCCCTCTAACACTTTTACCTACCTTCCTCCAAATGTCTCTTTTTTCAACTACCTTTCTAAACCTTTCACTTCCTTTCCTTCCCTCTAACTCCTTTGTCTTCTTCCATTGCCCTCTAATCCACTTTCCCTTCCTCTCCTGACCTCTAAACCCATGACCTTCCTTTCCTGCCCCCTAACCACCTTCCTGTTTACTCCTGTACTCCTACCCCCCCCCCCCCATCCTTATTCTTCCACACTTTCAAATCCCTTTCCTTCTACTGACAGTGCCTTGAAAAAGTATTCATACCCCTTGAAATCTTCCACATTTTGTCAAAAAAAACGGAAATGTATTTTATTGGGCTTTTATGTGATAGACCAACACAAAGTGGCACATCATTGTGAAGTAGAAGGAAAATTATAAATGATTTTCAATTTATTTTTTTTACAAATAAATATCTGAAAAATGTGGCGTGCATTTGTATTTAGCGCCCTTTACTCTGATACCCCTACCTAAAATCTAGTGGAACCAATTTCCTTCAGAAGTCACCTAGTTAGTAAATAGAGTCCACCTGTTTGTAATTTAATCTCAGTATCAATACAGCTGTTCTGTGAAGCCCTCTGAGTTTTGTTAGAGAACCTTAGGGAACAAACACCATCAAGTAGGCCAAAGAATACACTACACAGGTCAGGTATAAAGGGGTAAACGGGTATGAATACCATTTCAAGGCACTGTATACCATCTATTACCCTTCTCCTCTTCTTCTGCTTTTCTTCTCCTGTCCTTTAATCCCCCTCTCTTCCTCTACTGATCTTTAACTTCATTCCTTTTATTTACCTTCCCTGTACACTCACCCCTTCAGTTTTTCATTCCTCACTCCACCTGCCCTCTAATCCCTTCCATTGTTTTCCTGAACTGTAACTACCTTTCCTTTCTTCCCTTAGCCCCTTTTCCTTTCTCCCCTCTAAACCCATGACCTTCCCTTCCTTTCCTGTCCCTTAACCACCTTCCTTTCCACCCACCTCTGTACTCTTAAACCTTTTCCTCTTTTTCTCTTACACTTCTATCTCCCTCCCCCTTTTCTCCTGCCCTGTAATACCCTTCTCTTCTTCTTCTGCTTTTCTTTTCCTGCCCTCTAACCCCTTCACTTCCTGATTTTTAACTTCATTCCTCTTCTTCACCTCTCCTGTACACTCACCCCTTCCCTCTTTCATTCCTCACTCCACCTGCCCTCTAACTCCCTTACCTTCCTCTCATACCCACAAATCTCTTCTCACCTCCATTCTTTTTTTTTTCTCCCTATCTACCATCTAATCCCTTCCCTTCATTTCCTGCACTCTAACTCCCTTTCCTTTCTTCCCTTTACTTTTCTCTTCTGCCCTTTAAACCCATGACCTTCCTTTCCCCCTAACCACCTTCTCTTCCACACCTGTACTCCTAAGGCCCTTCTCTGTTTCTCCAACACTTCTAATTCCCTCCCCTTCTTCTGCTTTTTTTCTCCTGCCCTCTAACTCTCTTGTCTTCCTCTCCTGCCCTCTAACTCTCTTGTCTTCCTCTCCTGCCCTCTAACTCTCTTCTCTTCCTCTCCTGCCCTCTAACTCTCTTGTCTTCCTCTCCTGCCCTCTAACTCTCTTCTCTTCCTCTCCTGCCCTCTAACTCTTTTCTCTTCCTCTCCTGCCCTCTAACTCTCTACTCTTCCTCTCCTGCCCTCTAACTCTCTTCTCTTCCTCTCCTGCCCTCTAACTCTCTACTCTTCCTCTTCTGCCCTCTAACTCTCTTCTCGTCCTCTCCTGCCCTCTAACTCTCTTCTTGTCCTCTCCTGCCCTCTAACTCTCTTCTCGTTCCTCTCCTGCCCTCTAACTCTCTTCTCTTCCTCTCCTGCCCTCTAACTCTCTACTCTTCCTCTTCTGCCCTCTAACTCTCTTCTCGTCCTCTCCTGCCCTCTAACGCTCTTCTCTTCCTCTCCTGCCCTCTAACTCTCTTCTCTTCCTCTCCTGCCCTCTAACTCTCTTCTCTTCCTCTCCTGCCCTCTAACTCTCTACTCTTCCTCTTCTGCCCTCTAACTCTCTTCTCGTCCTCTCCTGCCCTCTAACTCTCTTCTCTTCCTCTCCTGCCCTCTAACTCTCTTCTCTTCCTCTCCTGTCCTCTCAAGCCTTGTACACACAACCAAGTTTCTCGGCAAAAACCAGCAAGAAACTAGCTGGGAGATATTTTTTGCCGAGGAAACCGGTCGTGTGTACATTTTCGTAGAGGAAACTGTCAAGAAACTCGACAAGCCAAAAAGAGAGCAAGTTCTCTATTTCCTCGGTCGTGTGTACAAGGCTTAACTCTCTTCTCTTCCTCTCCTGTCCTCTAACTCACCTCCTTCCTTGCCTGACCTTTAACTTCTTTCCTGTTCCTCACCTCTTCTGTCCATTTACACCCATCGTTCTTTCCCTTATTTCTTCCCCTCGACCTCTTAATCCCTTACCTTCCTCTCCTCTCATGAAATGTCTTCACACTTCCTTCCTTTCTTTTTCTCTCCCCAGCTACCTTCCAAACCCTTCACTAAATTTCACACCCTCTAACACCCATTTTCTTCTTCCCTTGCCCTCTAATAACCTTTTCCTACCTCTATTGCCCACTAATCCCTTGACCTTCCTTTCTTGCCCCCCCTTTCCACCATCCCTTTCACTCCTGCACTCATTTACCCCCCCCTTTCTCCTCCCACACTTCTTCAATTGTCCTCTAATACCCCCCTGCAGCCTGTAACCCATCTCCCTATATCTCCTTTTTGTAACTCTCTATATCCTTATCTCCCACGCTTTTTACTTCACCTTGTTCTCATACTGTCACTTACTGAACAGTCTAGAAAAAGAAAAGTTAACGATTACAAAGACATTCAACTAAAATGGAGCAATGTCTGAAGCTTAGAAATAATCACACACGATCTGTGTTTAATATATTCACAAACCAGGAAAATTCAAACATTATATGTAAGAAATGCATAATACGGGATTATGTTTAGTGAATCGGCATGTCAAAAGAGTCATTAAACCAGGATATACAGACAGCTCAAGATCTATGCAAATCTCCTCTGTAACAGTAATGATTTTTCTTGCTCTCAATCTCATCTGCCACATTTTCCTATATGTCCTTTAATGTGATGTAACATAAAAAAATAACAAATAGCAAACAAAACCTATTAGAATGGAAAGAAAAAAAAACGATTACATAATAATGGTAAAAAAAGTTCCTGTGCAACTCCTACGCATTATTGTGCAGTGCAATTTTGCAACCCTGGTGAATGCGCTACTCTTCAAAAATGCGCTGCACCAAATTGCATTTTACTGCGGTACCATGCGATTTGGTGACCACACATGCAGTGTGTTTGCAGTCTGCAAAGGCAGTGCATTCTGAACTCGTTCTGGTGTGAACCGGCCCTAAATATAAGTGGAGGAAGGGTAATTAGGGTTGATTAGGGTTAACTAAGTGTAGCACCCTCTACCTAGTTAGGTGCTAGAGTTACGATTTTTGCTGATTGCAGGAAAATTTAGGCAGGCCTAGCAGGAACCTAGGCCTGTTGGTTTTGATCTGTGTGGGCTGGGAGTGGCTCAGAGTAGGCAGGAGACTCACAGATAGCATCAATTCTTGGTTACCTCCCTCTGGCTTCTAGAGGATTCTAGCAGAGAGGAGGGGGAGAGGGGTGGAGCTGCCTGGGGGTGTTCTAAGAAGACCTGACCAATCCCCAACCTGGATTGGCAGGGGGCAGGCCTCCTTAAATACCTAGCGTCAGCCCAGCTGGGGGGTTGTTGTCAGGTGGAAGAACTGAGGATGGATTGCTAGGCTGTCGGGGCCTAGTAGGGCTTCCCTCAGTCTGGTGGGGTGACCTTGGCCTCGGGTGCAGGAAGGATCCCTTCAAGAATGCATGAAGGATCTGGACAGGAGGCATAGAGAAGAGTCAAAGAGGCAGGGCTTTTTTACAAGGGGAACTTGGGGGAACTCAGTTCCACCACCTCTGGCTCAGACACTTTGGTGCCTGCTCACCACAATCACTTGTAAACACAGAAGTCTGGTTTCTGTGTTTACAAGTGACAGCTTTGTAACCCCCTGAACGCTGCACTCTGTATGTAATGCAATTCTGGTATTTAATGCCCCTTTAAGACCCTTCTACTGTTTGTGAAATCTGAAAGGGTCGTGGTTGAGTTCCTGCACCTAATTTCTGAGAAAAAAAGCTCTGCAAAGAGGACAGCGGGAGCTAGTACTGCCGGATAAGTCTTCAGGAGGGAACCACCGCTGTGTGTGAGGCCAGGAAGGCCGGTGAGTGACAGGCACGGTCGGGGGGACTGGGGAGGCACACCTGAGAGGACTGGGAGTGTGCAGTCTGGGATAGATGCAGAGCCAGCAGTAAGGACTATGATGTCACGAACAGTGGAGTCAGGCAGTTGCAGCTAGTAGGGTTGGCAGGGCTTGAAGAGGGATTACTGGGAGCAGTAGTCCACCATAGGACAACTAGCACAAAAGACTGTCTATTCTATTTTTGTTACATAAAAAGGGGATCCGTGGTCCCTGCCTACAAATGGCAATGCCTAGGGCCTGATTGTGTCAGAGTTGGGCCTAACCATGTGCTAGCTGTGCCTGGAGTCAAGTGTTGTGCAGGACGAAGAGAGAGTAATAGTCTGCACTGGATTGAGACCAAAATTTGGCGTTTGGCTTCATCCAGACCGGCCCACTTTAAGTTTGCAAACAAGAACAAAAACAGTCTATAAACTATGCGCAATTGTGCAAAAAAACATAAGTAGCACAACATAAGGAGTCCTCACTCACCTCTTTTATTATTTCACTTATTCTCCTCTGGAGTTTTCTCATCCTTCTCACATTACTGCATGAAGTGGAGGGTGAGCTGCGCAGCCATTACTTTGACAGGCTGTCACTGAAACCGGCCCACTGAGCCATCGGCCCACCGGGAAACTCCCTGTAGTCCCTGCCTGTCTGCAAGCAAGTGTTGTGCAGGAGGAGTTAAAAGAAGTGTCATGTAAAAGGAGTGTACATAGTTCTGTCCCAAATGGACTGTTCTATAATTCTACTGGGCATCCCATAAATTTCCATCCCTATCCAAGTTCAAACCCCTCAATAAAAAAACTCAGGGACCCACTGATGACACCATCGGGTCTAAAAGACATATACCCCTAAATCACCACTCCCAACACATCCCCCAACATTTCCCCTCCTACGGCAATTTTTACTCCCTCCTGTCCATCAAATTCCACCTCCAACACAAATCCCCCCATTCAATCTCCTTGCAGCGCACCCTCCCCACCTTACATGATACCACAGTGCCCTGGGCAGCCCCCCTCCTGCCCCCCCCTTTGTCCCAGCCACAGTGCCCAGGGAAGCCTCCCCTCCTGCCCCCACCCCCCCCGTCCCAGCCCTGATTATAACCACAGCCAAAATCTACACAGGATTTACTATAGGCTGATCTCTGTGAGGATTAGCAAATATGCAAAAGTGTTACAGTTACATATTCCGTGCATTCATGACCTATAAAAAGTATAGTATCTGATATTAGTGTCATTTTACGTTTTTAGACTGGCAAATAAAGGAGTTAAGTGAATGATTCATTTTTTTTTGTCTGCCCTTATTTATAGAGAAGCCGGTCTTTCTCTTCCCATTTACCAAAAATCGTAAACCATTTTTCATTGGACGGTGGCCTTTAAGCAAAACAGACAAAGTTCAGCTGCGTCCCATAGTTTATTACGCAGAGATCAGGGAAATCTTTAAATTCATTTGTGACCTTAGTCTAGGATAACAATTAATATCGTATCTGTCGTATTCCTGAGAGGATAGAGATTTTATGCTCCATTAGATACTACATTAATGTAACAATTCAAACATTATTAATAGTCTGTGGTAGAAGCCGCATTCCGATGGCCTCATTAATTTCAGACAATATTAATGATAACTCATTCTAAAAGGTTTAATTTAAAAGAGATCTGGAGAACAGGTAATGCCAAATGACTTGCTCGGCAACTTTGAACTGATTTATAAGAAACGCTTAAAAGTTTTTGTGAACTTCTTGAGTTGAGTTAATCCGAGAAAATTCTGAATGCCATTACTGGCAAGGCTCACTGAAGAGTGGTTGGAATAAACGGGCGTGCCTAAGGGATGACTCCAACCAAACAGTTGGAGCTTATGATTAGTGCTTTGTCCCATTTATATGTATTTTTTCCACTTGTTTTTTTTTTCTAACTGCATCAAGTTTAGTAAAGGTAGATTCACAAAGAGTTAGGCCGGCTTATCTACAGATAAGCCGACCTAACTCTGAATCTAAGCCGACCTATGTTTAATGCCGCGTACACACCATCACTTTATGTGATGAAAAAAAATGACGTTTTTAAAAACGTCACTTTAATTGACCGTGTGTGGGGGAAAACGTCGTTTTATGTCTTCTAAAAAACGACCAAAAAAAATTGAAGCATGCTTCAATTTTATGTGTCGTTTTTCAAAACGTCAACTTTTACTTCACAGAAATTGACCGTGTGTAGCAAAAACGTCGTTTAAAACGACGTTTTTTCACCCGCGCATGCCCAGAAGCTACTTATGAAGCAAGCTTCAATGGAAAAACGTGGTGAACGTAACCTCGCTTTGCTAGAACATTGTGAGAAAAACGATGGTGTGTAGGCAACTTCGTCTTTGAAAATTGAAGTTTCAAAAACGTCATTTTTTACTTCACAGAAAATGTCGTTTTTTTTCATCACATAAAGTGATGGTGTGTACGGGGCATTAGTGTATTCTCTAACAGAGATACACTTAAACATATCTAAGATAGGACGGCTTGCGCCGTTCTATCTTAGATTGCAATGTTTTGGCTTACCTCTAGGTGGCGCTTCCATTGCGGCTGCCGTAGATTATGTAAATGAGCATTTACGACGATTCCCGAACGAACGCGAGCCCGCCGCAGACGATTAACGTAGTTTCCGTAAGTGATAGGCCGCCTAAAGTGATTCCACCTATGAGGTGGAATAACAATGTTAAGTATGGCTGCCGTTCCCGCCGCGAGGTTCGAATTTTTTTACATCGTTTGCGCAAGTCGTCCGTGAATCGGGATTTACGTCGTTTACGTACACGTCAAAATCAATAGGCCCGTACGGCCTACTTAGCCGCAATGCGCACTGGGAAATGTAGTCGCCCGGCGCATGCGCAGTGTCAAAAAACATCAAAAAACGTCAAGCCTCATTTCCATACAACACACCCCCCTCCAAGTCATTTGAATTAGGCGCGCTTACGCCCGCTCGTTTTAGGCTACGCCGCCGAAAATTAGCAGGTAAGTGGTTTGAGAATCACTACTAGCCTAACTAATTTACGGCGGTGTAGCCTAAAAAGACTAGGCTAGGTCGCCCTAAAGTTAGGTGCCCCTAGGTGAATCTACCTAGTAGTGTTTAGGCAAGAGCAGTCTGTACTCCCCACTGTAGATGGCGCTCAACCGAACTAGCAATGCAGTAGGGGAAGGAAGTTGTTTCCTTTATGACTTCCTGCGGTCACTAGGGAGATAGCTGTCCTATTGGATGCTGGATCCCCACCTGACCTTAGTGGCCATCTTGGGTCAGGGCAGAGTCTATTTATGACTCTGCCTCCCTGGCTTAGTGCGCTTTGTGTGTGTGGCGAGTGTAGGGACAGGTTCTCCTCCTGGCAGGGAAAGGTTTCTGAAAAGTAGGGAAAGTGCAGGGACTACGCTGTATCTGGAGGAACAACCAGGGCTTTTTTTCAGGGGGAACTTGGGGGAACTCAGTTCCACCACCTCTGGCTCAGACCCTTTGGTGCCAGCTCACCACAATCACTTGTAAACACAGAAGTCTGGTTTCTATGTTTACAAGTGATAGCTCTGCACTCTGGGCCATATTCTGAGAGAAGTTACGATGGAGTATCTACGATGGAGTATCTCAGGATACTCCATCGTATCTCCCTTTTTTGGCCCATGTATCTATGCGACTGATTCTTAGAATCATTTTCGCATAGATACACTTAAGATCCGCCATGTGTAAGTCACTTACACTGTCGGATCTTAAATGTAATTACGCCGCCCGCCGCTAGATGGCATTTACGTGAAGGTCTCATTTGTTTATGCAAATGATCCTGCTACGTCGATTCCCGAATGATTTCGCGTCGCGTACCCGTCGCTAACGTCGTTTGCGTAAGCGGAAACTTACTCCTGCTATATGAGGAGTAAGTTTCCGCATGTCCCACGTAGGCCATGTTACGGATAGCGTCGGGTCCGCGTCGTGTTTTTCCGTCGGCTACGTCGTTTCCCTAAGTCGTTCTTGAATACGACTTTACGTCAATGACGCACACGTCGGCGTCATTGATGTTTTCCGCAGAGAACTGGAGCATGCGCACTGGGCTTTTTTAAGCCCGGAGCATGTGCAGTTACTTAGAATCGGTGGCGCGCTTAATTTGAATAGAAGCCGCCCCCTTGAAAATATGCGTGGCTACGCCGGGCCATTTACACTCCGCCGCCCCAAACTACGGAGCAAGTGTTTGGGGAATACAGCACTTGCTCCTGTAGTTTGGGGCGGCGGAGTGTAAATGCCTTACGCGCTGCCCGCGGACATTTAGAGTGAATATGGGCCTCTGTGTGTAACCCCCTGAACTCTACACTCTGTATGTAATGCAATCCTTGTATTTAATGCCCCTTTAAGACCCTTCTACTATTTGTGAAATTTGAATGGGGTCGTGGTTGAGTTCCTGCACCTATTTTTTGAGAAAAAAAGCTCTGGGAACAACATGTAATGATGTATATATATATATATATATATGTATATATATATATGTATATATATATATATATACAGGGCTTTTTTTCTGGGGGAACTTGGTGGAACTCAGTTCCATCACTTCTGGCTCAGACCCTTTGGTGCCTGCTCACCACAATTACTTGTAAACCTAAAGCTACGTGAATACAATTGCTGGTGTTCTCATATTAATACCACAGGCAGTAATCAACAAGTATTTTCTCTTGGTGTACTGTGCCCTCTGCACTGTGTGCACCTAAATCTAATATTTAACAGCAGGGCCCATTCCTGCGCCCACCAAGAGTAACTGTGAGGGCTTACAGTGTTGTGGCACCAGCGCCAAAGGCCAACTTTTTCTACCACTGTTCAACAGGGGCATGTATTTACAATTCATGTTCTAATATTTCACAGCAGGGCCCATTCCTGCGCCCACCAAGAGTAACTGTGAGTGCTTACAGTGTTGTGGCACCAGCGCCAAAGGCCAACTTTTTCTACCACTGTTCAACAGGGGCATGTATTTACAATTCATGTTCTAATATTTCACAGCAGGGCCCATTCCGGTCCCCACCAAGAGTAACTGTGAGGGCTTACAGTGTTGTGGCACCAGCACCACCACGAAAGGCCCAATTTTTCTACTACTGTTTAACAGGGGCATGTAATTACAATTCTTGATATAATATTTCACAGGCGTTCCAGCGCCCACCAAGACTAACTGTGAGGGCTTACAGTGTTGTGGCAACACCAACACCTAGAGCCCAAATTTCTGCAGAGTATATACGGCAGGCCCCTACTTTCAAACATCCAACTTACTAATGACTCCTACAGTAGGTGAACTCGATATTGTGTCAATCTCGCTCCCTTTCTCGGCGAGATTGACCACCTACGAGCCCCATCGCGGGAGCCAGCGCCGAGCTGGCTTGCCGCGATGGAGACAGAGCCGTCATAGAAGCGACGGGAGATCCGACTTGGATTCCCGCCAATTCTACACGTGTGCGGCGTTTGTTATGAATCCTGAGGGGGAAGTCCCCGCCGGATTTTAAATAAAAATCCGGCATGGGTTCCCCCCTCAGGAGCATACCGGGCCCTTAGGTCTGTTATGGGTTGTAAGGAGAGCCCCCCCTACGCCGAAAAAAACGGCGTAGGGGGTCCCCCTACAATCCATACCAGACCCGTATCCAAAGCACGCTCCCCGGCCGGTCAGGAATGGAGTGGGGACGAGCGAGCGCCCCCCCCCCCCTTCTGAGCCGTACCAGGCTGCATGCCCTCAACATGGGGGGGTTGGGTGCTCTGGGGCAGGGGGGCGCACTGCGGCCCCCCCACCTCAGAGCACCCTGTCCCCATGTTGATGAGGACAGGGCCCCTTCCCGACAACCCTGGCCGTTGGTTGTCGGGGTATGCGGGCGGGAGGCTTATCGGAATCTGATTAAAGGGGGCCCCCAGATACCGGCCCCCACCCTAAGTGAATGGATATGGGGTACATCGTACCCCTAACCATTCACCTGGAGGAAAAATGTCAAAGTTAATAAACACACCACACAAGGGTTTTTAAAATAATTTATTTTTCTGCTCCGGAGGCCCCCCCTGTCTTCTTTATTAGCTCTAATACCAGGGGGGGCTTCTTCTTTGACGTCTTCGGGTGGGTGGGGGCCGCCGTCTGGTTCTCTTCCACCGCCGGGGGGGGGTTGCTTTTAAAAAAGCCCCCACCCCCCGGCGGGTTTTCTCCGGCGTCTTCGGCGGGGGGGCTTCTTCTTCCGCTATCCCGACGGGTCTTCTCCGCTATCCGGGGGGTCTTCTCAACTCTCCGGGGGTCTCCTTCTATGTTTCGCCGCTCTCCGCTGTTGACTCGGCGCACCCCGGTTCTTCCTCCAGCTGTCCGGTGCCTTCTCCTTCAGCGCTGAACGTCTATCTTCTTCTTCCGTGCTGTGAAGTATTCTTCTTCTTCCGGACTGTGACGTCATCTTCTTCACTTCTCCCGATGTTGACACGCCGGCTCTTCTCGCTGAAATGACGGATGCGCGCCTTGCATCGGACCTATATAGGCCTCACAGTCCCATCATGCTCTGTACCTACCCATGTGATACCTACCCACGTGGGTAGGTACCGGAGCATGATGGGACTGTGAGGCCTATATAGGTCCGATGCAAGGCGCGCACCGGTCATTTCAGCGAGAAGAGGCGACGTGTCAACATCGGGATAAGAGAAGAAGATGACGTCACAGCCCGGAAGAAGAAGAATACGTCACAGCACAGAAGAAGAAGATAGACGTTCAGCGCTGAAGGAGAAAGCACCGGACAGCTGGAGGAAGAACCGGGGTGCGCCGAGTCAACAGCGGAGAGCGGCGAACATAGAAGGAGACCCCCGGAGAGTTGAGAAGACCCCCCGGATAGCGGAGAAGACCCGTCGGGATAGCGGAAGAAGAAGCCCCCCCGCCGAAGACGCCGGAGAAAACCCGCCGGGGGGTGGGGGCTTTTTTAAAAGCGACCCCCCCCGGCGGTGGAAGAGAACCAGACGGCGGCCCCCACCCACCCGAAGACGTCAAAGAAGAAGCCCCCCCTGGTATTAGAGCTAATAAAGAAGACAGGGGGGGCCTCCGGAGCAGAAAAATAAATTATTTTAAAAACCCTTGTGTGGTGTGTTTATTAACTTTGACATTTTTCCTCCAGGTGAATGGTTAGGGGTACGATGTACCCCATATTCATTCACTTAGGGTGGGGGGCCGGTATCTGGGGGCCCCCTTATTAAAGGGGGCTCCCAGATTCCGATAAGCCTCCTGCCCGCATACCCCGACAACCAACGGCCAGGGTTGTCGGGAAGGGGCCCTGTCCTCATCAACATGGGGACAGGGTGCTCTGAGGTGGGGGGGCCGCAGTGAGCCCCCCTGCCCCAGAGCACCCAACCCCCCCATGTTGAGGGCATGCAGCCTGGTACGGCTCAGGAGGGGGGGGGGGGCGCTCGCTCGTCCCCACTCCCTTCCTGGCCGGCCGGGTAGCGTGCTTTGGATACGGGTCTGGTATGGATTGTAGGGGGACCCCCTACGCCGTTTTTTTCGGCGTAGGGGGGGGGGCTCTCCTTACAACCCATAACAGACCTAAGGGCCCGGTATGCTCCTGAGGGGGGAACCCATGCCGGATTTTTATTTAAAATCCGGCGGGGACTTCCCCCTCAGGATTCATAACAAACGCCGCACACGTGTAGAATTGGCAGGGAATCCAAGTCGGATCTCCCGTCGCTTCTATGACGCGCTTGCTGGGATGTGCTGTCACTATTCCAGTGAGTGCGAGATGTCGGCGAGATCTCGGCACCACGTCGCCGAGAATCAGCGCGATGCTGTCGTGCTAAAAACACAATATCACAAACACCTACTGTTACATAGTTACATAGTTACATAGTTAGTCAGGTTGAAAAAAGACACAAGTCCATCCAGTTCAACCACAAAAAACAAAATAAAAAAACACAGTAAAATCCTATACACCCATACCCACACTTCATACCCACAGTTGATCCAGAGGAAGGCAAAAAACCCCAGCGGAGCATGATCCAATTTGCTACAGCAGGGGAAAAAATTCCTTCCTGATCCCCCGAGAGGCAATCGGATTTACCCTGGATCAACTTTACCTACAAATCTTAGTACTCAGTTATATTCTGTACATTTAGGAAAGAATCCAGACCTTTCTTAAAGCAATCTACTGATCTGGCCAGAACCACCTCTGGAGGGAGTCTGTTCCACATTTTCACAGCTCTTACTGTGAAGAAACCTTTCCGTATTTGGAGATGAAATCTCTTTTCCTCTAGACGTAAAGAGTGCCCCCTTGTCCTCAGTGATGACCGTAAAGTGAATAACTCAACACCAAGTTCACTGTATGGACCTCTTATATATTTGTACATGTGGATCATATCCCCCCTTATTCTCCTCTTCTCAAGAGTGAATAAATTCAGTTCTTCTAATCTTTCCTCATAGCTGAGCTCCTCCATGCCTCTTATCAGTTTGGTTGTACTGTACTTGCAAACGGAAGGAGACAACAGGAAGTGAGAGGAAATCTACCCCTAGGAAGGGAAATTCTCTTCTATAAAAGGTGTCTCCTGCCCACTGATGCTTTATCACCAATCCTTGTTTCACTAAAAAAAAAATTGTTTTAAAAAACATTTGTCATTGGGACAGAAAATGAGGTGAAATCTTCTGAACAGATGCACACAGACAGCAAAACAAATGTTACAGGGGTGATAATCCTTCTTTATGTTTTCAGAAAAGCTTAAAAATAGATTTTTTGGCTGGAGCTACACTTTAAAAATGTACCAGTTCACAATTACAAACAGATTCTACTTAAAGGGGTTGTAAAGGTACAATTATTTTTTCCTAAATAGCTTCCTTTACCTTAGTGCCGTCCTCCTTCACTTACCTCATCCTTCCATTTTGCTTTTAAATGTCCTTATTTCTTCTGAGAAATCCTCACTTCCTGTTCTTCTGTCTGTAACTCCACACAGTAATGCAAGGCTTTCTCCCTGGTGTGGAGTGTCGTGCTCGCCCCCCTCCCTTGGACTACTGGAGAGTCAGGATGCCCACTAACACGCAGCTCCTTTCTCTATCTGCAACGTAGAGAGCGTCCTGACTCTCCTGTAGTCCAAGCTACAGTTACAGAGAGGATTGTTTGAAGAGGATTACCGTTGTTATGGTAGCAGCTAGCTATCATAACCCCCGGTATCCTCTCTTTCAGCAGGGTGTCCGCTACAAGATAAAAGTGGTCTCTGCAGCGGATTCGCCTCAAGACCACTTTAATGATAGGGGGAGAGGGCCGCTCTCCGGTGCCCTCCGCCGCTTACTGGAGCCATCGGCAGCGGCGGAGGCGATCACGTCTGTCTCCTTGCTGTGTATGGAGATGAGTGAGGGGAAGATGGCCCCCAGCCCCCACCCATCTCTATATCACTGCAGGGCAGAAGCGACATCAAAGCTTCACTTCCACCCCTAGCATTTAAAGTTTTTTTTTTGTTTTTTTTTAGAATGACATAATTTTTTTTTTTTATTATTGCATTTTAGTCCAAATATGAGATGTGAGGTCTTTTTGACCCCAGTTATCATATTTAAGAGGACCTGTCATTCCACGAGCGAGCGCAACTGTGACATGTTGGGTATCAATTTACTCGGCATAACATTATCTTTCATACTATATACAAAATTGGGCTAACTTTACTGTTGTCTTATTGCCAGATTCAGAGAGAGTTACGCCGGCGTAACAGTAGATACGCCGACGTAACTCGGAATCTGCGCCGTCGTAAGATTAAGTGTATTCTTAAATTGAGATACACTCAAACCTAGCTAAGATACAACAGCCTGCTCCGTCGTATCTTAGGGTGCAATTTTTCCTTTGGCCGCTAGGTGGTGCTTCCGCTGAGTTCGGCGTAGAATATGTAAATGCCTAGATACGCCGATTCACGAACGTACGTGCGCCCATCGCAGTAAAGATACGCCGTTTACGTAAGTGATTCCCGGCGTAAAGTTAGTCGAACAAATAGCTGGCCTAGTCAATGTTAAGTATGGCCGTCGTTCCCGCGTCGAAATGTGAAAAATTTACGTTGTTTGCGTAAGTCGTCCATGAATGGGGCTGGACGTAATTTAAGTTTCACGTCGAAAACCAATACGTCCTTGCGGCGTACTTTGGAGCAATGCACACTGGGATATGTACACGGACGGCGCATGCGGCGTTCGTAAAAAACGTCAATCACGTTGGGTCACCAAACATTAACATAAAACACGCCCCCCCATCCTCATTTGAATTAGGCGCGCTTACGCCGGCCCCATTTACGCTACGCTGCCGTAAGTTAGGAGGCAAGTGCTTTGTGAATACAGTACTTGCCTATCTAACTTAAGGCGGCGTAGCGTAAATACGATACGCTACGCCGCCTTAACCACTTCCATACCGGGCACTTATACACCTTCCCGCCCAGACCAATTTTTAGCTTTCAGTGCTGTTGCACTTTAAATTACAATTGCGCGGTCATGCTGCACTGTTCCCAAACTAAATTTGTATCATTTTGTTCCCACAAATAGAGCTTTCTTTTGGTGGTATTTGATCACCTCTGGGTTTTTTTTTTCTGCAAAAAAAAAATGACCGAAAACGTAGAAAAAAAAAAAAATTCTTTGTTTGCGTTATAAAACATTGTAAATAAGTACGTTTTCTCCTTCACTAATGGGCACTGGTGGTACTGCACTGACTGGCACTGATAAGGTGGCACTGATGGGCACCAATGAGGTGGCACTGATGTGGTGGCATTGATGATGGGCACCAATATGCGGCACTGATGGGTGGCACGGATGGACACTGATGGGCGGCACGGATAGGTGGCACAGATGGGCACAGATAGGTGGCACGGATGGGCAGGGATAGGCGGCATGGATGGGCATAGATGGGCACTAACTAATGTGTTGTACTAATGGATGCCAATCAGTGCCAAACAATGCCTGCCAATCAGTGATGCCCATTGTGGGCACTGATTGGCATCCATTGTGGCACTGATTGGCATCCATTATGTGTCATCCCTGGTGGTCTAGGGTGGCATACCTTTGATTTAAATCCCTGGTGATCTAGTGGAATCCCTGGTGGTCCAGTGGGCATCCTCAGGGGGGGCTGTGCTGATAATCGATCAGCACAAACCCCCCCTGTCAGAGGAGCAGCCGATCGGCTCTCCTCTACTCGCGTCTGACAGACGTGAGTGAGGAAAAGCCGATTACCGGCTTTTGCTGTTTACATTGTGATCAGCCGTGACTGGACACGGCTGATCACGTGGTAAAGAGTCTCCGTGAGAGACACTTTACCTAGATCGATGTTGCGGGGTGTCAGACTGACCGGGGGCGCGCAGCGGCTCAGAATCCTGAGGACGTCATATGACGTCCAGTCAGGATTCTACAACCACTTTGCCGCCGTCAATCTGTCATTGGCGGGCGGCAAGTGGTTAAAGATGTGGCGCTCTCTCTGAATCTAGCTATTATTTTTTAATTAAAAAAAGTTTTTTTCCCCCCCAAAAATACCTTTAAAGACCGCTGCGCAAATACAGTGCGACAAAAAGTTTTGCAACGACCGCCATTTTATTCTCTATGGTGTTAGAAATATATATATATAATGTTTGGGGGTTCTAAGTAATTTTCTAGCAAAACAAATATGATTTTAACCCGTAAACACCAAATCTCAGAAAGAGGCTCGGTCCTTAAGTGGTTAAAGTAGAAGGACCATGAGGATTTCTTCAACAAACTGTATTGTCGTACATTTACCGATGGTAAAATTCAAAATACAAGTCTGGGAACATACTGTATAATGCTTTTGGGTCATTGATTTATGTGCTGACATGTTTTTGAATTGATGTTCTCTATTGATTTGTATTATTTGTATCTTTGTTTTATATACAATGTGAGAACTTGATGGAGGGTGCACCCCTGACACATGATTCACACAGCATTGTGAATGTTCTAACGAGAGAACATAGAAGCGCGGTATACGCTCGCTCTGAAATTTCAGAAATTGTGATTGGGGAGGGGGAGCTAGAAAAGGAACTTTTTCAAAGTGATACTAAATCTATTTTTTTAATTAACCACTTCAATACCGGACACTTTCACCCAGGGCTGGACTGGGACAAATGTTTGGCCCTGGACTTCATCCAGACTGGCCCACTTTGACATGTCTCTCCTATGACGGCCGGACAACTCCCGCACCCCCCCCCCCTGGCCACCAAAGCCCCCTCTCCCCCTTCACTAGCCACTAGCTGTTCTACTTTATTAGAGTAGAACAGTTAGCACTGGTACTCAGGGGAGGGCTGGCAGGGGGGGGCAGGGTGGAAATCTCCCCCCGGGCCGGTGACACTATGCACAGCCACCGGCCGCCACTACCAAATGCTGTTTTTGCAGAGCAGGAATATGCCTGCTGGAGCTCTGTTAACACAGGTCACGGCCGCTGCTCCCCTCCCACTGTGCCTGTGTCAGCTCTGAGGTAGATGGCTGCAGAGCTGAGCTATGTCTCGTCTCACACATAGCTCAGCCTCAGCGCACACCAGCGCCAACATGCCCTTCTCTCTCTGCACAGACACGAGGAGAGATAGAGCTCATCTGCTCCTCCTCCTTCTGAGTCTGCCCTGCTCATACTCCCCCGGCATGTGTGGGCACTGGACAGGAAGTTTGAACCCAAAAAAGCATCAGACGGCCTGCCTGCGCCTCAGCCTCCATCCTGGTAAGCTCACCCTCTCTAGTCTCTCCTGCCTCCCAGTGTATAAAAAGGGGTGCTCTGTGGACTTTGTCAAAGTGGAGGGGGGCAGGCTTTGGTGAGCAGAGATCCTCTTTACACAATAGTCCACAGCATGCACCCTTAAATCAAGTTTCCCAGAACACCCCTTACATCATATCTGATGTATATGGGGTCTGTGCGGACTCTAATGTAAGAAGAGGCTCTGTGCGG
Source organism: Rana temporaria (assembly GCF_905171775.1). Classification (NCBI taxonomy): domain Eukaryota; kingdom Metazoa; phylum Chordata; class Amphibia; order Anura; family Ranidae; genus Rana; species Rana temporaria. The sequence goes on along the minus strand of NC_053494.1, from coordinate 197,014,889 downwards.
ACTCTGATGTAAGGGTTGCACCTCATTTATGGGGAATAAATAAGGGGGGCCTCTGTGCGGACTCTGATGTAAGGGGGGCCTCTGTGCAGACTCTGATGTAAGGGGTTCTCTGTGCGGACTCTCATGTAAGGGGAGGCTCTGTGCGGACTCTGATGTAAGGGGGGCCTCTGTGCAGACTCTGATGTAAGGGGGTCTCTGTGCAGACTCTGATGTAAGAAGAGGCTCTGTGCGCACTCTGATGTAAGGGGGGCCTCTGTGCGGACTCTGATGTAAGGGGGGCCTCTGTGCAGACTCTGATGTAAGGGGGGCCTCTGTGCGGACTCTGATGTAAGGGGAGGCTCTGTGCGGACTCTGATGTAAGGGGGGCCTCTGTGCAGACTCTGATGTAAGGGGGTCTCTGTGCGGACTCTGATGTAAGGGGAGGCTCTGTGCGGACTCTTGTGATCATGAAAAATCTGACTGTTTTCCTCGATCCACCACTTTTCCACGCTCTATGGGCCACTTGACTGGACTTGCCCCCCAGGCCTACACCCAGCCGGCGTATCTTGCACACGCCGGCGTAGGGTGGGCGCACATTTAGGCTGGGCGCATGGTGCCACTCCCATTGATTAGCAAGTCAAACATGCAAATGAGGGAAATACGCCGATTCACGAACGTGCGTGTGCCCGGCGCATGCTACGCGAGATGCGCGTAAGTTCTACGTCCGACGTAAAGTTATTCCCCAAAAATGAGGTGTAACCCAGCAACAGACATGCACAGGTCTGCACCAGGGAACACAAGCCGGCGTATTGTGCGTTGGACGTGTGTCTGGCTGGGCGTACGTTATGTTCACGGCGTACACAGTGATCCGGCGTAGCTTAGGCAGTTGTGCCGGCGTGGTTGTAAGCAGGCGCAGGGGGGTGCTGTGTATGCGTCCAGGTCTCGGCGCATGCGCAGTTCGTGATACGTACCTGTCTGGCGCTCGGCCCATCATTTGCATGGGGTCACTCCATAGGTGTGCGCAGCCTATAGCATTAGGGTGTGCACCCCAAAGCCCAAACACACACTACCGATTGCTCACGGTGTTCATTTAGAAAGGGAAGGGGTCGGTAAATTACATATTTATTGACCCCTTCCCCACTCCTAAAACATTCCAGGAGCAACAGCCGATAGAAGAGGAGGGAAGCTGCCAACGCTACAGGGGGAAAGATGGGAGCCAGGGCAGTAGGGGAAATCTGTGCTGCATAGGGTGATTAGGGTGTGCCTGGGCACACCTGGCACACCCTGTGCGCACGCCTATGGGTCACTCCCACTTCCACTTACGCCGACGTGCGCCATCGAAACCCACGCCACGCTGGCGCAGCGTTGGGAGCACTGGCTTGCTGAATGCTATGCTTGCCTCTCTGCGCTGCGTTGGCGTAGCGTACAGTGTTTGCTCTACGGCGGCGTAATGTGCGCCTTGCTCTCTGAGAATCCGGGCCTTATTCTGTGTTCTGCTTCTTTGCCTTCTAGATAACCATTGCCGCTCTAGGCTGTAGTAACTGCTTCACCAATAACGTAAGATTTTCCCTCAGCCAAGGAGTGCTGATTTATACACTCACTCTCTTCACTTCACAACATCACACAAGTTTATTACAGCGATTTTTATTTTTTTGATTGGCGCTTTACCAACCAGATAATAAAATGTTGCTAACTGATGTGACTGTTTGACAGTTGATTGTATATCTTTACACGAGTCTGTGCTGCCATCTTCTGGCAGAGTGTTGAATTTCAGGAACTTTGTGCTCAGTCATCTGTGCTTATCTAATAATAAAAAAATAAAAAAAGGGAGGTTAAAAGAATTCGGTGACATGGATAATCCTATCTGGTAAAGCCGGTGTTTTATCAGAAGGAAAGTAAAAAAGAAACCATTGATTTTTCTCCGGCTACATGTACAAGAGGTTGGTCCCGGCTTGTGGACAATGCAGACGCTCCTCGGGGAGATGGCAGATCTATGAGGTTTTGTAGAACGAGAGGACAATTTCATCAGCTCAGCTATCAGGATAAATGTCAATGTGTTCTGGGAATATTTTTCCCTTTGTAGCCTGGATACTTTGTGCTGAAAGGATGGGAGGGCTGAGAGGAAGAAAAGTCTTATGTTTTCTATGGCCTTTCATTCATCCAGGATTCAATGTCGACGGGGTTGGAAGAAGCAGGACCCAATGCCCAGGACGGGGGGGGACTTCAAAGATCTGTGTTCCTCCTCCCTCGTCATTGCAAGAGAAATATTCTCATGGCACATTTAAAAGCAAGAAAAGGCCAGCTTTTATTAAATGGAAGCGTTATGGGACCCTGAGTACCAAATTATTTCTGGATCTAGAGTAGGGTGACCACATGTCCCGGATTGCCCGGGACAGTCCCGCATTTTGCAGGTCTGTCCCGGGCACATTCATTCCAGGACAATACAGTGTCCCGGAATGAAACTGACACAGCCACCCCCCCGGGCCAATCTGATGCCCCCAAAAAAGGCCGCCACATCACCGCTTTACTCACTGACAGTACTTGTCCTGGCCAGGGAATGCCTGGAGGAGTACAGTCCCCGCCCCCTGCTTGTGATTGGGGAAATCATAAATCCCGCCTCTTGTGTCCAATCACTGTGCTGTGATTCGTTAGAGCACAAGCTAATTTTTGTGAAGGGATGGTGTCCCTGAATGGTAGTTTGGAAATGTGGTCACCCTAATCTAGAGGCGTTTAGGAAATATTGATTGCACGCTAAGCAGTCTGGCTTTGTGAACACCTGGAGCCTCTGTGAGTCTTACCCGGTAGTCACTAGGGTTGCCACCTGTCCGGTTTTGACCCGGACAGTCCGGGTTTTGAGACATGTGCCTGGGTTTCCACCCGCCGAAAACCCGGGCACACATTCCACCGTCATGTGGCCAGTGGCAGCGGATCTCTGACCCTGGCCGCAACTTATGGAGAGAGGCGCCGCGCATCCCGTGCCCGCTATCACTGGTTTCATTTGGTGTATATCGGTGCGCTGCGCTCTCTGAGCCCGGCGGGTGCCCTGATTGACACAAGGGTCATGATGACATGAGGGTCTGTGATTGGCCGGGCGGAGGCTGCTAGTCACATGTGGAGGCGGGGCTGGACTGTGGATAATCGTGTCTGCTTGTTCCAGAGTCCTGCCTCACGCTGTAAGTTTCCTAAGGTCGCTCTCATCTGCTCTGTCAGCCCCCTTCCTGTCAATCCCCCCTCCTCCTCTCTGTCACCCCCTCCTCCTCTCTGAAACCCCCCTCCTCCTCTCTGTCACCCCCCTCTCTGTAACCCCCCTCCTCCTCTCTGTCACTCCCCTCCTCCTCTCTGTCACCCCCCCTCTCTGTAACCCCCCTCCTCCTCTGTCACCCCCCTCCTCCTCTCTGTCACCCCCCTCCTCCTCTCTGTCACCCCCTCTCTGTAACCCCCCTCCTCCTCTCTGTCACCCCCTCCTCCTCTCTGTCACCCCCCCCTCTCTGTAACCCCCCTCTGTCAGACCCTATCGTTTATTCTCAGCTTTCCACAGGTTTTCCTGTTGCTGGGGCGAAACAACTAAATATGACAGGCACTTGCTAAGGGGGGCGCTCCTGCGGGCTCCCTCCTGAGCCACACTCCATGTACCTATTGACACACATAAAGCGGATTGGCCCGGCCCCCCAGTTCTCTGCTTGCTTGCTGTGATTGACAGAAACAGGGGACAATGCCTTCCGCTGCTGCCTCTGTTCCCAGTGAGAAGAGAGAGAGACGCTGCTGTTGAGTACATCGCTGATCACTGGATTAGGATTGGGCTCAGGTAAGTATAGGGTGGGGGGGGGGCTTTTGGGTTGGAGCTGCAATCAGAAAGTTTTTTTTTTACCTTAAAGTGGAGTTCCACACAAAAATGGAACCTCCACTTTTTGGAATCCTCCCCCCCTCCAGTGTCACATTTGGCATTGGAGGGAGCAGATACCTGTGTAATACAGGTATTTACTCCCACTTCCTGGCATAGAAGACAGCAGTGATCGCGGTGACCTATGCCACTTCCTGCGCCTACACTGCCTGCCCGCTGTCTTCTGGGAAACACACAGGTCCAAGAAGACGGAAGGGACCAGTGGGATCGCGCATGCGTAGGGAACCAGGAAGTGAAGCCACAAGGCTTCCTGATTCCCTCACCGAGGATGGCGGCAGGGACAGCCGAGAGCTAAACGACTGATTGGCTTCGGCTGCCGCCATTGCGGGCGCCCTGGACAGGTGAGTGTTTGTATATTAAAAGTCAGCAGTTGCTGTATTTGTAGCTGCTGGCTTTTAATACTTTTTTTTTTAGGCGGAATGCTGCTTTAATACAGAGAATGCATTAAAACATGTCATACAGTACCTGCCGCCGATATTGTGTCAATCTCGTCTCTGCTAGTGGCGAGATTGACCCCCGCGATCCCCAAGCTATGTCGCTCCTCCCGCTCGCCGCCCCCAATAGATTCCTTTGGATGCGCGGCATGTCCTGGGGGCGGTGAGCACGAGAAGCACAACCTTGCATCGCCGGTTTCCAGTGCGATCCCATCATGCTGGAAACACAAAATCGGCATCACCTACTGTACTTTATTCAGCAAACATGTGGTATAATACTGCCATAGATTGGTGCCAGGGAAGATACGTTTTTGATAAAATTTTCCTTTTCCTGGTGCCAACATGGCATCATACATGTGGTAGGATCAGTGCCGATCCTGACCTCCCTGGGGCCCTAAGCAAAATGATATGTCACATTAAAGTTGAGAAGCGCGGGGGGGGGATTGTGCTGCCGACAGTGACACAGTGACATGTCACATTTAACACATTAAAGATTAAACTTGAGAAGCGGGGGGAGGGGGTGTTCTGCTGTCGGAAATTACATCTTACATTGAAGTGAGAAGTGGGGGTTGTTGACTTCTTACCTCTTCTCCCATGCAGCCAGCGAGTTGAGAGGCTGGGTAAGGGGCCGAAAATGGCTTCTCACCAGGCGGGCCTCTAGTAATTTTGGGGGCCCTCCGCAGCTTTGCGGGGGCCCTAAGTAGCTTGCAGAGTGAGCCTATAGGGCGGATCGGCCATGGGTAGATTGCTGCCACGGAACGCTGTCAGGAGAGGAAAATTATACTAAGTGTTTGATACAATTTTTAATTTTCCTGGTGCCAACATGACAGCATACATGTGGTAGTATGCTTCCCTAGATTGGTGCCAGGAAAGGAAAACTACTTTAAAGCGTTTGTTAACCTAAACCTAACAAAAAATGGGCCCTGCTCCGTTTAAGCATGTTATATGACACAGGGCTTGTCCTGTGTCATTTGGCTCCCTGAGACACCTGAAAAACCTGGCTGATCCTGCCAGTTTCTACCCTCCCCTATGTAAACAGACTACAGTGTATCATGGCTGCTGAGCCCTGACACCGTGGTCAGTTTCCGTGCTTCCGTCATCCACAGCCCTGCTCTGTGTCTCCTCTCTGCTCCTGTGTCTTCCTCCCCCTTCCCCTCCCTACCTGTCAGCTTGTGACAGTGCCCCCCCCCCCCCCGTCCTGCTACTTGCATAACACTAACCTGTATACACATCAGCACTGTCATCCTCTGTGTATGAATTATAAAAATAAATGCTGCAAATACCTAATTTCAGAGCCGTGATCGCGATCTCATGACCGGCTGGCTCTTTCCTCCTCCCCTTTTCCTCCCCTCCTGACTGATGTCAGCGGAGGAATCTCGTCCCCTCCCACTGCATCTTTCAGAGGAGGAAAGGAGTTAGCCAGCCAGTCAGGTGATTGCGATTTCGGCTCTGAAATTAAGTATTTGTAGCATTTATTTTTATAAATAACACACAGTGGGAGGTAGAACGGGTGGTGCATACATGTTATAGTGGTAAACATGACAGTATACATGTGGTAGTATGCTGCCATAGATTGGTGCCAGGAAAGGAAAATTATGTTAAGTATTTGATACCATTTTTCATTTTACTGGTGCCAACCTGGCACCATGCATGTGGTAGCGGTAGCATGCTGCCATGAATTGGCATCAGAAGAGAAAGATTATGGTAAGTATTTGATACCATTTGAATTTTCCTGGTGCTGACCTGGTAACATACATGTGGTAGTATGCTGCCATGAATTGGCATCAGAAGTGGAAAATTATGGCAAGGGTTTGATACAATTTTTCATTCTCCTGGTGCCAACATGACAACATACATGTGGTAGTATGCTGTCATGGATTAGCATTAGAAAATAAATATTACTGTAAGTATTTGATACAATTGTAATTTTCCTGGTGCCAACCTGGCAACATACACGTGGTAGCATGCTGCCATGGAATAGTGTCAGGAGTGGAAAATTATGGTAGGTAATTGATATCATTTTTCTTTATCCTGGTGTCAACATGACAGCATACATGTGGTAGTATGTTTCCATAGATTGGTGCCAGGAAAGGAAAATTATGTATTTGATACAATTTCTGATTTTACTGGTGCCAACCTGGCAACATACACATGCTAGTATGCTGCCATGGGTTGGCATCAGGAGAGGAAAATGATGGTAAGCGTTTGATACATTTTTTAGTTTTACTGGTGCCAACATGACAGCATACATGTCATCCCTGAGGAAGTTACGTGACGCAACGCGTTGGGTGGAGTCTTGTGACATCATTTCTGGTGTTTTTTTTACAGAAGTACTACTCCCATTGCTTTTTATTGCGGTTTTTATCTTTACTTGATGTAAGCAGTTTCTTTTACTAAATACATTTACTTTTCAATTGGCAATATTGCACTATGGCTGTTCTTTGTTTCCTTTGAGCGCCATTTATACAAGAAGTGTCATTCCTTGGAGCGAGCTGTTTCCTCTATATATGGAATTACCCAAGATGTTTTGATGCCAAGTTTTGGATGTAGTTCTTCAGCTTCGCCTGGAACCTGGATGCCTTTAGAGATCCATCAGCAGGATTCCTTATCTGATGAGCCTTGTTTGACCCTTGGGTCATTGTTGGAGGTGAGCGGCCAATTCACACATTTAACAGTCGATGTTTGGATTGATGTTTTATCTGTTTTTTCTTCTATCAAGTTATCCCTGAGATTTTTACCTTTTATATACGAACTGACTCCTACCGTTGGGCTTTAGTTGGACTTTTATTCACATTTATTTATTTGTATGTTTGGATACTCATCATATTCATTCTTATGCCTAGTACACACGATCGGTTTTCCCGACGGTCAAAACACCGCCGGGAAAACCGAGAAACGTCTCGGTCCCTTTTCCCCTGTACACGCGACCATTTTTTCCCGACAGGAAAACTGCCAGGAGAGCTTTGGTTCGGGAAAACCGGCAGTTTTCCCGTTGTGTGTACTAGGCATCAGAGTATATTACTTTATGGCACATTGTTAAATAAGCGCACCATTCTCATATTTTTCTTTTACTTTTATTACGCAGTGTTTTTTGAGTATACTATTAAGTGGTTGTAGCTAATTCACGATCACTATACATGTACTGTATAATTTGTTTCTGAGTTTATTTTCACTGGAGGCTGATGGTTTATATTTGCTTAAAAATTTTAATATAGTAGCGTGCAAGTTTTTCCCTTATAAAGCATACATGTCATGCTGCCATAGATTGGTACCAGGAAAGGAAAATTAAAGGGGTTATAAAGGTACAAATTTTTTTTTCCTAAATAGCTTCCTTTACCTTAGTGCAGTCCTCCTTCACTTACCTCATCCTTCCATTTTGCTTTTAAATGTCCTTATTTCTTCTGAGAAATCCTCACTTCCTGTTCTTCTGTCTGTAACTCCACACAGTAATGCAAGGCTTTCTCCCTGGTGTGGAGTGTCGTTCTCGCCCCCTCCCTTGGACTACGGGAGAGTAATGCCGCGTACACACGATCAGTCCATCCAATGAGAACGGACAGATGGATCGTAGTCACAGGTTAACCGATGAAGCTGACTGATGGTCCGTCGTGCCTACACACCATCAGTTAAAAAAACGATCGTGTCAGAACGCCGTGACGTAAAACACAACGACGTGCTGAAAAAAACGAAGTTCAATGCTTCCAAGCATGCGTCGACTTGATTCTGAGCATGCGTGGGTTTTTAACCGATGGTTGTGCCTACTAACGATCGTTTTTTTCCCATCGGTTAGGAATCCATCGGTTAAATTTAAAGCAAGTTTTTTTTTTTTAAACCTATGGTTAAATAACCTATGGGGCCCACACATGATCGGTTTTGACCGATTAAAACGGTCCATCAGACCGCTGTCCTCTGTTTAACCTATCGTGTGTACGAGGCCTCAGGACGCTCTCTATGTTGCAGATAGAGAAAGGAGCTGTGTGTTAGTGGATGTCTTGACTCTCCTGTAGTCCAAGGGGGGGGGCGAGCACGACACTCCACACCAGGGAGATTTCTAAAACTATTTTGTTATTTTACAATGACATTGTTAGGTAGATTCAGGTAGAATGGTGGAAAGTTACGGCGGCGTAGCTTAGCGTGTTTAGGCTACGCCGCCGTAAGTTAGCTAGGCAAGTACATGATTCACAATGTACTTGCCTGCTATGTTACGGCCGCGTAGCCTAAAGCGGGCGGGCGTAAGGGCGCCGAATTCAAATGTGTGTAAGGGGGGCGTGTTTTATGTTAATAAGGCTTGACGTTTGTCTTTACTGCGCATGCGCCGGGCGCCTACATTTCCCAACGTGCATTGCGGCTAAGTACGCCGCACGGGCCTATTGATTTCGACGTGGACGTAAACGACGTAAATCGCTATTCGCGGACGACTTACGCAAACGACGTAAAAATTTCGAATCTCGAAGCGGGAACGGCGGCCATACTTTAACATTGCTATTCCATCTAATAGATGGAATAACTTTAGGCCTGATAATGGCTTACGGAAACGGCGTATATGTACTGCGGCGGCCGGGCGTACGTTCGTGAATCGGCGTATCTACTAATTTACATATTCTACGCCGACCGCAATGGAAGCGCCACCTAGTGGCTATCCGAAATATTGCAACCTAAGATAGGACGGCGCAAGCCGTCGTATCTTAGATATGTTTAAGCGTATCTCTGTTTGAGAATACACTTAAACATAAGTCGGCGTAGATTCTGAGTTAGGTCGGCTTATCTACTGATAAGCCGGCCTAACTCTTACTGAATCTACCTATGTAGATATAAGTAGCAATCCTTCAACTTCTCTTCATTATAAACAGTAAAAGAAAAACCTTAGAATTCTAAAAAAATATAATTTATAAATATAATATAATGCACACTCTATGAGGTTGAGTCTGAAGTGGAAAAAAAAAAAAAAAAAGAATTCTAAAAATAAAATAAAAAAATAAAACCATCAAAGAAAAGTAGAGCAGCCGCCAGAATCTTCCAATTTCTCAGCTGCGGCATCTGCCCGGCATGTTTATAGAGTCAGGATAATGACTGCAGTTATACAAGAATATACAGATCCCGCGCAGAGCTGCAGGGATGACAATAACAGCGCGGATAAATAACATCACCTGCAAGAGAATCAAGAACATAACGTTTCTCCGAGCGATTCCTCTCTCTCTCCTCTGAGCTCTGATCTGCCTTTCTTTTAGCTTTTTATTCAAGTGCTGATATAACCATCCCGGCAATAAGATTACTCTGAATTACAGTGATACGCCGTCCCAAAACATATGTAGCAGCTGCGGCGGAGAAGGTGTTTCCATCCCCCCTTTTCCTATCAGAGCAACTGTGAAGTTTTTTATTTTTTTCCATTTTTTCCCCCCATTTTCCCTAATTACAAAAACCGACCGCGAGATGTTTTTTTTTTTATTATTATTCCAAGTGCCCGGGGGGAAAAGCTGGTTGAAATTTGAAGCTTCACTGACGATTCATGCTAATTCAAGACGACACGATCATTTCATTGCCGTTGGTATTAATTACAGAACCTTCTGCATTTTATTGTCACTGATTAAATTCTTCCCAACCGGCAGTAGTGGATCTACATATCAAGAACCTGTCAGCTGTTTTAAACCTTCAGTACTAAAAGCAAAAAGGAATTGTATACCGTATTTATCGGCGTATACCGCGCACTCTTTTCCACTGAAAATAGGGGAAAAATCACGGGTGCGCGATATACGCCGATAGCATACCTCGGAGGGGGACGAGCGCCCGCCGGAAATCACCGAGCCGTCATCTCCTCTCAGGTCTCACTCGGCTGTCATGTCACACACGCACATTCCCGCCTCCGCCCCCAGCATTGGACCAGTGTTCTGTCTGTCACAGGAGATGGTCCAATGCCGATGGCGGAGGCAGGGACTGTGCGTGTGTGACGTGACAGCCAAGTGGAGATGACGGCTCAGTGATTTCCGGCGGTGATTTCCAGTGGGCGCTTGTCCCCCTCCTTCCCCTCCGAAGTATGCCATAGGTACGCGCTACAGTCTCGGCCAGCGCTGCCGCGCTGCCTGTGTTTAAGGGTTTCCTCACCCTCCCCTTCACCACAGACTGCTGAACATATAGAAGCCCCAAGCCGCGCTACACTCCCGGTCAGCGCTGCCTGCTAAGGTACTGTGGGCCGGATTCACAAAGAGTTACGCCGGCGTATCAGTAGATACGCCGACGTAACTCCGAATCTAAGCCCGTCGTATGTTTAAGTGTATGCTCAAACTGAGATACACTTAAACATGCCTAAGATACGACGGCGCAGTCATATCTTAGGGTGCAATATTTACGCTGGCCGCTAGGTGGCGCTTCCATTGAGTTTGGCGTAGAATATGCAAATGAGTCGTTACGCCGATTCACGAACGTACGCTTGCCTGTCGCAGTAAAGATACGCCGTTTCCGTAAGAGATACGCCGCGTAAAGATAAACATGCCCCCTAGGTGGCGTATCCAATGTTAAGTATGGCCGTCGTTCCCGCGTCGCAATTTGAAAATTTTACGTTGTTTGCGTAACTCGTCCGTGAATGGGGCTGGACGCCATTTACGTCCACGTCAAAACCAATGACGTCCTTGCGACGTCATTTAGAGCAATGCACACCGGGATATTTTAGGGACGGCGCATGCGCAGTTCGTTCAGCGTGGGGACGCGCTTCATTTAAATGAAACACGCCCCCTACCCGCCGAATTTGAATTCCGCCGGGTGATTTACGCTACGCCGCCGCAACTTTACAGGCAAGTGCTTTGTGAATAAAGCACTTGCCTGAAAAACTTGCGGCGGCGTAACGTAAATCAAATACGTTATGCCCGCCCAAAAATACGCCCATCTACGTGAATCTGCCCCTGTGTATCTGTATCTCCTTGAACATAGGAGCTGCTCTCTGAGTTGCTATATTTGATTGTGTTTTGTATTTGTAAAGGGGAAAGGCTTAACTGGTAGTGACAGTGGTAAACCATGCATTATACAATGCTGCTTATCTTATTTTTAATTTTAACTGCATTTACTATTTGGACTTAAAAAATTCGTTTTTCCAGAAAATTCCCTCTTAAAATTGGGGGTACGCGTTATACGCCGGCGCGCATTATATGCCGATAAATATGGTAGTTATTTTGTCATTATTTTGTTTATGTACTATATGTATTATAAAAAAAAAAAATTAACCCCATGTTCAGTGCCTTGAAAAAGTATTCATACCCCTTGAAGTTTTCCACATTTTGTCATGTTACAACCAAAACTTAATTGTATTTTTATTGGGATTTTGTGTTAATTTCAGTCAGTAGAACAGTGTTCTATTTCTTTTGTCTGGTCAGGGTTTCCTAGCTAGGTATTTGATTTTTTCCCAACTGCTTCTGGGGGAAGCTTCCACAATACTGTATAGGGCAGGGGGATTCTAATGACCAGTATTAATATTTATCATGCCCAGCCAATCCCTGAAACGAGGTGTCTAGAAGGTGGCTGGGGAGTTGATAAATGTTTGGAAGGCCTGTTTAGAATGTTCTTTCCTCTGCTGCCCCTTGGCGATGGCTTTGCTGAGTCAAGGATTGCAGTCTGGGCCTCAGCCGGAAGATTGTTAGAGGACTTGTGGAGGAAGGCACTGCTTGAAGTCCTGGTCTGGAGTAGGATCTTTTATTTCCCTCTTTAAGGATCTACATGTGGAAGCTGGGTGGTGGACAGCTCTTGGGGTATTGTAAAGCCCTGTACACACGATCGGATATCTGATGGAATCTAATCCGATGGATTTTTTCGTCGGATATCCGATGAAGCTGACTTTCATCAGTCTTGCCTACACACCATCAGTCAAAAATCCGATCGTGTCCAAACGCGGTGACGCACAACACTACGACGAGCCGAAAAAAATGAAGTTCAATGCTTTCAAGCATGCGTCGACTTGATTCTGAGCATGTATGGATGGACTTCCATACAGACAATCTGATTTTTCTATTGTTTTTTTATCCATAGGAAAAAAACACAGTAGCTGGCATTGTGCCACACGCTCCCGATGCTCGTGCAAGTCTGCAAGGGGCGGATTTGTTCATGATGGGAGCGTGTGAGGGGCGGATGCCTACATGAAGGGGGCGTATTTTGTAATGATGGGCAGTGCTGTAAGATGGGGGTGAAATTTTTAACGAAACTCCAACACATCTCCTAAACAATTATATCTTTGCTATTCTTCCCACACGTGTTTGCGAGGCGTGTTTCGGCAAGAATAGCAGAGATATATATTTGTTTAGGAGATGTGTTTGAGTTTCGTAAATTCCGCCCCTATCTTAGCAGCACTGCCCATCATTACAAATAACACCCCCTTCTGTAGGTAACCGCCCCTCACATGCACCCATCATGAACAAATCCACCCCTTTCAGACTTTCACGAGCATCTGGAGCATGTGGCACAATGTCGGCTATTGTGCGCGGGCGTCGTCTACAGCTGAACGTGAATTCTGATGTTCGGAGGCTTTCAGCGGCTTGCGCAGGTCCGGGTGGGCATTTCTCGACAGGACAAAGTCGTCCGACTCTAAAGCCGCTTCATACAGCGCGACCTTACCACGGCTTGCAAAACTTCTGTATAGAAGTCAATGCAAGCCGCTCCAAAGTCGCCCCCAAAGTAGCACAGGAGCCTTTTTCTCAATCAGCGCAACTTGAGTCACTCCTATTAGAACAGTTCAATTGCAATGCATGAAGCGTGACTTGTCAGGTGGCTAAGTTGCCTGACAGGTCACCCCTGTGTGAACCGGTGACTTGTCGGTATGGTTCCTCTATTGAGATGGTTCCTGTAAGGACTGTGCAGGCACAATCCTTGCAGACGGGAATCTCCGAACCTCATCCAGGCTCATTCCTTAAAGCGGGGGTTCACCCAAAAAAAAAATGTAATATTACATCTAGCAGAGCCAGCATAGTAAGGGCATTTACTTTGGGCAGGTTTTTTTTTTTTTTTCTCCGTACGTACCTTTATATTCTGTTTTTGTCCAGGGCTTCCGGGTTCCGATGACTGCGGGACTGGGCGTTCCTATCCTTCCGTTCGATGATTGACGGCTTGTGAAACAGGTGACCTGTCGCACAACGCGCGTCACCAGATGTTGGGAAATAGCCGAGCTGCGAGCCGGCACTATACGGCACCTGCGCAGTCAGCTCCACACAGCGGGCGCAGGCGCCGTATAGTGCCGATCGCAGCTCAGCTATTTCCGGAAATCTGGTGACGCGCGTTGTGCGACAGGTCACCTGTTTCACAAGCCGTCAATCATCGAACGGAAGAATAGGAATGCCCAGTCCCGCAGTCATCGGAACCCTGAGGCAGGGATAGGAACGCCCAGTGCCGGAGTCATCAGAACGCGGAACCCCTGGACCAAATCAGAATATAAAGGTAAGTACGGAGAAAAAAAAAAAAAAAAAAAAACCTGCCGAAAGTATATGCCCTTACTATGCTGGCTCTAATGTTAAAAATGTGTTTTTAGGGTGAACTTCCACTTTAACATCCCCGTGGATTGGAGGATGTTAAAAAAAGAGCCAAGCGAAGCGAGGACGTGAGGCCGACTGGCCACTTACCTCAAATTCCACGTCGCCCTGGAGGTTCAGTGATTTCTGTCGGCAAGGATTGCGCCTGCGCAGTCCTTACAGCAGGGGTGCCCAACCTTTTGAAGAGCAATGGCCATTTAAGCGACTTGGTAACCGGTCGTGGGCCACAATGAGCAGAGCAGGTGGTTGGCAGCCCACTCGGCTCTATAGAGCCCGATCTACTCTCAGCACACCAAATTCGCAGGTAATAACAGAAATATATGTCTCAGTGCAGGTAACCCCCAGGTGCACTTCTCTGTACCTGTGGAACAGTTTGAAAGCACCCCAATAACCACTGCAGAACAGATATGCCCATATATACAATGTGATTTTAGTAATAAACGTACCTTTTAACCCCTTAACGCCCGCCACATGACTATATACGTCCGCACAATGGCACAGACAGGCAGAAGGACGTATATATACGTCCTTGCCTTTCCGCGGGTTGGGTGCGGCGGGCGGATTCCCTCGGGGAGCGATCCGGAACGACGGCGCGGCTATTTGTTTATAGCCGCTCCGTCGCGGTCGCTCCCCGGAGCTGAAGAACACCGAGAGCCGTATGTAAACACGGCTTCCCCGTGCTTCACTGTGGCGGCGCATCGATCGTGTCATCCCCTTTATAGGGGAGACACAATCAATGACGTCAGACCTACAGCCACACCCCCCTACTGTTGTGTCGAAATTGTCCGAAGTGTCCGCCATAATGTCGCAGTCACGAAAAAAATCGCTCATCGCCGCCATTAGTAGTAAAAAAAAAAAAAAAATTAATAAAAATGCAATAAAAATATCCCCTATTTTGTAAACGCTATAAATTGTGCGCAAACCAATCGATAAACGCTTATTGCGATTTTTTTTTACCAAAAATAGGTAGAAGAATATGTATCGGCCTAAACTGAGGAAAAAAATAAATGTTATATATGTTTTTGGGGGATATTTATTACAGCAAAAAGTAAAAAATATTGAATTTTTTTCAAAATTGTCGCTCTATTTTTGTTTATAGCGCAAAAAATAAAAACCGCAAATACCACCAAAAGAAAGCTCTATTTGTGGGGAAAAAAGGACGTCAATTTTGTTTGGGAGCCACGTCGCACGAGCGCGCAATTGTCTGTTAAAGCGACGCAGTGCCGAATTGTAAAAACGCGTTTGGGCATTTAGCAGCATATTGGTCCGGTCCTTAAGTGGTTAACATCCCCGTAGATTGGAGGATGTTAAAAAAAGAGCCAAGCAAAGCGAGGACGTGAGGCCGACTGGCCACTTACCTCAAATTCCACGTCGCCCTGGAGGTTCGGTGATTTCTGTCGGCAAGGATTGCGACTGCGCAGTCCTTAGGCCGGGTACACACGAACAAACATGTATGGTGAAAGCGGTCCGTCGGACCGTTTTCACCATACATGTCTGCCAGAGGGCTTCTGTACGATGGTTGTACACACCATCGTACAGAAGTCCGCGCGTAAACAATACGCGGGGCGTGTCCGCGGTGTCACCGCGTCGATGACGCGGTGTCGCCGCGACAATGACGCAGCGACGTGGGCGGCCCGCCTTTAAAATGCTTCCACGCATGCGTCGAAGTCATTCGACGCATGCGAGGGACGGCGGGCGCCTGGACGTGTACGGTAGGTCTGTACTGACGACCGTACATGTCCGAGCGGGCAGGATTCCAGCGGACTGTTTTAAAACAAGTCCAGGAATATTTGTCCGCTGGGAAAAGGCCCGGCGGGCAAATGTTTGCTGGAATTCGGCCCGCTCGCGCCCACACACGACCAAACATGTCTGCTGAAACTGGCCTGCGGACCAGTTTCAGCAGACATGTTTGGTCGTGAGTACGGGGCCTTACAGGAACCATCTCGATAGCCGGAACCATATCGGCACTAACTTTGCAGAACAAGTCCAGTTACATGTGACTACTTCTACTAGAACTACCGCTAGCTGTGCTATGTGGATAAATGAGAGCCTTTATAGATAAGTTGGATTTCCTTTTTACACATTTAATTTGATTTTTTTTCTCTTTAGTATACATTTGATCGAATGCTTCTAATCTTCTCTTCCTTGTCCCGCTGTTAATTATATTCACAAAGTACACCGTCCCTGCTCTTACATGAAAGACCCCTTTCCACGTCCAAACCTGAAAACAACATTTCCTCTTATCTAAAGGGATGACCTCAGAACTAACCTATGGATAAAGAGAACCCAGAACATTTTCTTTGAAAAAGTTTTTTTTCTTGTAATGCAATCTTTTTTTCTTTTTAAAGCTCTACAGGACAATGGCGATAAGTTCTGTCTCGCGTAACCAGATTACCTTTTGCGTCCGTCAAAGAACTCCTTCTGTTCTTCAATCTTTGAAGCTTGGCTTTGACCTTATCATTCAAAATGCACACCGGTCATTTGTATTTAAAAGGCTCAGAGCGCCCAAAAAAAAAAAAAAAACTAAATCGATTTTTTTTTTTTTTACGAATGAGTGAAACTGAAATAAGCTCTATTGTTTTTTTTATAACTGTATAGACTCAATCACGTTGTGTATCCAGCTGGCAGTGAGGCGAGGATTCATCAACACGAGTCCTTGCGGCTACTAGTTAAGGGAGATCAAAACTGGTCCTGGAATCTTTTGTGCGCGGTTTGTATCAATGCAGCCTAAACACGCACAGCATTGCCTGTGATCCGTACGCTTCACACCTTCATGTATATCTTCCCGGATTTCCTGGGGGTTGCATTTTATTTCTTTACGCCATCTCTGTCTAGACGGTCAAAAAGGCAAATCCTTTATGAGACATAAAATGCATATTCACAACACGAGAAAAGCAAACGGAAGTTCTAAAGGTTATACCGGTCCTGGGGCACGAAAAAAGAGCACGCTAGCGCAGGTCTGCTTGTAATATCTCTCAGCACACGCTGTCCTTTGGATTTCATTAGCATACACAAATGTATAATAAAAGCTATCGCTGATTATGCCTTGAGATTGCAATGAAGTTTAAATAAATAAAGATAGCAGCATGAGCAAGAATTAAATTAAAGTTCCTGCAGCATTTGATCACTGCCGGGGGGTAAATGTATCCGAGCCATGTGACATACACTATATTGTCAAAAGTATTGGGACACCTGCCTTTACACACACATGAACTCCCAGTCTAAAGCCCTGTACACACGATCGGTTTGTCTGATGAAAACGGACCGATGGACCATTTTCATTGGACAAACTGATCGTGTGTGGGGCCCATTGGTTTGTTTTCCATCGCTCAAAAAAAATAGAACGGCCCGGATTCAGGTAGATTGGCGCATCTTTGTGCCGGCGTACCGCATCTCATATGCGCTACGCCGACGTAACTTTGAGAGGCAAGTTGAGTATTCACAAAGCACTCGCTCCCATATTTGCGCCAGCGAAACGTAAATTGGCCGGCGTAAGCCCGCCTAATTCAAAGGAGGAAGGTAGTGGGCGTGCTACATGTAAATTAACCGTGACCCCATGCAAATGAAGGGCCTAACGAACGGCGCATGCGCGCGCATGCTCAGAATCACGTCGCATATACTCCCTAAGATACGCCGGCTCAATGCCTTCGACGTGAACGTAACCTACGCCCAGCCCCATTCACGTACGACTTACGTAAACAACGTAAAATACGACGGCTGTTCCGACGTTTCCGACGTCCATACCTTAACATGACTTACCCCTGCTTTTGGTGGAGTAACTATACGCCGGACGTAAGCCTTACGTAAACGGGGTATACTACTGCGCCGGGCGCAAGTACGTTCGCGAATCGGCGTATCTCGGTCATTTGCATATTTGAATAGGAAATCAATGGGAGCGCAAGATGCGTCCAGCGTAAATATGCGCCCACGATACGCCGGCGTAGGAAAGTTACGTCGGTCAGAAGAAGCCGATTTTCAGGCGTATCTAGTTCTGTGGGTACGGCGCACAGATGCGACAGCGCAAATTTACACTTACGCGGCGTATATAAAGATACGTCGGCGTAAGTGCTTTCTGAACCCGGGCCCAAATGTTTTAAAATGTACCTATGGATAAAAAACCGATAGAAAAAAACGATCGTCTGTGTGGAAGTCCATCGGTCAAAAATCCATGCATGCTCAGAATCAAGTCAACGCATGCTCGGAAGCATTAAACTTCATTTTTCTTTGCACGTCGTTGTGTTTTACGTCACCGCGTTGGACACTGTTGGATTTTTGAGCGATGGTGTGTAGGCAAGACTGATGAAAGTCAGCTTCATCGGATATCTGACAAAAAAATCCATCGTTCGTTTTCATCAGATATCCGATCGTGTGTACAGGGCATAAAGGCCCGTACACAAACAATTGTGTGATGGCAGGGGTTTTGTCGGATAATCTGACCGTTTGTACTCTCCATTGGACAATTGTTGTCAGAACTTCCGACAACAAATGTGGGATATCATGCTCTCAAATTTTCCGACAACAGATGTGTTTCATTGGATTATCCGATCGTGTGTACACAAGTCCGTCAGACTTAAATCCGAAGTACAAACACGCATGCTCCGAACCAATGCTAACCATAAGGCAACATTAGCAGAAGTTGCCCAAAGGGTGGTGCTAAAGAGCAGAAAAAACACTTAGGGCTAGATTCAGAAAGACTTACGACGGGCGTATCAGTAGATACGCCGTCGTAAGTCCGAATCCGCGCTGTCGTATCTTTAAGCGTATGCTCAAATTGAGATACGCTTAAATGTTGCTAAGATACGACCGGCGTAAGTCTCCTACGCCGTCGTATCTTAGGGTGCATATTTGGCCGCTAGGTGGCGCTTCCGTTGATTTCCGCGTATAATATGCAAATGCTAGATACGCCGATTCAGAAACATACGTGCGCCCGGCGGATTTTTTTACATCGTTTACGTAAAGGGTTTTTCTGGCGTAAAGTTACCCCTGCTATATGAGGCGTAGCCAATGTTAAGTATTGACGTCGGGCCAGCGTCGAATTTTCCGTCGTTTACGTTGTTTGCGTAATTTGTTTGCGAATAGGGCTTTGCGTAAGTTACGTTCACGTCGAAAGCATTGACTATTTGCGACGTGATTAGGATCATGCGCACTGGGATACGTTCACGGCCGGCGCGTGCGCCGTTCGTTAGAAAAATAATTTACGCGGGGTCATGCTTTATTTGCATAAAACACACCCACCTCTTCACAATTTGAATTAGGCGCGCTTACGCCGGCACATTTACGCTACGCCGCTGTAACTTCGGGCGCAAATTATTTTTAGAATACGGGACTCTCCTCTCAAAGTTACGGCGGCGTAGCGTATATGAGATAAGCTCTGCCCGCCTAAAGATAGGTGATTCTTACTGAATCTAGCCCTTAGTTTTGCGGAAAGTTGGCTGAAACAGTTATGCAGCAGCTGAAAGCTGGTAGGAGGGAGAGGATATGAAGCCAGCAATGTTGCAAGAGGAAGGGGGGGGGGGGGTCATAGAGGAGGGCCCAGGTAACAGAGGCAGTGGAATTAAATCATGGATTGGGGGGGGGGCGGTGATATGTGTGGCAGGAGGGAATTACCAGAACTGATCCCCTGCATGACTCTCCCTGAAGCAACTGAAAGCCAGAAGGAGGGAGAGGAGGAGAAGTCAGCTTTTAGCTGCAGAGAGAGCTATACAGGTGATCATTTCCTGTAATCCCCCCCCCCCCCCAGCCACACTGGTCACCTTCTTCTGCCCATGATCTGATTTCTCCTGTTTCCTGGGTCCCCCTGCTGAACTGATGGGGCCCGGGCTACCCTGCTGAACTGATGGGGCCCGGGCTCCCCTGCTGAACTGATGGGGCCCGGGCTCCCCTGCTGAACTGATGGGGCCCGGGCTCCCCTGCTGAACTGATGGGGCCCGGGCGCCCCTGCTGAACTGATGGGGCCCGGGCTCCCCTGCTGAACTGATGGGGCCCGGGCTCCCCTGCTGAACTGATGGGGGCCGGGCTCCCCTGCTGAACTGATGGGGCCCGGGCCCCATACAGGAGGACCGGTGGCTCCCCCTTATCAGCGGGCCCCCATCCTGGTTGGGAAAATCTGCTCATCAATACAGACATCCAAGAAGAAGAGAAAGAGTCATTTGGGAAATAAGCACAGACAACATGTTCACTATGAATTAATATGGAAAGCTTTATCTTCATCTGTCAAAGTTCATAATACATAACTCGTTTTCTTTCCCATCTTATCATTTACATACCATGTGTGTGTCTTCTTTAATTAATCAACCCGCGGCTTCCATAATGAAAACTCATTTGCTGTTCCTATATGTTACCAATGTGAAATTGCTGGAGCCAATTACATTTCAGTTAAAAGGTAATAAACATGGCGTGTGTTTATATTAAATTTGTTAATCTTATTTATTTACGGATAAAGGAAAGAGACTGAGATGATGTGTTTGGAAGTTACATGGAAAGGGGGAACTCTTCTCTCTTATTTCTGGGCAGATTTTAATGCTCTCTGTGATCCAGTTTGAGAATACTTTGAAGAAAAGTTTGAGAATTCCTTTATGAAGATGATCAAATGTTGGACGTTTTCAGATAAACTCATTGGGCCAGATTCAGAAAGAGATACGACGGCGTATCTCCTTATACGCCGTCGTATCTCTGAGTGCGCTCGGTCGTATCTATGCGACTGATTCATAGAATCAGTTACGCATAGATATTCCTAAGATCCGACAGGTGTAAGTGTCTTACACCGTCGTATCTTAAGCTGCAATTTCAGGCTGGCCGCTAGGTGGCGCTTCCGTATTATTACGCGAGGAATATGCAATTTAGTGTTTACGCTGATTCAGAAACGAACGACCGCCCATCGCTTTTTTTTTACGTTGTTTGCGTTCGGCTTTTTCCGGCGTATAGTTACCCCTGCTATATGAGGCGTAGCTAATGTTAAGTATGGCCGTCGTTCCTGCGCTGAGTTTTGATTTTTTTACGTCGTTTGCGTAAGTCGTTTGCGAATACGGCTGGACGTAAGCAATGAGGTTTTGCGGCGGATTTTCGAGCATGCGCACTGGGATGTTTTCACGAACGGCACATGCGCCGTTCAAAAAAAACGTCAAATATGCGGGGTCAAGCCAAATTTAAATAAAACACGCCCCCTACATCCCCATTTGAATTATGCGGTCTTACGCCGCAACACATACGTTACGCCGCCGTAACTAAGGGCGCAAGTTCTTTCTGAATAAAGAACTCGCACCCAAAGTTAGAGCGGCGTAACGTATCGGAAATACGTTACGCCGGCCGGACAGATACGCTCAGGTATCTGAATCCGGCCCATTGGCTTGGTGTGGGAGCTCCAAAAGTAAGCAGCCCCCCTTCATGTGTAAACACAGAGATCCACGTCCTGTCAGGGAGAGAGGAGACCTATGGTGTGTCCCTTGTACATTCAAAGCATGACAGTGCTGAAAGCTGAAAATTTGCCTGGGCACGAAGGGGGTGAAAATGCGCTGAGACGTTTTTAAGCTGCAAAAAAAAAAACAGGACCAGTGCGTTCTGAAGCTCCAGCGTTAGAGCTGTAAAAACGCCAGATGTTAAAAAACGCTCAAAAACGCGCAAAAACACTACTGTACCGCAGCGTTTTTGAGCTCCAGCTCAAAAAAAAAACAAAACATGGACAGGCGTTTTTAAGCTGTAAAAAAGGCTACAAAAAGTGGCTGTAAAAACGTCCATGGAAATGAAGCCTTATGAATCAGCATTATTGGGTTTACGAACACTTTAACTATTTGTAATTCCTATGTTGCTAACATTTACACTCACCAGCCACCTATTCAATTGCTTGGTAACACAAATTGCTAATCAGCCATTCACATGGCAGCAACTCAATTCATTTAGGCATTTAGATGTGGTGAAGACGACTTGCTGAAGCTTAAACCGAGCATCAGAATGGGGAAGAAAGGGGATTTAAGTGACTTTGAACCTGGCATAGTTGTTGGTGCCAGATGGGCTGGTGTGAGTATTTCAAAAACTGCTGATCTACTGGGATTTTCGCACACAACCATCTCTCGGGTTTACAGAGAACGGTACAGAGAAAATATCCAGTGAGTGGCAGCTGTGTGGAGGTAAATGCCTTGTTGATGTCAGAGGTCAGATGACAATGGGCAGACTGGTTCCAGATGATAGAAAGGCAACTCAAATAACCACTCGTTACAACCAAGGTATTCAGAATACCATCTCTGAATGCACAACACATTGAACCTTAAAGCAGATGGGCTACAGCAGCAGAAGACCACACCGGGTACCACTCCAGTCAGCTAAGAACAGGAAGCTGAGGCTACAATTTGCACAGGATCACCAAAATTGGACAATGGAAGATTGAAAAAACGTTGCCTGGTCTGATGAGTCTCGATTTCAGCTGCGACATTCAGATGGTCGGGTCAGAATTTGGCATAAACAACTTGAAAGCATAGATCCATCCTGCCTTGTATCAACATTTCAGGCTGGTGGTGGTGTAATGGTGTGGGGGATATCTTCTTGGCACACTTTGGGCCTTTTAATACCAATTGAGCATTGTTTAGTCACCACGTCCTACCTGAGTGTTGTTGCTGATCATGTCCATCCCTTTATGACTACAGTGTCCCCATCTTCTGATGGCTCCCTCCAGCAGGATAATGCTCCATGTCACAAAGAGCAAATAATCTCACCACTGGTTTCTTGGACATGACAACGAGGTCACTGTACTCCAATGGCCTCCACACTCACCAGATGCAGGGGAATGGAAGATTGGCTTCATGGATGTGCAGCCGACAAATCGGTAGCAACTGCGTGATGCTATCATGTCACTATGGACCAAAATCTCTAAAGGAATGTTTCCAACACTTTGCTGAATTTATGCCACCAAGAATTAGGCAGTTCTAAAGTGAAAAGGGGGTCCAACCCGGTACTAGCAAGGTGTACCTTATAAAGTTGCAGCCCCATTGTCTTCAATAACCGAGATTGACAGGCAATGCCATCTGCCAACTGGACATGCCTTCGTTAAATCTCCTGCAGCCATGACATGAGAGAAGGCCCTTCCAACTGCTTTGTGTACTTTAGGCAGGGCCGGCCTTTGTGGTGTGCGAGCTGTGCGGCCGCACAGGGCGCCATGGGCAACAGGGGCACCCTGCGGCCACCCAGAGGCGTACTAAGGGGGAGCGAGTCGCCCCCGGGTACCACACACTGGGGGGGGTGTCAGACCGGCACCCCCCTCCGCGATTGTTTTACACCTGCGGTGGCATTTTTTTTCTCTATGTGTATGTTTAGGTGACCAGGGGTCGAGGGGGTGAAGATGGGGGTCACCACAGGATTAGCTCGCACAGGGCGCCTGAACACCTAAGGCCGGCCCTGACTTTAGGTGGGTGCTCAAGGGGGGTGTGGTGGTAAAAACGTGGCTTAACTGCCTGTTTTTACTGCTACCCATGTGAAAAAATACCTTAGGCTTCGACAATTATCACATCCCTGTGTTTTATGTTTGGAATGCCATAATAGAATGCTTAACAGAACCTGTGAGAAACTTATTTGTGTGTTTTTTTGTAACGACATTTTTTAAAAAACTCAATTTGTATCATATTAAAACTTGTTAAAGAGATACTTTTATTAACCACAATTGGCTGAAATGTTGTGGTGTATCTGCAATGATGTAGTCATTGGTGCCTCCCCATTGGTCCGTTCGCGCCGTTGCGAGTGTGTGATAGGCTATTTATAGCCTTAGTAAGCCTCAGTCACACATTGACCCATGATTAAGTCACGTGTCTAGTGACGATACGCGTGGGGGAGGAGCTTGAGTGACGGGACGCACGGAGGTGCCGGATGAGGAGCCTGACAAGCTGAGCAGTTTACATGCACACACGCTGAAGCCTATTTAATATCGGGGATTCGTGAGTAATGTTCTGAGTGCTGTGAAACATTGGTGTTTCATTTACAGTATCACACTATTGGTCTCTCTTTTTTCCCTTCTCTTTGCATATATCAACATGTGAATACCTGGTGAAAAGCATTTTGACCTGACAGGTCTGATCACTACACGATCAAGCTGATTATATCTCGCACACAATCTGTGTGTGTGGTCTGGCAAAGTGCCTCTGAGTTGCTCTCAGGATCATAGCAACTAGGGACGATACACATGGAATTTGGAACTCTATTTTTTGTATCATTTTCTTTTTTTCTCCAGTAACTTTGATGTGTTTGACACCTTATTTAATTAGTTGATTTAGCGCATTATCCTTTTTTCACATAATAGATTTGTAGTTTTCCTATAAACCTTTTTAATATCTGCAAAGGGGTTAAGCAAAAAACAGTAACAAAAAGTAAATAAAACAAAGAAATGTATTTATTGCAGACCTGAAATTTTTAAAGGCACGTTTTGTTCCCCGAGCAGAACAAAGTAATTACAGAGCAATGGCTGTCCTCAAGCAATCCTCGGCCACTTTTTAATCTGCTATTGAAATAGCAACCAATTTCTGGAGCTTTTCTGCTGCTTATATCTCATTCAGGGATGCACAACCAGCATATGTTTTGTTTAATGTTGTCTGCTGGCATCAGTTATATTGTACACTGAAAGAGAATGCTTTTGTCTGAATGTCAAGTTTTATTAAGGAATTAGGGCAGTTTTAGGAAATATTCCCATGATCACACAAGGGTGAGGACTACTCCAATGAGAGATGGTTGCCTCTACTTTACCTTGGCGCCTATGCAGTGCACTATTGTATCTCTGAAGCAGTTGAGCCACCCTTATTTTCCCACACACACTGGGCTATATGTCATTATGTATCTCTATTGGATGGAGTGGGGAGAAATCAGAACCCCTGCTTCACTTTTACTTTTAGCTAGGGCCCCACTGAGCCATCGGCCCACTGGGAAACTCCTGATAGTCCCGATGGCCAGTACATGCCTGGCTAGGGCTCTGTTAGAGAGATTTCCCCCGCACTTCCTGTCCTACTGACAATGTTTTATCAGACAGGAAGTAAGGGGAACTCTCCTATAGCAACACAAAAATGAAAATACTTTTCTTTAGTACTGTGAGATTTTTATGTCTGCTTGTTCCAGATTTTACCTCACTTCCTGTCCTGGGTAATCCATTGTTAGAAGGACAAGAAATGAGCATAAATCTCTCTAATGGAGTCAGGCCCTGTACACACGACCGAGTTTCTCGGCAGAATTCAGCCAGAAACTCGGTCGGAGCTGGATTCTGCCGAGAAACTCGGTCGTGTGTACACTTTTCAGCGAGGAACCCGTCGAGGAACTCGTCGGGCCGAAAAGAGAACATTCCTCGTTGTTCAATGAGGAAAGTCGGCCCGCCGAGCTGCTCGGCGGCTTCCACACTGAACTCGCCGAGGAACTCGATGTGTTTGGCACGTCGAGTTCCTCGGTCGTGTGTACGGGGCCTGACAGATAACATTTAAAACATTACAGGAGTTCTAGTCTTTCCCTATGCTATCCAAAACGTGTGAAAGGTTTTTGGCTTGACATAAAATGTTCATTTATTGCAGATTTGGGCAGCTCGTTTTCAGGTAGAATCGGAGGGATGATAAATCCCAGCATTGTCTGCCAGATGATTTCTTGGTGTGGATTTTACTGGAAAGTATTATTGAGATTTACTGTCTTCCTTTTTCCCTATCTTCCTTCCACTTCTCCCTTCTGCTTCCTTGTTTTCTTTCGCCTACATCCGTCCTTATTTCCTCTTCTCCTTCCTAAGTCTTTTCCTTTCTTTATTCCTTATTCATCCCCTCCCTGTTAGGCTGGGTTCACACTACTGCGAATTGGATGCGGATTTCCATACGCATCCAATTCGGAGGACAGGAGAGTGTGCCCGACTCTCAATGGAGCCAAATCACGTATTTCTGTGGCAGCTCCGGTGCAAATTGTATAGGGGTCCTGTGTGTCTTTGGCTCAGCTTCAGGTCCAAATTCAGGCAAAAATTTGGGCCTGATTCGGCCTTGAAACGAAGAACAGGGACGCACCGGAGCCCCTGCTGTGAGCAGCATGCAATTTAGGTGTGAACCCCGCCTTAAAGGGGTTGTAAAGGTACATTTTTTTTCCCCCTAAATAGCTTCCTTTACTTACTGTAGTCATCCTTCACTTACCTCATCCTTCCATTTTGCTTATATATGTCCTTATTTCTTCTGAGAAATCCTCACTTCCTGTTCTTCTGTCTGTAGGAAGATGGAGGAAAAAACCTGAATGAAAGCAGAAAAGAAGAAGATGGAAGAAGAAGAAGAAGCGCGGAAAGTAGACATTAATAAAGGAATTGTCAAAAACCGGCTATTGTCTTTTTTTTACATTTTTGACACTTTTTTTGGTGAAATGGTAGAGGTACAATGTACCCCATTACCATTTCACACAGGGGGGGGGGGGGGGGTGGGATCTGGGGGTCCCCTTTGTTAAAGGGGTCTTCCAGATTCCGATAAGCCCCCCGCCCGCAGACCCCCACAACCACCGGCCAGGGTTGTGGGGATGAGGCCCTTGTCCCCATCAACATGGCCAGCGTGAAGAGGTTAAACCTTCCTATCTTTTTCAGCCAAGAAGGCTGCTATCTTAGCCTCTATTTGATCTGCAGCTGCCATGGTGCTGCATATGTGAACCGTTATGACTCCAGCCTGTCATGTCACCTGTGGTCAGGTGACAGATGAACACTGTTGGGGTCAGGAGTGCACCGCTAAGGTAGTGGACCCTACGGCTGACTGCTGAGGACGGAACGCTGGGTGGCTAAGGAAGGCAGATCCACTGGAGCACTAACAGGGATCCCATAGGGAGCTAGAGCCTAAGATTCCCCAGGGCGCGGGGTCTAAGATCCAGCAGGTGTTCACCAGAGCCTCTAGTGGTGAGAATGGACTGGGCTGCAACTGGATCCAGCTTGCGGCCCCCAGCTCACGCTCACAGTAGGCTATAGAGGATAGAGGGGAAGCAGCAGCTCAGGATACAAGAGATAGTGAGGGGATAAGCCAAAGGTTGTGGCGACTAGCAGATAAGGATAAACAAAGGACACATCAAAAGGTCAAGGTCACAGGCAGACAGGGATAGTCGAGAACAAGCCAAGATCGGTAAAACAGAGACAGACGTAGCACAGGGCAAGCAGGAACCCAAACACACAATAGCTTAACAAACACTGTTGATCAGCACAGCTGGCTTGCAATGCACAGGTTAATATAGAGTTCCCTGATAGGGCCTGGGATGGAGCCATGCTAGAGGAGAGATTACTTAACCAGCCAGGTGAGAGTGGCTGACCTCTAAGGTGAACACATGGAGGAGGTAAGCTGACAGACAAACATTACTGCATATCCATGACACAGCCATTTGATGATTTGACAGTTTGGTTGAAAGTACAAGCAAATGTGACATTTAGCATCCATGGCATGCCGGGAATGTAATTTTTTTTAAACTGTTAAATTGATGGGTTTAGTTCCGCTTTATACATATTTACTTCCTTTACACCTCCTCTTTAAATGACAGTTATTTCTCTCTGGGATCTCTGACTATAATGTACTCGCCCAATAACCTGACATCCTATTCTCTACAGTAATGTAAATTCATCAGGAGTGAGCATGTCTAATACTCTCTAGCCTCCAGTGAAGTGGTGCTGAGTCTGTTAGAACTTTTAAGATTGCAGTTTTACCGCTGCTTTCCGGAAACTTCTAAAAATAAGTTGCTTCGGTACATGCTTCAACGGCGCTTTGAAAGTTCTCGCAAATTACTTGACTAGAAATAATTCTCTGCTTTTTTTCTGCATCTCTTAGTGGGTTAGAAATTCTCTACAGGTATTTCTGAAAGACAAGATCCGGCATCAGTATTCCGCTGTGACAATTTATGCGCTGCGGGGTGACAAAAAACGGGCAAATGTTGTTGATTTGAAGTGAGATTTTTATGTGTGCCGGTAAGATCAAAAGACTTTTGTGCTAAAGAAATGCAGATGCACCGTGTTTGTTGACATTAGATAAGTGATGCCTTTTATTAACCCCTAGGATGGTATTGGAATTTAAAACAGAAATCTGTTCCTTGATCTGCCCTTTAAAATTGATCTCCAATAACCTTCAAAAAGTTAGATCAGCCATTCACATATATATACTTTCCTGTCTTTCTCACAGAGTGCATCTTACTTGTCCTTGTCATTATTTTGGAAATGTAGCAGCAGATGATCACTACATGAACTTCTCAGGCCTTGTACACACGACCGAACATGTCCGCTGAAACTGGTCCGTCGGACCAGTTTCCGCGGACATGTCCGACCATGTATAGGGCCTGCCGGACAGTTTTCCGGCCTAGCGGACAGGTTTCCAGCGAACAAAAGTTTCTTAGCATGCTAAGAAACTTGTCCGCTGGAAGCCTGTCCGAAGTGATTCGACGGATGCGTGGAAGCATTGAACTTCCTGGTGCGCGCACGTCGCCGCGTCATCGTCTCTGCATATTCTGTCCGCGGGGAATTTGGTCTGATGGTGTGTACACACATCAGACCAAATGATCCCAGCAGACATGTCCGATGAAACCGGTCCGCGGACCGTTTTCATCGGACATGTCTGGTCGTGTGTACGAGGCCTCACATGCATTATATTTCGGGAAATTGGCAGACACCAACAAACTTAACAAACTGATTTGCAAGGCCAGTGATGATGTTGGATTGAAGTTGGAGTCTTTAACCACTTGCTGACCGGCTAATGCCGATATACACGTTGGCAGAATGGCAGGGCCTCGCAAAGCAATGTACCTGTGAGCGTGCCCGCGGGAGCGGCAAACTCGATGCTCGCCGGCGGCCCGTGATCGTCTCACGGAGAGGCAGAACAGGGAAATCCCTATGTAAACAAGACATTTCCCTGTTCTACCTAGTGATAGGACATTGATCTACAGTCACTAGATCTAGTCACTTGTAGTTCATCCTCCCCCACACTTAGAATCACTCCCTAGGACACACTTAACACTTAGCCCCCTAGTGTTTAACCCCTTCTCTGCCATTTTATAGCACTGATCGCTGTAAAAATTACAATGGTCCCAAAATAGTGTCAAAAGTGTCCAATGTGTCCGACATAATGTTGCAATCACGGTAAAAATCACTGATCGCCGCCATTACTAATAATCCCCTATTTTGTAGACGCTATAACTTTTGCGCAAACCAATTAATATACGCTTACTGCGTTTTTTTTTTTTTTTTACCAAAAATATGTAGAAGAATACATATCGGCCTAAACTGAGAAAGAAATTTGTTTTTTTATATATTTTTTGGGGATATTTATTATAGCAAAAAGTAAAAAATTATAAACCAAACACACAACCTGGATAAATGTGCAGGCAGCGCTACATGAGCTAGCAATAATCCCCCATGGTTAAGTTTGCAAGTCCCGTTTAGTTATGCTAGTCTGGAAGACGTATTCATCAAAATCAAAATGAATTGTGGCAAAGTTCTTTCCTATTATGCAATGATGTATGTTGTCCATGTTCTTTGTCCAAACAAGAGAAGATCACTTAACACAAGACGGCAGATTGTAACCCCTACTCACTCTCAAGAATGGAGAATCCCCCCTTTAGATTCACTCCTTACCAGACTTGATACTCAGCATGTAGTGGTGAGTGAATTCTGCTTGTTGCCTTCTCTTCAGGAACACACACTCTCACGGTTAGTTGCTAGCAGGCGGGTCGGGTCAATGGTTGGATAGGCTCAATCATATGGAAAGGGGAAAAATAAAGAGCTCCATAGCGTGATCCCGTTTAAAATGTTATTTTTTAATAAAACACCCCCTTTGTAGCAAGTACACTTACAATTTTTCAAAGCAGAAAAGACATTGAGCACACTGTAGTATCTCAAAGGAGATTGCGGTAATTTGAAACAAACGGCACGATTTTTAAACAGCAGTAGTGCTGATCAATGCATCAAGTTCAGGTAGTCGTATAGCCACGCTCTGGCGCGTTTCGTCATCTAGGACATCATCTGAGGGCGTTTTAACAACATACATCATTGGATAATAGGAAAGAACTTTGCCACAATTCATTTTGATTTTGATGAATAAGTCTTCCAGACTAGCATAACTAGACTGGACTTGTGAACTTAACCGTGGGGGATTATTGCTAGCTCATGTAGCGCTGCCTGCACATTTATCCGGGTTGTGTGTTTGGTTTATCATTGGTCTGTTTTCATCGGACAAACCTATTGTGTGTACACAGAACTCCTGAGCCCCTGATGACGTCACATATGATAATACGCGTAGGGAGGAGCCTTATAACAGTTAGAGGGGAAACATTTGACAGGTAAGGATACATGCAGGAGTCATATATAGCCTTATAGATCAGCACTATAGCAGTAGTTTAGAAAGGATGAGAGTGGGTTTACATCCACTTTAAATACTATCAGTGATACTTTTTTTATTTGCACTAACATGCAATTTTTTCAGGACAAGCTTTTGGGGTATGTCTTCTTCTTCAAGGTCCCAGCAGTACAGAAGAGGAAAAAAACAAAAGAACAAAAGCTGGACAGCCGCACTCCAAAATTTTCTTTAAAAGAGATGTCTTTATTTTCAACTGTGCATACAGTCACTGCAAGCCCACAAAAATCAGTGACTGTATGCACAGTTGAAAATAAAGACATCTCTTTTAAAGAAAATTTTGGAGTGCGGCTGTCCAGCTTTTGTTCTTTTGTTTTTTTGCTATTACCGCATTGCCAGCACCCTGGTGGTTCAACAACCCCTGATCATCACGAGGCTCACCTGGAGCGGTGAGAATTCTGTCAGTACAGAAGAGGACATACCTGAAAGTTTGTCCTGAAAAATTGTATGTTCGTGCAAATAAAAAAAGTATCACGGACAGTACTCAATTGTCTCTAGTATTTTCTGCATATGAAGACAGAGACTAGCTTGTTGCGTCAACCTTTATATTTCTGTAGTGTTTCCTGTACTTGGGATATGGAAACATGTTTACTTCATTGACCTGTACATTCTATAATGCATTCTGTACTTCTGTACTTAGAATATGGAGACATATTTGTTGCATTAACCTGTATATAATTGCAGATTTTCAAGAAGCAGATACAATGATTTTTAAAGACTTTAGATATAAAGCTAGATATAGATTAGATTATTTTCAAAGACTTTAGATATAAAGCTAACACACCAGGACAAGTTCCTTATTTTTAAAAAGTGATGCCTTGTACACACGATTGAAATTTCCGGTGGGATAAAATCCGATGGCATTTTCCGTCGGAATTCCGTTCAAGCGGTCTTGCATACCAAATTCCGACCGTCCAAAACGCGGTGACGTAAAACACTACGACGAGCCGAGAAAAATGAATCTCAATGATGTCCCTGCGGATACACTTACCTCTCTACAGAATAACTTCAATTACCATTGGTGCACCCACTCCCTGAAATATTTAGGGGTACGCTTGACCAACCTCTATTCAGCCCTATACCAGGCTAATTTCCCTCCCTTATTTATAGAAATAGGTAGATTGCTGAAGTCATGGACGAAGCTCCCGTTATCTCTCATTGGAAGGGTGAATGTCCTCAAAATGTCTATACTCCCCAAATTACTGTATTTATTTGAAACTCTACCGGTATTGATTCCCATGAGCCAACTGAAAACATTACATAGGAATTTTCTAAACTTTATCTGGAACAACTCCTCCCATAGAATAGCCAGCTCGGTTCTCATGGCCCCTCGCTCACAGGGTGGCCTAGGAGCCCCCGATATAATTAAATACTATTATGCGACTCACTTAAGGGCCATAACCTCTTGGACGTCTAGATTTCCCCCAAACAGGTGGTCTGAAATAGAGATGGGAATTACAGTCCCTGCCCACCCATGCTCCTTATTGTGGCCCTCGAGTGATAAATCGAGTGATAAATCGTTTGCTCTTTTAAAAAAAGTCTGTCTAAACCCGATGCTATTCACTCTTTTAATATGGAGGCGCTGTTCTGGTAAATTTTCCTTGTCGTCCCCTTGCCCACCCCTGATAAACATTATCTTTAACCCGGAAATTCCTGACAGTTTGTCTTATGACTCTATGCTGCCCTGGACTCGAGCAAACATATTCCAATTACGACACCTAGTACATCCAATAACACGTACACTACTATCTTTCACGGACCTTCAGTCAAAGCATAAAATTCCAAAATCCCTTTTCTATTCCTTCCTCCAGATTAGACATTTTTTTACATCCCTGTCCCCCCTACTGACCCTTAGCGTTCCTACCGATTTTGAATCACTATGTGCTAGGGGCCCTCACGAACTTCACCAGATCTCCACTATCTATAAAATCCTACACTCAGATTCTCCCCTCTCTGAACACACCCATTTATATATGAGGAAATGGTCCCACATACTGGGTAAACCCATCTTACTGGGAGATTGGAGACGAATTTGGGACGCTACCTCAAAAGTATCTAGGTGTGTGGGCCAGAAAGAAACCGCATATAAAATACTTATGTTCTGGTACAGAACCCCAGAATTTCTGGCAGCACATGGATTGACCCCACATAGCCATTGTTGGAGATGTAGCTCCTCTGTGGGTACCCACCTCCACATCTTTTGGGATTGTCCATTAATTACTCCCTTCTGGTCACAGGTCCATAATCTCCTCGAGAAGGTCCTAGGGACCAGTGTACCTTTTCAGCCTTTACATATGTTGCTAGGCCTACCTTTCCCGAAAATCTCAAAAACTCTTTGCAAATTGGTGGCTTTTCTTTTACTGGCAGCCAAACGTGTCATCCCACAACGCTGGAGAGATACCTCCCCTCCAACCTTTGCACAATTCTTATCAACAATTGCTGATATTAGAAGGATGGAACGTCTTACAGCTGTCATAGACGATTCCTTACCCAGATTTGAAACTATTTGGGAGAGATGGGACTCTTCTGAGTTTAACACAGAGCCTCATCTCACCCCACCATAACAGAGTACCCATTGCCCATATCCCCCCACTGCTTCATATAAGATAATATCCCTTTCTTTCTTTTCTCGCTTTTTATTTCTCCTATGTATAGGTCATAGTTTGTCTATATAGGTTTCTACTTAGCAGAGCCATGATTAGCTGTTCTTGTTGAACTCGCTACTTAATTCCTAATTTCTTTTATTGTTATAACAAACATGTATACGTCCGGACCTGTATGTTTCATGCTGACAATGTGATTGTTTATTTCCTATATTCTCGATCAATCAAATGTCTGGATTTTGTTATTACTTTGTATGACTTAAAAATCTTTAAATAAACAATTTAAAAAAAAAAAAAAAAATGAATCTCAATGCTTCTGAGCATGCGTTGACGTTATTCTGAGCATGCGTGTTTTATTCTAAGGGCGTGGCTTCTACGACGCCAGGAAGTGACACTTGCGCTCCACCAGAGTCTCGTCTGCAACCAGGAAACGCTGGTTTCCAGTGAAACACACCCGGTCAGCACGGCTTTCTTCCTTTGCCGGAGATGGTGACTATATGCGCTGTTTATTTATATTGAATGTACGTGCATAAACTGAAGGGAACGTTTTCTGTGGGGACTCTTTTTATTCATTAAACGGAATTACGCTATATGCCTTTTTCTGTGTTTTGTGTCTAATTTGGAGACTCACAACAGATGATCTTGATTGCCTTTATTATGAAGAGTATTATCAGTCTGTGGATATTCATACATCGCCTTGCTTTTAGAGCTTTCCGGTGAGTGCGTACCCCAGAGGGGTATTTTTTTGTCCCACGCGGTGTCTCTGAAAATCCAAGTGGAAGGTGCTTGCTATCTGTTTGTTTCAAACCCTGCTATCAACGGACTTTTCCCTCTTATTATACTGATGCACTTTATCATTGATGCTGCACTAAGTGTAGAGGTGGTGTCTCTTTTGGGAACTACACTGAACTTTCACTACCAGCGCTGTTTGTGGTTTTAACTATTTGGACAATTTTTGATGTTGTTTTATAGTGTTTTTACTATTTTGTTTATATTTGCTATTTATTTAAACAGCTGCTTTCATTTGATGTTTGACTGTGGACCACAGTCATTTATCCACATAGGTATCTGTCATTTGTGTGGTTTCTGGCATTCATTTTTTTGCATAGTTTGTCCAATTAGGCGCCGGGAGGTGTATTATAGGCCTGCGATACACCTGTTCTTCTATTGTGTTTTTTCAGATGATCGGAATTTCCGATAGGATTTTTTTCCACCGGAAAAAATAAAACATGTTCTATTTCTAAACTCCGACGGAAAAAAAGTCCGATGGGGCCCACACACGGTTGGAATATCCGATGAAAAAATTACGTCTGACTTTTTTCATCGGAAATTCCGATCGTGTGTACAAGGCATAACAGTTATTTTTAGCTGACTACCATGAAATTGGAATATGGCTACAATAAGAATCTGCGTCCTTGTAATAATACTTTGTGAATTGATCTATATGAAATATAATAAAATACAATAATTTTACTAAAATAAAGTAACAAACTTTTTCCACGTTTGAATAAAATGATAGTTAAAGGTCTGAAAATCATGATACGCAGTATATAAAATCAAATAGATTGTCCGATGCCAAGAGGTCTCTAGAGTAATAGAAGCAATGTGATTTTCGGACATGATTTACTGCCCTTGTTTCCTTTGGGCTAGCGAATCATTGCTCAGCAATGGGCTGTGGGCCCTCAGGCAGGCGTTTAATAGTCTCCCGCTCTACATTATTGTCAAACCTCTTCATTACGAGTGGCAATTTGCAAATAAAGGAAACGTGGTAAATTTCGAAGAGCATACTCCAGAGCTTTGTCAAAGTCTTTGCGTGATTTTCATTAAATGTGAACTGTGACACTGGTGCACCAGAAGGAATAGTGACTTCCAATAACCTGCATGGAGATACAAAAAAAAGAAAATCAAGAACATTATTAGGATTTATGAAACGTGTAGTTACTTTTGCCACACGTATTAAGGAAATCTATCATTCTTTGTCATTTATATATATATATATTCCATTTATTTAATATATAAAATAGAGTGTGAAGATATATATATATATATATAAAGATATATATGTATATATATATATATATATATATATATATATATATATATATATATATATATATATATATATATATATATTAGGGTTGTGTATATATATATATATACTAAAAGGTATGCTTCCTTTTTTTTCAAACAGACTTTACTGAGGAAGAGAGGGGGTGTGTCCTACCAGGTTTGCTAAATTATGGAGCATTGTGGATAACATGGTCAAAATCTGGTGCCTATTACAATGCACAGTCATAGGTAGACAAATTGAGTAATTACTACAATAAGGAAGTGGGGGCAAGAGTGTAAAAATGAAGGTTATTACATTGTCTATTGGAGAGAATATGTACCGTATTTATCGCCCTATTACGCACTTCGGCGTATAGCGCGCACCCCTAATGTAGCCCTGAAATTCCTGGAAAAAAAATGTTTTATACTTATGCCCTGTACACACGATCACTTTATGTGATGAAAAAAAAGGACATTTTCTGTGAAGTAAAAAATGACGTTTTGAAACTTCAATTTTCAAAGACGAAGTTGCCTACACACCATCGTTTTTCTCACAATGTTCTAGCAAAGCGAGGTTACGTTCTCACCACTTTTTCCATTGAAGCTTGCTTCATAAGTAGCTTCTGGGCATGCGCGGGTGAAAAAACGTTGTTTTAAACTACGTTTTTTGCTACACACGGTCAATTTCTGTGAAGTAAAAAACAACGTTTTGAAAAACGACACATAAAATTGAAGCATGCTTCAATTTTTTTTGGTCGTTTTTTACAAGACATAAAACGACGTTTTCCCCCACACACGGTCAATTAAAGTGACATTTTTAAAAACGTCGTTTTTTTTCATCACATAAAGTGATGGTGTGTACGGGGCATTACAGTTTTGGTGTCTTGCAAGGGCATCCATCGGCGGCCTTGTCCGGTCCGGCGGCCTTCTTCGGCCATCGTGTTGTCCTCCCACGCTGACTCCAAGTTGAATCCCCGCTTCCCACGCTGTGTTTGAACCACTCTGCTGACATTAAACCGAGCGCAGTACACTCGGGTATACTCGGACAGGTTCGGCTCCTCTCGCGTTAAGGACATACAGGACGCACAGGATGTGACCGCGAGCGAAGCCGAGCCTGCCCGAGTATACCCGAGTGTACTGCGCTCGATATATGTCGGCGCAGTGGTTCAAACACAGCGCGGGAAGCGAGTATCGGCGTATATCGCGCACCCACGATTTTGCCCTGATTTTCAGCGCAAAAAAGTGTGCAGTATACGCCGATAAATACGGTATTTCTGTCTTCCATAGAGTTTAGACATTGTTCAATTATGTAGCTACATAGGTCTTCTACACTTTTCCAGTACATGTAATTTGCCATTTCTTTCGACAAGCAGTCAAAAACAGGCCAATTATCAAGATACATCAGGCATGTATTTCTCAATTTCTCAAACAACTCAAATATCGCAAATGGCTAAAATGGCAAAGAAAGGAGAAATATTACTAAAATGTTTAATTGAAAAGAAATGTTTAGCCATAAAGGGGGCTTTGGATGCTCTAAGATACTATTTTTTAGGACGTCAGTTTGACCTTCTAATTGATCATGCTCCTCTTAAGGCTTCATTCACACGAGGCGGATCCGCTCAGCCGACGGATGACAGGTCCCTCTCTGCTCACTGAGCAGGGAGGGGCTTGTCGAGCGCTGCTGCTTGCTATGGAGAGATCGGACTAAAACGGTCAGCATGTCCGTTTTTATCAGATCTCACCCGAGCCGATCTGCCAGGATGGATGGCGACGTATTACCATACGTCTGATTTTAGCGGATCGGATGTCAGCGGACATGGTCACCACTGACATCTGACACTCCATAGACTTGGATGGAGCGCCCGTTCAGGTCCCCCGAAAAAACCTGAACAGTCCCCCCGTGTGAAAGGGGCCTAAAGGATAACCAAACTTTTGTTTTGTTTTTTAAAACAAACATGTCATACTTGTGAAATTGTCCAAAATGTCTTGGTATGCTGACACCTTAAAAGTTTCCTTCACTGGAACTATGGGGCAAAGCCCAACGCCTGAAAAACATCCCCACACCATAATCCCCCCTCCACCAAATAATTTAGACCAGTGCACAAAGCAAGGTCCATAAACACATGGATAAGCGAGTTTGGGGTGGGGGAACTTGACTGGCCTCAACCAGATAGAACACCATTGGGATGAATTGGAGCACAGACTGTGAGCCAGGCCTTCTTGTTCAACATCAGTGCCCGACCTCACAAATGCTCTTCTGGAAGAATGGTCAAACATTCCCATAGACACACTCCTAAACATTGTGGACTGCGTTCCAGAAGAGTTGAATCTGTTATAGCTGCAAAGGTTGGGCCAACTCAATATTGAACCCTACGGACTAAGACTGGGATGCCATTAAAGTCCATTGCGTGTAAAGGCAGGCGTCCCAATACTTTTAGTAATTATAGTGTAGCTCATCCCAAAAGCACCAAATGGTTTCTATCCAATTTTTACTGTAGACATTTATTAAAACCTGTGAGAAAGTCACTGTGTAAAACTTTCAAGCCAACCTATCAAATAAAAAACACTTCTCATTTTCCTATTAGTTAATTTTTACGCAGCAGTCATCCAACAACAAGCTTAAAATAAATACATAATAAAAATATATACAATTTTCATTATAAAAGAAATGGATGTACAGTAACTTGTTTTGCTGTATTTGCTTTGTATAAAATATCTTTACACAGTTCTTTTCTTTTGTAGCAGCTAATGCTGAAGTGTTCTGCAATTTCAATGAAAATAAACCGCCAAGAGCATAAATTAAAACTAACCTTTATATATATATATATATATATATATATATATATATATATATTATATATTACATTATTTATATATATTTATTTATTTATTTTAACAGCCAGCTCGTTTGCTGTTTTTGCCAATGGCAGTTTTCTGAAATTAAATTTATTATTAAGAAAAAAAATGATTGGTTCTGTTTCAATGAAACATATTTCATATTTAGACAGAAGAAAAAAAAAATATATTTTTAACCTGATTTTTTAAATGTAATAAAACAAGGGCAAGATAAAACTTACGTGCAGTTTGTGAACCAATTATAAAATGCAAATGTAAACTGGTGCAACTTAATTTCTATCATTTTAATATGCGCACTGGTTGGTGTTTGCTGTGAATCGTGAAATCTGAGAAAATGGAAATGTTAACGGTGGAAAATCTCACGGGATGAGCGGAATACAGAGAACCAAAGTGTAGCAATTATCTCCTTTATGGGTTTATTATTTCAGAATTGGAGCCAGGAAAAGTTATACTATGTCAAGATTCTGTTGACTGTTGAAAAAAAAAAAGATAAAGCAATTGTAAATGTTTAAAGCAAAGATAGAGACATATGTAACTCTTTCTTCCCTCCATCCATTCATTTATCTGATTGAGCAATCAGCTAAATTCTTTCTTTTGTAGCACTACTCCCATAGGAGCTGCTGGATTAGATTTGGGTCTACCATTACCTCACTGTTCACCGTATCCGAACTAGGAGTCTGTATTGGAAAATACGTCCACAGATGTATGCATCAAGCACTTAGTCTTGTTCTTTTTCAATGCTTTTATTAAACAACTTGCAGCAATAGAGGGATGGAGGGTTAGGGGAGATGCAGATCACCGGTACTTCTTAGGATCCAGAGGACAAACAGCTTCCAGCACTGGATCTCACAACCACTGGATAGGCCTCTCTCACCGACCTAGCAGCCGGTGCGATGTGCGGACAAAGTCTCTGCCACAGACTTAGGAAATACAATGGTGTTGTTGTACAATCCTCTGCCACAGGATCACATAACCGAACAGTTTTCCAAGTTTAAGCACAGCTACACAGTACCTGAGACTTTAAGCTGTCCGGCAGTACTGTGAGGTAGATTGGTTGGGATGCATCCTCCAATTGAGTCACCAGGCCCCTTGCTGAGATATCAGCCGTTCGCTCGGTCCTCTCCCGGAAAAGGTCCTCCCCTGGCTCCTCCAATTGCTTGGCTTCTCCCCGCAGGCAAGACAGCACAGGACCACTCCTGGACCAGTGGACCCCAGAAATTCCTGGGCCTACTTCCAGTAACACAGCCTCAGGACAGCAGGCCCAGAGGCAGAAGAACAGCTATGACATATCTTAGGCCAGGAGGGTCATCAGGTCCGAGAGAGCAGAAAATGGCATCTGCCCCTTAAGTAACCTCCCCCAGAATACACAGCGGCAAGAACACTCGCACTGGGCTGCCTCTGGGGAACGAGTACTCAAGGTGCTCTGGTCAGATGAGACCAAAATTTAACTTTTTGGACTAAAAGCAAAATGCTACGTGTGGCAGAAAACTAACACTGCACATCACCCTAAATACACCATCCCCACCGTGAAACATGGTGGTGGCAGCAACATGTTGTGGGGATGCTTTTTTTCAGCAGGGACAGGGAAGTTGGTCAAAGGTGATGGAAAGATGGATGGAGCCAAATACAGGGCAATCTTGGAAGAAATCCTGTTAGAATCTGCAAAAGACTTGAGACTGGGACGGAGGTTCACCTTCCAGCAGGACAAGGACCCTAAACATACAGCCAGAGCTACAATGGAATAGTTTAGATCAAAGGATATTCATGTGTTAGAATGGCCCAGTCAAAGTCTAGACCTAAATCCAATTGAGAATATGTGTGCAAGACTTGAAAATTGCTGTTCACAGACCCTCTCCATCCAATCTGACAGAGCTTGAGATATTTTGCAGAGAAGAATGGGAAAAAATGTCCCTCTCTAGATGTGCAAAGCTGGTAGAGATATTCCTAAAAAGACTTGCAGCCGTAATTTCAGCGAAAGGCAGTTCTACAAAGTATTGACTAAGGAGGGACTAAATACAAATTCACGCCACACTTTTCACATATTTATTTGTAAAAAAAAAATGAAAACCATTTATCATTTTCCTTCCACATCACAATTATGTACCACTTTGTTTTGGTCTATCACATAAAATCCCAATAAAATAAATACATTTAACGTTTTTGGTTGTAACATGAAAACATTTGGAAAATGTCAAGGGTTATGAATACTTTTTCAAGACACTACCAACCCCTGAGTTACTTATTTCTGACATTTGCCCTCTGCAGTACATATTAATGACTTCTTATTCTTGACTCCCACTCTGTACTTTACATACTATTGACCCCTAAACACTACTACTAATACTTATTCCTTCTGGCCTAGCAACCCTGAGCCTCATAATACCCGACCACCCAGACAGCCATTCAGGTGGCACAGAACCCTGATCAACTGTCTCTGATTAGCTGTCTTTTGGCTGTGACAGTTGTTATATAGGTAAGAATGACGTGACTGAGTGACCCCGCCCCCTTATGATGTGATGTGAAGTCGGGCGGTGGCAGAGTCATTTAATTACATGAGCGGGAAACCCCGCCCTTGCCTATATAAGAGCTGTCAAAGGGAAAAGACATCAGTCAGTAGGAGCCCTCCCAGGGAGGCAGAGTTTTTCTTTTTCTATTGTTTGGGTCCATCGGGCAGCGCGATTGATGATAGATTCCTGGACACTTTTTATTTTATTTATTTTTTAATAAAGGAATTGTCAAAAACTGTCTATGGTGATTTTTACTTTTTGACACTTTTTTGGGTGAATGGGTAGGGGTACAATGTACCCGATGCCCCCCCACATAGTGAGGGGGCGAGATATGGGGGGTCCAGATTCCAATAAGCTCCATGCCCACAGACCTTGACAACCAATGGCCAGGGTTGTCGGGAAGAGGCACCACAAAGCACCCTCCCTATGTTGAGGGCATGTGGCCTGGTATGGTTCAGAAAATAAGAGAGGGGCGCTTGCTCAACCCCCCCCCCATCCTGACCTCCAGGCTCCATACTCGGTTAAAGGGTCTGGTATGGTTTTTGGGGATACACCATTTTTTTTTACATTTTGGTGTGGAGCACCCATTA
Organism: Rana temporaria; assembly: GCF_905171775.1. NCBI lineage: Eukaryota > Metazoa > Chordata > Amphibia > Anura > Ranidae > Rana > Rana temporaria. Next base: position 196,974,130 of record NC_053494.1, on the reverse strand, counting down.
TAATCCATACCAGACCTGAAGGGCCTGGTATGGACTGGTGGAGGGGGGAACCGCACACCATTTTTTCCTTGATTTTTATACATTTATATAGATATATGGTTTAAATTAAATTTTTTCCTTTAGAAATTACATTTTGTTGCGGCACTGTTCTACAAATCGCACAGATGCACCACTTTTCAGGCAGACTAAGGGGACCTGCCAGGCACGATATTTAAAGGAATCTTTCTTTTTTATTAAACTCACTGCTCCCGAAAAAACTTTTTTTTTTGCATTGATTTGCATGTTCTTGTGCGAAACAGGGGGTGTCATCGGCCTATCACTATTCACCATTAAACAAATTAGTAAATGAATGTCATACTCAAACCCCTGCGGTAAAGTTTAGAGAACCCATTTAAAATTTTCTGAAAAATAAATATGTCTATGGTGAATAGTTGTATTCACTAGGAGCTAGCTAACCACTTTAGTTTTTGCAAGTTGTTATTGTTTTTTTGTTTTTGCTCTTTTTTGCTCTATGATTTTCTGCAGGTGCGTAATGTCCTTGATATCGAACTTTGTGTGCAGACAAAAAAGAAATGTCTCAGTTCTGAATGACACGGCTGTGTATGTCTGGCAAGGATTCCTTTAATTGGTTACACGGCATGACCTTGTGTCCTATGCAGTCAGAAGGTGATCTTGTTTTTTTTATATTGTTATTGTTTTAGATGAATGAGTGTCTTTTTCTATTTGATACTTTTGCAGATACCGCTTGCCCATTTTTACTCAGTTAACCTGGAATATTTTTTTTACTTAACCTATATTTTGTTCACCGTACAAACTTTAAAAAGATGAGCCAATACTGTACACATGATCGGTTCGTCTGATGAAAACGGACAGATGGACCGGTTTCATCGGACGAACCGTTCGTGTGTGGGCCCCATCGTTTATTTTCCCATCGGTGAAAAAAAACAGAACCTGTTTTAAATTTTTCTTATGGTTAAAAAAACGATAGAAAAAAACGATCGTCTGTGGGGAAATCCATCGGTCAAAAATCCACGCATGCTCAGAATCAAGTCGACCCATGCTCGAAAACATTGAACTTAATTTTTCTCAGCACGTCGTTGTGTTTTACATCACCGCTGTGTGTAGGCAAGACTGATGAAAGTCAGCTTCATCGGATATCTGATGAAAAAATCCATCGGTCTGTTTTCATCAGACGAACAGATCGTGTGTACAGGGCATTAGAAGCAGTATTAAACGCTGTGCCCTTAATTGTTTTGTTAAACTGAGTTTTAGATGCCACTTTACAATTCGTACGCTTTTTTCAATAAGTATTTTGAAAAAAGGGTGAAGAGAATAGGAACAAGGACACTGTATTGTCATTGTTGGAAGGCAACATGGTTTAATATATTTCTGGAGTTTTAATGCCTGGTTGATACAGTCATTTGGCCTAGGTTAGAGATTGCTGTCTTGGAATGTCAGTACAGCAAGTTTACCCAACAGGGTGCGTGAAACAAGGAGTCATAAATGGGAATTAAGGTCCTAACAGGATGTTCTCGCATAGGCCTCCTGATGTTAGGTACAGGGGTAGAGAAGCACCAGATAAGACCTCCTGGGGCGGTGCAAATTAAAATGTCCTGAATACAGAATATTAAAGGCTAGCTGTTACTGAAGGATGACCTGGGTCAAATAGCAGTGATTCATGGACGAAATCTGCCCCTAGTGGACATTACAGCATACTTCCAGGAGGACAGGCAAAAGAAGAATACTTCCTGGTGATTAGGAAAGGATTTTTTCATTGGTACAGCCTGGCAGTGGGTGTTTGTGTGGGTGGTGTCTGAGTGAGCTTTAAAAGTATTGGCCTGCTATAGTGACTTCCTCTTGCCCATTGAGCCCAAGTGATATACCGAACACAGAGGACGCCCTTACGTAAAGTATCATCTACAGTATGTTCTTTTGTTTTATATGCTGTAATATTATTTTTCTTGTTTTATGTTAGAATTTCTACTTTCTTTATAATAAATTAGATCCTAGCTTATTTTAGCAGTGTGTTTTTTTTATAGATAGCGTTGTTGTTATACCATCACCAATTTCTTTATCAGAGCTTTGATAGACTAACTAACTATAGGAATAAAAAGTTAATACATATTTATAATAAATAGGGTGAATCCAAACCCCCCCTATATTTCAGTCATCCTGTTGATAAACTCGCGTGATAGTCGCCACAGAATCTCTTCATGTTTGGGATGCCATTAAAGAATAATGGCACCCAAAAGCACGTCATGTGTTCTACCCTGATTTGGGATCACTGGCAGAATCTCAGCAATTCTGTCTGCCATTCCCAAATTGTGAGATGTGAAGGGGGCTTAAAGCTCTTCTGTGTCAGCCAGTGGCAACTGCAGGGGAGAGGAGAGATCACTCGACAATGGCTGGGAACTCTGGGAGCAGTGACATCACCCATAGGATCCCCAATTCCAGCCATTGGAGGCACTCCCTCCTCTCCACTGCAGCTGCCATTTACTGGGAACCAGAGCGGGCTCAAAATAGGTAAGTGTATATATCTTTTTTACACAGATTAGTTAGTCATTTAGGAAGGGAGAGGGAACATATTTAGTTTTAGTTAGGTTTAAGCTGGTATTCTTTTTTAATCCTTATTCTATGATGCTTTAGTAAATAGACAGGAAGGTATATACGCCCCTTCCTAACCAATGTCACCACAAAGCTTCTAATCCACTCCCTAATTATCTCTCGCCTCGACTATTGCAACTCCCTACTTATTGACTTACCTCTAAATACACTACCCTCCCTTCAGTCTATCATGAACGCTGCTGCCACCGCTCATCCACCTTACAAACCACTCAGCATCTGCTACCCCTCTATGCCAATCCCTCCATTTGCTGCACCTCAACCAACGAATCAAATTCAAGATACTAACAATAACTTACAAAGCCATCCACAGCCTGGCCCCCAGCTAAATCTCTAACCAGGTGTCAAAATACCAACCTTATTGTCCTCTTCGCTCCTCCCAAGTCCTCCTGCTCTCTAGCTTTCTTGTCACCTCCTCCCATGATCACATCCAGGACTTCTTCCGAGCCTCTCCCATCCTCTGGAATGTTCTACCCCAATCTGTCTGACTATCTCCTACTTTGTTTACTTTCAGACCATCCATGAATACTCATCTTTTTAGAGAAGCCTATCCTGCCCCCACCTAACAACTGGACATTTATTTTGTGCATCAGCACACCCCCCACTTTTATTATCACTTGTATTTCCTGACCCCCCTCTTAGATTGTAAACTCTAACAAACAGGGCCCTTTGATTCCTCCTGTATTAAAGTGTATTGTATTTGTACGGTCTATTTTCAAGTTGTAAAGTGCTGCGCAAACTGTTGGCGCTATATACATCCTGTATAATAATAGTATATTATATTTACTTGTTTTCATTTTTTTTTTTACATTTCTTTTGTTTTTTTCCTCGTTTCTGGCTTAGGCAAAATAAAGCATGGGGACATGGATGGATGGGCGAGTTTGCTTTGACTATTAAAAACAAATTAAGTTCCACTTTAAGGTGCGCTAAATAACACTTATGCCGCGTACACACGGTCGTTTTTCGGCATGAAAAAAAAAGTCATTTTTCAGCATGTCCAAAAAACAAAGTTTTTCCAACTTCATCATTAAAAACGATGTTGCCCACACACCATCGTTTTTGAAAAATTGTGAACAAACCGCGGTGCAGTACAACACATACGACGGCACTCTGAAGGGGAAGTTCTATTCTCCTTTGGGCTGCTTTTAGCTGATTCCTTGTTAGTAAAAGACGATTCGCGCTTTTTTGTCTGTTACAGCGTGATGAATATACTTACTCCATTATGAACGGTAGTTTTACCAGAACGAGCGCTCCCGTCTCATAACTCGCTTCTGGGCATGCGCGGGTTTAAAACGTCGTTTTAGCCCCCACACGATCATTTTTTACAACCCGAAAAACTACATTTTAAGAAACGACGTTAAAAAATGCAGCATGTTCAAATTTTTTCAGAAGACGAAAAACGATGTGAAGCCCACACGATGATTTTAAATGACGTTTTTAAAAACGTTGTGTTTTTTTTCATGATGAAAAACGACCGTGTGTACGCTGCATGAGGCATTATAAAATAGCATCTGATTATACGGATTGAGAGGCCACTTTAGCATGCCTCAAGCACCGTTAAAGCTTGATGAATCAGGACCGCTATTTCTTAAAAAAATGGATCACTGGAAGCTGTGCTTTAGAGACTTTAGTCATCAGAAAACATTATAGCAGGTAAAAATGGATAATGCCAGAAAAGTTTAAACTTTTTATTTGATGCAAACTTTATGTTTTATGCAAATAAGTTGGCTGAATGTTGGCTTTTTGCTGAATATAAAACAAATCTTTGTTTCTGTCATGTCTCTAATGCAACATACTGTAGATCAGTCATAAAGCGAGCTACTCTCCCTTCCAGTAAGTGGATTATTCTAATGAAAAATCACTCATACATACTTTTTAATCTATGTCTTTCAGAAAGAAGGCATTTCTACTCATGTACTTTATTTTCTACTTTAACACATAGGAGAAAAATGTTCTTTGAAAACATTTATAACTCTCGCCACATACTGGCTTTTGAATTGGATCTATGCTTAACGTGTTACTAAAGGTCAATTTTTTTCATAAAATAATAAACATGTTATACTAACCTGCTCTATAGAGTGGTTATGCACAGAGTGGCCCCAATCCTCCTCTTCTGGAGTCCCCCAACTGGCGATCTTGGCTTTTCCTCTCCATGTGCCCCCATAGCAAGCTGCTTGCTATGGAGTCACACAGTGTGTGCTTGCTCCCGAGCTGTTTGTTTATGGAGCCCTGCTCCATAGATATACAGTTGTGCTTATAAGTTTACATACCCTGGCAGAATTTATGATCTTTTGGCCATTTTTCAGAGAATATGAATGATAACACAAGAACATTTCTTTCACTCGTGGTTAGTGTTTGGCTGAAGCCATTTATTATCAATTGTGTTTACTCTTTTTAAATCATAATGACAACAGAAACTACCCAAATGACTCTGTTCAAAAGTTTACATACCCTGGTGATTTTGGCCTGATAAAATGCACACAAGTTGACAAACAAATGGGTTTGAATGGCTATTAAAAGGTAACATCCTCACCTGTGATCTGTTTGCTTGTAATTAGTGTGTGTGTGTGTGTGTGTATAAAATGGCAATGAGTTTCAGGACTCCTGACAGACCCTTGCATCTTTCATCCAGTGCTGTACTGAAGTTTCTGGATTCTGAGTCATGGGGAAAGCAAAAGAATTGTGAAAGGATCTGCAGGAAAAGGTAGTTGAACTGTATAAAACAGGAAAGGGATATAAAAAGATATGCAAGGAATAGAGAATGCCAATCAGCAGTGTTCAAACTCTAATCAAGAAGTGGAAAATGAGGTTTTCTGTTGAAACCAAACCACAGTCAGGTAGACCAACTAAAATTTCAGCCACAGCTGTCAGGAAAATTGTTCGGGATGCAAAGAAAAACCCACAAATAACTTCAGGTAAAATACAGGACTCTGTAAACATGTGGTGCGGCTGTTTCAAGATGCACATGGTCGAGTTGCCAGAAGAAAGCCATTACTAGGCAAATGCCACAAAGTATCCGACTTACAATATGCCAAACAGCACAGAGACAAGCCTCAAACCTCAAGGCACAAAGTCATTTGGACTTTGAGCTTTTTGACCTCAACCATAAACGCTTCATTTAGAGAGAAGTCAACAAGGCCTATGATGAAAGGTACACCATTCCTACTGTGAAACACGGAGGTGGATCGCTGATGTTTTGGGGATATGTGAGCTACAAAGGCACTAAAATTTGGTCAAAATTTATGGCAAGATGAATGTAGTATGTTATCAAAAAAATACTGGGGGAACATTTGCATTCATCAGCCAGGAAGCTGCGCATGGGACGTACTTAGACATTCCAATATGACAATGATCCAAAACACATGGCCAAGTCGACCTGTCATTGGCTATAGCAGAATAAAGTGAAGGTATTGGAGTGGCCACCTCAGTCTCCTGACCTCAATATAATTGGGCAGCTTTACTATCTGAGAAGATAGAGAGCCTCATCCACGAATACCACAAAATACTTCAAAGCTGTCATTGATGTACAAACACAGTACTGGTGACAATAGTTAGTTATTATTCCAGATTACATTTTTTGGGGGTTTTTGGAATTTCAAATTTACGAATTTTCAAATTTATAAATTTTCGAATTTACGAATATTCGCAAAAATTTCCTTAAACGGGTTTTCGTTAATTCGGATGTTTCTGAATTAACGAATTTGTTGAAATTTGTTAACCACTTCCCGACCTCCTCATGTACATTTACGTCGGCAGAATGGCACGGACAGGCACATCAACGTACCTGTACGTGCCTGCCTAGACGTGGGTGGGGGGTCCGATCGGGACCCCCCCCGGTACATGCGGAGGTCGGGTCCGCTCGGGGAGCGATCCAGGGCGACGGCGCGGCTATTTGTTTATAGCCGCTCCATCGCGATCGCTCCCCGGAGCTGAAGAACGGGGAGGGCCGTGTGTAAACACGGCTTCCCCGTGCTTCACTGTGGCGGCGCATCGATCGAGTGATCCCTTTTATTAGGGAGACTCGATCGATGATGTCAGTCCTACAGCCACACCCCCCTACACTAGTAAACACATACACAGTGATCCCAAAATGTTACAGCGCCCCCTGTGTTTAACTCCCAAACTGCAACTGTCATTTTCACAATAAACAATGCAATTTAAATGCATTTTTTGCTGTGAAAATGACAATGGTCCCAAAAATGTGTCAAAATTGTCCAAAGTGTCCGCCATAATGTCGCAGTCACGAAAAAAAATCGCTGATCGCCGCCATTACTAGTAAAAAAATCAAAAAAATAAAAATGCAAAAAAACTATCCCCTATTTTGTAAACGCTATAAATTTTGCGCAAACCAACCGATAAACGATTATTGCGATTTTTTTTTACCAAAAATAGGTAGAAGAATACGTGTCGGCCTAAACTGAGGAAAAAAAAATGTATATATGTTTTTGGGGGATATTTATTACAGCAAAAAGTAAAAAATATTGCATTTTTTTCAAAATTGTCGCTCTATTTTTGTTTATAGCGCAAAAAATAAAAACCGCAGAGGTGATCAAATACCACGAAAATAAAGCTCTATTTGTGGGGAAAAAAGGACGCCAATTTTGTTTGGGAGCCACGTCGCACGACCGCACAATTGTCTGTTAAAGCGACGCAGTCCCGAACTGTAAAAACCCCTTGGGTCTTTAGCCAGCATATTGGTCCGGGGCTTAAGTGGTTAAAAAATACGAATTTGGAACGAAACTAATTGCACATGTCTAGTGCCAACACTCAGCCAACCACAAGCCCCCTTACAAATTGACAGTGCTGCCTCTCCCAGACCTTGTCCTGTTGTTCAGGGGTTTACAGAAAGCTAATATAAAGAGAGATTATTCTACTTATACTCTATGAAAAAATGTATGAGATTAATTTATGAACATATATATGAAATTACGGATTCAATATCCTTTCCTTTTCAGTCCCCGAATATGTCAGAAGATTTTTACAGAAGCCGATTATTTAAATGAATGTGAACGCGGTCTCGTGTATAGGATAAAAGACTTTAAGACAAGATTTTACAATGTCCTAACAGAGCAGGAGAGGGAATATTTTTTGCCGTTCTGCAGTTAGCGTGCCTTTTTTCAATAATCATTGGCCTGTAAAAAAGTCCATTAAATAACCTATGATTCATGATTACTACGCGGTGACCATATGTCTGCCCATATGCTGCTGCAGAGGCGTCTGAGAAAAGATGTATAGGGCTGACACCAGCTGCCTACAAAAGTTTTCATCTGATCCTGAAATGATGTCCGTGGGGTCACAGAAACTAAATTCTATGATGAACCTCAGTGCTCATAGAACACTGCTGATTATAGCATTTTATATAAAGGCCAACTCAACCCAAAAATGACTGTTGGGATTCTTAAACGAAAAATACAAGGGGCTAGATTCAGCAAGAATTTACGCCGGCGTATCTACAGATACGCCGCGTAAATTTAAAGCTGCGCCGGCGTATCTTCTTTCTGTATTCAGAAAGCAAGATATGCCGAAATTAGGCTAAGATCCCACTGGCGTAAGTATCTTACGCCGTCGTATCTTAGGATGCATATTTATGCTGGCCGCTAGGTGCCCCTTCGGTCGTTTTCGGCGTAGAATATGCAAATAACCTAGATAAGCCGATTCACACACGTACGTGCGCCGGCAAAAATTTTTACGTCGTTTGCGTAAGGCTTTTTCCGGCGTAATGTTGCTCCTGCTATATGAGGAGCAACTAATGTTAAGTATGGACGTCGTTCCCGCGTCAAATTTATTTTTTTTTACGTCGTTTGCGTAAGTTGTTCGCGAATAGGGCTGGACGTAATTTACGTTCACGTCGAAAGCACGCGGAATTTCGAGCATGCGCACTGGGATTCTTTCACGAACGGCGCATGTTCGTAAAAAAACGTAAAATACGCGGGGTCAACAATCATTTAAATAAAACACGCCCACATCATCCCCATTTGAATTAGGCGGGCTTACGCCGGCCCACATACGTTACGACGCCGTAACTTAGGGCGCAAGTTCTTTATAAATACGGAACTTGTGCCCTAATTTACGCCCGCACTAAATTACGCAGGGCTATCTGAATCTAGCCCAATAAGTTTTGGTGAATGCAATTAAATATTTTTTGTTTTATGTCTAGTATAAAAATTGCTATTGTATATTAGATTTTCTTTTCCAATGGTTTATATAAAGTTTTTTTTTTTTTTTGCACAAAAAGTAAATACAGAAGTATAAGAGAGCAGCGTCAATATCTGTTAGACCCCTTTCACACTGATGTGCTTTACAGGCGCCACAGCGCTAAAAATAGTGCCTGTAAGGCCTCGTACAGATGGGCAAAGATGTACGATGAAAGCGGTCCGCCGGACCGTTTTCAGCGTACATGCCCGCCCGGAGATTTCTGTATGATGGCTGTACACACCATCATACAGAAATCTGCGCGCACACGATACGCGGCGACAAGGCCACGCCGTGCACGGCCCTGGCAGTTCAATGCTTCCACGCATGCGTCAAAGTCATTCAACGCATGCGAGGGATGGCGGGCGCTCAGACATGTACGGTAAGTCTGTACAGACGACCGAACATGTCCGACGGACAGGATTCCAGTGGGCGCTTGTTTCTAAGCAAGTTTAGAAACATTTGCCCGCTCGAAAACGGTCTGGCGGGCAAATGTACGCTGGAATCCTGTCCGCTCGGCTGTACAGACGACCGAACATGTCTGCTGAAACTGGTCCGCGGACCAGTTTCAGCAGACATGTTCGGTCGTGTGTACGGGGCCTAAAGCGCCTCTCACTTCAATGTGAAAGCCTGAGTGCTTCCACACTGGAGCGGTGCTCTGGCAGGACGCTCAAAAAAGTCCTGCAAGCAGCATCTTTGAGGTGCTTTGTATACACCGCTCCTAAAGTGCCCCTGCCCATTGAAATCAATGTAAAGTAGTGAGTGTACAGCGTAATGGCGCGTACACACTATCGGACATTCTGACAACAAAACCGTGGATTTTTTTTTCAGACGGATTGTTTGCTCAGCTGGAGTACTGTCACCTTGCAAGAGTTTGTGGATTGAGTGGGAGAAGAGTTTATGGTGTATTAAAACTTAGAATATAGGAAGATTGTCCTCATCGCTCTGGGTCTTAAAGGCGAAGAACTTTTTTCTTGAGATTTTAAGAGTTTGTTGCACTGTATGGTGGTCACTATGAATTTCTAGCAGTCTGAGTCCTTGTTCTGTTTTTTTTTGATTATTGGACACTTTATATGCACAGCATCTATGTGCAATTTCAGAGCATTCACCAAATGAACTTGTTTATCAGCGCAGCCCCCCGCGGATGCCCACACTGGACCACCAGGGAAGCCGCCAGGACCACCAGGGAAGGGGGCAACATGTGGATGAAAAAATATGCAACATATAAAAAAATATGCACAATAGATGCCAATCAGTGCCCACAAATGGGCACTGACTGACAACATTATAGTCCAGAGAAAACAAGTGATTCCCAGCAATGCCACCCATCAATGTCATCAGTGCCACACATCAGTGTCCATCAGTGCCACCTCTCAGTGCCCATCCATGCCCATAAGTAGCCACCTATCAGTGCCCATCTGTGCCACCTATCAGTGCCACCCATAAGGACCCATCAGAGCCGCCTAAGAGTACCCATCAGTGCCACCTCATTGGTGCCACCTAATCTGTGCCCATTGGTACCGCCTTATCAGTGCACATCAGTGCAGCCATATCAGTGCCCGTCATTGAAGAAGAAAACTTACTTATTTACAAAAAAATCTAAAACAAAGAAAAACTTTTTTTTTCTAAATTTTCTTTTTTTTTTATTTGTAAAAAATAAAAAACTGCAGAGGTAATCAAATACCAGCAAAATAATTCTCTATTTGTGGGATCAACATGATAAAAAATGTGTTTGGTTACAATGTAGCATGACCGCGCAATTGTCACACAAATTGCGACAGCGCTGAAAGCTGAAAATTTGCCTTGGCAGGATGGTGCGTAAGTGCCTGGTATTGAAGTGGTTAACTACTTGCCAACCAGCCGCCACAGTTATACGGCGCGAGAGCCCGTAGCTATACGTCGGCTCTCTAAGCGGCCACTAGGGGCGCGCTCGTCCCTGACTCCCGTGCGCCGCCGGGCACCCGCGATTGCTCGTTACAGAGCGAGGACCGGGAGCTGTGTGTGTAAACACACAGCTCCCCGTCTGTGCATACAATGTATGAACAGCGATCAGTAATTTCCCCTAGTGAGGCCACCCACCCTACAGTTAGAACACACCCAGGGAACATATTTAACCCCTTCCCCGCCCCCTAGTGTTAACCCCTTCCCTGCCAGTGGCATTTTTTATAGTAATCCAATGCATTTTTATAGCACTGATCGCTATAAAAATGCCAATGGTCCCAAAAATTTGTCAAAAGTGTGCGAAGTGTCCGCCATAATGTCGCAGTACCGAAAGTTGTAAAAAAATATATTAATAAAAATATAACTTTTGCGCAAAACCAATCAATAAACGTTTATTGCAATTTTTTTTTACGAAAAATATGTAGAAGAATACGTATCGGCCTAAACTGAGGAAAAAATGTTTTTTTTTATATATTTTTGGGGGATATTTATTATAGCAAAAAGTAAAAAATATTAATTTTTTTCACAATTGTCGCTCTATTTTTGTTTATAGCGCAAAAACTAAAAACCGCAGAGGTGATCAAATACCACCAAAAGAAAGCTCTATTTGTGGGAAAAAAAGGACGCCGATTTTGTTTGGGAGCCATGGCGCACGACCGCGTAATTGTCAGTTAAAGTGACGCAGTGCCGAATCGCAAAAAGTGCGCTGGTCTTTGACCAGCAATATGGTCCGGGGGTTAAAGCGGGGGTTCACCCTATGAACGCAAAAAAATATTTTTTTTTCTTCTACCATAAAATCAGGCATTGTAGCGCGAGCTACAGTATGCCTGTCCCGATTTTTTTACCCCCGTACTCACCTTGTACTCGTACATCGAAGATACCGGGGAATGGGCATGCCTATGGAGACGGAGGATGATTGACGGCCGGCTCTGGCGCATCACGCTTCTCCGGAAATAGCCGAAATAGGGTTGGCTCTTCACGGCGCCTGCGCATAGCCTGTGCGCAGGCGCCGTGAAGAGCCGAGACCTACTCCGGCTGTCTTCAGGGAGAGTGACGTGCCAGGGCCGGCCGTCAATCATCCTCCCTCTCCATAGGCACGCCCATTCCCCGCGGGAGCCGAAATCTACAATGTACGATTACAAGGTGAGTCCGGGGTTAAAAAAATCGGGACAGGCATACTGTAGCTTGCGCTACAATGCCTGTCTCGATGGTAAAATCATGTGAGTGAGGGTGAACTACCGCTTTAAGTGGTTAAGACAGGGGTTGACAAATTTGCTTGGAATCTAGGAGCCAGCTAAAAAAGTTAGGAGCCAGAAAACGCGCCCTGTCCCGACGAGCTTGCGCGCAGAAGCGAACACATACGTGAGCAGCGACCGCATATGTAAACGGTGTTCAAACCACACATGTAAGGTATCGCCGCGATTGGTAGAGCGAGAGCAATAATTCTAGCCCTAGACCTCCTCTAACTCAAAACATGCAACCTGTAGATTTTTTTAAAAGTCGCCTATGGAGATTTTAAAGGGTAAAAGTTTGACGCCATTCAACGAGCGGACGTCATTTTAAAGCGTGACATGTTGGGTATCAATTTACTCGGCGTAACATTATCTTTCATAATATTAAAAAAAATGGGGATAACTTTACTGTTGTCTTATTTTTTAATTAAAAAAAGTGTAATTTTCCCCCCCAAAAAAAGTGCGCTTGCAAGACCGCTGCGCAAATACGGCGTGACAGAAAGTATTGCAACGATCGCCATTTTATTCTCTAGGGTGTTAGGATAAAAAATATATATAATGTTTGGGGGTTCTAATTAGAGGGAAGAAGATGGCAGTGAAAATAGTGAAAAATTACATTAGAATTGCTGTTTAACTTGTAATGCTTAACTTGTAATACCAACGGCCACCACCAGATGGCGCCAACTTACACATCTTGTGGTAATAACTTGTAATACCAACGGCTCACCACCAGATGGTGCCAGCTAAAAAAAAAAAAAAAAAAAATGTTTTTTTTTTTTTTTTGCCCCCCCCTTCCAAGCCAAGTCGCCAGGACCCTATTTCTAGTCGCCATGGCGACCTGGCGCCCGGGATTTGTCGAACCCTGGGTTAAGAGACATTTCTTTAACGGTACACAGATGGAAAAAAAATTGACAGGGGTTTTAACCCTTTCATGATCTATGCAAAACAAAAATACTTTTCTTCTCATACTGTATATATCACATTTTCATACACCAGCCCTGATGTGATTTGGCGATTCTGATATGTGCCCATACAATTAATATGAAGAGTAAGTTTTCATGACAAATCCTCGTCAAGAAACAAAAATACAGGAAAATTGTCAGACAAAAGATCAGAAACATGCTCTTGGCGGGGGTACAAGTGTCACTGTGTTGGTAGTTAATCAGCCTTTGTTCTGTCCGATCATCCTTCGTTTATGTCACATCGCACCCATACAAGTCACAGCTGCTAATAAAAGAATAATTTATCAAATCAAATATAATTTACAGAAAGATTTAAAATTATTTCTTTGAAGTTCAGAATGGTTAAAATCCTAAACAGGTTCATTCGGTGAATATAAAAATTTGTGCGCCATTGTGCAGTAATTGCAGACAAAAGATACACTGTGACAGGTTTAAGAATAGCTTGATGGAATCTGCTCATGGACTTGTTGACTATATAATATGAGAATATAATGGAATCTCTAAATGGATCCTATGAGCAAAAATGGAAACAAATTGCCTTTGAAGTTAAAACCTTTTTAGTACTTTTGATGTCTCCATTTGCAATTTACTAACATTCAGTGTTACAGTAGAGGGACCATTTATTCAGACAAAAGGCCTGGATTAAAGTTCAATATAGGACAAAGATGGAAAAACCTAACATAAATATTTCATGAACAGAACAAGAAGAGCACCTTTTAGGCCAGGTTCACACCTATGCGAATTGAGTGCGGCTTAAACCGCATCCAATTCGCAGAACATTTTAAAATACATTGTTTTCAATGAGGCTGGTTCACATATGTGCGATGCATTCGCACTGCGCATTGCCGCCAAACCGTGTGCGTCTTTTAGGCATTGCGGTGCGGCTCAGGTGCGAATTCAAGCCCATTATCTTCTATGGGTACGCAGCTGATTCGCAGATGTGTTCAGTTCTCTTCAGGAATTTCTCTCATTCAGCTCAATACACTTCTCTCCCACTCTCCTCTCACCCGGAACTTCTCCCAGGTCTCCAAATTCTCATCTAAAATGTTGCTAATCTGCTGAACACTTCTCTTATCTCTCTGCAGAGATAAGAGAGCTGAAATTCGCACCACACTAGTGTGATTCCGGCCTTAGTCTTAAAGCTGAACTCCAGAAATTTAGGGCCAGATTCAGGTACAATTGCGGCAGCGCAACGTAACCCGTTTACGTTACACCGCCGCAAGTTTACAGTGTTAGTGCCTGATCCACAAAGCACTTACCTGTAAACTTGCGGCGGTGTATCGTAAACACGTCCGGCGCAAGCCCGCCCAATTCAAATGGGGCGTGTACCATTTAAATTAGACGTTCTGCGCATGCTCCGTTCGCAATTTTCCCGACGTGCTTTGCGCGAAATTACGGCGGCGGGACGTGTTTGTGAATCGCGAAGTGCGTAACGTACTTAGGCCGAAAAAAAAAATCAAAATCTACGTGGAAACGACGGCCATACTTTAACATGGCTGGTGTAAAGTTAAGCAATGAAAAAGATTGCTTAACTTTGCGATGAGAAACTAAGACTTGCGCCGACGTAACGAACTCGAAAACCGTTGTGGATCGCCGTAACTGCTAATTTGCATACCCGACACTGGAAAACGACGCAAACTCCACCCAGCGGCGGCCGAGGTACTGCATCCTAAGATCCGACGGTGTAAGACAATTACACCTGTCGGATCTAAGGGCTATCTATACGTAACTGATTCTATGAATCAGTCGCATAGATACTCTGAGAGATACGACGACATTTCAGAGAAACGCCGTCGTATCTCTTCTGTGAATCTGGCCCTTAGTAACTTTGTAAATTGTGCAGGCATTCTATGAGTAAAGTCCAGCAAGGTGCCTGCCACCTCCTGGACTTATCGCTTTAATTTACATCTAACAACTTTATTGTGCTTCAGGAAGGTAGCTCCCGGAGGAGCTCCTACACTGGACGCTCTTGTCTCAGCTCCTATAATGCTGCTTACACACGATCGGTCCATCCGATGAGAACGGAACGATGGACCGTTTTCATCGGTTAACCGATGAAGCTGACTGATGGTCAGTTGTGCCTACACGCCATCGGTTAAAAAAACAATCGTGTCAGAACGCAGTGACGTAAAACACAACGACGTGCTGAAAAAAAGTTCAATGCTTCCAAGCATGCGTCGACTTGATTCTGAGCATGCGTGGATTTTTAACCGATGGTCGTGCCTACTAACGATCGTTTTTTTTCTATCGGTTAGGTATCCATCGGTTAAATTTAAAACAAGATTGCTTTTTTTTAACCTATGGATAAATAACCTATGGGGCCCACACACGATCAGTTTGGTCTGATGAAAACAGTTCATCAGATCGTTCTCATCGGTTTGACCGGTCGTGTGTACGCGGCAAAAGTGTACAGTCAATACAGCTGCTATGCCCACCCTTCCCTTTCGTCCTGCCCAGTCACAGAAGCCTTTGTATTATGTGAGCTCATTTACAAATCACAGAGGTTTCTGTGCATAGGCACCAGAGGTGAGCGAGGGGCATAGCTGCTGTGTGTGTGCTTCTCTAGATGTAAACAAAGTAGAGATCAGTTCAGGAGGTGGTATGCACCTCGTTGGACTTAATTTTGAGTATGCCCGCACATTTTACAAAGTTTTTGAATTGCTGGAATTCAGTTTTAAAGCGGAAACCTGGATTTTAATACTTTCCACACTCTGGGTACTTTAGGATTGATCTACTGTATGGCTTTCGGTCTGCACCTACAGTTTTTTTCATAGTCACACTGTATAGTCCCACATATACCTGTTGATTCTGCCAGTGAGGTCCACCCATTGCAACTTTCTATGATGGGGTGGAACAGCACCGCTCCTATTTTCAGTTGCCACTCTCATTTGGGCCGGGCCTGATTGTGCTATTGACATCAGCACCCTTGCTACACGTTCATCAACCACTTGCCTTCTGGGCACTTTCAACCCCTTCCTGCCCAGGCCGATTTTCAGTGCTGTCACACTTCGAATGACAATTATTGTGTGATCATGTAACACTGTACCCAAACAAAATTGTTACCAATTTTTGGAGACAGGCAGAGCTTTCTTTTGGTGGTATTTAATATTTAATTGTCACTGTTTTTTTTTTGCTAAACAAACGATAAAAGACTGAAAATTTAGAAAAAACGTTTATCTTCGTTTCTGTTATAACATTTTGTAAATAAGTATTTCTTCTCTTTCATTGATGTGCGATGATAAGGCAGCACTGATGGACACGGATGAAGAACCACTGATGAGGCTGCACTGATAGGCGGCACTGATGGGCACTGGTAGGTATCACTGATGGACATTGACACGCAGCACTGATGGGCACTGATTGGCAGGACTGATGGGCACTGTTGGAGCTGCACAGATAATCAGGGTAGATGTCTCCTGTGTAGATTAAACATGTGCAATTTGTTTAGTTCCAAATTTGTTTTTTAACGAATTTCGACAAATTTGTTTATTCAGAAATGTAAAATTAACGAAAACTCGTTTATCGCGCTTTTCCGAATATTTGTAAATTGAAATTCAGAAAAAAATCTAAAATTCAAAAAAAATCTAAAATTCGGAATAATGTGTAAATTCGTAAAAAAAAGCGGAAATTCGAAAAAAAAATTCGGAAATGTACAAAAAATAAAAAAACATCGTAAATTCGTAGATTCTAAACCCTGAAAATCTGAAATAATAACTTAACTATTACTAGCTAATAAATTATAGGTATTGGAATTTCCTTTCAAACTTGACTGTTAGTGGCACTCCGAGGTCACACACTTGTGTGACCATAGAAAATAAATTTTCGCAAATTTTCGATATTTCCACACTAAATCGGGAGGCAGGTCTGTGAGACCTGTTTCCCGATTGGCCAAAGTGTCAAGCGATCCTATTGGATGCCTAGTGCTTTGGCGGAAGAGGAGACATGCGGTGGAGGAAGCCGTTGGAGGAGCAAACACTGGAGCCGATGCGGCCGCTGCATGCTCTCCAGGAGAGGATGCCTGTGGGGGTTGTGTTCTTTGTTTGCTGCCCCCCCAAAAGAAGAACCCACCAGCCGCCACTGACTGTTTTTGGGGTATCCTACTCAATTCCCTCAAACCTATCCCGATACTCTAAAAAAAAAAAAACAACAAAAAAAAAAACACCTCTGGACTGATTTTTAGAGAGAAGAGTGACTTTGAGCATGTGCCTGGCAGTGGGGCAATCCACTGAGAAAGATCCTGGGTAAATTTCCAGCAGCTCCTTCAGGAGTAAGCGCTACAGTTAGATCACGTGTCAATTGACTGTCAAGGTCATTCCTGGCCGTATGAATGTTATTTCAATTTTTACCATAAGAGCATAGTTGAACTAAAGAAAACTATAAGGGAGAAGCCTACATGTATAACCAAAAGAAAATGGAGTCTCTAAAGCATAACTCTGGGCCCTAATATACCAAAAATAAGAGAGGTTGATGGCCATTAGAGGGAATTATATAGCACTCTCAAGCCCCTCGGTATCAGTAAGACAGTGATAATATTGATTATAAACATCAAAAAATAATTACATTACATTTGAATCAAAAGATATTATCAAAGTAAATAAAAATAAATATTATACAGTAGCAATAAAGTCCATAAATGTTTAACACATGAAATGCTAAACACCTGTGCTCTGTGCCAAATTTCAAATCAGTTGAAAACTTGTCCAAAGAAAAAGTAATGTATCCTCCACCAAACTATGGATTGGCTCCTAACCAAATTGCCATGATCCCTTATGACAGGGGATCATGAACAGCATGTAATAGGTAGTCACTCCCAGTCTCGCAGTTCAAACAGATACGATCCTTAACATTGGGTCTCAATATTACTTCCCCTGTGCCCCTGGAAGAAGTAATATTTTACGTAACGGACATAGGGCGGAGCTGTTATTGTTTTTTACATGGTGGGCATTGATGCTGGTGAAGTTTAATCCCTTGTGGATGAGACCCAATGTTAAGGATCATATCTGTTTGAACTGCGAGACTGGGAGTGACTACCTATTACATGCTGTTCATGATCCCCTGTCATAAGGGATCATGGCGATCTGGTAAGAAGCCAATCCATAGTTTGGTGGAGGATACATCACTTTTTCCTTGGACACAATTTCAACTGATTTGAAATTTGGCACAGAGCACGGGTGTTTAGCATTTCATGTGTTAACCACTTACCCCCCGGACCATATTGCTGCCCAAAGACCAGAGTACTTTTTGCGATTCGGGACTGCGTCGCTTTAACAGACAATTGCGCGGTCGTGCGACGTGGCTACCAAACAAAATTGGCGTCCTTTTTTTCCCACAAATAGAGCTTTCTTTTGGTGGTATTTGATCACCTCTGCGGTTTTTAGTTTTTGCGCTATAAACAAAAATAGAGAGCCAATTTTGAAAAAAATGAATATTTTTTACATTTTGCTATAATAAATATCCCCCAAAAATATATAAAAAAACTTTTTTTTTCCTCAGTTTAGGCCGATACGTTTTCTTCTACATATTTTTCGTAAAAAAAATTCGCAATAAGCGTTTATTGATTGGTTTGCGCAAAAGTTATAGCGTTTACAAAATAGGGGGTATTTTTATGTCATTTTTATTATATTTTTTTTACTAGTAATGGCGGCGATCAGCGTTTTTTTTTCGGTATTGCGACATTATGGCGGACACTTGGCATTTTTATAGCGATCAGTGCTATAAAAATGCATTGGATTACTATAAAAATGACACTGGCAGTGAAGGGGTTAACACTAGGGGGCGGGGAAGGGGTTAAGTATGCCTGGGTGTGTTCTTACTGTGGGGGGGGGGGGGTGGCCTCACTAGGGGAAACACTGATCCTCGGTTCATACATTGTATGAACCGAAGATCAGCATTTCCCCTGCTGACAGGACCGGGAGCTGTGTGTTTACACACACAGCTCCCGGTCCCCGCTCTGTAACGAGCGATCGCGTGTGCCCGGCGGCGATCGCGCCCGCCGGGCACACGCACGGGAGTCGGGGGCGAGCGGGGGGCTCCCGTGCGCGTGCGCCCCTAGTGGCGGCTGGGAGAGAGGACGTTATACTACGTGCTCTCGCCCAGCCGAGCCAACTTGCCGACGTAGAACGGCGGTGGGCGGTCGGCTAGTGGTTAAACATTTATGGACTTTATTGCTATAATATTTATTTTTATTTACTTTGATAATATCTTTTGATTTAAATGTAATGTAATTCTTTTTTGATGTTTATTATCAATATTATCACTGTCTTACTGATACTGAGGGGCTTGAGAGTGCTATATAGTGCCCTCTAGTGGCCATCAACCTCTCTTATTTTTGGTATATTACTGATTTATATATACCATCATATATCACCTATATATATTTTTCTATGTTTTGTGATTCAAACACTTGTTTCACATGATTTAGAGCGCGATTTATATTTTTCTCACATTTTGTTTTTGTATTTATTGTTTACATGGTAATCGCAGCTCTCGGATTGAATAGACTGTGACTACGTTGCAGTTCTTTTTTCTTTCTTTTCCTTTTTTTTTTTAGTATTTAGCGCAGTTTCTTTCCAATTTTCCATAACTCTGGGCCCACTTGCTCACTTGGTATCAGCATCTTGCAGCCCCAAGACGACAGAACCTAGACTAGAAGTGGAAGAAACAGAACAAGAAGCCAATCAGGTGTGCCGCAATGCTCATGTGATAACATGCTGATAAGAGACAAGAGCAGAGTGACAGGGAGGTGAGCTCATCTGTGGGCTGCTTCTCTTTCACTGTCCAATCATAGGCTGGGGGAGGGACATGACCTAGCTCTATTGCCTTACTATAGTAGAGAAATATCAGGTCTCTGTGTGATTCCCAGGACTGGATAGACAGAAATACCAATCCTTTGGCAGGTAAAACAGATCCTTTGTATGCATTTCATCTCTGTCTATAGCTGTTGGCCTGGAGTTCAGCTTTAACAGTTAAAAAGTGCTGATGTGTGTTATACAATAAGTGAATTTCCAGTTTCTTTCATTTGAATTGTATTTCCACACCTGGAAAGCTCCAGCAGCATGTCGGCATTGACTGAGCAACTGGAAAAATCTAATTTGATGCTGACTATGGCTTTAGACTTTCGAAAAATGAAAGCTTTTATGTATATTTTCAGTTGCAGACTTGCTATGAAAATGGTGCATCGCATTAAACCTTTCGCTGCCAGGTCCCTACATCGTACGGACAACAGTTTTTTTTTTTTTTTACACACTTTGGGCCAGATTCTCAAAGAGATACGACGGTGTATCTCGACTGATTCAGAGAATCAGTTACGCATAGATATTCCTAAGATCCGACAGGTGTAACTGTGTTACACCGTCGAATCTTAGGCTGCAATTCCAGGCCGGCCGCTAGGTGGCGTTTCGTTTTTTTTACGCGACGAATATGCAAATGAGGAGTTACGCCGATTCAGAAAGGAGGGGGATTTACGATACGCCGCCGCAAGTTTTGAGGTAAGTGCTTTCTGAATACAGCACTAGCCTCAAAAACATGCGCCGGCGGATCGTAAATCAGATAGATTATGCGGATCTAAAGATCCGCTAATCTATCTTAATTCTGGCCCATTGGCTGTAGACACCGGGATTGTGTGTGAATTTGACAAGCAGACACCTGCCTATCAAGCATTTGGGTGGCTCTGCTGCCACCCAATTGCTTCCATCCCCCCATCGGTAATGGTGCCAGGGCTGTCGTAATGCATTAGCCCCCCTGGGCACTGCCCAGTGGCCCCAGGTACATGGGGGTCCCATGATAATTTTGTATTACAACATGCTTGCCAACTGTCCCAGATTTGCCGGGACAGTCATGCTTTTTACTTTGCTGTTCTGGGATGGCGGTGTCCTGTAATGTGCCCTCCTACTAACTCCCTCTGTACTGTGCCCTTCTGCTTCCCCATGTACTGTGCAGTTTGTGTTGATTAGTCTTTGATTTATGGTGTGTTTTTGCATTGTTTAAAATCTATTTTATTGAAAGTACTACTAATAATAATTTAATTCTATCAACTATTTATTAGGGATGAGCTCCGGCGTGTTCGCACAATCCATTATTTATACAATAATTCTTAAAAGTAGGTGCATAAATTGGGGCAGACTGGTAGGAGACCCTGTGCATTATTTTGCCCATGGGCCCATGATGCTATTAACCACTTAAGGACCCCTTCACGCCGATATACGTCAGCAGAATAGCATGGCTGGGCACAAGCATGTACCTATACGTCCTCTTTAAGTGCCTGGCGGCGCGCTCGTGACCCGGTACGAAGCTCCGTGAACGCGGGACCCGCGGACCCGATCGCCGCCAGTGTCCCATGATCGGTCACCGGAGCTGAAGGGGGGGGGGGAACACACCTTTCCCGTTCTTCATTGTGGCAGTGTCAGCAATCGTCTGTTCCCTGATATAGGGAAAGATAATCACTGACATCACACGTCCAGCCCTGCCCCCTACAGTTAGAAACACATATGAGGTCACACTTAACCCCTACAGTGCCCCCTAGTGGTTAACTCCTAAACTGCAATTGTCATAGCACTTTTCGCTGTGAAAATGATAATGGTCCCAAAAATGTGTCAAAAGTGTCCAATGTGTCTGCCATAATGTCGCAGTCACAAAAAAAAATCGCTGATCGCCACCATTAGTAGTAATTTTTTTGTTATAAAAATGCAATAAAACTGTCCCCTATTTTGTAAACACTATACATTTTGCGCAAACCAATGGATACACGCTTATTGCGATTTTTTTTTACCAAAAATAGGTAGAAGAATACGTATCGGCCTAAACTGAGGAAAACATTTTTTTTTATATATTTTTTGGGGGAAATTTATTATAGCAAAATGTAAAAAATATTGATTTTTTTTCTAAATTGTCGCTCTATTTTTGTTTATAGCCCAACAAAAAACAAAAAAAAACGCAGAGGTGATTAAATACCACCAAAAGAAAGCTCTATTTGTGGGAAAAAAAAGCACAGCAATTTTGTTTGGGAGCCACGACGCATGACCACGCAATTGTCAGTTAAAGCGACGCAGTGCCGAATCGCAAAAAGGGGCAAGGTTCTTAACCTGCATAATGGTCCGGGTCTTAAGTGGTAAAGATGACCCTGAATGGCATCTCCCCCCACCATAAATCCTGGTCTCTGCTTACCCATCTGCAGAACCAGGAGCGGCATAGCAGGTCCCGCCTGGATGAAGGGAGAGAGCAGAGCGGATACAAGGCTTCTGTGATTAAGTAGGAGGATAAGAGGGGAAGGCATAGCAGCTGCACCCACTCTAATGTTGAAGATGCTTAAACCTGAAGCATCAGCATTGGACTCCTGGAAATACAGCAATAGCCATCTCTTGAGAGTGCAATAAAAGTTTCACATATAAATAATAACGTGCCATGCACCTCCTTGTACTTAAAGCGGGAGTTCACCCATAAAACAATTTTTCCCCTTAGCTTCATGCTCGTTTTGTCTAGGGGAATCGGCTAGTTGTTTTAAAATATGAGCTGTACTTACCGTTTTCGAGATGGATCTTCTCCGTCGCTTCCGGGTATGGGTCTTCGGGAGCAGGCGTTCCTTCTTGATTGACAGTCTTTGAGAGGCTTCCGACGGTCGCATCCATCGCGTCACTAGTAGCCGAAAGAAGCCGAACGTCGGTGCGGCTCTATACTGCGCCTGCGCACCGACGTTCAGCTTCTTTCGGAAAATCGTGACGAGATGAATGCGACCGTCGGAAGCCTCTCGAAAGACTGTCAATCAAAATAGGAACGCCCAGTCCCGCAGCCCATACCCGGAAGCGGCGGAGAAGATGCATCTCGTAAACGGTAAGTACAGCTCATATTTTAAAACAACTAGCCGATTCCCCTAGACAAAACGAGCATCCATCTAAGGGAAAAAAGTGTTATGTACGGGTGAACCCCTGCTTTAAAGCATTTGTTGCCCCGACTATTTAATATTCCTGATATGTAGGAAAAAGTCCCCTATTCTCTTTGTATTGCTTCCTTTGTGTGATTTCTTTTAGTGGTATTTGATCAAACAAATCGCGACAATTTTGCAAAATGTAATATTTATTTTTAATTTTTGCTATAATACATATCCAAAAAAATATATAAAATAAAATGTATTTATCAGTTCAGGCCAACATATATTCTTCTACATATTTCTGGTAAAAATTCCAATAAACGTATATTGTTTGGTTTGCGTAAAAGTTTACAAACTATGGGATAGTTTTTTTTTTTACTAGTATAGTATCTGAGATTTTTAGCAGGACTGCAACATTGCGGCGGACAAATCTGCCCTAAATGACACTTTTTGGGGAACAGTGACATTATTACATTGATCAGTGATATTAAAATGCACTGATCAATGTAAAATTGACATTGGCAGGGAAGGGGGCTTTCAAGAGGTTAAGTGTGTTCCCTGGGAGTGTTCTAACTGTAGGGGGTGGGCGGCCAGGGACATAACAGAGATCCCTGTTCCCGATTACTGGAAACAGAAGATCTCTGACATGTCCCCTGTCAGAACGGGGAATCCCCATTCTGCCTCTGTTTTAGGCGATCGTGGGTGGACATCAAGTCCGCTTGACCCGTGGGCACGCTCCAGCTTGCGCTTCGGCTTAAAGGGTCTAATAGTGCTTTAATATCCCAAGAAATTTTACTTTTAAAACAATGCTATTACCTCATTTCTGGGTGGGGGGGGGGGAGAAGGAGTAACGCGAGCCTGCAAGATTTGTTTTGGGTGCAATTAACTGTCCACCTAGTACAAGTACGGACTGTTCCATAAATGTAGATAGAACCACGGGCCCCGATTACCGCTTTTAGAAACGTTAAGCTTTCGAGACACACTGGTTAACTAGCTGCACATTTCTATCCACTAGTAACAAATAAAAACACTCTCCGAGGACTCCATGACCTTTATTTTACGGTGTGCTCCTCCGCACACTCTTCAGCATTAGCACTTATCAAGATGGAAGGCCCTATGGTCGGCTCCTCACCTCAATACATTTTGTCGCCTGTCACATGCTCTTAATAACTATCTTTTTGGTATTACACTTTGAAAACGCATCTCTTTTAGGATGTCTGACAACTGAAGGGAACATTTATGTTTTTTGCCGGCCTGGAAAGGCCAGAACGGTATTTTTCCCTCTTAGCAGCTGTTTAAAGCTGACAATTACAGCCGTGTAAAGGGATCGGTAGAATGAGGTAGACGTTGGATGTGGATTTAAATATTGAACCGAGAAAAGGAATAAAAAAACGTAATAACATAATAACAGGAGAACCCAGATCTGTATCTTTCATTGAATATCTGTAAGCAGATAAACACAGTATACTTTGAGTCATGTTATTAATGTCTTACATTGTCAGGGTTTAAAGCTTAACTAAATCCAAAACCAAAAATGTAATATATTGAAGCTTACCTGTCCTTGGATACCGTGACTGAATCATTTTTTTTTGGGATTTTTTTGTCCTTTGTGAAAATACAAAGAAAATAAATGGAGAAGGCGCAAGCACCTAGTGCATTACCCAAAAAATATTTTAATCAGATACAATAAAACCAAGAGAAAAAATAATTAAAAATATGGGGCCAGATCCTCAAAGAAGTTACACTGGCGTATCTATTGATACGCCGCGTAACTTCTAGTTTGCTCCGGCGTATCTTTGTTTTGTATCCACAAAACAAGATACGCCTGAAGCTGTGCTAGATCCGACTGGCGCACGTCTTAGTACGCCCCGGATCTAAGGTGCATATTTACGCTGGCCGCTAGGTGGCGCTTCCGTTAGAATTCCGCGTTCAGTATGCAAATTAGCTAGATACGCGAATCCACAAACGTACGTCCGGCCGGCGCTTTTTTTTACGTCGTTTCCGTAAGGCTTTTTTTGGGGTATAGTCACCACTGCTATATGAGGCGTACTCAATGTTAAGTATGGCCGTCATTCCGCGTCGAATTTTGAATTTTCCAAGTCGTTTGCGTAAGTCGTTCGCGAATAGGGCTTTGCGTAGAATGACGTTCATGTCGTAAGCATTGGCTTGTTGCGGGTTAATTTCAAGCATGCGCACTGGGATACCCCCACGGACGGCGCATGCGCCGTTAAAAAAAACTTAATTTACGTCGGGTCAAGACGTATTAACATAAAACACGCCCCCATCACATCCATTTGAATTGCGCGCCCCTACGCTGCCAAAGTTACACTACGCCGCCGTAACTTACGGCTCAAATTCTTTCAGGATAAGGAAAATACGCTGTAAGTTACGGCGGCGTAGTGTATCAGAGATACGCTACGCCGGACGCAACAATGCGCCACGCTACGTGGATCTGGCCCATGGTTGGT
This sequence comes from Rana temporaria, assembly GCF_905171775.1. Taxonomy (NCBI): domain Eukaryota; kingdom Metazoa; phylum Chordata; class Amphibia; order Anura; family Ranidae; genus Rana; species Rana temporaria. The sequence continues at coordinate 196,948,851 of NC_053494.1, read as the reverse complement.
GGTACCCTCCATCCTCATTGTAAAAACAAATGCAGAGTTTTGCCCATTGGGACTTTAGATGAAGCGCCACAAAGCCTGTAATAAAAACATACCGGGATCCCCCGAAAATAAGGCCTATCCCAAAAATAAGACCTAGCGTTATTTTCCCAGATGGCTAGTTTAAAATGCTTGTAAAGTCCTATAATCCACTCGGTTACAGTAGTATATAATGTACAATGTGTGTGTTTCTGTATTATAATTGCAGGGAAGAGAGCTCCGGCGGGTCACAGAAGCGCAGAGCGGCGCTATAATGAAGGTATTTGGCACATTTATATTACAGAAACACACACATTGTACATTATATAATACTGTAATAGAGTGGATTATAGGATTTTACAAGCATTTTAACTCAGTTCACACTGGGGATTCCTGTCAAGCAGGGAGAGAGTGGGGGAGAGAAGACAGCATATTACATGGTAAGACCTACCCCGAAAATAAGCCCTACTGTGTCTTTTGTTGCCAAAATTAATAAAAAGACCCAGGCTTATTTTCGGGGAAAACACGGTAGTACAGATGGATTGAATTTATGCCAGCAAAAGAAGTGGGAAAAGGTGTCATAATGCCAATACACATGTGTAATTCATTTAGTTCAGAATTAGTTCTTTAACGAATATCAACAAATTTGTTAATTCGGAAATATCCAAATTAACAAAAACGCGTTTGACAAATTTTTCCGAATATTCGTAAATCCGAATATTCTAAAATTCGTAAATTAGAAAATTCTGAAATAATAATTAATAATAACTTAACTATTACTAACTATTAAATTATAGGTATTTGCATTTCCTTTCAAATTTGTCTGTTAGCGAACATAACGAATACAAATTTATCAGAAATTTAAACAAATGGAACGTAACAAATTAATAATAATAAATAATAATAATAAAACATTTTTATTAATATTATTTATTATTAGGTTTGTTCCGTTCCATTTGTTTATATGCAGCATTTGTTATTTTGGATAATTTGTAACTTCGAACAAAAATTGTATTCGTTACGTTCACTAACAGCCAAATTCGAAAGTAAATTCCAATACCTATAATTTAATAGTTAGTTATTCTTTCGAATTTTCAGATTTTCTTTCTTATTTTTGGATTTTCCAATTTTCTAATTTGCGTATTTACAAATTTTTGAATTCTTGAATTTACAATTTTTTGAATTTATAAATTTACGAATTGCGATCATAACGAATGACCCAAAAAAACAACCCCCCCCCCCCAAAAAAAAACAAATAAAACGAAAGCAAACACATTTTTTGGCAGTGCACATGTCTAAATGCCAAACAGTTGTCCCAAATATACAAATTCATTACATGGTTACTTTCAGTAATAAAATAATCCTTGGTAAATGTGTCATAGCATCTATGGTGACCCAACGCGTTTCATGAGTTCAGTCTCACTCTTCAGGTAGATTGCAATGTGGGAATCAGACACTCCCACCACCATGCTTGACTGTAGACAAGACACACTTGTCTTTGTCCTCCTCACCTGGTTGCCGCCACACACACTTAATACCATCTGAACCAAATAAGTTTATCTTGGTCTCATCAGACCACAGGACACGGTTCCAGTAATCCATGAGCTTAGTCTGCTTGTTTTCAGCAAACTGTTTGCAGGATTTCTTGTGCATCATCTTTAGAAGAGGCTTCCTTCTGAGACGATAGCCATGCACACCAATTTGATGCAGTGTGCGGTGTATGGTCTGGCCACTGACAGGCTGACCCCCCCCACCCCTTCAACCTCTGCAGCAATGCTGGCAGCACTCATACGTCTATTTCCCAAAGACAACCTCTGGATATGACGCTGAGCACATGCACTCAACTTCTTTGATAGACCATGGCAAGGTCTGTTCTGAGTGGAACCTGTCCTGTTAAACCGCTGTATGGTCTTGGCCACTGAGCTGCAGCTCAGTTTCAGGGTCTTGGCAATCTTCTTATAGCCTAGGCCATCTTTTCTGTAAAGCAACAATTCTTTTTTTCAGTTCCTCAGAGAGTTCTTTACCATGAGGTGGCAAGTTGAACTTCCAGTGACCAGTATGTGAGTGAGAGCAATAACGCCAAATTTAGCACACCTCAAAACATTGTAACACTAACGAGTCACATGACACCAGGGAGGCAAAATGGCTAATTGGGCCCAATTTGGACATTTTCACTTAGGGGTGTACTCACTTTTGTTGCCAGCGGTTTAGACATTAATGGCTGTGTGTTGAGTTATTTTAAAGGGGGACAATAAATGTACACTGTTATACAAGCTGTACACTCACTACATTACATTGTAGCAAAGTGTCATTTCTTCAGTGTTGTCACATGAAAAGATATAATAAAATATTTATAAAAATGTGAGGGGTGTACTCACTTTTGTAAGATACTGTATATACAGTACTTGCTCCGGTCAATGACTTAAAGGATTGAAGCCAAAGGCAACAAGCATTTTGAAAGAAGAGAATGGAAGATTTCATGATTATTTCATGACAGGCTTCTTTTATCCTGACCCTGTCGCTAAGCTATAACATTCTATACAAAGCACTCTGTAGAAGAATGCGTTTTGATACTTTGGCAGGCGGTGAGTAAAACCTTTGTTCTATTACAGAGCTACAAGTATCATTACTACCTTACACTTCTGAGTGTGTCAGATCGCTGGGAGGAACCACAATGCTCAGCCGGGAGATCAGGCATCTGCAGGGCCGCCATCAGGGGGGTACAGGCAGTACACCTGTAAGGGGCCCAGGAGGTCCCCAGGGGCCCGGATGGCAACCCCCTTAAAAAAAAGGGACCCGGAGGTCCACAGGGCCACAGATGGAAACCCCCCTTTTTTTTATTTATTTAAAAAAAAAATGTAATATATTTTTATTTTATTTTTTATTAAAGGGACATTTTTTTATTTTTATTTTAGGGGTCAGGAGGTCCCCAGGGGCCCGGAGATCCCAGGGCCCCGGATGACAACCTCCTTTTTTTTATAAAAAAAATTATTTTTTTATATATTTTTTTATTTATTTTATATATATATATATATATATATATATATATATATATATATATATATATATATATATATATATATATATATATATATTATTAAAGGGCCCAGGATGGAAACTCCCCCTTTTTTTTTTTATAAATGTCTATATTTGTTTTTATTTATTTTTTATTAAAGGGCCCAGAGATTTATTTATTTGTATTTTTTATTAAAGGGCCCAGAGGTCCCGGATGGCAACCCCCCTTTTTTTGTAATTTCTTTTTATAAAAAATAATAATAATTTGTATGTATGTACAGTATATATATATATATATATAAATGGCTCAGAGGTCCCCAGGGCCCCAGATGGCAACCCCCCTTTTAAAAAAATATATATATATATATATTTTCTATTTATTTTCATTAAAGAGCCCAGAGGTCCCCCTTTTTTTTATATATATTTTTCTTTATTCCTTCTTTTTAAATTTGTGGCAGCCCCCCCCCCCCGCTTCTCAATTTCAGGCGGCAGCATCCCCCCCCCCCGGTTCTCTGCCCCTAGGGGGCCCATGCCTTAAGCTGTGTAAGGGGCCCCATAATTACTGATGGCGGCCCTGGGCATCTGACACCCCTACAAGCAACACATAAAAGTGGTTGCTGGAACTCTGCAAGACAGTGAAGATTTCACTGGTGTCCACCTTAGAGGTACAGTAATTAATTAGCATGTTCTTTTACTAGGTTGTACGTAGGTTGCTCACATAGGGAATGTTTGCTGTTACAAACAAAGTATAGTGAAACCTCGGATTGCGAGTAACGCGTTTAACAAGCGTTTCACAATACAAGCATAGCATTTTTTTTTAAATCCTGACCCGGTTTGCGAGTGTTGTCTCACGAAATGAGCAGGATTCAAGCCACAGCAGTGTTCAATACTGCATTTGGCCAGAGAAGTGGGGGCGCCGGAGAAGAGCAGAGCGTAGCGGATCAGAGCCGTTTGGAAATAATCAGAAAATACTCTGAAAAACTCTGGAAATAATCTGTTCCCGAGCCTTCCTGAGTTTTTCCGAGTTCAGCCGAGCTGTCTCGGAGCCTTTCTGAGGCTCTTCGGTGCCCTCCCCCACCTCTGGCCACATACGGTATTGCATGCCATAGAAGTCAATGCGGAACAAATTATTTTGTTCCATTGACTTCCATGGGGAAACTCGCTTTGATATGCGAGTGCTTTGGGTTACGAGTAATCCAAGGTTCCACTGTATCATAAATGAGTGAGAAATAAATAGAAAACAGTATATAAAAACAGGCGATAAAAAATAGTTCTCAAAAACAGTCCATGAAACAGCAGCAGCCGCTCCATTAGAGGCGCAGCGGCCCCCGGCCTCCTAATCCATGCGTCCGCCCCCTAATACACATGCGGGGCACCGGATGCATGGATTTCAATGTTTTTTTTTAAGGTCATGATTAGAGCCTGGGGCTCTGATTGGCTTATAGAAGGGTGGGCTTGGGGCACAGAGCACTGCGTCCTGAGCCCCCCAGTTGTGCGACAATAGCGAATTAATATTTGCTATTGTCTTCTACTCCTCCCAGTGAATCTGGAAGCGGCACTTAAGACCTGATTGGCCGAGAGGAGAAGCGACCGTATTGGCCATCGAGAACGAGACACAGGGGGAAGTCGTTGAGGCGGAGACGCAGGGGGAAGCCACCCGTGACCTGGATGGGGTAAGTGCAGGGCTGGTGAGCGAACGGACGGGTGGGCAAAGGGGGGTTGGTTTGTTGATCGACCAAGCAGCAGGGGGGGGGGGTTTGACTGATCGACCAAACTGGGGGAGGGTGGAGCACCAGCCGCCACTGCCATGAATAATAAAGTATACATATAAGTGGACAAAAAATGTATGAAAGAGTCCAAAAATGTGCAACAGAGAAGGAGATGATTCCCAAAATGGTTCCAATAAAGACGACATAAAGAAGACAATAAAGGCTCTCAAGATGTCCAATGAAGTGAAGTGGCTGCTTACCAGAAATCATTGGTTTTCAAATGAATGAAAAGCCGAAACGCGCTGAAGGGGATAAACCCCAAACAAATCCACACTCGTAAAAGTAACTCCTGATAACCTCAGCTCCTCGACTCCACTCTCATTGTGGGGAATATATGACATAAAATCTCGTAGTGTAATATGTACCGGTAAAGGTTTATTATAGAAACAAAACATATTGCACTCACATTTCAGTAGTTAAGAAGCACACATTCAATGTGCAGCAAAGCAAATCCTCGGCAACACAGTCCTTGTTTGTGGTGACGTCACTTTAGGTACCTAATGTGACGTCACCATGTACAATGGCCACTGGCCAGAAGGACTGTGTTGCCGAGGATTTTCTCACTCATTTAAGTTCTGCACTTTATTTTGTAATACTGTATATACTGATTAGGTTGTTATCTGTTGACCTGTGCCAGCAGTTGTCTTTTAACCTTTTTTTTGTAACTGTTCTTGTCTAGTTTCTGCAGTTCTCTGTATTTTCTGGACTCTGCCCCCTTCCTCTATGCTGTAAATAAAAGGGGAATGGTTCTGCACATAGAGAGCTGCCTGCATGGGAAGAACAGGGAGGCCAAGCCACAGCATGTATTCTCCAGCTACTTCACAGAGCTTCCGTTCCCGCTTTTGGTCCGCTCTTGGATCGGTTCATGGTACTGGGTAGGGATAAGCTTCGTATTCGAGTCGAACTCATGTTCGACTCGAACATCGTATGTTCGATCGTTCGTCGAAATACGAACAAAACGGGTCGTTCGCGCCAAATTCGAGTTACGTTTCACAGACCATAATTTACTGCGGCATCGTTGGCTGATGATTGGCCAAGCATGCACTATGACCCGCATGCTTGGCCAATCACAGCTTGCAAAAAACGGAGAGCCATAATTGGCCAAAGCCAGGGTGGCTTTGGGCAATTATGGCTCAGGGGGTTTAGTACACGCCCCACACTATAAAAGGTCGCCTGCAGGTCTGCCTTGTGTAGTGTGTTGCGGTGGTTAAGAGAGGACAGAGAGAGACAGAGAGAGTGTCATTTTTTGCAGGTAGATAGAGCAGGCAGGCAGGCAGGCTAGTCAGTTAATGTTACAGTGTGTAGAGCAGCGGTGCCCAACCTTTTGAAGATCAAGGGCCACTTAAGCGACTTGGTAACCGGTCACGGTCCAAAATGAGTGGAGCCACTGGATGGCAGCCCACTCTACTTTTTTTTTGGCGGATTGGATTGGAGGTAGGCGTTTGTAAACACAAGTCCATTTACATCTGCCACTCCTTAGAGGTGAATGGATGGCTCGATTGGGTCGGACTGACTGTGTGAAAGGGGCCTAAGGCTGCTTTCACACTGATGCTCTGTTGTTTACCCACACCAAGGGTGCAGCACAGTACACATGTGACTCTCCTGTAGGTTAGCTGCACTATAGATGTGGTGCACTTTCAGAAAGCACACAAAACTCACAGGTAATAGAAGTCTATGGCTTAGTGCAGGTAACCCGCAGGTGCACTACTCTGCACCTGTGGATCAGATTGAAACCACTGCAGAACAGATATTCCCATATATATACACTGTGATTTTAGTAATAAACTGACCTTTAATAACAGTATTCTATTCTATTTAATAACATCCCAGAGCAGGAGGTCGCGGGCCACATCAGAGGGCTCCGCGGGCCACTGGTTGGGCACCCCTGGTGTAGAGGATATATATACATCCCAGGTGTTGTACATATATTTATACACTGTATAGTTTAGCTAGATCAGTTCTTCCTAATCTACTGGCAGGCAGGTGATTGGGCTAGCTGCAGTATTCTCACATGGTTTATTGCCTGTGTCCTCTGTAGTTTGCACCTAAAGCTACTTGGTGTGTACTGGCCGTGTGCTCTGTAGTTTGCGCCTAAAGATTCAGGAGCAGTGATTTTAATGATGCTTAAATAAAATAAAAAAAAATCCTTTAAATATTGTACCTGTTGGGTGTCTATAGTATGCCTGTGAAAACATCTTTGAGAACCCGGGTCTTGCACGAGGGAACATGTATCAATGGAAAAAAAGTTTTAAAAATTGAAGTTTTTTCAGGAGTCCTGAAAAAATACGACCGTTTTTAAAACTTTTTTTCCATTGATACATGTTCCCTCGGGCAAGACCCGGGTTCTCAAAGACGTTTTACAACAATAACCTGCATATTAGGCTTTAAAATGAGCACTTTTGAATTCGAACGTTCGAGTCCCATAGACGTCAATGGGGTTCTAAATGTTCGTGTGAACGTTCGGTCCGTTCGAAGGTTCTGGTGCCAACTGAACTGGGGGGTGTTCGGCTCATCCCTAGTACTGGGAATGCGGCATCTTGCAGTCCACTGAAGGCACCAGGATCTTCTTAAGACATCCAAACCATGAAGAATGCCACAATGGACTCTCATCTCATGGAGGTATGCCTGGGCAACCAGACTACAGTAATTTGTTTAGTTGAAGGATGTTGGTCATATTCAACTGTATGCTGCAACCTGTTCAGTAAAGTAACATTAACCGTTATGAGCCTGGTCTGACGTTAATCAAAGGGGTGCATTTTGGTTCTGGCGTATCTAAAGAACCTTGGTCTTTAAAGCACTACAGGGTATGAAATAACATCATTACAAAGGGTTACTTCATACCGTCCAAATTTTTGAGATGGAATGAGGGACACCTATCAGCAAAGGTATACAGGCATTGGACACACCCCCGTCACACCCCCTTAAAGGAAAATTGTAAAAAAAAAACAAGATTGGCTAAACCCACAAGTGTTTTTTTTACCACTACTATTCCTTTATATTGGCTTTTGGAATTTACAAATGCAGCAATTTAGAAATCAGATAAAAGGTTTAGCACTGGAAAACACTTTTTGATAGATAAAAAGTGCATCCGAACCCACGTTACGAAGATGTATGGTTTGGTCACAAGGTACGGGAAGGAAGAAGTTAACAGGTGCATGTATGAGGTCCACACTGTGTGCTTGGTGGGACCGCATTCTGTTACTGGGAGAGAGGTAACAGAGGTTCGCTGACTCAGCACATCCCTCTTAATGCAACATACATCAAGTGACCATGTGTAGTGGCACGGGACAACACTTTTCAGGGGACCTCATATACCCAGTGAAGTGAATGGACTCAGATGATACACAGAGATTAAACAAATCCTCCTACATAAGTTTCACCTGTTTATCTGTAGTCTTCCCTTATCTACATCCATTCAAAAGTGCAGATTTGTGGTAAAATCCTTCTGCATCTGGGAGGAGCTGAGAGAGGGGGTGGAGAGCTGCAGCTACACTGTGTATGAACTGATTGGAGGAAATAGACACACACCCCCTCCACACATGGCACAGGACTAAAGGAACAATACAGAGCCGTGTTGTGAATAGACAAGCTGTGTACTGAGCTCTCCACCCCTGTCACAAATTTATCTCATGTGTCGAAGAACTTCTCATGCTGATAACAGAGGAACAAAGCACCAGAGAGAAATAACACTTAGAGCTTTTTGAGAGAGACAAGTAAACACTACAGATATGGGCTTTGTTCAGATTTCATGACTGAGGTTTACAACCACTTTAATTACTGCAAGTCAGAAAACTGCCCTTATTTTTCACATGACTCCAGTCTCCGCCTGGTCCCAGCTATTGATGGCCATGCTCCCAGGTTCCCCACAACACAAGTATCCCCCCTCCCCACAAAGTGCTTATGTCTAAAATATTTTTTAAAAGCGACGGCTGGTGTTTTTCTTTTTTTGAGGGGGTAGGGTGGCAAACAGCCCCCCACCCCCAGGAGGATGGTTGGGACATCAAAGCCCCACACTTCCTTCATCTAGGTAGCTTTCTTCCTTCCTTTTCCTGTGGATCGCAGCGGCTTCTGCTGTGCATCTCTCTCCTCCCCCTCCTAGGCATCCAATAGAATCACCTGTCCTTTAAGCCAATCGAGAAAAACGGGTATCAGACCCACGCTTCCTGATTGGCCGAGAGGCAATTCAGTGTTAGAATAGTGAATATACATTCGCTAATACAACACACCTGGGTGGGCTCCGACCGCAATGCTCTGCGTCTGGAGCCCACCTTATTTTGAAGGATATTAGAGCCTCTGGCTCTAATCAGGTGCTTAAAAAAAAACACCCCCGCCGCTGTAATTCATGCGCCCGGCGTCCTGAAAGTTGCATTGCTCCCAGCTATACTTGACAGCTACTTGACACCTTCACTCCATGTTAAGGAGATGAGAAGAGGAGAAGGGTTTCAGGAGTCCTAACACACTTCCTAAGGTGACAACGCCGCATCTCTGTACAGTATGTGTGAGCCCTGTCACCATAGTGGCTAATAGCTAGATTCAGGTAGGGCGCCGCATCTTTAAGGCGGCGTACTGTATCGTATTTACGCTATGCCGCCTTAAGTCAGAGAGGCAAGTACTGTATTCACAAAGCACTTGCCTCCTAACTTACGGCGGCGTAGCGTAAATGGGGCCGGCGTAAGCGCGCCTAATTCAAATGAGGATGGGGGGGCGTGTTTCATGTAAATGTTTGTTGACCCGACGTGATTGACGTTTTTTACGAACGGCGCATGCGCCGTCCGTGTACATATCCCAGTGTGCATTGCTCCAAAGTACGCCGCAAGGACGTATTGGTTTCGACGTGAACGTAAATTACGTCCAGCCCCATTCACGGACGACTTACGCAAACGACGTAAAATTTTTAAATTTCGACACGGGAACGACAGCCATACTTAACATTGACTAGGCCAGCTATTTGTTCGACTAACTTTACGCCGGAAAACGCCTTACGTAAACGGCGTATCTTTACTGCGACAGGCGCACGTACATTCGTGAATCGGCGTATCTAGGCATTTACATATTCTACGCCAAACTCAACGGAAGCGCCACCTAGCGGCCAGCGGAAAAATTGCATCCTAAGATACAACGGCGCAGGCTGTCGTATCTTTGCTAGGTTTAAGTGTATCTTAGTTTGAGCATACACTTAAACTTAGGACGGCGCAGATTCCGAGTTACGTCGGCTTATCTACTGATACACCGGCGTAACTCTCTCTGAATCTGGCTATAAATCACCAGATGTCAAAAATAAAACAAATACAGCTGCCACATCTAATGACTAGTATTGTACAATATATTACATTTTTGTTCTTAGGCTTAGATACTCTTTAGGGTCAGAAGACAAGGCATGTAGAGAGCGTTTTGTACTTGTTTTATCTGCGACAACAACCGCACTTTCTGTGCTGAAAACCAGCGTGTCACAGTTTTAACCCACATACAGACATTTGACTCTGACTACATATTGAACAATGACCTTACGTTGTAAATACAAAATCTCCGGAGTGTAGCGGCCTCCAGAACTAAAGAAGATACAACCTTTTGTGTATATGTACAACTAATTAATTCATGAACAGAACTGGTTGCTCGATTCCGGCTTGTCACCATCTTGTACTTTTGCGGTTTTCCACCAGATGGCAGTATATCCATTCAGCATTCACCTTTTTTATTGTGGGGGAAATAATACGCTGTATTGTTTTGAAGTGTAAATTAGAGATTTTTAGGGTGCGGAGAAAAGTCTATATATTTCAAAATCTTTTTAATTTCTTTACCGATTTCAGGTCTTACCTTTAACCACTTAACCATAGCCAGATAATGTGATTTTTAAAGGGGTGTTATCAACAAGCATTTTGTCTGCATGAAAACATCGGCTTGAATGTATTTTTGTGGATGAGTAAGTAAATGTTGCCGGAGGCCAGGTTTATTCAGCCCACACATCATAGACTATTTCCCATCGGAGAGAACACTTTCAGCGTTTTTTTGTTTTTTTAACCCCCCCCCCCATGCTGAAGTCAATGGGCAGCGCCGCCTTTTCGCCGGCAAAACGCCACTGTAGCGGGGGTTTGCGGGCAGTTTTAACCCTTTTCCTGACGCTAGTGGGGGTGTCCTGCTAGCGGCCGAAATGCCCCGCAAATGACGGTAAAACTCTGCTAAAAATAGCGGTGTTTTACCACCGACGCTCGGGACGGCACAGTGTGAAAGGGCTCTTAAAGCGGTAGTAAGGTCTGTTTTGTGATTATTACCTACTGGTAAGCCTATAATAAATGTGCACCATTTAGGAGATATTCACCCTGGATGTAGCCGGACCTTCAGAGCCCCACGCCAAAACTGAGGGCTCCCGCACGTGAGAGTGACGTCATTACGGCTTTAGCCACTCGCACAGCAGGAGTCTGTGATCCCGAAAAGGAAGATGGGGGGAAGCTGGAAGCCCTCTCAGCAGTGACATCACGCCGCTTTGTTTTAAGGTAAGTATTTCATAGTGTGCTAGTATTGGTTAAACTAGATGGACTTCTGTCTTTTTTCAACCTCACTATCTATGTAGTATATAAAGAGGAAAAAATTGTGCTAACCTAAGTGACTCAAAGTGAAAGTGTGCAGCAGCTCAAAATAGCCCAAAAGCTCCATATATGTGAATAAAAAAGAAAAAGCGTGCATACACTAATGCTGTGTACACACGACCGGATTTTCCATCGGAAAAACCTTGGATGGGTTTTCCGATGGAATTCCGCTCAAGCTTGACTTGCATACACACGGTCACTCAAAAGTTTTCTGACCTTTCGTCCGTCAAGAACGCGGTGACATACAACACTACGACGAGCCAAGAACATGAAGTTCAATGCTTCCGAGCATGCGTTGAATTGTTTCCAAGCATGCGTCAGACTTTTGCCCGTTGGAATTGCTACAGACGATCGGATTTTCTGTTTTTTTTCCATCTGAAAATTTGAGAACCAGCTTTCAATCTTTTGCTGGCAGAAATTCCGACAGCAAAAGTCCCATGGAGCATACACACGGTCGGAATTTCCGTTTAAGAGCTCACATTGGACTATTGCTGGCGGAATTTCCGATCGTGTGTACGGGGCATTAGAAATATATATATATAAAATATATATATGTGCTGGAAAGACTATAAAATCTCCCTGGTGCATGAAATATATTCGGAAATACACATCAAAATTGGTAATGAAAGTGCAATATGAAAAAATATATTATTACGGTAACTATATATGAATAAATCAATAAAAGTCCATATAAATATCGTAAAGTAACCACGTTCTGTAAAAGCATTAGGTCCTTCAATATTCTGATATTCCAATAATCTGAGGTCAGGGATATGATATCAAAGCCGCTTACCAGATTTATGGGATCTCAGGTTATAGAGATCAAAAGTGCTTATGCATCAGCCTGCCAGCAGGAATGTGATCCACCTATGGTCTGCTTCTTTTTTATTAACTATGTAGTATGTAATTTTTTTTTATTGGAGCGGTTTATTACTACTTTAAAACCACTTAAGGACCGGCTCACATACATATACGTCGGCACTTTAAAGATGGATATCTTGGTAACGGCAGCAGCTGCTGCCACAACCGAGATATCCATCTTTTCCGTGGCCGGTCCTGTAAATGATAATGGTGGTCTCCGCAGCGGGTTCGCTGTGAGATCACCGCTATCGGCGGCGGGAAAGGGCCCCCCTCCCACTGCTCTCTCCTGTGCCCTTTTACCGGAGCCGTTGGCAGCGGTGGAGGCGATCGGGTTCCTCTCCCTCTGTGGCATGGATATGAGTGAGGGCAAGATGGCCCCCACCCATCTCCATAGCAGGGCAGAATTGACGTCAAAACTTAACTTCCGCCCATGCGTCTTAGAGGTACATTTTTGTGTTGTCATTTTTTCAAATGACAATTTTTTTTTATTGCATTATAGTCTAAATATGAGATCTAAAGTCTTTTTGACCCCATATCTCATATTTAAGAGGACCTGTCATGCTTTTTTCTATTACAAGGGATGTTTACATTCCTTGTAATAGGAATAAAAGTGACCCATTTAAAAAAAAAAAAAAAAAACAGTGTAAAAATAAATAAAATCAAGTAAAATAAATAGGAAAACAGATTTTTTTTTTTAAAAGCCCCGTCCCGACGAGCTCGCACGCAGAAGCGAAAGCATACGTGAGCAGCGCCAGCATATGAAAACGGTGTTCAAACCACACAAGTGAGGTATCGTCGCAATCATTAGAGCGAGAGCAATAATTATAGTCTTACACCTCCTCTATAACTTAAAAGATGCAACCTATAGAATTTTTTAAACGTCGCCTATGGAGATTTTTAAGGGTAAAAGTTTGACGCCATTCCACGAGCGGGCGCAATTTTGAAGCGTGATATGTTGGGTATCATTTTACTTGGCATAACATTATCTTGTTAAAAAAAAATTGGGCTAACTTTACTTCTGTCTTATTTTTTAATTAAAAAAAGTGATTTTTTTTTCCAAAAAAAGTGCGCTTGTAAGACCACTGCGCAAATACGGTGTTACAAAAAGTATTGCAATGACTACCATTTTATTCTCTAGGGTTTTAGGAAAAAAAAAACAATATATAATGTTTAGGGGTTCTAATTAATTTTCTTGCAATTTTTTTTTTTTTAAATTTGTAAACACTGTTGGCCAGATTTACATAGAATCCGCGGCGGCGTAGTGTAAGCCATTTACACTACGCCGCCACAACTTACTGGAGCAAGTGCCGTATTCTCTAAGCACTTGCTCTGTAATTTGCGGCGGCGTAGTGTAAATGGCCCGGCGTATGGCCGCGTAATTCAAAGGGGGCGGCTTGTATTTAAATTAGGAGCGCCCCCGCGCCGATCGAACTGCGCATGCGCCGGCCGTAAAAATAGCCCAGTGCGCATGCTCCAGCTCACGACGGAAAACGTCAATGAAGCCGACGTGAGCGTCATTGACATAAAGTCCTATTCGCGAACGACTTAGTAAAACGACGTAAACGACGGAAAAAGACGACGCTGACCTGACGCCATACTTAACATGCATACGGCGGACTGACGTAAGGTTACCCCCTCATATAGCAGGGGTAACCTTACGCTTACGGAAACTACATACACGACGACGAGGCGGCGCAAAATCGTTCAGGAATCGGAGTATCAGGCTCATTTGCATAGTCAAATGAAAGATCAACGTAAACGCCACCTAGCGGCCAGCGTAGAATTACATCTAAGATCCAACGGTGTAAGTGACTTACACCTGTCGGATCTACACCGTATCTATGCGTAAATGATACTAGGAATCAGACGCATAGATACCCGGGGCCAAAAACAGAGATACGACGGTGTATCTTGAGATACACCGTCGTATCTCTTTTATGAATCTGGCCCAGAGTCTGAAAAACAGGCTTAGTTCTTAAGTGGTTAAGTCCATTTTTTATTCCAGATTGTAACACTTTAAAATATGGTGTCCAAGTTGGATGAATAGGTATTATCTACTCGTACCAGCAGGTTTTTGTTCCCAGAGCAGGGAAGATTATCTTGTAAACATGTAAAGACGAACCCCAAGCTCCAACTTCTACATGGCAATTTTGTGTGTGAATTATGGAATATTTTATTATATATATTTTATTTTTTGAAATCTTGTACTAAATTAAATCAAAAAACACTTTACATTCCCTTGTTACTGGTGCTGTACCCTTGAGATATTAGTGCCATGGTGCCACCTCCAGACACATGACAGGGAAGAGTGGCACCAAAATCAGGTAGGTATAATGTACATAGGAGGAGGGTTAAGCTCATCAGTCCTTGGAATATCTGCCAGCCAACAATATAATAAAGATAATGTTGTCCTCAGAATACCCACTGAATTACATATTACAGTGCCTTGAAAAAGTATTCATACCCCTTGACATTTTCCACATTTTGTCATGTAACTAACAAAAAAGTAAATGTATTTTATTAGGATTTTATGCGATAGACCAACACAAAGTGGCACATAATTGTGAAGTGGAACAAAAATTATAAATAGTTTTCAACATTTGTTACAAATAAATATGTGAAAAGTGTGGGGGGTACATTTATATTCAGCCCCCCCTGAGTCAATACTTTGTAGAACCTCCTTTAACTGCAATTCCAGCTGCAAGTCTTGTTGGGGATGTCTCTATCAGCTTTGCACATCTAGAGAGGGACATTTTTGCCCATTCTTAATTGGAAAATATCTCAAGCTCTGTCAGATTGGATGGAGAGTGTCTGTGAACAGCAATTTTCAAGTCTTGCCACAGATTCTCAATTGGATTTAGGTCTGGACTTTGACTGGGCCATTCTAACACATGAATATGCTTCGATCTAAACCATTCCATTGTAGCTCTGGCTGTATGTTTAGGGTTGTTGTCCTGCTGGAAGGTAAACCGTTACCTCCTCCCCAGTCTCAAATCTTTTGCAGACTCTAACGCCTTGTACACACGACCGAACATGTCCGCTGAAACTGGTCCGTCGGACCAGTTTCCGCGGACATGTCCGACCGCGTGTAGGGCCTACCGGACAGTTTCCCGGCCTAGCGGACAGGTTTCCAACGGTCAAAAGTTTCTTAGCATGCTAAGAAACTTGTCCGCTGGAAGCCTGTCCGTCGGACATGTCCGATGGTTAGTACGACTCATCGGACATGTCCGCTGGCCCGAAATCCCGCGCATGCGTCGAATGGATTCGAAACATGCGTGGAAGCATTGACCTTCCGTGTCAGAGAACGTCGGTGTCGTCTATGTCACCGTGTTCTCTGTCCGCAGGGATTTTGGTCTGATGGTGTGTACACACATCAGACCAAAACCTCCCAGCAGACATGTCCGATGAAAACGGTCCGCGGACCGTTTTCATCGGACATGTCTGCTCGTCTGTACAAGGCCTAACAGGTTTTCTTCTAAGATTGTCCTGTATTTGACTCCATCCATCTTCACATCAACTCTGACCAGCTTCCCTGTCCCTGCTGAAGAAAAGCATTCCCACAACACGATGCTGCCACCACCATGTTTCACGGTGGGGATGGTGTGTTCAGGGTGATGTGCAGTGTTAGCGTTTTGCTTTTAATCAAAAAAGTTCAATTTTCGTCTCATTTGACCAGAGCACCTTCTTCCACATGTTTGCTGTGTCCCCCACATGGCTTCTCACAAACTGCAAATGGGACTTCTTATGGCTTTCTTTCAACAATGGCTTTCTTCTTGCCACTCCTCCCTAAAGGGCAGATTTGTGGAGAGCACGACTAATAGTTGTTCTGTGGACAGATTCTCCCTCCTGCGCTGTGGATCTCGGCAGCTCCTCCAGAGTTACCATGGGCCTCTTGGCTGTTTCTCTGATGAATGTTCTCCTTGACCGGCCTGTCAGTTTAGGTGGACGGCCATGTCTTGGTAGGTTTGCAGTTGTGCCATACTCTTTCCATTTTGGGATGATGGATTGAACAGAGCTCCGTGAGATGTTCAAAGCTTAGGATTTTTTTTTTATAACCTAACCCTGATTTAAACTTCTCCACAACTTTATCTCTGACCTGTCTAGCATGTTCCTTGGCCTTCGTGACGCTGTTTGGTCACTAAGATAACAAACCTCTGAGGGCTTCACAGAACAGCTGTATTTATGCTGAGATTAAATTACACACAGGTGGACCCTATTTACTAATTAGGTGACCTTTTCAAGGCAATTGGTTCCACTAGATTTTAGTTAGGGGTATCCGAGAAAAGGGGGCTGAATACAAATGCGCGCCACACTTTTTAGATATTTGTAAAAAAAAAAAATGAAAACCATTTATCATTTTCCTTCCACTTCACAATTATGTACCCCTTTGTGTTGGTCTATCATATAAAATTCCAATAAAATACATTTACGTTTATAGTTGTAACATGACAAAATGTGGAACATTTTAAGGGGTATGAATACCCTTTCAAGGCACTGTATATTTATTTTCTAAGCATTCTCTTTGGTATTCCTGGTCAGGCAAGATTTTATAAGTGGAAAAAAAATCATGTAAGTATGATATATATAAAGTATTTATCTGTGACTTGTGTCTGCTAGGTAATTCCATCTGGTGAAAATGGGCTCCCATTATATCTGGCTGTGAAAATACATATCGAGGGCTTGATGTCATGAAGTCAGTACAGACCTCTGTAGCAAGCCTTACAATGAATAGAATCCACCACATTTTTCACACTTAACTTGACATAATAGATGTTCTACTGTGATTTAAAGGGAAAGATTTATATATGTATTGTAAAGCGCTGAATAAACTGTTGGTGCTATATAAATCGTGTATAATAATAGTATTTATATATACAGTAGGTGTTTGTGATATTGTGTTTTTCAGCACGACAGCATCGCGCTGATTCTCGGCGACATGGTGCCGAGATCTCGCACTCACTGGAATAGTGACAGCACATTCCAACGTGCGCGTCATAGAAGCGACGGCTGGGTAGCGTGCTTTGGATACGGGTCTGGTATGGATTGTAAGGGGACCCCCTACGCCGTTTTTTTCAGTGTAGGGGGGCTCTCCTTACAACCCATAACAGACCTAAGGGCCCGGTATGCTCCTGAGGGGGGAACCCATGCCGAATTTTTATTTAAAATCCGGCGGGGACTTCCCCCTCAGGATTCATAACAAACGCCGCACACGTGTAGAATTGGCGGGAATCCAAGTCGGATCTCCCGTCGCTTCTATGACGGCTCTGTCTCCATCGCGGCAAGCCAGCTCGGCGCTGGCTCCTGCGATGGGGCTCGTAGGTGCTCAATCTCGCCGAGAAAGGGAGCGAGATTGACACAATATCGCGTGCACCTACTGTATACCGTATATACTCGAGTATAAGCCAAGTACCGTATATACTCGAGTATGACCCGGAACTTGGCACACATGTAGCCCCATTTCTCCTCTACAAGTGTGCAAAGTTTTTCGTCTGGGGGACCTACAGTTGGGGAGCACCGATTTTTCAAACCTGGGCACCCCTTCCATAGACTTCCAAGTTAAACGTCAGTCTATTCATGGACACAGTAAGGCATGGGCATAGCGAGGCATGGGCACAGTGAGGCATTGACACAGTGAGTCATGGGCACAGTAAGTCATGGTAGACATGGTAAGGTAGAGTTGAAAGTAGAAGGAGAACAGCAAATTTAGGCGTAGCAATAGGGAAACAGTCCTGCTCCCACGTGTAACTCTTCTTGCGCCACTCCTGCCTGAGTGGACTTAGTGTACCTGGACAGGCCTCTCTCACTGACCTGGAAGCCTGGAAGCCAGAGTATCACTCGGAACTGGAAGGGAAAGATCTCTGCCACATACTTCCCTTAACGATTGAGATAACAGAGGTGATTCTCCCTAATAGAATTAGCCTGGTTCTCCTTCAGGTGGTTTGCAAGTTACTGACTGAGAGGTGACCAGTCTCTCAGTGTCCGGTTACCTTGATCCCCGGTGGTTTGTCGAGACCCTATTGGTTCGCCAGCCTCTCATTGGCTCCTCTCAGATGGACTCCCCACTGCACTCATCGGGAGCAGCGATCAGTGACGTGTCATAGTAAGCCACGCCCCCTAACAGTTAGAATCACTTCCTAGAACACCTTTCTAGCCCCCTAGTGGTTAACCCCATTCACTGCCAGTCAAATGTATACAGTAATCAGTAATTTTTATAGCACTGATCGCTGTATAAATGTGAATGGTCCCAAAATAGCATCAAAAGTGTCCAATATGTGTGCCATAATGTCACAGTCACAATAAAAATCGATAATCGCCACCATTACTATTAAAAAAAAATATATATAAAATTGCTATAAAACTATCCCCTATTTTGTAGACGCTATAACTTTTGTGCAAATCAATCAATATATGCTTATTGCGATTTTTTTTTACCAAAACTATGTAGAAGAATACATATCGGCCTAAACTGAGGAAAAAAATCGTTTTTTTTATATATATATATTTTTTGGGGGATATTTATTATAGCAAAAAGTAAAAAATATTATTTTTTTTCAAAATTGTTGCTCTATTTTTGTTTATAGCGCAAAAAATACAAACCGCAGAGGTGATCAAATACCACCAAAAGAAAGCTCTACTTGTTGGAATGAAAGGACGTCAATTTTGTTTGAGAGCCACGTTGCAGGACCGCGCAATTGTCAGTTAAAGCGACGAATCGCAAAAAGTGGCCCGGTCATTTGGCAGCCAAATCCTCCGGGGCTGAAGTGGTTAAGTGGTTAATGAAGACAGCAGGCAGGTTAGTTTATTCTATTGCAGAAGAGTTATCACGTGTCTAATTTGCAAAAAAAATTCATTCTTGCTAGACAGAAATCATTACCCTGAAAAGGAATCTGATGAGTTGACGCAACCAAAAGCCTAATGCCCTGTACACACGATCGGTTCATCCGATGAAAACAGTCTGATGGATTTTTTCATCACACATCCGATGAAGCTGACTTTCATCAGTTTTGCCTACACACCATCAGTTAAAAAAAACGATCGTGTCAGAACGCGGTGACGTAAAACACAACGACGTGCAGAGAAAAATGAAGTTCAATTTTTCCGAGCATGCGTCGAGTTGATTCTGAGCATGCGTTGATTTTTAACCGGTGGATTTCCCCACAGACGATCGTTTTTTTTTTCTATCGATTTTTTAACCATCAGATAATTTTAAATCGGGTTCTAAGTTTTTTTTTACCGATGGGAAAAAAACTGATGGGGCCCACACACGATCGGTTTGTCTGATAAAAACGGTCCATCGGACCGTTTTCATCAGATGAACCGATCGTGTGTACGCGGCATAAGATTTCTGCAGGAACTCTTTTCCCAAACATTATAGTTATACCAAAATCAGCCAACAGCTTGGATCGGGCGGAACCAACCCTAATATACACCAGGATAATAATTTATTTTTCAACATTTCAATTGCCCTATAAAAGCTGAGAGGACAATGTAGATAATTAGCCAGATTCAGGTAGTGTTACGCCGGCGTATCTGTAGATACGCCGTCGTAACTCTGAATCTAAGCCGTCGTAAATTTAAGTGTATTCTCAAATTGAGATACACTTAAATCCGCCTTACGTAAACGGCGGATCTTTACTGCGACGGGCAAGCGTACGTTCTTGAATAGGCGTATCTCGCTGATTTACGCATTCTAGGCGTAAATCAGCGTTCACGCCCCAAGTGGCCGGCCTAAATAGACAGCTAAGATACAACGGCGCAGGCGGTCGTATCTTAGCTGTCTATTTAGGCCGGCCGCTAGGGGCGTGAGCGCTGATTTACGCCTAAAATGCGTAAATCAGCGAGATCGTACGCTTGCCCGTCGCAGTAAAGATACGCAGTTTACGTAAGGCGTTTTCAGGCGTAAAGTTAGACCAACAAAAAGCTGGCCTAGCCAATGTTAAGTATGGACGTCGGTCCCGCGTCAAATTTTGATAAGTCATCCGTGAATGGGGCTGAACGTAATTAACGTTCACGTCGAAACCAATAAGTCCTTGCGGCGTAATTTGGAGCATGCGCACTGGGATATGTCCACGGACGGCGCATGCGCCGTTCGTTCAAAACGTCATTTACGTGGGGTCATGGTTTATTTACATAAAACACGCCCACCTCTTCAAAATTTGAATTAGGCGCGCTTGCGCCGGCCCATTTACGCTACGCCGCCGTAACTTAGGACGCAAGTGCTTTGTGAATACAGCACTTGCCTCTCTGACTTACAGCGGCGTAGCGTATATGCAAAACGCCTGCACAAAGTTAAGCCAGTCTTTCTGAATCTGGCTAAATATATTTAAGGGTTCTCTTTAAGTTCTGTTACGACGTTAGAGCTTTCACATTATGGGGGTGATTTGTGTTATTCCGATCCCTGGCTGTATCTGGTCTCTGGCTCTTATAGGTGGATGGCTGGAAATCAGAGCCTGATTGCTGCAACTCTCTGTAGAGTCTGAGAGATGGAGAGAGCCCGGGGCGAGGACCAATGTTCCGTGACCGCTCTATTACATTGCGAGTTGGAAACTCTCTTGGTTGAGCGAGGTGAAAAAATATTTATCATGCGCTGTAAATTGTTTTATACGGGATTGCATCAATTTAGGACAGATGAATTTAGGTGCATATTTAAAGCATAATTCAAAGTGCTAAAGTATTTTTTCTTTAACTCTATCTTAGGATTTAACCAGAAATAATAATAATAATAATATTCATTATTTTTTATTATTATCATTTATTATTAAAAGTACTACTGATATTACTAAGATATATACAGTAGCACTGTAGGCAATATCAAACATATATAGCCCCACCCACTAGGACAGTGGTTCTTAACCTTTCTAGTGCCGTGACCCCTTGATACAATTTCCCAAGTTGTGGGGACCCCTAACAGTAAAATTATTTTCGTAGCGTGAGTTGTCAGCACTCAAGGCAAGACTTGCAATTTGTGCCCCTAACCCATGGACATTTAGCGCTCCCTGAGCCCCTTCCAGTGGCGTAGCGTGGTTTGTCAAGTAATTTGCACCCCCCTGACCCATGCACTTACCTAGTTTCAGTTAGCTTCAGTCTGGTCACATGATCCATTGTGTGAGACAGCGGTGGCTGTAGGGAAGAGGATAATGACTAGTAAAGCCTGGAGTGGTGACATCATGCATATGTTTCTATGTCCCATCTGTTGTTGGTGCTCCCTCCTCTTCACACTCATGACAGCGCCCCTACAAATTTTGCGCCCGCGGCGGTGGTCCCCCTCGCACCCCCCATGCTACGCCACTAGCCCCTACCACTTGTTTAATATTAAAACCTCTTATGGTACATTTTGGGATGTACCACTCTCTCTTTGTTCTCCTTTCTTTGCGTTTTATCTCCCTCTATCTTAACCTCATTGGCGGTATGATTATTTCAGAAAAAAGGGGCTGAAAGCGGTACCATTATTTGCAAGGAAATTTGGCGTTTTATACTGTAGGCCTGTAATTCTTAGTAATAACTCACCTAAATCTGACCAAACAAGAGTCTAGTAGGCATCCCGGGTATGAATTTTTTTAAAAAACAAAATTATAAATTATAATATAATAAATAATTATAAATAATTATAACAAATAATAATATAATTATAATAAAAATTATTCAATAATGTAATCAACTCAAAATTACTGAAATTTGCTCAGTTGCAGAATTGTCGCTGTCATTACTTTTATTTTCTTATGACGAATTTCCCCACAAATCGATATCGCACAATTCTGCAAGTGATTATAATTTATTATCGCTGTTTTCTAGCTGATCTAAAACCATTTTTGACATAAAGGGACACTTTTGGTTGCTATGGACAATCTACAGTTTGCAGGCAGAAAGAACAGTTTTTATTATATAAAAGTACATGTAGGACACTGGGCAGACCACTAGGGACAAGGGGGGTGTGTATTTTTTACATACAGTACTGCAATCTGTAAGATTACAGTATACTGTATGTATTGTGTTTGTTTACCTTTTTGAATTTGGCGCCGTTCTCCGCTCCCGTGCGGCGTAACGTCGCAGGGAACGGAGATCGGCGGCACACAGAGGCACCGTGTGAATCGAGCGAGGTCCCGCTCGCTCACACAGCACGGTGGCATCGCTGGATCCAGGGACAAGGTAAGTAAACCAAGCCTATGGATGCTGCGAGGCAAGCCCGAGTCTGACTCGGGGTTACCGATCCTAGCAAAAAAATCTCACCCCGAGTCAGACTCGGGAACACCACTCAGAAGGTTAATTTCTTGTTTTTTTCCCCCCATCCCTCTCTCTAGCCATTTTTCTTGTTCTTTCTCTCCCTTTTTCTTGGTTCCTCCCCCTCTTTTCCTCTCCCTTCCATGTA
This sequence comes from Rana temporaria, assembly GCF_905171775.1. Lineage (NCBI taxonomy): Eukaryota > Metazoa > Chordata > Amphibia > Anura > Ranidae > Rana > Rana temporaria. Next base: position 196,926,241 of record NC_053494.1, on the reverse strand, counting down.
TTTTCTATTTTTATTCCTTCTCTTACTCCTTGGTGGTGGTGGGGAGGGGCGGTTTGGGATAAGTGACAGTGCTGGGGGGAGTTCTGATCAACCAACTTAGGTGCTCTTGGCTTTTAATGGCAACTATGGGGACTTTTAATGGCAACTATAATCACAGGTAGTGTTACTCACAGCGTCTCCAGCTCTGTGGTGTCTTACAGCAGTGACATCTTTGCTGAAACCAGTCAGCTGACCTCTAGTCTTTGCCCCCCACCCAGAGTGGGCAGCCGCGGGCTCCGGGAACAGCCAAGCTGGGCAGCCACAGGCTCCAGGGACAGCCCTGCTGGGAGGCTGAGAAAAGGCTGGCAGAGCGTTGCAGGCTTCAGGAACAGCCCAGGATTCGGTGACCCCTGGCAAATCCTCATTCGACCCCCAGGTTGAGAACCACTGCACTAGGAGCATGTTGTCTTCTCTCTAACTACTAAGGATGAGCTCCGGCGTGTTTGCAAAGCCTATGTGCAGAGCCCGCCAGGAAGTTGGCACTGCGCTAATCACAGGCAGTGAGACATTTCCCAATCTCTGCAGCCACGCATTGGGACAATGTCTCACTGCCTGTGATTAGCTTAGTGCAGTGCCGATTACCTGGCAGTCTCTGCATGTGGGCTCTGCAAACCCACCGGAGCTCATCCTTACTCATTACATACACTCACCAAAAACTTTATTAGGTACACATGTTCAATTGCTTGGTAACACAAACTGCTAATCAGCCAATCACATGCAGAGCCGGTGCTTCCACAGGGCAAGCTAGGCAGCCGCCTAGGACGCACTGCCACCAAGGGCACAACCAGGGCTCTGCAGCCGTGATCACTCACTGAGGAGGAGATTTGCAGTCACTCAGTCTGCTCTCCTCCTCTGTCCCTGGGATCTGTGCAGTGCCATGTCCAGCCGCCCTGCCAGCTCTCTGCCTGCCTCCCTCCCTGGGCTATTGTGCACGAAGACAGCTGGGTTGGATCCACCCATGTCTAGACTGGACACATAGAGCACACGCCGGGCATCTGCCTGGGCTGGAGCCGCTGTGCCACTTGTCCTGATAGAGTCGAAAGTTAAGCTGCTCCTGCAGCCCGCCCCGCTCACCCAGCATCTATACCATCAGGGCCTGGGGGGGGGGGGTGAAACCCAGAGATCACCTGACCTGTTATGGGGAGGAGCTGGAGGAGGTCCCCATCTCCTGATCTTGTGACTGGTGACACTGGCTGCCACTGCCTGACTTGTGGAGGGAGCCGTAAAAAAGTGTCAGTGATAACATCCCTCAAGGTAAGAACCCCCCCTCCTTCTCCTGTCCACCTGGCTGCCCCCCCCCCACTCCACCTGGCTGAATCCCTCCTTCACCTGGCTGAACCCCAAATCGCAATAAGTGTTTATTGATTGGTTTGCGCAAAAGTTATAGCATCTACAAAATAGGGGATATATTTATGGCATTTGTTTTTATTATTATTGTTTTTTACTAGTAATGGCGGTGATCAGCAATTTTTATTGGGACTGTGACCTTGCGGCAGACAGATCGGACACTTTTGACATTATTTTAGGACCATTGACCATTCAGCGATCAGAGCAAAAAATAGCCACTGATTACTGTATACATTTTATTGGCAGGGAAGGTGATTTAGTGTTTCTAACTGTGAGGGGATGGGACTGCCTGGGGGAGGAGACCGATTGTTGTTCATACTTAGTATGAACAACACATTTGGCTCCTCTCCCCTGACAGAACAGAGATCTGTCTGTTTACATTGTCAGACCTCCGTTCTGTCTCTGTGTAGAGCGATCGCAGGTGCCCTGCGGACATAGCGACCGCTGGTCACGCGCATCGGCTCCATTGTCGTTCTACGGAAGCGCGTGCGCGCCCCCTAGTGCTCTTAAAGCGGCCAATGTTCAGCTATGACAGCTCGCTCCAGAGAGTCAATCTGCCGCATTATAAAGTGTCAGTTAAAGAGTTTTGTTGAGAAAAAAACATTCCCCTCTGGATGATCTGTGTACATTACAAGGATTTTAACAAACTTTGTTGTAGATTCCTACCTTTTGGTATTCTGAAGAAATACCTGTGTGGCTGTCTGTGTCCATGCGGAAATTGAATCGATATGGGAGTGGTTTGATAACTATCAATCAGCTGCTGCACTTGCAGGGCTCTAATGAGGAAAGTGGCTGTGCCTGCATCACTTGATGTGATCACTTGATGTGAAAATTAAGTTTTTGTTGCAGGGGAGGCCTGAAATCTAAATTGTATCGTAGTGTAGACTTCTGGAAAGAATCACACAAGCAGGAAGTGACATATCTGAGGGGTGTTTTGTATACATTCTGTGTGCAGAACACCTCCAGGTGGCCAGATTGCATTTCCCAGAATATAACAGAGCGGAAAATTGAAAAGGAAAGGTCATTTATAATAACATTCAATTACAATATTATTTATATTACTATTGTATATGCTATATATACTTTTTTTTTATTCGCTGTATTTTTTCCCATGAAAGTGGAGTTAAAAAAATATATATACCAAAGTATATATATATTGCACCAAACTAATTTTTTTTAAAGAGATTGGTGCAGGTGCTGTTGCAAATATATGAATTAATAAAGTGTTAGGTGATCCACCTGTGATGAAAACAGCGCTAGCTAATCAAATTAATTTGGAAAGTGGAGTTCTATCTGACTTGCTGCAGCTTCTATTACTCATTGTGATGTCGCGTACACACGACCGTTTTTCATGACGTGAAGCCCAGGTTCACACTGGGTGCGATTTGCTTCGATTTGACATGCGCATCTCAAATCGGCGGCATTTGCTGGCAATTGTCAGCAATGACCTAATCGGTGCGACGCCGCATCTGCGGCGCTGCACTGATTTCAAAAAGTAGTTCCTGTACTACTTTTTGTGATTTAGGGCCACGATTTACATAGACATCTGTGCAAAAACCTGCACAGATGTCTCTTAAATCGCGACCGAAATCGGGACTGCCAGCGGGAGTGAAATTGTGTGAGTTCAGCTGAACTCGCACGGCTTCACTCCCGCAGCCCAGTGTGAACCAGGGCGAAAAATGCCATTTTTTTAAATGGTCATTAAAAACGATCGTGTGTAGGCTCCAGAGCATTTTTCTCGTCGTGAAAAATGGGCATTAAAAATTTAGAACATGCTCTAATTTTTCTCATTGTTGTTTTTCACGTTGTGAAAAACGGTCCTGTGTAGGCTTTAACGACGTGAAAAAAACGTGCATGCTCAGAAGCAAGTTATGAGACGGGAGCGCTCGTTCTGGTAAAACTAGCATTTGTAATGGAGATATCACATTCGTCACACTGTAACAGACAGAAAAGCGCAAAGACTGAAAAGCGCGAATCGTCTCTCACCAAACTTTTACTAACACAAAATCAGCAAAAGCAGCCCAAAGGGTGGCGCCATCTGAATGGAACTTCCCCTTTATAGTGCCGTTGTACGTGTTGTACGTGTTGTACGTCTCCGTCTCGAGCCTTTTTTTCTTCACGATCGTGTGTAGGCAAGGCAGGCTTCTCAAGAATCATGTAGAGAAAAATGTTGTTTTTTCTAGGACATTAACCACTTCCATACAGGGCATTTTCACCCCCTTCCTGCCCAGACCAATTTTTAGTTTTCAGTGCTGTCGCATTTTGAATGACAATTGCGCGGTCGTGCGACGTGGCTCCCAAACAAAATTGACGCCTTTTTTTCCCACAAATAGAGCTTTCTTTTGGTGGTATTTGATCACCTCTGCGGTTTTTATTTTTTGCGCTCTAAACAAAAGAAGAGCGACAATCTTGAAAAAAACACAATGGGCCAGATCCAGAGAGAGAGTAAGCCGGCGTATCTACTGATACGCCGGCGTACTTTCAAATTTCCTGCGTCGTATCTTTAGTTTGAATCCTCAAACCAAGATACGACAGCTTCTGACTTCGATCCGACAGGCGTACGGCTTCGTACGCCTTCGGATCGTAGGTGCAATACTTCGGCGCCCGCTGGGTGGAGTTTGTGTCGTTTTCGGCATTGGGTATGCAAATTAGCTTTTTACGACGATCCACGAAGGTACGCGCGGCCGTCGCATTCTCTTACGTCGTCAATAGTCGGCTTTTTCCGGCGTATAGTTAAAGCTGGTATTATCCGGCGTATAGATAGACTTGTCATGTTAAGTATGGCCGTCGTTCCCGCGTTGAAATTTACATTTTTTTTTTTGCGTAAGTCGTCCGTGAATAGGGATGGACGTAGCTCATGTCTAAGTTCAAAAAATCACGGCGTTGCAACGTCATTTCACGCAAAGCACGGCGGGAAATTTCTAAACGGAGCATGCGCAGTTCATTCGGCGCAGGGACGCGCTTTATTTAAATGAATCACGCCCCTACCCGCCGATTTGAATTCCGCCGCCAGAAATACACTACGCCGCCGTAAATTACGGCGCAAAATCTTCCTGGATTTGACTTAAAGCCAGGTAAGATACGGCGGCGTAGCGTATCTCTGATACGCTGCGCCTATCCATTTGTATGTGGATCTGGCCCAATATCTTTTACTTTTTGATTTAATAAATATCATAATTTTTTTTGAAAAAAAATATTTTTTTCCTCAGTTTAGACCGATACGTATTCCTCTACATATTTTTGGTAAAAAAAACCTCAATAAGCGTATTTGATCGGTTTGCGCAAAAGTTCTAGCATCTACAAAATAGGGAATAGAATTATGGCATTTTTATTTTTTTTATTTTTTTTACTAGTAATGGCGGCGATCTGCGATCTGACTGTGACATTGTGGCGGACGTTTTGGACACTTTTGACAAATTTTTGGGACCATTCACATTGATACAGCGATTAGTGCTATAAAACTGCACTGATTACTGTGTAAATGTGACTGGCAGGGAAGGGGTTAACACTAGGGGGCGCTGAAGGGGTTAATATGTTCCCTAAAGTGTGTTCTAACTGTAGGGGGAGGGGACTCACAAGGGGAGGAGACCGATGTGTGTTCCTCTGTACTGGGAACACACATCGGTCTCCTCACCGCTGACAGGACATGGATCTGTGTGTTTACACACACAGATCCATGGTCCTGGCGTGATTGCGGGCAATTCGCGGGTGCCCGGCGGACATCGCAGCCGCCGGGCACGTGCACCGGGTCCCGAGCAATGCGGCGGGCGCGCACGCCACCTAGCCACCCGGGAATGGAAGGACGTCATATGACGTCCACTCTGAGGGAGGGAGGGTTCCCGTCGACGTCATTTTACAATGACTCGGTAGGGAAACTGTTAAAAACGGTCGTGTGTACGCGGCATTAGTGGAATCAGAGTAAGCAAGAGGAGCCTCCAGCTGTGCAAGGCTAGGGCTGGTGTTTAGCTTTAAGCTTGAGCTATTGAGATCTATAACCTTTTTCCACAAAATATTCATATGCAATATTTTTTATTTATTTTTTCATAAGGCAAGTAATATTTTAACCTTACTTAAAAAGAAACAATTGAATTTTTTTTTTTTGTCTTGACCAGAATCAATAAAGAAAATATATAAAAGTCCGTTCTGCATTCCCTTTAAATCCCTTCTGCCAAGGACTGAAGATATAAGCAAGAAGGATCATGGCAATGCCGTATACAAGTTTACCACCAACATACAGATTTATGGAACCCAGTGTCTTTAAATATTCTAATTTATTCAAAATAGGTCTGGCGCTATATATCTCTGTTCTTTATCACCCCGTGGTGACTAGCTTGAAGCATGAGGGTAGTTATAAGGCCATAGGAAAATCATCAGTTATATTAGGTGGGTTTTGTCTCCTGTGGCTGATTCTGTGAAAAGGATTTCACGCGATTTGCTCACTTCTATTAATCAAACGCTGAGTACAGTGTGCAGGAACTTGCGCTCTAAGATCAAAATAGGTTCAGATGTGCGCACATTATAAAAGAGCCTTCTAAGCCAACAAGCTGAATCATATGTCATCCCGCAATAATGAGCAAATCCTGTTTGAAAAATTGATCACTTCTTATTTTTCATTTTTTTTTTTGCTTTGGAACTCTGCAAATAAAAAGAGAGATTAAAGAGAACCTGTCAGGGCACTGACACAGAGGGGTTTATTTACTAAAGCTAAAGAGAGCAAAATCTGGTGCACTTCCGCATAGAAACCAATCAGCTTCCAGGTTTTATTGCCAAAGCTTAATTGAACAAGCTGAAGTTAGAAGCTGATTGGCTACCATGCACAACTGCACCAGATTTTGACTGCAGCAGTTTTAGTAAATTAACTCCACTGACTCCTTTTTTAAGTGCTCTAGGATGTCATCCTTATCCTTAACCACTTAACCACTTAAGACCCGGACCTTTATACAGATAAAGGACCTGGCCAGTTTTTGCGATTCGGCACTGCGTCACTTTTACTGACAATTGCGCGGTCGTGCGTTATGGCTCCCAAACAAAATTGGCGTCCTTTTTTCACCACAAATAGAGCTTTCTTTTGGTGGTATTTGATCACCTCTGTGGTTTTTATTTTTTGCGCTATAAACAAAAATAGAGCGACAATTTTGAAAAAAATGCAATATTTTTTTACGTTCTGCTATAGTAAATATCCCCCAAAAAGATATAAAAAAACATTTATTTTCCTCAGTTTAGGCTGATACGTATTCTTCTACCTATTTTTGGTAAAAAAAAAACAGCAATAAGCGTTTATCGATTGGTTTGCGCAAAATTTATAGCGTTTACAAAATAGGAGATAGTTTTATTGCCTTTTTATATATATATTTTTTTTTTTACTACTAATGGCGGCGATCAGCGATTTTTTTCGTGACTGCGACATTATATCGGACAATTTTGACACATTTTTGGGACCATTGTCATTTTCACAACAAATAATTGCTATAAAAATGCTTATGTTTACTGTGAAAATGACAATTGCAGTTTGGGAGTTAACCACTAGGGGGCGCTGTAGGGGTTATGTGTGACCTCATATGTTTTTCTAACTGTAGGGGGGGCGGGGCTGGACGTGTGACGTCATAGATCGTATTTCCCTATATCAGGGAACACACAATCAATCACAATCAATGAAGCTGCCACTGTGAAGAACGGGGAAGCTGTGTTTACACACACCTCTCCCCGTTCTTCAGCTCTGGGGACTGATCGCGGGACTCCGGCGGCGATCGCGTCCTGCGGCCGTGGGAACGGAGCTTCGGACCAGGTCGCGTCCCGCGACCCACGGCTGGGCACTTAAAGAGGATGTACAGGTATGTGCTTGTGCCCAGCCGTGCCATTCTGCCGATGTATATCTGCAGGAGGCGGTCCTTAAGTGGTTAAGCTCCAGAAGATTTAACCCCCTTTCATGACCAGGCCATTTTTTGCGATACAGCCTTGTGTTACTTTAACTGATCATTGCGACGTTGTACCCAAATAAAATGTTTGTCCTTTTTTCCCACAAATAGAGCTTTATTTTGGTGGTATTAGATCACCTTTTTATTTTTGCTCTATAAACAAAAAAAGAGCGAAAATTTTGAAAAAAAAAGAGCGAACTATATGTTTTACTTTCTGCTGTAATACATATCCAATAAAATAAAATGTAAAAAAAATCTTTCTTCATCAAATTCATATAGTATATTCTGCTACATATTTTTGGTGAATTTTTTTTCCTAATAAGCCTATATTGATTGGTTTGCACAAACGTTACAGTATAGTGTCTACAAACTATGGGATATATTTATGGAATTTTTATTTATTACTAGTAATGGCGGCGATCAGCGACTTATAGTGGGACTGCGATATTGTGGCGGACAAATCGGACACTAATGCCGCACACACGGTAGGAATTTCTGACAACAAATGTTCGATGTGAGCTTTTGGTCGGGTATTCCGACCGTGTGTAGGCTCCATCGGACATTTGCTGTCGGAATTTCCGACAACAAAAGTTCTTGTCGGAAATTCCGATGGTCAGTATGCAATTCCGACACACAAAAATCCTACGCATGCTTGCAATCAATTTGACGCATGCTCGGAATCATTGAACTTCATTTTTCTCGGCTCGTTGTAGTGCTGTACGTGAACCGCGTTCTTGACGTTCGGAATTTCCGACAACATTTGTGTGACCGTGTGTATGCAAGACAAGTTTGAGCGAACAATTCATCAGAAAAAATTCCACGGTTTTGTTGTCGGAATGTCCGATCGTGTGTACGCGGCATTACTCACATTGGACACTATTTTGTGAATCAGCGACACTAATACAGTGATCAGTGCTAAAAATATGCACTGTCACTGTACTAATGAATAAACTCCAAAATCTGCAGGATCATGGGGCAGATCCACAGAGAGAGTACCCTGGCGTATCTACTGATACGCCGGCGTACTTTCAAATTACCCGCATCGTATCTTTAGTTTGAATCCTCAAACCAAGATACGACGGCATCTGGGTTTGATCCGACAGGCATACGGCTTCGTACGCCTTCGGATAGTAGATGCAATACTCCGGCGTCCGCTGGGTGGAGTTCGCGTCGTTTTCCGCGTCGGGTATGCAAATTAGCTATTTCCGAAGATCCACGAACGTACGCGCGGCCGTCGCATTCTCTTACGTCGTCTCTAGTCAGCTTTTTCCGGCGTATAGTTAAAGCTGGTGTTTTGCGGCGTATAGTAAGACTTGCCATGTTAAGTATGGCCGTCGTTCCCGCGTCAAAATTAGAAATTTTTCTTTTTTTTTGCGTAAGTCGTCCGTGAATCGGGATGGACGTAAGTCACGTCTAAGTTTAAAAAATGACGTCCTTGCGACGTCATTTCGCGCAATGCACGGCGGGAAATTTAGAAACGGAGCATGCGCAGTTCATTCGGCGCGGGGACGCGCTTCATTTAAATGAAACACGCCCCCTAATCGCCAATTTGAATTACGCGCCAGAGATAGACTACGCCACCGTAACTTTCGGCGCGCAATCTTTCAGGATTCGAACCTAAGCCGGGAAAGTTACAGGGGCGTAGCGTATCTCTGATACGCTGCGCGGATGCAGATCTCTGTGGATCTGCCCCCATGTGTTTAAGGTCACCACATCCCGATAATATAGAGAAAAAAATAAACAAAAACAACAAATTTATATAAAAAAGGTATTTTATTACAAAAAATATAATATAAATCATAAAACCTTGTCATTTGGACAAGAATGCACAAAAGCATAAAGATGAAATGATTATAATACATACAGTATACAGACATTACGAAACATACTGCATATCTAAGCACAAGTTACTGATACTATTGGTATGTGATATGCACTGCCTCGGTTTTCATGCCTTATGTTGATGTTTATGTATTACCTTTATAATGATATATATGTTTTCTTAATAGACATTTTGCTCTGGTTGTAAAATAAACCCCTGAAGAAGGGCATCATGCCGAAACATCAGAGGTTCATCAGAGATGTCATAAATATATGTCTGGGATATGTATCGTAATCATTTCATCTTCATGCTTTTGTGCATTCTTGTCCAAATGACAAGGTTTTATGATTCAATTCGATTGTTTGTAATAAAATACCTTTTTTTATATTAATTTGTTGTTTTTGGTCACTTTCCCATTTCCCAAGGGGGTTCGTGTTTTTTTTTTTTTTTTTGGCACTGTACTAATGACACTGGCTGGGAAGGGGTTAACATCAGGGGCGATTAAAGAGTTAAAGTGGATGTAAACTCACTCTCATCCTTTCTAAACTCCTGCCATAGTGCTGATCTATAAGGATATAGATGCCTCCTGCATGTATCCTTACCTGTCAAATGTCTCCCCTCTGTCTGAAAAGACTGAAAGACTGCAGATTCTATGGGTGGGTCTGTTGTCTGGGGCTCGGTGGGTGGAGTCATGATGTCAGTAGACTCCCGCCCACCTCTACACTCCCCTTGTCAACATGCATTTTTTCCTGTGTATTCCTTACACTAAATTCTGCTATGATCACTAACATCCAGTCAAAATCCAGAAAAGTAACCACATGACTAGAGAAAAGGAGTGGGGGTGGGAATTAAAAATAATAATGCCTGTCTCCAGGCTAGTGCATGAGATATGTAAATAACCTGTCACTCACAGCAAGGGGGCGGAACGGACTAAGGTTTTTCTCTGTAAGTCAGTTTTATTTCACCGAACAATAAACGAGGATTGCTCAGAGCTGGATTAACTCTGTGTGGCAAGACTGGGCACAGATGATAGGAAATCGTATACTCTACATTGTGACATCAAAAAAATAATAATACATTTTCGGGTTTACATCCACTTTAATCACTTAAGACCCAGACTTTTATGCAGGTAAAGGACCTGGCCAGTTTTTGCGATTCGGCACTGCGTTGCTTTAACTGACAACTGCGCCGTGGCTCCCAAACAAAATTGACGTCCTTTTTTTCCCAAAAATAGAGCTTTCCTTTGGTGGTATTTGATCACCTCTGCGGTTTTTATTTTTTGGGCTATGAACAAAAATAGAGCGACAATTTAAAAAAAAAACAATATTTTTTACGTTTTGCTATAATAAATATCCCCCAAAAATATATAATTTTTTTATTTTTCCTCAGTTTAGGCCGATACGTATTCTTCTACCTATTTTTGGGGAAAAAAAAAATCGCAATAAGCGTTTATGGATTGGTTAGCGCAAAATTTATAGCGTTTACAAAATAGGAGATAGTTTTATTGCATTTTTATTATTTTATTTTTTTACTACTAATGGCGGCGATTAGCGTTTTTTTTTGTGACTGCGACATTATGGCGGACACAGGAGGTGAGCCTCACAGGGCATGGATCTCCTGGCCGCTCGTCTCCACCGCAAGGGTGGCCAGGTCTAGTGATCTGGTACAGACGCACAAGTCGCGCTGGTGGCCCTGTGGGGTCTGTATAGGCGACTTTTTGCCGTTCCTCCATTGTAGTTGCTTCCTCGGCTGCTCCACAGAGTGGAGGCTGAGGAGATCCCAATGATTCTAATTGCTCCAGAATGACCTTGGCGTCCTTGGTACGCCGATATTGGGCGCCTGGTAGGGGAGGTACACTGGTGGTTGCCAGGGCGGGAGGTCCCTCTGTCTCGAGGTCCCATACTTCCTGTATGCTTGATCCTCCGTAAGGATTAGGTGGTGGTGCGCCCGCGACCTTCCCTTCTTCCGAAGGTGGTTTTTGGCCTTTCGCCGGAATAAGGACATTGTTCTTCCATCCTTCTGTCCTCGGCCGGTGCATCATACGGAGGTTGCCTTTCATACTTTAGGCATGGTACGGGCTTTGCGGGTGTACCAGCCTGCTACGGCTCAGTTTCGAAGTTCTGACTGTCTTTTGTGTCGGTGTCTGGTCCACAAAAGGGCCTGGCGGTCTCGCCAAACACCATTTCTCGTGGATCAGGCAGGCTGTCATACAGGCCTATGCTCTTAAGGGGCGGGTCCCCCTTTCCGGTCACAGCACTTTAGACCAGGGAAATTGGTGCTTCCTGTTTTTTTTTCTGACATCATGCGTCGGTCTCACAGGTGTGCGAGGCGGCGACTTGCTTGTCCGTTCACGCTTTTTCCAGAATTTACATGGTTGCTGTGAGTGCATCTTCTGATGCTTTTTTCGGCCGCTAGTTTTTGCCGGCCGCTGTTTAAAGTTGCACCTCCTCCGTTGAGGAGCTCTGCTTGTTTTGGGGTGAAGTTCAAATTTGTTTTACTGATATATTTCCCACCCCTCGTTTTTGACACTGCTTGGGGACGTCCCACTTGTCAAGATTTAAGGAGCTGTTTTCCGTCCATGGACGATAAGAGAAAATAGGATTTTTTGTACTCACCGTAAAATCCTTTTCTCTGAGTCCATGGACGGACACACTTGTTACAAACTGACGCTGCATGCTGCAGTGAGGAGGGTTATGTCTGGAGGGACTGCCCCCTGGGCGGGGCTGTTGTTCAACTCTGTTAATGTAACATGTATTTAATTATCTAACATGTTTCTGCCTAGTCCTCTCCTGTAAACTGGGAACATAACCCACTTGTCAAGATTTAAGGAGCTGTGTCCGTCCATGGACAGAGAAAAGGATTTTACGGTGAGTACAAAAAATCCTATTTTTACCATCCAAAGTTAAAACAACAAGGGCAGAAGATTTAATAGATGGAAAGATGAAAAAAAATTACCGTAGTTCCACTTTAATGCATAAAAACCTTCTGACTTTACAAACCCTTTAAATGTGTTCCTAGGGCGTGCTTACTAACTGTGTGGGGAGGAGCCTGTACTGTGAAAGGCAGATATCCGTATTCCTGCTTAGCAGAAACACAGATTCACTCCCTTACCTTCTCGCAGAACGGTGATCTCCCTTGTTTACATAGGCAGACTGCCGTTCTGCTTCTCTCCTAAATGATCCCCGGGCCCTGGCAGACATCGAGTCCGCCAAACCCGCTGATTGGACACAGCCGGAGCAGGTCGCTGGCGGCTTGTGCGGGCGCTCCAGACCCGGAAGTGCACAGGATTGCGTACAGGTAATTGATTTTGCACAGGAGAGTTGCCTTTCCGCCGTATATATACCCTTAAGTGGGATACACGCTATAAGAAAAGCGAGCGAACGATCGTCCAATTTTCCTGGTTGTTTCACATCAAATGGGAATTCGAAATTGGCTGTCGAAAGTTGTGTACACAATATACAAAATCGTACGAAAATTCTTTGGATTCTCTTATAGCAGTGATGACGAACCTTGGCACCCCAGATGTTTTGGAACTACATTTCCTATGATGCTCATGCACTCTGCAGTGTAGTTGAGCATCATGGGAAATGTAGTTCCAAAACATCTGGGGTGCCAAGGTTCGCCATCACTGTCTTATAGTGTGTACAAAGCTTTAACCACTTCCCGCCCGGCCTATAGCAGAATGACGGCTGGGCGGCGGTTCAGTTATCCTGACTGGACATCATATGACGTCCAGAAGGATAACAGCCACCGCACGCCCAGATGGCTCTTTACCGAGATCGGTGCAGCGGAGTGTCAGACTGACACACCGCACCACTGATCGCCGCAATGTGTGCCACCACGTGATCAGCTGTGTCCAATGATGGCTGATCACTGTGTAAACAGGAAGAGCCGTTGATTAGCTTTTCCTCACTCGCGTCTGACAGACGCAAGTAGAGGAGAGCCTATCGGCTGGTCTCCTGACAGGGGGGTCTGTGCTGATTGATTATCAGCGTAGCCCCCCTCGGATGCCCGCCTAGGACCACCAGGATGCCGCCAGGATCACCAGGGATGGCCATCACACTGGACCACCAGGTATGCCACCCTAGACCACCAGGGACATGCCAAGGAGTGCCTAGACAGCTGCCAATCAGTGCCCATCCCCAATGCCTGCCAGTGCTATCAGTGCCTTCTATCAGTGCCCAGCCGTGACACCTATCAGTGCCAAGCAGTGCCACCTATTAGTGCCCATCAGTGTCGCCTAACAGTGCCCACCAGTGCCACTCATGAGTGCCCATCAGTGCCGCCTATCAATGCCCATCAGTGCCACCCATCAGTGCCACCTATCAGTGCCACCTATCAGTGCCCATTGTCAGTGCCACCTCATTGGTGCCACCTCATCAGTGCCACTTTATCATTACCCGTCAGTGCCGCCTTAGTGCCCATTAGTGAAGGAGAAAACATATTTATTTACAACATTTTATAACAGAAACAAAAGAAAAACGTTTTTTTTTTCAACATTTTCGGTCTTTGGTTTTTATTTTTTTATTTAAAAAAAAAAAGAAAAAGAGAGGTGATCAAATACCACCAAAAGAAAGCTCTATTTGTGGGAACAAAATAATAAAAATTCTGTGTGGGTACAGTGTAGCATGACCGCGCAATTGTCATTTAAACAGCGCTGAAAGCTGATAATTGCCCTGGGCAGGAAGGGGGTGTAAGTGCCTGGTATTGAAGCGTGTAGGGGTTAATTCAGCAATTGCTATTATTTTCTTACCTCCAAATGTAGAGCATTTCTGAATATGTATTTCAATTCTTCCAATGAGTAAAGGAGATTTCTGAGTGCCATGGCCGTCTTTTCTATGAGATAAGCTCGAGTTGGAGGAAGACTTGACAGTTTTCCAGTTTCTCTGCACTGCTGTGACACATTACAAACAATTAATATGTGCTGATCGTTCCACACAAGCTGGATTGGGCTAGGCTTACCGTTCTGTAGGCAGATTGAGTCCGCCTATCAATATAACACAATTCCCTGTCACTTCTGGGTAATGCAATCATTCCTAAATTACAACAATTAAAGCCGTACAGAGTCCGAGCCAATTACATATGCCGTATGTATAGCGCTCCCCCTCCCCCTTCTCCGTCTGAAGTTGGGTTCCTGCTTCCATCTGGCTGAATTAGATTACTTGTACTCCCACTACACACGCTTGTATTTTGCGTATGTAAAACTATGTAAATCACATCTTCTGAAATGGGAGACTCAATGTTATTCCGGCACTTAATTTTCATAAACAAATGTGATTTGAAAGGCTGCGGAGTGAAGTGCGCCACGGCGGTGGGATCGGAGCCTTATCTTTGCAGCGCTTCCAACCTTGGAGAGTGACAGGGACCATAATGACCAAATGATTTCTGAGTATACATCATCAGAATGTACGTGGGCCAGATACTGCACATAAAGCGGGCAGAACAGAACATAAAGTAAAAGACACTGGGGTAGATTCAGGTACCGCTGCGCACTCCTTACGGAGGCGCAGCATCCCGTTTTTGCCCTGCACCCCCGCAAATTTCTTGCGCTACGCTTCATTCATGAAGCAGTAGCCATGTAATTTGCGTGGGCGCTCCTCAAAAATGCCCGGCGTAAGGGCGCCTAATGTAAATGATCCCGTAGGGGGCGGGAATCATTTAAATTAGGCGTGTTCCCGCGCCGAGCGCAGGGCGCATGCTCCGTCGGGAAACTTTCCCGACGTGCATTGCGGCAAATGACGCCGCAAGGACGTCATTTGCTTCAAAGTGAACGTAAATGGCGTCCAGCGCCATTCACGATTCACTTACGCAAACGACGTAAAATTTAAACTTTGCGACGCGGGAACGACGGGTATACGTAGCATTGGCTGCCCCTGCTATTAGCAGGAGCAGCCTTACGTGAAAACCGACGTACGCAAACAACGTAAACTGCGTACGCAGGGCTCGCGTAGGGTTGTGAATCGGCGTTGGTATGCAATTTGCATACTATACGCTGACCACAACGGGAACGCCACCTAGCGACCTGCGTAAGAATGCAGCCTAAGATATGACGGCATAAGGAGCCTTATGCCAGTCATTTCTTAGGCTGCAGTCGGCGTATCAAGGTTCCTGAATCAAGAGCATTCGATACGCCGGGGCAAGTAAGAAATTGCGCTGCGTAACTATGGTTACGCAGGCGCAATTGCTCTTTGAATCTACCTCACTATATACAAAAAGAGTTACTGGGCTAGAAGTAGCTAAAATGATGTCATTATATAGAAGCAATATAATATCAGAGTAGAAATGTTACAATATGCTTTGTATCCTCTATAAAAGAAAAGAAAGCGATAACAATTTACAAACAGCCAATGATAAAAGGATCCAAATCAGAAGTCAGAACGTAAATGTAAAAAATTTACACCTTTGCTTTGAACCCCTCTAAAGGCCCGTACACACGATCGGATATTCCGACAACAATGAACAACATGAACTCAGTAATGAGTAACTCTGCCGTTATTGTTGATCACTTTTCTCCAAGTGGTGAAGACAGCCGCACGAAGGCCATCTACTGTCTGGAACTGTTGTCCATTTTTGTAAACTTCCCTTGCCATCCATCCCCAAAGGTTCTCAATTGGATTTAGATCCGGGAAACACGCAGGATGGGCCAAAAGAGTGATGTTATTCTCCTGGAAGAAGTCCCTTGTCCTGCGGGCATTGTGTACTGTAGCGTTGTCCTGTTGAAAAACCCAGTCGTTACCACACAGACGAGGGCCCTCAGTCATGAGGAATGCTCTCTGCAACATCTGGACATAGCCAGCGGCCGTTTGACGCCCCTGCACTTCCTGAAGCTCCATTGTTCCACTGAAGGAAAAAGCACCCCAGACCATTATGGCGCCCCCTCCACTGTGGCGCGTAGAAAACATCTCAGGTGGGATCTGCTTGTCATGCCAGTAACGTTGGAAACCATCAGGACCATCAAGGTTACATTTTTTCTCATCAGAGAATAAAACTTTCTTCCAACTTTGAATGTCCCATGTTTGGTGCTCTCTTGCAAAGTCCAAACGAGCAGTTTTGTGGCGTTCAAGGAGACAAGGTTTTTGAAGAAGTTTTTTGTTTTTTAAGCCCTTCAATCTCAGATGCCGTCTGATGGTTATGGGGCTGCAGTCAGCACCAGTAAGGGCCTTAATTTGGGTCGAAGATGATTAAGCACTAGCAAGAGTGCGAAACTAGTCGGCTGTCCTGGTTTATGGTTGTGGTGATTATGCATGTTCCTGCTTGAAAATAAAAGACAACTTTTTTGAAAAGTTATTACGGAGTGCGGCTGTCCATCTCCTTCCACCTATTGCTACTTAATTTGGGTCGAGGATCGTCCAGTGTCTTGACAGACAGCCAATTGGATCCTCCGACTCAGTGCTGGTGACATTTTTTTTTGGGTCTTCCACTTGTCTTTTTGTTCCATAACCCTCAGGATCATTTAAGAAATTCCAAATGACTGTCTTACTGCGTCCCAGCTCAGCAGCGATGGCACGCTGTGAGAGACCCTGCTTATGCAGTTCAGCAACCCGACCACTTTTAAAAAAGGTAGAGTTTTTTTGCCTTTGCCATCACAACGTGTGACTACCTGACAGGAAATGACAATGAATGCACATCTTTGCACAGATTTGGCCTTTTAAAGGCATGTGGTCCTAAACGTTTGATCAGCTGAAAAACAGCCTGTTTCAGTTTAATCATTATTTTAAATTAATTGAATGCTCAAAAAATGTTTTGTCTCACTCTCATTTCTTCTTGTTGCATGTTGAAGCTCTACTTGGAACCTTGTTAAGATCCAACAATGTAAAATATGATTTTTTGTCATTCTTCAAGTGGTCTTAAACTTTTGATCAGGACTGTATAAAGGAATTTTGTAACAAACTAAATATTCAATATATACAAGTGGATAACTGGGAAACGGATGTGTTTTTTTTGCCTTTGGGGGCAGAGATAATAGAAAAAAGAGTAGGGGTTACACTAAATAAAAAATAATTAAGATCACCTGGGGAGGGGGGGGGGGAGGGATGGAGCACATATGTCTGCCCTTAATCCGGGAGCAGCTCCCAACTTGGAGACCGGGGAGTAGGGGGATCTATAAGACCCCCTAAAGAAAGGCCCGCTCGGCAGAACGCCTGGTTGGGCGCAGACCGAGGGAGTTCTTAACACCGGTATACAATGTGATTGGGGGGGGGGAGAGGAGGGGGAGGGGGGTATATGTGGTCTCAAGTAACTCTTGATAAGATGGTGAAGGTATGTCTCTATGATTGGGGCTCGGTAGTAAACCGAGACCATGATCTCTTTACATTTTCTGGGAATGTCAAAAACTTACACCCAAAGTTCCTTATACAATGGGGTTTAGCTCAATGGAAAAATAGGAAGCCTCTGAGAATGGGAAGGAAACCTCTTGGATTTGTTAAAGGTAGGATATATTGTAATGGCTATAGCCAAAGGCCAAAAATATAGAGGATGGTAGTATTAAAAATAGTTACGTACAATGTACGAGGGCTAAATAGCCCAAATAAGCACTATCAGATACTACAGGAAATGAAGAGGCAATCAGCTAACATAGTGTTTCTACAAGAGACCCACTTAAAGACAACATCTAGGACTAGATTAAACCCAAAAAAAATTCCCATATGGTATCATATTTATTCTCCTAATAAAAGACCCAAGGAAATTGCGATTGGGTTTGATAGGAATACAAGGTTTATATTAGAAACCATGGAAACATATCCGGAGGGAAGATATCTATTTGTCAGAGGCTCCCTATCTAATGTGAAATATACATTAGTAAATGTGTACTGCCCAAATCTTCGTCCGGCAGCGTATTTGAAAAAAGTTATGACAGAGCTGGAGGGTTTTAGAGAAGGGAAGGTTATAATGGCAGGAGACTTTAATTTTGTCTTTGACCCTATAATAGACACCCAACCTGTTTCACTGAGGTCAGAGGGAAAATATATAAGCGCAATTAAATATAAATTACACCATAGGGTTGATCATATTGTTGCCTAAAATGCAGCTCTGCTGCCAGTTATGTGACCTATTAAGTGTTATCTTGTGAGATTTGAAAAACACGGATTACTTCATTAATAAAATCGAGGGGATCCGACAAAGCATTCAGCAAAATAATTCCCCCCTCAACTCTCCCCGTAATGATTTACACAATACCTGCAGTAATTCACCACAACCAGGTAAGTTCACGCTGGAACCTATCTCTATCCATGCCACTAAAAATATCATCGGTACTCTGCGTAACAGCACCGCGCCGAATGATATCATCCTCACTAAACTGCTGAAGGAATGCGCCGACATCCTGGCACCTCCTATCACGCAGCTTATCAACCAATCCTTCAGGGAAGGCATAGTGCCCTCCCAGTTGAAGGAGGGTATAATTCGACCCATCTTGAAGAAACCCAACCTGGACCCCAAGGACCCACTCCACCGTCGTCCAATAACAGGTCTAAATGTACTCTCAAAGGTAATGGAAAAAGTAGTGGTACAACAGCTGCAACATCATCTAGATACCCACAACCTACTTGACCCATTTCAATCGGGATTCCGGCCTGGACACGGGACAGAAACCGCATTGCTCAAAATATGGGACGACGCTCTCGAGGCCGCAGACGAAGGAGAATCTTGTCTTCTGGTTCTGTTGGACCTGAGCGCAGCCTTCGACACAGTAGACCACAAGCTTTTATTGACTCGGCTAGCTGAAGTAGCCAGAGTCGCAGAAGGCGATTTATCTTGGTTTTCTCTTTTTTGGAAAACCGATCGCAAATAGTGAAGTTAGGACCTTTCACTTCTGAGAAACGCACGGTATCGTGCGGAGTCCCTCAAGGATCCCCCCTGTCGCCGGTGTTATTCAACATCTATCTTCGCCCTCTTTTTGAGATTATTAGCAGTCAAAAACTGCTCTACCACTCATATGCAGACGACACGCAACTATATTTCCGCATTTGCAATAAAAAGAATCATCACCTCAATCTAGAGACATGCCTCTCTTTGATAGAGGACTGGATGACAAAGAGTTATCTTAAACTCAACGGAGAGAAAACAGAACTTCTCCTGTTTCACGCCAAGCGTATGAATCAACCTACAACAACTTGGACCCCCCCGCCCATTCTGGGCAAAATCATCACCCCTATCGCCAAAGTCAAAAGTCTCGGGGTCATCTTTGACTCTCACATGACATTGGACGCACAAATAGGGTCAGTAGTCAGCGGATCTCACCATCTGCTGCGCCTACTACGCAGACTTACTCCTTTTATTCCCAAGGAAGACATAGCGGTCATGGTGGGAGCTATTGTAAACTCAAGATTGGACTATGCAAATGCCCTTTACCTCGGACTCCCCAAGTACCAAATCGCTCGTCTACAAGTCGTTCAAAATACGGCCGCTAGACTTGTGACTGGGAAAAAACCTTGGGAATCAATATCACCTTCACTGAGAGCCCTTCACTGGTTACCAGTAAAAGACAGAATCACTTTTAAAGCACTCTGTCTAACGCATAGATGTATCTATGGGAATGCTCCCCATTATCTATGCGAAAAAATAAAAGCTCATAAACCCAATCGCGTTCTGCGTTCCACCAATCAAAATTTCCTCCAGATACCCAAAGCCAGATACAAGTCCAAAGGAGAAAGGAGATTCGCGGTCCAAGGGCCTAGACTATGGAACGCTTTACCAACCAGCATTCGGTTGGAGGAGAATCACTTAGCATTCAGGAGAAAGATCAAGACTCATCTCTTTTGATACCAAAGGAGACAGGAACAACAAGCGCCCAGAGGCGATTAAATTCGCATGTGCTGCGCTATATACGTTTTCATTCATTCATTCACACTGGGACAAGCACATCCAAAGCAGTGGAAACATGACTTAACTCAGGTACAGTAGGGAAAAATTCCTAAAATAAATTTAAGAACAAGGAGACACAAACCTACTGCCCCTACCACACGTGTTTTATTAAACGAATAGGTTGAGAACAGTGGGCTGGATTCAAGAAGCAATTGCGCCTGTGTAACCATAGTTACACAGCGCAATTGCTTACTTGCCCCGGCGTAACGAATGCTCCTGATTCAGGAACCTCGTTATGCTGACTGCAGCCTAAGATATGCACGGCATAAGGCTCTTATGCCCGCATATCTTAGGCTGCATTCTTGCGATGGCCGCTAGGTGGCGTTCCCGTTGTGCTCAGCATATAGTATGCAACTAACGCCGATTCACAACGTTACGCGAGCCCTGCGTACGCAGTTTATGTTGTCTCCGTACGGCGGTTTTCGCGTAAGGTTGCCCCTGCTATAGCAGGGGCAGCCAATGTTATGTATACCCGTCGTTCCCACATCGCAAAATTTCAAATTTACGTAGTTTGCGTAAGTGATTCATGAATGGCGCTGGACGCCATTCACGTTCACTTTGAAGCAAATGACATCCTTGCGACGTCATTTGCCGCAATGCACGTCGGGAAAGTTTCCAGACGGAGCATGCGCTCTACGATCGGCGCGGGAACGCACCTAATTTAAATGATTCCCGCCCCCTACGGGATCATTTAAATTGCGCACGCTTATGCCGGGCATTTTGCCGGCGCGCCCACGCAATTTACGGAGCTACTGCTCCGTGAATCAAGGGCAGCGCAGTAAATTTGCGGGGGCGCAGGGCAAAAACGTTGCCCTGCGCCTCCATAAAAAAAAGCGCAAATCTTCCTGAATCCAGCCCAGTATCTTCAGTATAAAATGTCACAGCAACAATTCATAATAATATCAATATAGTGTTATGGACTTTCTTTGAAAATACAGGTAAAGCTACCTGTCCCCAGTTAGTTAGTGAGGCCTAATCGGAAGACATATACTACAGTATGGGAGATCAGACAATAGACACCAAATGTATGCTAAAACTGTCTCAATTTATTACAGATTTGACAAGAGTATTTATAACAGAAAAGATGCAAAACGAATGAAACAGAAGTGCTTCGAAGTTCTCACTCAGGTGGTCACCCGTACAAGCCACAGGCCACTTTTCACCAGCTTGGTAGGTACACATTACAAAACTCACCATAACTAAGAGATTCCTGCTCTGTTAAACTCCCATGAAACTTATTTTATATTTTTATGACTTATTTTATGAAAATTGCATTTTACTGCTTGTCAAACAAACAAAATATTATTAACAAACTACGACCTACGACCAAACTACGACCATCAAGCAGGATCATCAAGGTCCTGCTCATGCTATAACATTGAACTCCTTTACCAACCACTCAACCCTGCCCCCTAATATGTCGATCCCTCACTACTGAACTCTCCTAAACAAAGTTATTCCAAGAGCAGGAAGGTGAGACAAATGCTATGGGCCCCCAGAGCTCAATAAAGCTACATCTTCTTCTGATGTCACATGTTAAAATGGCATACCTACACAGCTCCTCCTATTTTTTTCTCTAGCCCGCCTGCTCATGGACCCCTTTCGCCCAGTTGCTCCCAACTCAGAACATTCTGTAGTTGTTGCATCTTTTGCTTCTTCAGACAATCAAGACCTTCTTTTATACACAGCTGTCCAATGTTCAGAAGGGCTAGCACTCTATATAATTAAATAAGATATCATTGTTACCACTTAAATTCCATTAAAACTCATAGCTAACATTGTTGGAAGTGCAGGTGGTTTCTAAACATGAAACCCCTAATGTGGAATAATGATTCCAAGGTGCAAATATAATCTTTCTGATCAAATAATTCAAAAAAAGACAAAAGAATTAAGACTTCCACCTCCTAGCATACCATCTGCTATGCACTGTTAATCTTCTGTTCTCGCCTTCTTCCTACTGATGAATAGAGCCGGAGCTGTAGTAACAGCAGAAGATGAGAGGAAAAAAAAGAAAAGAAAAGGCAAACATGAAAAAAAAAACAATGGAAACTGTGAAGTCTTCACTGAAATTCTACACATCATCCCTCATTAGACAGAAACCATAGTCATCTCTCTCAATATCATCCTCTCTCTCCTTGCTTTTCAAAAGTTCTACAAAGAAACCTGTACTGAAAGAAGTATGTATGCTGCCATTACTGCCTTCTGTAAAAGCGAGTTGTTTGCCTAGCTAATTTCAATTGTTTCAAATTCATTGACCTGACACAAACAAGCATGCAGTAAGTGAAGGTTGATTTTCTGCAACGTAGAGAGCGTCCTGACTCTCCTGCTCGCCCCCTCAAGGGAGGGGACAAGCACGACACTCCACCCCAGGGAGAAAGCCTTGCATTACAGTGTGGAGTTACAGACAGAAGAACAGGAAGTGAGGATTTCTCAGAAGAAAAAAGGACTTTTAAAAGCAAAATCGAACAATGAGGTAAGTGAAGGAGGACTGCACTAAGGTAAAGGAAGCTATTTAGCTAAACAATTGTACCTTTACAACCCCTTTAAAGTAGAATTCCAGCTTAAATCTAACTAGCCTTAAAAATATGCCCTCCCTCCTATGCTGACTAACTATTTAGTAGTTTTTAACTACGCTTTTGAGCACTTATCACTTTTTATTGCATTTATATTTTTGTGTACAGTGAACACTATTAGATACTGCTGCTTTAGACTATCTATTTCATTTATTTAACATTGGTTTACTCGCAGAAGCGCATAAGTGTTCACCTTTATCAATAAGGATTAATATATTTATTGATATTTGAAAGACTTTAATTCCACTTTATGTATTTTAATGATGTGAGGGCCTACATGATCTCTTTATGATTGCAGATTTCTACAAGACTTACAAGAACACACAATCCTGAGAAAAATATTTTAAGCGAGAAGCCAAGCAAACTTACAGGGAGAAAATACAAATGCTGAACCGACCCTGGAGCACTGCAAGGTTATCTTCTAAGCCATCATACACCTAATGTAAGCTCAAGAACAGCAAAACCAGTAACTGCTCTCCGACAATGTGCACGCCAAACTTTTCTACAGCAACTTTTTGAAACTTTATAAAGTGGTTAAGATGATAATTTGCAAATCTAATACTCCGCTTTACTTTCTCCGAGCAGCCTTCAGTTTTCCCCCCTGTATATATTAGGTGTCAACACTGAAGTATTTACAAAATATTTGCATGCATCTGTCACCTCTGCTTATCTTAATTCTCTCCTAGTGTCTGCCAGTTTTATATTCATCACATCACCCATCAAATCTTAACATCTCCAATTCCCATTAATTACATCAATCAGACGAATGCTTGCTTAATAGAATACACATCTCACCAATATAATATTCATGGAGGAGACCAAGTAAAATTAGCATTTATAAAGTTCATTTGCAGATTGATTTGCGGTATATTTTCATAAGGCAATTTGTATTTCTTCACTGTCATGATTTGGGGAGCTTCGTATATTTTCAGCTTAAATGTTCATAAAAATATCCTAAATATCCTATTGTAAAGCACGGTTAAAGGTCATTTAGGAGCAGCAAAGAATACTGTTGAATAATAAATTTTTTGCTATTATATTTGCTGAAAATGTTGGGATTTCAACTCTGGAAGTACAGAAATTGGTACTGTATTGGCACAGCTCCCAACCATCTCTTATATAGAGGGACTGTCCCTCTTTTAGAACCAAATCCCTTCTTAAGCCTCAGGCCCCGTACACACGACCGAGTTTCTTGGCAGAATTCAGCCAGAAACTCGATCGGAGCTGGATTCTGCCGAGAAACTCGGTCGTGTGTACACTTTTCACCGAGGAAGCCGACGAGGAACTCGTCGGGCCAAATAGAGAACATGTTCTCTATTTCCTCATTGTTCAATGAGGAAAGTTGGCCCGCCGAGATCCTCGGCGGCTTCAACACAGAACTCGACGAGGAACTCGATGTGTTTGGCACGACGAGTTCCTCGGACGTGTGTACGGGGCCTTATACACACGATCCAACTTTATGGCCATAATTGTCTGAGGCCCCTACACACGGTCGGACAAAACCGATGAGAATGGGCCGAGGTTCAGTTTCATCGGTCCAAACCGACCGTGTGTATAGCCCATCGGTCTATTTTCCTTCTGTCCAAAATTTTAAAACATGCTTCAAAACCGAACCGATGGACCGCTGCCCGATTGGTCCAAACCGATGGTTAGTACAGAAAGCATCGGTTCAAAACCCGCGCATGCTCAGAATAAAGTCGACGCATGCTTGGAAGCATTGAACTTTGTTTTATTCAGCACGTCGTGTGTTTGACGTCACCACGTTCTGACCCGATCGATTTTTGGAACAATGGTGTGTACACACATCAGACCATCAGGCCACTTCAGCGGTGAACCGATGAAAACGGTCCGTCGGACCATTCTCATCGGTTTGGTCCGACCGCGTGTACAAGGCCTGACAGATGTGTTGTGTTGGATAATCCGAGCTTGTGCATGCAAGTCCGTCCAACTAAAATCCAAAGTACAAACAC
The DNA here is from genome assembly GCF_905171775.1 of Rana temporaria. Lineage (NCBI taxonomy): Eukaryota > Metazoa > Chordata > Amphibia > Anura > Ranidae > Rana > Rana temporaria. Next base: position 196,901,712 of record NC_053494.1, on the reverse strand, counting down.
ACGTAGTCGGAACCAATGCTAAATATCAGACAACAATAGCAGAAGTTGCCCAAAGAGTGGCGGTAAACACTATTACCGTATTTGCCAGCGTATAAGACGACCCCCTAATTTTCCAGCCAAAATGTTGGTTTTGGGATATACTCGCCGTATAAGACTACCCCCTTCCTACTTGTCATGCCTCGCCTCACGGTGCCACCACTACATGCCAGACTGTGCCACTACATGCCAGACTGTGCCCCATTACATGCCAGACTGTGCCCCATTACATGCCAGACTGTGCCCCATTACATGCCAGCTGTATGCCAGACTCGCTGTGCCCTTACCTTATCCTATGACATGCAGAATCGCGGACGTACTGTACGTTTTTTCAAAAGCCGCGCCTCCTACGTCTTCTGTTCCGTGATAGGCGGAACAGTCAGCTTCCCAGGAGGCACCATTCTCATCGGTTTGGTCCGACCGTGTGTACAAGGCCTGACAGATGTGTTGTGTTGGATAATCCGACCTTGTGCATGCAAGTCCGTCCAACTAAAATCCAAAGTACAAACACACGTAGTCGGAACCAATGCTAAATATCAGACAACAATAGCAGAAGTTACCCAAAGAGTGGCGGTAAACACTATTACCGTATTTGCCAGTGTATAAGACGACTGGGCGTATAAGACGACCCCCTAACTGTAGCCACGATGTCGTCACTCCTGTGCATGCGCACCGTCTGCCAGGCTTTTAGCCGAGAATCCCCTATGCGCATGCGCCGCTGCAGTCAGCGGCTCATTGCGAGGGGAATATCTCCTAAACCAGGGATATGCAATTAGCAGACCTCCAGCTGTTGCAGAACTACAAGTCTCATGAGGCAGAGGCATGATGGGACTTGTAGTTTTGCAACAGCTGGAGGTCCGCTAATTGCATATCCCTGTCCTAAACCATACAGGTTTAGGAGATACTTTTTTACTTACAGGTAAGCCTTATTATGCCCTGTACACACGATCGGTTCGTCTGATGAAAACGGACCGATGGACCGTTTTCATCGAACAAACCGATTGTGTGTGGGCCCCATCAGTTTTTTTTCCATCGGTGAAAAAAAATAGAACCTGTTTTAAAATTTTCGTATGGTTAAAAAACCGATAGAAAAAAACGATTGTCTGTGGGGAAATCCATCGGTCAAAAATCCACGCATGCTCAGAATCAAGTCAACGCATTGCCCCGAAGCATTGGCGTTCATTTTTCTCAGCACATCGTTGTGTTTTACGTCACCGCATTGGACACAATCGGATTTTTAACCGTGTGTAGGCAAGACTGATGAAAGTCAGCTTCATCGGATATCTGATGAAAAAATCCATCAGTTCGTTTTCATCAGATGAACCGATCGTGTGTACAGGGCATTATTATAGGCTTACCTGTAGGTAAAAGTTAAAAAAATTACTATACAACCACTTTAAGTAAGTACATCTTCCAGTTCCCATGCAAATCTCAAATAAGAGTGGCGGAAATAGCCTTTAATTGATAAGCATATACACAGATCCATCAGAGTATTGTATATACTCATTTATAAGAATATTGCATGCATTAATTGATTTGAGTATTATTTACTCATTGTATATATTAATTTATCAGACTAGTCTATGTATTTATTTATTGTGGAGTGTTATGTACATTGATTAATTTGAACATTATACAGTATATAATTATTGAATAGAAAACTGCACACAGCTGCATTATTTCATGATAAGAATTGTGTCCCTTCCAGCTAACAATCATCTTTATAGTGAAATAGAGAGTAATTGTGTTCTAGGGTAAGCCAGAGTTAAAGAGAATGCATTGTGCTTTTGTACATATTTTCCTTATATATTATGCTCAGGAAAGAAAGAAAGTTAATATGAAATATTGCATAGTTACAGTACATAGTTAGGCTGAAAAAAGACACAAATTAATCTATTTCATACAATAAAAAAAAAAAAAAAAAAACATGTAAAATCCATAGAAGAGCTCCATATACAGAATCCTACATCCATACTTGATCCAGAGGAAGGCAAAATACCCTATGGTTAATAGAATTCACCTACCTGCGGGAATATCAAGAAAGAAATAGCTATTGTTTGGAGGATTACAAGCCCTTCCAATATAGGCATTTAACCCATTCTTCTAGTGCCAGTGTTATCAATAAAGTGCCATGCCGCGCTCCCCTCTTATGTGCCCTCAGTCACCAGCTTATAATGGGTTAAACACCTACATTGGAAGGGATGGAATGCTCCAAACAATAGCTCTTTTTTTCTTAATATTCCCGCAGGTAGGTTAATGTTCCTCCTATAAATATAGGGAAAAAGAACCAGAAGAATTCCATAGCATAATTCAGTTTGTTTTATTAAGCACTATTGGGTGGCTGCCCTGGTAATGGTTAAATGGTGACTGCCAGAGGAGCCTGCCAATCCAACCTTAGAGGCAGCATTGCTTGGCTCCTACTCTGAGCTGCAGAATTTGGTTAATCTGGGCCCTCGCTCTAACCCCAATGTGACCCCCTCCATGAAAACAACTCTTCAGGAGTGGGACACAGTCTGGACTAAGATTGAGAAACCAAACTCTTGGTCCCTGCATACCACGTTATGGGGTAACCCACAGCTCCGTCACTTTCACTCCATCCCAGACACGGTTTTGTGGGCAAGATATGGGATTATGACATTGAGCCATGTAGTGTGTCAAGGGCGGTTGATCACCTTTGATGATCTTAAGAGACAACGGAACCTTCTGAACCATATGCTCTTCCGATACCTTAAATTACAACATGCTTTTAGGGCCCAGAGTGGTAGATGACCTCAATCGCATTGGAAAATAAAGGTCCTGTGTAACCCTATTCCTCTATTGTTAGGAATCTGTGACACCTTAGAAGCCCCTCAAAAAAACAGTATGTCTTCTATGCAGCCTTCTATGCTAGAAAGGCGATCCTCCTTCAATGGAACCAACCTCAACCAACAATTACACAGCTTTGGAAGTCTTTAGTGAATGCAGCTCTACCGCTCTATAAATTGACGTATTTGGGACGCAATTGCCCAATAAAATTTGACAAGATTTGGGTCACATCGGTCAAGTCAAGGCACTTGAATCTTGAGTAGGGTTTGGAATCTCCTTTTTTTTCCCCTTGGTTATATCCTGCTTTTTATGCGAGCAGCTGACTTGGCATCTGAGGTTAGTGATAGGTTCTCTCTCAGCCTCCCCACATCCTACTGTCCTTGCTATACCCTTTTTTTTCCCGCCCACCCCCGTCACGTTTTCTTCCTCTATTGTTCCTTGAGTCCCGTATCTTGACTAATTTTCTCGTTATTGTATATGGTTTACTGGCAAAGCAATGGAATGTTGGATTTTACAATGATTGCTGTATTTATAATTATCTGAAATGAATGTACCACTGTTAAAGTGATACTAAAGGTTTATATTTAAAAAAAAATAACAAACATGTCATACTTACCTCAACTGTGCAGTTTGTTTTGCACAGATTGGCTTGCACGCCGTCTTCTGGGGTCCCTCGGCGGCTCTCGTGTAACTCCCAAGGGGGTTAACTTGCGGGCACGCTCCCGAGTCCATCATTCGGCATCCATAGACGCCAAATGCAGGCATTTGATTTGATTGACAGCAGCGGGAGCCAATGACTGCGCTGCTATCAATCTATCCAATGAAAAGCTGAGAACCCACGGGCAGAGAGACTGCGTGTCCTCGCCGTGGGACATTCTAGGGCTCAGGTGAGTAAAACAGGGGGCTGGGGGGCTGGTGACTGACAGAAGTTTTTTTTACCTTAATGCATAGGGTGAAAAAACAGGAGGGTTTACAACCCCTTTAAATAAACGTTATGCTAAAAAATAAATAAATACTGACCTGGATAAATGAGAACCTTCACAGACACACTTTGCTAAGCAAGAAATGCAATGCAATAAAGGGATATTATTAAATACAATGGAATTCTCATGGCTGTTATACTGCCTATGTTTCAGCACTGTTAGTTATTTCATTTTTGGTAATTAAAACTCAAAGTTTATTTTTTTTTGCCCTTTTTTACAGTATTAATATCAGTACAAGAATGGAAAAGCCTAATTTATGTCAGATTTTATTTCTTGAATAATACACACATTTAAATAAATTGTCAGTTTAGTGTTTGGTAACTGAAAACCCTTTTTATAAGACTGAAAGAAAAGTATGCAAATTGATTGGATTCCTCATATCGTCTGGCTCTTTGCCAGGTCAGATTCCTTGAACAAGTCTAGGGCTCCGTTTCTCGCTAGTGAAGGCTCAATCCTCCAGGGACAAGACATCCAGACCTCAAGAAGAATAGAATGGGAATTGAAGAAGAAAGAAGCTCGATGAGCAAAGAAATATATTGAGCATGAAAGCGTCTTGTTTTTCCCAGTTAACGACTTTAAAGTAGAAGCTGACTGCAAACATACTGAGCCATTACAATAGGGGCACATAGCCTGTGCCAGAGATGCTAAGGGACTTCTGGAGGCCACACAGGTAGTATGGACTGTGTCACACTAAGGGCACTTCAAAGTTCTCTGTATATAAGTCTGCTGCTAAGGTTTTTAAATTATCAGCTCTCTATATCTTGGGGACTGTGGGAGTTTGTTCTCTTATTCTGTCCTTCACATAATTACGCTAACCTCTGGCAATGCCAGGAGATTATTGGAGGGCAAGCTGAAGCAAACAAAGCCTATTTCTATATACTATGTACTCACTTAAATTGGGATGGACCCATAGCAGTAAAAGAGTCTTGGCAATGATGCAAGTTTTGCGATTTAAAACTGTGCTTGCGTGTATGGAATATTTACCAGGAGCCAATATTACATAGACAATTTATAGTCCCAGAAAAGGACTATGCACCAAGACAAATATGCTAGTCTGCCAAATTCTTATGATACAACCATATTGGATCTTCAACTACAACCTTCCTATGTGTAGCTCTACCCCTGAAGGAGCTGCTGGTTAACATGGGTCCTCTGTTTCTGACCTAAAGTTTCTCAAGACCCCAGCACCTCTGACACCCTAGGCTTAGTACCAAAACACACAATATCACACAAAAATGTTCCTGTATTGAAGTAGTTAAAGAGGACCTGCCATGCCTTATTTCTATCACAAGGGATGTAACTCTAAGGCCCCGTACACACGACCAGATCTGACCGTTGGGATTTATCCGCGGATCAGTTCCAGCAGACAAATCCGGTCGTGTGTACGGCCTAGCGAACATTTTTCGGCGGACATTTGTCCAGCCAACCGGTTTTCAAGCGGATAAAAATTTCTTAGCATGCTAAGAAATCTATCCGCTGGAAACCTGTCCGTCGGACTGATTCGGTCGTCTGTACAGACTCACCGGATAAGTCCAAGCGATCCCCATCCCTCGCATGCGTCGAAGTGATTCGACGCATGCGTGGAAGTATTTACCTTCCAGGGTCGCGCACGTCGCTGCGTCATCGTCGCGGCGACGGCGCGGCCATGTCACCGCGTATGTTTTCCGTGGGGATTTTGATCTGATGGTGTGTACAGCCCATCAGATCAAAATCCAGAGCAGAAATGTCCGCTGGAAACGGTCCGGCGGACCGTTTTCATCGGATATCCGCTCGTGTGTACAGGGCCTAAGGCTGCATTCACACCTGAGCGTTTTGTCGCCTGAAGCGCGACGCTCAAAAACGCTAGAGGGGAAAAAATACATTATTCCCTATGGAGATGGTTCACATCTACACTCCAAAACGCCTGACGCCGAACGCCTGAAGCTCAAACAAGTTCCGGACCCTTTTTTGTCGCGCGAATCTGGCGTTTTGGGTGTTTTTGAGCGTTTCTATTTCCCATAGAAAGTAATGGAAACGCTCGATTCAAGCGACTAGCGCGACAACGAGCGTTTGCTACGGGCGTTTTGTCGCTTTAATCAATAGAACATTTCACCCAGGCAGAAGATAAATAAAATCTACCAACATAGCAACAAGTGATGAAAAGATGATCATTTTTCCTATTGGCTAAATTAAAAAACGTCGAAGTACAAAAACGTCGGACGACGCTGTATGCAAACGCGCAAATAAGCATGAATACGCGATAAAACGCCGGAAAAAACGACCGAACGACCTACGCTCAGGTGTGAATGCAGCCTTAAGTGGTAACCAGTAAAAATGTGTATAGCGTCACCTTTGAAGATTTTAAAGTACTGTAGTTTGGCGTCATTCTGCGTGCATGTAAAGTATGACATGTTTACTCGGTGTAATATAATCTTTTATCTTTTATATTTTACAAAAAAAAAATGGGTTATATTTTGTCTTTTTTTGCATTGAAAGGTATTAAAGTGTTTTTTTTTTTTTTTAAACGCCATTTTATTCTCTTGTGTCTCTACTAAAAAACATATATAATGTTTGGGGATTCTGAGTGATTTTCTAGCAAAAATAAAAATACAGATTTTTACATGTAGGAGAGAAATGTCAGAATTGGCCTGGGTGGAAATTGGTTAAATGTGGCATTATATTTAAGTACTGGTGTTATTTCTCTGCGCAGAGAAATAACAGTAGGACTCAAATATAATGCCACATTTAACCAGTCCCCACCCAGACCAATTCTGACATTTCTCTCCTACATGTAAAAAAACTGTATTTTTTTTATGTTTTGCTAGAAAATCACTCAGGGTACTTTCACCTCCTTCCTGCACAAGCAATTTTTCAGTTTCAGTGATGTTGCACTTTGAATGACAATTCTGCAGTCATGCAACACTGTATCCAAATTAATTTGTAATCATTTTCTACAAATAGAGCTTTCTTTTGGTGGCATTTATTCACTGCTGGTTTGTTAATTTTTTACAAAAAATAAAAATAAAAAAACATGAAAAAACACCAAAAAGTTTGAAAAAATAATGATTTTCTTAGTTTTTGGCAGAACATTTTGTAAATAAGCAATCCAGTTGCTAATGAGCTGGGTGTACTTGGTTTCCTGCTCTTAGCAACTCAGTCCTTGCTTGCACTGTAATGAATGGGCCAAAAGCCCTCTTACCAGTCCCCAGAATACAGCTGCTGCATCCCACGGAAGAAGGGGCCCCCTCAGTCTCTCCTCGAAGCCTCCGATGAACAGCGGTATATGCAAATGGTGAATGGATGCTCCAGCCTCTTTGGTTCTGGATCACAAGACCCGCCGGGGGAACCGAAGATGCACTTTAACCCGTGTCTTAAATGTAGGTTAGCAGATGTTCCAAAGCCGGTCATTCGCCAGTAACTGTGTGTGATGATGTCTTGTCATGGCACCGTCCTGCGCGTTTCATGATAGATTACATCATCAGGGGACTGGCTCGCAGTAGGGGTACGTGTGACAGGATAACAACACAAAAACACAATGGGGCAGATTCAGATAGAGATACGACGGCGTATCTCCTGATACGCCGTCGTATCTCTGAGTTCCGTCGGTCGCATCTATGCGCCTGATTCATAGAATCAGGTTCCGCATAGATATCCCTAAGATCCGACAGGTGTAAGTGACTTACACCGTCCGATCTTAGGCTGCAATTCCAGGCTGGCTGCTAGGTGGCGTTTAGTTTTTTTTACGCGACAAATATGCAAATGAGGATTCCTGCCGATTCAGAAACGAACGACCGCCCGGCGCATTTTTTTTACGCCGTTTGCGTTCGGCTTTTTCCAGCGTATAGTTACCCCTGCTATGTGAGGGGTATCCTATATTAAGTATGGCCGTCGTTGCCGCGCCGAGTTTTGAAATTTTACGTAGTTTGCGTAAGTCGATTCAGAAAAGAGCTGGACGTAAGTTACGCTTACTCCTTGCGACGTCATTTGGAGCAATACACGGGGACGCGCCTGATTTACATTTTACACACCCCCTAGCCTTGCGGAATTTTAATTCCGCCAGGGGGTTTACGATACGCCGCTGCAACTTTAGAGGCAAGTGCTTTCTGAATAAAGCATTTGCCTCAAAAACTTGCGGCGGCGCAACGTAAATCAGATAGGTTACGCGAATCTAAAGATCCGCTGACCTATCTGAATCCGGCCCAATTGGAAGAGAGCTGTTACTTCATAACATGAAATTCCAAAACAAGGACCGCCAGGTTTAATTTGATCGAATGCTTCAAATTTAAAGTGGCTTACTTGTAGTTACAGTAAATATCTCCTATACATTTTATGTTTAGAAGCTATTTACTTAAGCAGTGTCAGTGATAAAGTAAATGAGGCATAGGGAGTCAAATCAATAGACACCACATCCCGTAACAAAAGGAGAAATCAAATAAGGGCATAGGGTAACAAACCCTGGGACTTTAAACGGTGTCAACAAATAAATAGATCAAAGGGTAATGAATCTACATAAAAATATAATTTATTGAAAAATACAATATTTCACAACATTAAAGCATGACAGTGTTGATCCTTGTAGTCATATAGCGGCTTGGATAAACCAAACAGCGCCCAGACCTGTTAAAAAGTGCCCGACATGTTTCGCTAAGAGCTTCATCAGGAGCATATAAACAGGGGAGGCTACAAGGAATAAACAAAGAACAACATGAGTATTAATACAAATATATCGTAGGCGTGTCAATACTGTTACAATGACAGGCAATTCGGAAAATTGGGACAATCAATAATGGCGATCAATCATCAAACTTAGAGGGGGGGGGGGGGGGGGGGGGGGGGGAGGGGGGGGAAGAAAAAAGTAGAAAATGTCAAATATTCATGAATAATACATAGATCACAACAGAACATATATGAACAGACGTGATCAAAAAGCAGACTTACCAAGCAAAATCAAAGATCATCAAGTCATGAAAATAAATAAAAACTATGCATGTATAGCCATAGTTATTAGCCACACTTGTCCTGTAGACATAAAAGCCACACTGATACCAGTCCGTGCCTGGATTCGTCAAAAATTGCTGCAGTACAAAGGAAAGAATAGATAGAGTTAAATATGCAAAAGGTACTAATGCGGTGTATACAGGATGTGTGTCCATGAATTTGCACACACATATATGTATACATGCGTAGAAAAATATCTCTGCAAAGACCCTGTAATTACAGGGTATTTGCATGGAAAGTAAGGAGTATGCATGCTGAGTGTTAGGAAAAGATTAAAATTACCTATTTAGGTTGGTGGAATCCGGTAAAGGAACTGGCAACAATGTATCAGTGAGTCCAGCACATGAATGGTTGATAACCATTGGTCAAAAGCAGGAAAAATTCCCAATATTGAAAACTGTTAAATGAAAGAAAATAAAATAAAAACATTTTTTTGTGTAGAAAAAATCCTTTTATTTTGGTTTTATTTGAGTATAAGTAGATCCAAATCCAAAAGAAACAAACCAATAACCAATGATTGATTTGAAAATAAAGAAAGGTTCACAAAAATAAGGAAAGCAGCAAAGCAGCAGTGCAACACATACCTGATTGCTGGAAGTGAATTGGCTGAGTATTAAAACATAGACCAACATACGGTAGTCTAGTAGCCCTGCACCGGGCAGAGCCATTGAATGGATCAGGAAAGAAAATCCCTTTATATACCCGAGCGGCGTGTGATGACGCCGCTGGGGGTGGGCGGAGAGGATGGTCAGTGATTGGTGCTCAACTCAGAGGGAGGGGACAGGGGGAAAGAAACTGGAAATCCCCTGTCCGGGAACGTCACTGGCGGTGAGACAGACCCAAAACGCGCCCACCTGTGACAGATGGATGACGTCACAAGGCGGCGCTGGGAGGGAACGCCATCTTAGATCAGGGATGGAAGCCTGGCAAAGACGTGCAGTGAACTCTAGAATGGGTCACTGACTGTCAAATGCGCCGACACATGAAAGTGAACGGCGCAGAGAGAGCGAACCCATTTGGGGGCTGGTGGGGCAAAAGTAGATGGAGGCCGGGGTGGAGGTGGCCAGGCGAAACCTAAAAACCTCATCCGTGGCGGAGGCCAAACAGAGAGAGAACAATAAAGTCACAAGACCAATAGGGATCACAAGGACTACAGGGACCGGACCTAATGCCCCATAGTAAATAATGCGCCCCTAGTGCCCATACAGCAATATGACACCAGCATGTAGGAGAGGATACAGTGCAGACAATCAAAAATACAGGAGTGGCAGGAAGTAAATTGTGCATATGGGTGTGCAAAGGGACGCATGATTAGTAAATAAGGAATAAATGTAGCGAACACAGTTGTAATAGTTGTTGTGTCGGCTACAGAGAAATATATAAAAACGAATAGATATAAATATAAATATAGATATTTCTCAATAATGAAAATAATCTGGATCTGAGGAACTTGGCAAGTCTGCTCTGCATAGACATGTATACATTAGATATAAAAATGACTGATTTAACAATAGACCAATCTTAATGTTAGCCAAAAAACGAAACAAAAGAGAAGGAAAGAGAGAGAGAAAATAGAAAGAGATTTAAGTGAGGGAAGGGGGAAGGAAAGAGGGGGAAAGGGAAGGGGAAAAAAGGAGAAACGGGGAAGAGGAAGGGGGGGGGGGGGGGGAAGGGAAAGGGGGGGAAGGGGAAAAAAAGGAAGGGTGGGGGGGGGAAAGGGGAATTGAAAAAAGAAAGAAAGAAAGGAGAAAAGAAAAGGGAAAGGGGGGGGGGGGGGAAAGGAAGAAAGAAGAAAAGAAAAGAAAACCAAGAAAAAATGGAAAAAGAATGATAAGCAAAATAAGGTAAACTGATTGTTTAAAGGAAGGGTTTGAAACTAAACCCCTCATTCAAACCAGGAGGTTTGAGAGCCGCTACTTGGTGGATCCATTTAGCTTCTTTTTGCAAAAGTAGCTTATCGTAGTCACCACCACGGTCGCCTGGGGGGATATGCTCCAGTGCAAAGAAATGCATGCATGTGCTGTCGAAATTATGGAAAAGTCCCATATGTCTGCTGATGGGAGTTTCCATCTTTTTCTTCCGCACCAGGGCAACATGGTCCCTGATGCGGTGGAAGAACGGCCTCTTCGTCTTTCCGACATAGAATGCATTGCATGAGCACTGCATGATATACACAACACCTATTGATTGGCAATTTGCCGCAAAAAAGGGTTTGTATATACGTCCATTTGGAAGTGTATATGTGGCAGACGCAAAAATATATCTGCAAAAAGCACACTTGTTTCTGTTACCAAGGAAATAACAGAAACCAAATGGTTCAATCCATCTCAAACTAATTTGACATCCACGCAGAAAGCAGCCCTTGCTTCTCTACAGCAATGTCCGGGAATTATAATCAAACCCTCTGACAAGGGCGGGAATTTGGTTATAATGGATGTGATCCAGTATGAATACATGGTACACAATATACTGAACAACAAACAATGGTACAGAAAGGTTTCAATAGACCACTTAAACCTCACCACTTCTCTTTACCAAAGATTAATAGGTTCTGCCTATCATAATGGACTTATTACTAAAAAGACCTGGGAATTCCTTAATGTCACCTGCCCACGCACCCCCACCATGTACGCATTACCCAAAATCCATAAAAACGTATCCCCGCCCCCTGGACGTCCTATTGTATCTGGGAATGGGTCTCTTACGGAAAAAGCCAGCGAGATGGTTGATGACTACCTTAGACCACACGTCGAGGGTCTGTCTTCATATCTCCAAGATACCAGTGACCTGCTCAGATCCCTCGATGGCATTGCTGTGCCTGAGGGATCTTGGCTGGTCTCTCTAGACGTTGAGGCCCTCTACAACTCTATCCCCCATACTGATGGGTTGAGAGTTGTGGAGGGCTTCCTATCCGAAAGTACTGAGGCACTGCCACATTACAATCAATTTATTTTGGATCTTTTGAGGTTCATCCTAACGAACAACATTTTTCTTTTTGGTTGCTCCCACTACCTCCAGGTGCAGGGTGTTGCTATGGGGACCAAGTGTGCCCCCTCTTATGCAAACCTGTACCCGGGGGGGTGGGAGCGAAACCTTTTTCATCAAGATAAGATCCAGCACCATTTGGAATACATTCCATTTTGGCGTCGATTTATAGACGACGTTGTCTTTATCTGGACGGGACCTCATTTGGAATTGATCACCTTCCTTGATAACCTGAAGACTAATGATTTTAACCTCAAATTTACGTTTGAGATAAGCCAGACTAAAATCTCTTTTCTGGATGTCCATATCTTTATCCAATCAGACGGCACCATTGGTACCTCTTTATTTAGGAAGCCTACGGCAGGCAATGCTTTACTTCATGCGTCTAGCTCCCATCCTGAACCTCTCAAATCCAGCATCCCCTATGGACAATACCTCAGACTCAGGAGGAACTGTAGCTCTGATGAGGATTTCATTCAAGAGGCAAACCTACTCCAAACATGTTTCCGAGATAGAGGTTACAGTAACAAATGTCTTAAAAGGGCATTTGCTAGAGCAAAGATCCAAACTAGAGGTTCTCTACTACATTACTCCAAACCTGTCAAATCAAATCCGTGTACCAGATTAATTACTCGTTTTTCTGGGCACCATCAACAAATTAGGACCATTCTTCAAAAACATTGGTATCTGCTTATGGGTGATGAAGTAGTGTCCAAACACATCTGCTCTCACCCACAAATTACCTTTCGTAGGTCCAGTTCGCTCCGTGACAAGCTAGTCAGGAGTCACCACTCTAGTCGCACACCCACCCCTGTGAGTCTACTGGGTACACGCCCATGTCACAAGTGTGCTTTTTGCAGATATATTTTTGCGTCTGCCACATGTACACTTCCAAATGGACGTATATACAAACCCTTTTTTGCGGCAAATTGCCAATCAATAGGTGTTGTGTATATCATGCAGTGCTCATGCAATGCATTCTATGTCGGAAAGACGAAGAGGCCGTTCTTCCACCGCATCAGGGACCATGTTGCCCTGGTGCGGAAGAAAAAGATGGAAACTCCCATCAGCAGACATATGGGACTTTTCCATAATTTCGACAGCACATGCATGCATTTCTTTGCACTGGAGCATATCCCCCCAGGCGACCGTGGTGGTGACTACGATAAGCTACTTTTGCAAAAAGAAGCTAAATGGATCCACCAAGTAGCGGCTCTCAAACCTCCTGGTTTGAATGAGGGGTTTTAGTTTCAAACCCCTTCCTTTAAACAATCAATTTACCTTATTTTGCTTATCATTCTTTTTTCCATTTTTTCTTGGTTTTCTTTTTCTTTTCTTCTTTCTTCCTTTCACCCCCCCCCCCCCCCCTTTCCCTTTTCTTTTCTCCTTTCTTTCTTTCTTTTTTCAATTCCCCTTTCCCCCCCACCCTTCCTTTGTGTCCCCTTCCCCCCCTTTCCTTTCCCACCCCCCCCCCTTCCTCTTCCCCGTTTCTCCTTTTTTCCCCTTCCCTTTCCCCCTCTTTCCTTCCCCCTTCCCTCACTTAAATCTCTTTCTATTTTCTCTCTCTCTTTCCTTCTCTTTTGTTTCGTTTTTTGGCTAACATTAAGATTGGTCTATTGTTAAATCTGTCATTTTTATATCTAATGTATACATGTCTATGCAGAGCAGACTTGCCAAGTTCCTCAGATCCAGATTATTTTCATTATTGAGAAATATCTATATTATATTTATATCTATTCGTTTTTATATATTTCTCTGTAGCCGACACAACAACTATTACAACTGTGTTCGCTACATTTATTCCTTATTTACTAATCATGCGTCCCTTTGCACACCCATATGCACAATTTACTTCCTGCCACTCCTGTATTTTTGATTGTCTGCACTGTATCCTCTCCTACATGCTGGTGTCATATTGCTGTATGGGCACTAGGGGCGCATTATTTACTATGGGGCATTAGGTCCGGTCCCTGTAGTCCTTGTGATCCCTATTGGTCTTGTGACTTTATTGTTCTCTCTCTGTTTGGCCTCCGCCACGGATGAGGTTTTTAGGTTTCGCCTGGCCACCTCCACCCCGGCCTCCATCTACTTTTGCCCCGCCAGCCCCCAAATGGGTTCGCTCTCTCTGCGCCGTTCACTTTCATGTGTCGGCGCATTTGACAGTCAGTGACCCATTCTAGAGTTCACTGCACGTCTTTGCCAGGCTTCCATCCCTGATCTAAGATGGCGTTCCCTCCCAGCGCCGCCTTGTGACGTCATCCATCTGTCACAGGTGGGCGCGTTTTGGGTCTGTCTCACCGCCAGTGACGTTCCCGGACAGGGGATTTCCAGTTTCTTTCCCCCTGTCCCCTCCCTCTGAGTTGAGCACCAATCACTGACCATCCACTCCGCCCACCCCCAGCGGCGTCATCACACGCCGCTCGGGTATATAAAGGGATTTTCTTTCCTGATCCATTCAATGGCTCTGCCCGGTGCAGGGCTACTAGACTACCGTATGTTGGTCTATGTTTCACTACTCAGCCAATTCACTTCCAGCAATCAGGTATGTGTTGCACTGCTGCTTTGCTGCTTTCCTTATTTTTGTGAACCTTTCTTTATTTTCAAATCAATCATTGGTTATTGGTTTGTTTCTTTTGGATTTGGATCTACTTATACTCAAATAAAACCAAAATAAAAGGATTTTTTCTACACAAAAAATGTTTTTATTTTATTTTCTTTCATTTAACAGTTTTCAATATTGGGAATTTTTCCTGCTTTTGACCAATGGTTATCAACCATTCATGTGCTGGACTCACTGATACATTGTTGCCAGTTCCTTTACCGGATTCCACCAACCTAAATAGGTAATTTTAATCTTTTCCTAACACTCAGCATGCATACTCCTTACTTTCCATGCAAATACCCTGTAATTACAGGGTCTTTGCAGAGATATTTTTCTACGAATGTATACATATATGTGTGTGCAAATTCATGGACACACATCCTGTATACACCGCATTAGTACCTTTTGCATATTTAACTCTATCTATTCTTTCCTTTGTACTGCAGCAATTTTTGACGAATCCAGGCACGGACTGGTATCAGTGTGGCTTTTATGTCTACAGGACAAGTGTGGCTAATAACTATGGCTATACATGCATAGTTTTTATTTATTTTCATGACTTGATGATCTTTGATTTTGCTTGGTAAGTCTGCTTTTTGATCACGTCTGTTCATATATGTTCTGTTGTGATCTATGTATTATTCATGAATATTTGACATTTTCTACTTGATTCTTCTCCCCTCTCCACCTTCCCCTCCCCCCCACCTCTAAGTTTGATGATTGATCGCCATTATTGATTGTCCCAATTTTCCGAATTGCCTGTCATTGTAACAGTATTGACACACCTACGATATATTTGTATTAATACTCATGTTGTTCTTTGTTTATTCCTTGTAGCCTCCCCTGTTTATATGCTCCTGATGAAGCTCTTAGCGAAACATGTCGGGCACTTTTTAACAGGTCTGGGCGCTGTTTGGTTTATCCAAGCCGCTATATGACTACAAGGATCAACACTGTCATGCTTTAATGTTGTGAAATATTGTATTTTTCAGTGTCAGTGATGTCACCAGCGCATGCGCTCTCAATGGCAATTATTTATTTATTTATTATAGTTCCTGGAGTTGGGCTTTAACCACTTAGGGACCGCCCGCCACAAGAATACGCCGGCTGTTTGAAGAGGAATACCATTGTTATGGTAGCAGCTAGCTACCATAACCCCAGTATCCTCTTCTTCAGTGAGCGGTCCGCTACAAAATAAAAGTGGTCTCTGTGGCGGATCCGCAGTAAGATTACTTTTATCTACGGTGGGAGAGGGGGCCCCCCCTTGCGCCGATCTTCGGTGACCCCCGCCGCTTACCTAAGCTGCCGGAAGCAGCGAAGGCATTTGGGTCCTGTCCCAGCCTGTGTATGGAGACGAGTGAGGGGAAGATGGGCCCCAACCATCTCCATATCACTGCAGGGCAGAAGTGACGAAAAACGTCACTTCCGCCCAATACACTTTTTTTTATTGCATTTTAGTCCAAATATGAGATCTGAGGTCTTTTTACCCCCCAGATCTCATATTTAAGAGGACCTGTCATGCTTTTTTCTATTACAAGGGATGTTTACATTCCTTGTGATATGAATAAAAGTGACCTCAACATTTTTTTTTTTTTGTAAAGCAGTGTCAAAATAAATAAAGAAAATAATAAAACAAAAATAAAAAAATTCAAAATTAAGAAAATAAATAAGAAAAAAAAATGTTTTAACCACTTAACCCCCGGACCATATTGCTGGTCAAAGACCAGAGCACTTTTTGCGATTCGGCACTGTGTTGCTTTAACTGACAATTGCGCGGTCGTGCGACGTGGCTCCCAAACAAAATTTGCGTTTTTTTCCCCCCACAAATAGAGCTTTCTTTTGGTGGTATTTAATCACCTCTGCGGTTTTTAGTTTTTGCACTATAAACAAAAATAGAGCGACAATTTTGAAAAAAAATTATATTTTTTTACTTTTTGCTATAATAAATATCCCCAAAAATATAAAAAAAAAAAATGTTTCCCTCAGTTTAGGCTGATACGTATTCTTCTACATAATTTTCGTAAAAAAATCGCAATAAGCGTTTATTGATTGGTTTGCGCAAAAGTTATAGCGTTTACAAAATAGGGGGTATTTTATGGCATTTTTATTAATATTTTTTTTTACTAGTAATGGCGGCGATCAGCGATTTTTTTTCGGTACTTCGACATTATGGTGGACACTTTGGACACTTTTGACACATTTTTGGGACTATTGGCATTTTTATAGCGATCAGTGCTATAAAAATGCATTGGATTACTATAAAAATGCCACTGGCAGTGAAGGGGTTAACACTAGGGGGCGGGGAAGGGGTTAATTATGTTCCCTGGGGGTGTTCTAACTGTAGGGGGGTGGACTGACATGGAGAAATCACTTATCTTCTGTTCATACATTGTATGAACAGAAGATTAGCATTTCTCTCCCTGACAGGACCGGGAGCTGTGTACAGGCATACCCCACTTTTAAGTACACAATGGGACCAGAGCATGTATGTTAAAACGAAAATGTACTTAAAGGGGAGTTCCACCCACAATTTCACTTTTTAAATATAAATACCCCTGTAATACACAAGCTTAATGTATTCTAGTAAAGTTAGTCTGTAAACTAAGGTCCGTTTTGTTAGGTTGTTACAGCATTTAGATAGTTTATAATCTAGAAATAGACCGTGGCCATCTTAAGTGTGGGCGTCATGAAGCCAGACTGTATGACTTCCTGGATTTCAGCTTTGCATATCTCGCACATGCTCAGTGCACAAGCAATGTAATAGGTTTCAGTCAGGTTTGCAAGGACTACTGGGAAACATGATGCCTATCCCAGAAACCCTTGCAAATAGCCTAGGCAAATAAGGAGGAGGAAGTAATGAAGGACTACAAAATAAAGGTATTTACAAGCAACAAATTAAATAAAAATTGTCCATTCTGAACACTATGAGATTAGAGCATGCAGCACAGACAAACATAAAAAAATGGGTGGAACTCCACTTTAAAGTGAAACAATACCTTTTTTCACTTCTAGGGTGTAGGGGGTCAGGGACTGTATTTGGGGTGTCAGGAGCTGTATTTGGGGTGTCAGGAGCTGTATTTGGGGTGTCAGGGGCACACTGGAACAGGGCGGCTATGCTCTTGAAGCTTCAGCTCCTTCTACTGCGGCTGCAAAATGTCTGTACAGTACTTGTAAGGCACTTTACATACACTCGGGGGTATGTCGTTACTCGCGAGTGTATGTAAAGTGAGTGTACTTAAAGCGGGGTATGCCTGTAACGAGTGATCGCGTGTGCCTGGCGGCGATTGCGCCCATCGGGCGCGCGCACCGGAGTCGGGGGCGACCGGGAGGCATGCTCGCGCCTCTGGCGGCGAGCACACGCCCCTAGTGGCCTGCACGAGAGCCGACGTAAAGCTACGGGCTCTCGCGCAGGGGAACCGACCTGCCGCCGCAAAACGACGGCGGCTGGTCGGCAACCAGTTAAAGCTCCCCGTCTCGATGAGCTCGCAACAAATCTCAGAAAGAGGCTCGGTCCTTAAGTGGTTAAATAAAAAGCAAAACCTATAAGTTTCTCTGAAAAATAGAAAAGGAAAAAATGACCTAAGCCAACTAAAATGTAATATATCATGCTGGAGTCATGAGGTTGTGTCTCCGGTGAATTTCTGCTGAAAAAAGAACCATAATTACAATTTCCTTTAACTTTTGTGAAAATAATCTATAAGTCAAAGGCTATCCTAAAGTTAGAGGAATCCTGCCCGTGTTTTTCACAAGTGGCCGAATCCTAGACCATCAATGTTTTTTCTTCACTCATTATGCCTCTTGCTGTGTTAACAATTTATTTGGCCTTCGTGTAGGTTTAAATGACATTAATTGCAAGAGACATGACTGGAGTGGATCTGAAATTTAATCCGGGTTTAGCTGGTTGGATTTATTGGTTTGTCAAAGCGAGATGGAAAGTGATTTTTGTACAAACACCAAGTAATACTGATCTTCGCAAAGTGGAGGGGATGTAGGATATCATTACTAATAGATGTGGTTTAAATCATCCTACAAGCCTCAGAGATGGACAATTCTCAGAGGAAAAGCGCTAATCCCGCTTTGAAGTCTTTGGTTCTATATTGATCACAATCCAGGAAACTTTGCCATCGTATTAGGTGAAAACAGGACAATTCAGCAGGGCTGGTGGAGACATGTATAATTTATTTATTTCTAGAAATTTCCACACGGTCTTAGAAAATGCACTTTTGAAGATGCTTTAACCACTTCCTGACGGCCGAATGACTTTATACGGGCGCAGGGTGGATCTAAATTTTCAGGAGGCCTCCAGCCACTGGGGGGCGCGCGCATGCCCGCCGCATCACTGAGATGCCGATGCGCGTGCCTGGCGGCCGCGATGTCCGCCAGGCACCCGCGATCGGCGGTTACAGAGACAAGGGCCCAGATTCAAGAAGCAATTGCGCCTGCGTAACCATAGGTTACACAGCGCAATTGCTTACTTGCTCCGGCGCTACGAATGCTCCTGATTCAGGAACATCGTAACGCCGACTGCAGCCTAAAATCTGTGTGGCATAAGGCTCTTATGCCACGCAGATTTTAGGCTGCATTCTTGCGATGACCGCTAGGGGGCACTCCCATTGTGCTCAGTGTATAGTATGCAAATTGCATACTAACACCGATTCACAATGTTGCGCGGGCCCTGCGTACGCAAGTTACGGAGTTTCCGTACGGCGTCTTTAGCGTAAGGCTGCCCCTTCTAATAGTAGGGGCAGCCAATGCTAAAGTATACCCACCGTTCCCGCATCGTGAAATTTGAATTTCACGTTGTTTGCGTAAGTGATTTGTGAATGCCGCTGGACGCCATTCACATTCACTTTGAAGCAAATGACGTCCTTGCGACGTCATTTTCCGCAATGCACGTCGGGAAAGTTTCCCGACGGCGCATGCGCTTTACGATCGGCGCGGGTACGCGCCTAATTTAAATGATTCCCGCCCCCTGCGGGATCATTTAAATTGCGTGCTCTAGCGCCGGGCAATTTTGCCGGCGCGCCCTCGCAATTTACGGAGCTACTGCTCCGTGAATCGAGGGCAGCGGAGCAAATTTGCTGGGGGCAGCAGGGCAAAATCGTTGCCCTGCGCCTCCGCAAAAAAAGCGCAATTCTCTTTGAATCTGGGCCATGGACGTGGATCTGTCCTGTCAGCGAAAGAGGAGACCGATCTGTGTCCCTTACAGGTAGATACTCCGTGCCGGAAGCTGAAATTTCACCTGGGCAGGAGGGGGGTATATGTGCCCAGTAAGCAAGTGGTTAAGCTAAATTGTAGGCAGATATAAAAGACAGATTATTACACCATCAAATGTATTTTTAAAAAGCAGTGTATCTACTGTAAAGGCATAGTAAAGCACGGTAGTTAAAAAAAAAAGAAGAAAAAACACCTGTAAGGCCCCATACACACGAGAGGATTTATCCGCAGATACGGTCCAGCGGACCGTTTCCACGGATAAATCCTCTCAAAGATTTCCGCTGATTTCGATGGGATGGAGTGTACACACCATCGCATTGAAATCCGCGCGGAAATCCTCTGCCGATGACGTGTCGCGCCGTCGCCGCGATTATGACGCGGCGACGGGCGCGACGCTGTCAAATAAGGAATTCCACGCATGCGTCAAATCATTACGACGCGTGCGGGGAATTCCTTTGGACGAATGGATCCGGTAAGTCTGTACAGACGAGCGGATCCATCCGTTGGAATGGATTCCAGCAGATGGATATGTTGTGCAGCACAACAAATATCCGATCTGCTGGAATCCATCCCAGAGGAGATTTCTCCGCGGAAACAGATCCGCTGGCGTGTACACACCATAGGATCTATCCGCAGAAACCCATTTGCTGGGATTTATCTGCGGATGGATTCTATCGTGTGTACGGGGCCTAAGACAATTGCATAATGTGCTAGTATGCAATGCTAGAGCTGGAGCCATGCCAACCAATGAGGCATCAGCCTGTAATGATATACACAGACTAGATGGGTGGGAAGCACACACTCTATGGTAGAGCGGCTACCAGAATGGAGCCTTGGTGGAAAAAGGTAACCATGGGAAGTGTCTGCCTTGTACTTGGAACTAAATATGTTTGTCTTATGTTACATAGTTACATAGTAGGTGAGGTTGAATAAAGACACAAGTCCATCAAGTGCAACCTATGTGTGTGATTATATGTCAGTATTACATTGTATATCCCTGTATGTTGTGGTCGTTCAGGTGCCTATCTAATAGTTTCTTGAAACTATCGAAGCTCCCCACTGAGACCACCGCCTGTGGAAGGGAATTCCACAACCTTGTCGCTCTTACGTAGTTTGGCGTAACTTTGTGCGGGCGTAACGTAACCTATTTACGTTACGCCTCCGCAACTTAGACGGGCAAGTGCTGTATTCTCAAAGCACTTGCTTAAGTTGCGGCGGTGTAGCGTAAATAGGCCGGTCTTAAGCCCGCATAATTCAAATTTGGAACAGGGGGGCATGTTTTATGTAAATGTTCTGTGACCCGACGTGATTGACGTTTTTCACGAACAGCGCATGCGCCGTCTGTGAAAATCTCCCAGTGTGCATTGCTCCTAATACGCCGCAAGGACGTATTGGTTTTGACGTGAACGTAAATTACGTCTAGCCCCATTCACGGACGAGTTACGCAAACAACGTAACATTTTCAAATTTCGTTGCGGGAACGACGGCCATACTTAACATTGGTACGCCGCACTTACGCCACCATATAGCAGGGGTAACTTTACGCCGGGAAAAGCCTAACGTAAATGGCGTATTTGTACTGCGTCGGCTGGGCGTACGTTCGTGAATTCGCGTATCTAGCTGATTTACATATTTCAACGCGTAAATCAGCGTAAATCAGCGTACACGCCCCTAGCGGCCAGCGTAAATATGCAGTTACGATCCGACGGCGTAAGAGACTTACGCCGGTCGGATCTAATAGAAATCTATGCGTAACTGATTCTAAGAATCAGGCGCATAGATACGACCGGCCAGACTCAGAGATACGACGGCGTATCTGGAGATACGCCGTCGTATCTCTTTTGAGAATCTGGGCCCTTTTTTTTCACATTTTAATGAGTGGCCATGTGTCTTGTTAAACTCCCTTCCGCGAAAATGTTTTACTGTTTACTATTGTGGGGTCACCAGTATGGTATTTGTAAATTGAAATCACATCCCCTCTCACGCGTCTCTATAGGTTGGACTTGATGGACTTTTTTCAACCTCGCCTACTATGTAATGTCTGTTTTCAAAGCGCTGCATAAACTGTTGGCTCTATATAAATCCTGTATAATAATAATAATAATAATAATAATAATAATAATAATAATAACATCTAAAAAAGACCAAAGACAAATGTAAATTATAGATGCAGACCAAAAAAATAATCCCAAAATAGACACATCTAAACATTATACTTTGAAAATCCCATTCTTCTCTCCCCCTTTCCGATTTGAATGCTGGTTTGCTGTTAAAATGCAAATATTTGCTACCAAAATCATAAATATTTGAATTGCAAATAAAAATGTTATTTGTTCCATTTTGTTACATCCGAATTGCTGCATTGCAATGACTGGATTTGTGTCTGGCGCTGTCTTTAGGCGTTTGATGTCAGAACACACAGGGAAAAAAAAAAAACACGGTTCCACTTTAGAAAACACACATATACACATGTTGATGCATAGCAGAGTAGTTGTTAGAAAAGACCCAAAATACTGCAGAGTTCCTATCAATTTACTGTAACAAGCTCATCTATCTGTGAACAATGTGCCTGCACACTGCAAACAGCCCAAGATGCTCTAAGAAAACAAAAAAAAAATTGAGTTTGTGAGGAAAAACAATTCTAGCTTATTTTATTAAAGCGGTTGTAAACCGCATAAACAATTTTTTTTCCAAACCTGCAAGGCAAAAGGCATAATCAGCTAGTATGCACCGCATACTAGCTGATTATGAAATACTTACCTCGGAACGAGGTGAAGAAGACTTACCTGGTCCACGCCGAGCGAGATGTCATCTTGCTCCGGCGTGTCTTCCGGGTATCGCCGCTCCAGCGCTGTGATTGGCTGGAGCGGCGATGACGTCACTCCCGCGCGTGGATTCCCTCCTGCGCATGCGCCGCTGCGCATTGCGAGGGGAATATCTCCTAAACCGTACAGGTTTAGGAGATATTCTTTATACCTACAGGTAAGCCTTATTATAGGCTTACCTGTAGGTAAAAGTCAAAAAGTGGGTTTACAACCACTTTAAGGCTGAATTCTGGAGAAATAAAGATTTACCCTCAGGCTGGGTTCACACTGATGTGAATAGGATGCAGGGCATTTCGCATGACATGGGAGACGGTTCACACAGCTGCGGGGCTAGGGTTGCCACCTGTCCGGGATTCACCTGGACAGTTCAGGGTTTTGAATCATGCGTCCGGGTTTCTGACCACCAGAAACCCAGACACATTATTCAGACTGGGTTATGGCTTACCAGCAGGGTTGCTGGTTGAAATCGTCTAAGCTAGTGGTCATCAACTCTGTCCTCAGGGCCCACTAACAGTCCAGGTTCGCAAGAAAACTGAAATACATCACAGGTGATATCATTTGCTGCTCAGTGATTGCAGTATTCTAGTCTGCATCTCCCCAAGGTAATACATAAAACCTGGCCTGTTAGTGGGCCCTGAGGACAGGGTTGATGGCCACTGGACTAAGCCAACAGTGTCTGTTTCACTTTATTTCACACTGCCCAAAGCCAGCCTTAACAATTGCCACACACACACACTCAGACGGGAGAGGAGAGAGGGCTCGATCTGCTCCTCTTACTACAACCTCTACCCCTCTGTGTCTGCCCACACTCCAATCCCCGGCGCTGTGCCCCAGAATAGGAAAGTGGGGACCAGAGGTTTGAAGTCCAGCAGCCTCAGATACATCTGGCTGAGAGGCTATAGCTCGTGACAGGTACTCTTTACGGAAGGATCGGGGGTCTAAATCCCTCCTTTGCAAAAACGGCGATTCTGAATACTGTAATTTTTTTTAAATCGGCGCCATTGGCTGAGTAAACAGGAAGTGACGTTGGGACGCTGTTTACGAGTTTGTACATCAGAGACTGGAACAAAGCCGTTTGCGTCTTTTTTTCAGTCTCACTCTAGCCGGCTGAAGTGCCGGATCGTGGTTCGGATCTCCCAGTGGGACGGGAGGCTTGGGAAGAGCGGCAGAAGGGGGGGGACATCCTCTCCCGCTCCTTTAGGATAACAACCGATGTGGCTAAAAGCATAAAGAGCGGACCGCCCACTCTAAAAAGCGGCAGCTGCAGGCATCACCCCAGTATACCCCTTCAATCTGGGGCCGCATATGTGCATACGGTCGGTGCTAAGGGGATATTATATAAAATATCAGGTCATTTTTTGTCAATCTCAGACTCCTTGGCTATTTGTTGCTTTTTCTATGTCCCTGTAATTTTATAGCATAGTCATTTTTGTTGAAATAAACTTAACAGCATGTTTTTCCAATTATATTGTTGAAGAGGGCAAGCATTGCTCAGCCGTCCCTAAACTCTAACCTTCTTTTATTGATCGTAAAATGCTTTATCATACGAAAAAAAAATTATTCTGCCAGAATCTGACCATTGCCAGGAAATAAAAGACCATATTCACATGAACAAAAATAGTGATATATCACTGTGATGGCCTTTATGAGAGTTACCCCAGATCACCTTTTTACTGCGCTATTCAATTTCTTCCCGCTGAATGCTTGTTTGCATTCTTTACATTTTTTTTTTTAAGAAGAAGGTCTTGGCATAGCTGAAAGAGAGAGATGTTAAAATACAAAAATTAGGTATTGATATGACACAAAAAAGTAGCAATAAGCCAACAATGAAAAATTCTCTCCACTGGTAAATAACTCAGTCCTTCTGTGCTGATCTTTTTACAAGGGTCACATACTGGATGTGTTTTTTTAGGGCTCTGACGCACTGTTTATGTTATTTTGAAGGTACAGTATGTTTTTTTTAGGACAAATGGACAGTTTATTAGACATGTGCATTCGTTTTCGTCCGAATGCGTTTTCGTCCGAATTTCAGGTATTTTCGTTATCGTTTTAACAAACGATAACGAAAGCACAGAAAACGATAACCGAAAGATCCGACATAAACAAATGCTTTATTTTCGTTTTCGTTGCAGTCGAATGTGCCTAACCTTAACTTATTAGTCCAATATTATTCTACATAAAGAGAAAAGATTTGATATAGAGAGAAAAGATTTGACATTATAGAGACATGAAGAAGAGTCGACATAGAGAGAAAAGATTTGACAGAGAGAAAAGATTTGACACAGAGAGAAAAGATTAGACATAGAGAGACATGAAGATTCGACATAGAGAGACATGAAGATTCGACATAGAGAGACATGAAGATTCGACATAGAGAGACATGAAGATTCGACATAGAGAGACATGAAGATTCGACATAGAGAGACATGAAGATTCGACATAGAGAGACATGAAGATTCGACATAGAGAGACATGAAGATTCGACATGGAGAGACATGAAGATTCGACATAGAGAGACGTGAAGATTCGACATAGAGAGACATGAAGATTCGACGTAGAGAGATATGAAGATTCGACGTAGAGAGACATGAAGATTCGACGTATAGAGACATGAAGATTCGACGTAGAGAGACATGAAGATTCGACATAGAGAGACATGAAGATTCGACATAGAGAGACATGAAGATTCGACATAGAGAGAAAAGATTCAACATTATAGAGACATGAAGAAGAGTCGACATAGAGAGAAAAGATTTGACATAGAGAGAAAAGATTCGACATAGAGAGACATGAAGATTCGACATAGAGAGACGTGAAGATTCGACATAGAGAGACGTGAAGATTCGACATAGAGAGACGTGAAGATTCGACATAGAGAGACATGAAGATTCGACGTAGAGAGACATGAAGATTCGATGTAGAGAGACATGAAGATTGGATGTAGAGAGACATGAAGATTCGACATAGAGAGACATGAAGATTCGACATAGAGAGACATGAAGATTCGACATAGAGAGACATGAAGATTCGACGTAGAGAGACATAGACATGAAGATTCGACGTAGAGAGACATGAAGATTCGACGTAGAGAGACATGAAGATTCGACATAGAGAGACATGAAGATTCGACATAGAGAGACATGAAGATTCGACGTAGAGAGACATAGACATGAAGATTCGACGTAAAGAGACATGAAGATTCGACGTAGAGAGACATAGACATGAAGATTCGACGTAGAGAGACATGAAGATGCATGAATCTATCTATGGTGATTAGAGCGGTGCAGGAGAGAGGGGGCGGCGCTCCTGCACCCTTTATGGACGCACCGCCACTGTTGTAAATAGGGGGTGAAAGTGCCCAGTATTGAAGTGGTTAAGTAGTTAAAGCGGAGGTTCACCCAATCTTACAACATTATTCTAAACAAATCATTGCACAACCCACATACTGAATTGGCTAAACATTTAAAAAAAAATAATAATAATAATTTTGCCATCTGAAAAGTGACTTCCTGTATTGCCCTCCCGCGGGAGTGGGAGTGTCTGCTCCTTTCCCCGGAGCCGCAATGCGTTGTGGGACTTTTTTGCAATGTTTTCTGGGAGCACAGTGTCGTGCTATCCAAAATGCAATGTGGAGCGCCGTGCCTGGAAATCTTGAGAGATTTCACACATGAAGTGACGCGTGACGTCGGCGGCTCTTTTTTTTGTGATTACCATCACAACGGGGCGTGAACTATCAATGACGTTGCCCGTTGTGATGGCAACCATTTCGTTTACGGCGCTAGTCTATGTAAAGACTGCGCAGGCGCGAGAATGAGCGGTGAATGCTGGGAGATCAGCATTCACCGCTTCCCGGAAGTGATTGCTTGTGGGCTTCACAATGCCCACAAGCAAAATGGGAACACCTGTACACATATTTTATAAATCGTTCTTTGGTGAGAAAAACTGACAGCGCATACATACAGCTACCATACAAATGAGTGTACAATAATAATGTTATAACACAGGGAATGCTTAAAAAAAAAAAATTTGTCCGTGGAACCCCCGCTTTAAAAATACGGGCCCGGATTCAGATACATTGGAGTATCTATCGGTGGGCGTAACGTATCTCAGATACGTTACGCCGCTGTAAAATAGGGCGCAAGTAGGGTTGTCCCGATACCACTTTTTTAGGACCGAGTACGAGTACCGATACTTTTTTTCAAGTAGTCGCCGAAATGTGTCCCCAAATGCAGCGATGTCCCCCCACATATGCAGCCATCGTCTCCCCCCATGCAGCCATTGTCTCCCCCCATGCAGCCATTGTCACCCCCCATGCAGCCATTGTCTCCCCCCCCATGCAGCAATGTATCCCCCCCATCCAGCCATTGTCACCCCCCATCCAGCAATGTATTCCCCCATGCAGCCATTGTCACCCCCATGCAGCCATTGTCACCCCCCATCCAGCCATTGTCTCCCCCCATCCAGCGTCTCCCCCCCATGCAGCCATTGTCACCCCCCATCCAGCCATTGTCACCCCCATGCAGCCATTGTCACCCCCCATGCAGCCATTGTCACCCCCCATGCAGCCATTGTCTCCCCCCATCCAGCCATTGTCTCCCCCCATGCAGCCATTGTCACCCCCCCATCCAGCCATTGTCACCCCCCATCCAGCCATTGTCACCCCCCATCCAGCCATGTCTCCCCCCATGCAGCCATTGTCTCCCCCCATCCAGTGTCTCCCCCCATGCAGCCATTGTCTCCCCCCATGCAGCCATTGTCCTCCCCCCATCCAGCGTCTCCCCCCATGTATCCAGCATCTCCCCCCCATGTATCCAGCGTCTCCCCCCATCCAGCGTCTCCCCCCATGTATCCAGTGTCTCCCCCCCCATGTATCCAGCGTCTCCCCCCATCCAGCGTCTCCCCCCCATGTATCCAGCGTCTCCCCCCCATCCAGCGTCTCCCCCCCATGTATCCAGCGTCTCCCCCCCCATGTATCCAGCGTCTCCCCCCCATGTATCCATGTCCCACTTACCTGCATCCTCGCTGCCGCCGACTGTGTCATACGCCGGGAACATTACAACTTTGAATCGCTGTAATGATTGGTGCTGCGTATAGACACTCCCCCTCGCTCGGGATTGGACAGTTCACCCGAGCGAGGGGGAGTGTCTATGCGCGGCGCCAATCATTACAGCTATTCAAAGCTGTAATGTTCCCGGCGTATGACACAGTCGGCGGCAGCGGGGATGCGGCGAATGGTGGCGGGATGCGGCGTCACGGCGGCGGCGGAGTGGGAGGGAAGGGGGGAAGTATTCTATTTGGGTATCGGGGGTATTTGCGGGAGTACGAGTACTCCCGCAAATACTCGGAATCGGTCCGGATACCGATACTAGTATCGGTATCGGGACAACCCTAGGCGCAAGTTCCGTATTCAGAAAGAACTTGCGCCCTATGTTACGGCGGCGTAACGTATGTGGTCCGGCGTAAGCCCGCCTAATTCAAATGTGGATGATGTGGGAGTGTTTTACTTAAATTTAGTGTGACCCCACGTATTTGAAGTTTTTTTACGAACGGCGCTTGTGCCGGTCGTGAAAGAATCCCAGTGCGCATGCTCGAAATTATGCCGCAAATCGTCAATGCTTTAGACGTGAACGTAACTTACGTACAGCCCTATTCGCGAACGACTTACGCAAACAACGTAAAATTTTCAAAATTCTACGCGGAAACGACGTCCATACTTAACATAGGATACCCCTCATATAGCAGGGGTAACTTTACGCCGGAAAAAGACTAACGTAAACGACATAAACAAATGCGCCGGGCGGACGTACGTTTCTGAATCGGCGTATATACCTAATTTGCATATTCCTCGCGTTAATATACGAAAGCGTCACCTAGCGGGCAGGGAAAATATGCAGCCTAAGATATGACTGTGTAAGACACTTACGCCGGTCGGATCTAAGGGAAATCTATGCGTAACTGATTCTATAAATCAGTCGCATAGATACGACCCCGCAACTCAGAGTTACGACGGCGTATCCGGAGATACGCCGTCGTAACTGGTATCTGAATCCGGGCCATGGACTTCTATGGAAGTCTATGGACTTCGTGCCATAATACAGGGAGTGCAGAATTATTAGGCAAATGAGTATTTTTGACCACATCATCCTCTTTATGCATGTTGTCTTACTCCAAGCTGTATAGGCTCGAAAGCCTACTACCAATTAAGCATATTAGGTGATGTGCATCTCTGTAATGAGAAGGGGTGTGGTCTAATGACATCAACACCCTATATCAGGTGTGCATAATTATTAGTCAACTTCCTTTCCTTTGGCAAAATGGGCCAAAAGAAGGACTTGACAGGCTCAGAAAAGTCAAAAATAGTGAGATATCTTGCAGAGGGATGCAGCACTCTTAAAATTGCAAAGCTTCTGAAGCGTGATCATCAAACAATCAAGCGTTTCATTCAAAATAGTCAACAGGGTCGCAAGAAGCGTGTGGAAAAACCAAGGCGCAAAATAACTGCCCATGAACTGAGAAAAGTCAAGCGTGCAGCTGCCAAGATGCCACTTGCCACCAGTTTGGCCATATTTCAGAGCTGCAACATAACTGGAGTGCCCAAAAGCACAAGGTGTGCAATACTCAGAGACATGGCCAAGGTAAGAAAGGCTGAAAGACGACGACCACTGAACAAGACACACAAGCTGAAACGTCAAGACTGGGCCAAGAAATATCTCAAGACTGATTTTTCTAAGGTTTTATGGACTGATGAAATGAGAGTGAGTCTTGATGGGCCAGATGGATGGGCCCGTGGCTGGATTGGTAAAGGGCAGAGAGCTCCAGTCCGACTCAGACGCCAGCAAGGTGGAGGTGGAGTACTGGTTTGGGCTGGTATCATCAAAGATGAGCTTGTGGGGCCTTTTCGGATTGAGGATGGAGTCAAGCTCAACTCCCAGTCCTACTGCCAGTTTCTGGAAGACACCTTCTTCAAGCAGTGGTACAGGAAGAAGTCTGCATCCTTCAAGAAAAACATGATTTTCATGCAGGACAATGCTCCATCACACGCGTCCAAGTACTCCACAGCGTGGCTGGCAAGAAAGGGTATAAAAGAAGAAAATCTAATGACATGGCCTCCTTGTTCACCTGATCTGAACCCCATTGAGAACCTGTGGTCCATCATCAAATGTGAGATTTACAAGGAGGGAAAACAGTACACCTCTCTGAACAGTGTCTGTGAGGCTGCGGTTGCTGCTGCACGCAATGTTGATGGTGAACAGATCAAAACACTGACAGAATCCATGGATGGCAGGCTTTTGAGTGTCCATGCAAATAAAGGTGGCTATATTGGTCACTGATTTGTTTTTGTTTTGTTTTTGAATGTCAGAAATGTATATTTGTGAATGTTGAGATGTTATATTGGTTTCACTGGTAAAAATAAATAATTGAAATGGGTATATATTTTTTTTTGTTAAGTTGCCTAATAATTATGCACAGTAATAGTCACCTGCACACACAGATATCCCCCTAAAATAGCTAAAACTAAAAACAAACTAAAAACTACTTCCAAAAATATTCAGCTTTGATATTAATGAGTTTTTTGGGTTCATTGAGAACATGGTTGTTGTTCAATAATAAAATTAATCCTCAAAAATACAACTTGCCTAATAATTCTGCACTCCCTGTAGTCCTTCAAGCTGAAATTTTTTTTTTTATTCTTTTGCAACTGTTTCAAATATGTAATTTGTTTACCAACAAAAATAAAAAAATCACAATCGGCTGGAATACGGAATCATGTGATTATCTGTGGGCAAGCATTTGGGTCGATGAAAATGTACACATTCTAGTTTAACCATTAGTATACAGTAACACACAACAGCCAATCATATTGTAACAGCCAGAACAATAAAATATAATTTCTGATTGGCTGGTACGGTTTACGGTTCTATTTATACCGTTGTTTTCTTTGTTAAATAAAGACCATGGTAATACTTGTGTTACATGTGGCTCGGAATGAGCTGCTTTATCACAGAGGGAATTATTTGCCGCTTTGGCTTGGAAACTACATTGTGTAGGTATTGATCCATACACCTGGGTTTTCTTCTATATGTGAGCTTAATGCAGACAATGGAAGTCCAGCAGGATTTGACGCTGGCTTCAATCCATAGTAGACAAAATAAGCAGGAATTGCATTTGACAGAAGAGAAATCGATATGCTGAAAGACACATTTTAATTTCGTAGAGAGCTCTGAAAATCCTAGCAATCATTAGACGGGCCTTTTGTCTAAAAATTCCAATTATTTACCATTTCCAATTTTAATAACTTTTTCTATGAACGCCGTCGGCGTGCAGCGTGTTATCCCGAGGCTACATTACAGAACAAAGCAATAATGACATATTTGTATGTTCACTAGGATCTTCCACTCTTACGAATCAAACTAGAATGGAAATGCTGAAATTATTTCACAGTGGGGGGGGGGGGGGGGGGGGTTGGTTTAACTCCTCACAGCTTAATTTGCCCATAAACATGTGAAATAAAATGTGCTAAAGAAGGCAGGCAGTCTTTAACCACTTAAAGGGGTTGTAAAGGTATACATTTTTTTTCCTAAATAGCCTCCTTTACCTTAGTGCAGTCCTCCTTCACTCACCTCATCCTTCCATTTTGCTTTTAAATGTCCTTATTTCTTCTGAGAAATCCTCACTTCCTGTTCTTCTGTCTGTAACTCCACACAGTAATGCAAGGCTTTCTCCCTGGTGTGGAGTGTCGTGCTCGCCCCCTCCCTTGGAGTCAGGACGCCCACTAACACACAGCTCCTTTTTCTATCTGTAACGTAGGAAGCGCCCCGACTCTCCTGTGGTCCAAGGGAGGGGGCGAGCACGACACTCCACACCAGGGAGAAAGCCTTGCATTACTGTGTGGAGTTACAGACAGAAGAACAGGAAGTGAGGATTTCTCAGAAGAAATAAGGACATTTAAAAGCAAAATGGAAGGATGAGGTGAGTGAAGGAGGACTGCACTAAGGTAAAGGAAGCTATTTATAAAAAAAAAAAAAAATTATACCTTTATAACCCCTTTAACCACTTGATCACTGGGCACGTAAACCCACTTAATAACCAGACCAATTTTCAGCTTTCGGTGCTCTCACAATTTGAATGACAATTACTTAGTCATACAACATTGTACCCAGGGCCGATCCTCCCTATAGGCTCACTATGCAAGCCGCTTAGGGCCCCGCAAAGCTGCGAAGGGCCCCCCAAATTACTAGAGGCCCCGCCTGGTGAGAAGTCATTTTCGCTCCCTTACCCCGCTTCTAAACTCGCTGGCTGAGTCATTTCCGACAGTAGAACACCCCCTTCCCCCGCTTCTCAACTTTCTTTAATGTGACATGTCACTGTCGTCAGCGCCCCCCCCCCCTCCTCATTTTTAATGTGCCATGTCATTTTGCTTAGGGCCCCAGGGAGGTCAGGATCGACACTGATTGTACACAAATGAAATTTTCGTCCTTTTTTTCACACAAATAGAGCTTTCTTTTGGTGGTATTTAATCATCGCTATAAGAGAAAAAAGACTGAAAATTCTGTAAAAAAAAAAAGAACTTTTCTTTGTTTCTGTTATAAAATTTAGCAAATCTAGTATTTTTTCTTCATTCTTTTGCATAAATGTGAAAGATGAAGTTACGACGAGTAAATAGATACCCAACATGTCACCCTTCAAAATTGTACATGCTCGTGGAATGGCGCCAAACTTCGCTACTTAAAAATCCCCATAGGCGACGTTGCGGGGTATTGTGGGGTATTGCAGAGTATTGTGGGGTATTGCAGAGTATTGTGGGGTATTGCAAAGTAGTGTGGGGTATTGCAGAGTAGTGTGGGGTATTGCAGAGTATTGCACAGTATGGGTATGGAGTATTGCACAGTATGGGACAGGGATGGCTGAGCAGGGATGGATGGCTGGCTGGATCTGTGACTGCATTTGTCACAGATCCAGCCGACAGCACTCGTGCTGCATTTGCTCTCTCCCCCCCCTCTCCTCTCACACTGTACCGTTCGGTACAGAGAGGGGAGGGAGGAACCGGCGTCATCACGTCATTGATGACGCCGGCGTCATTGGACGGAGCGATCACGTGGTAAACCGCCGCTATCATCGGTGATTTACCGTGATCAGTGATGCGCCAGGTCCGGAGGACCCGGCGGTCATGGACATTCCCGTGTGCGCGCCCCAGAGGGTGCACGGGAGCGCGATTCTGGGAGGACGTCCTCCCAGAGTTAAGCAACCGCCTTGTAGACGTATATCGTCTATAGGGCGGTTAGTAACTGGTTAAGGACCGGAAGGATTTGCCCCCTTAATGACCAGGCCATTTTTTTGTATACAGCACTGCATCGCTCTAACTGACAATTGCACGGTCGTGCAAAGACATACCCAATCACAATTGATGTCCTTTTTTTCCCCACAAATAGAGCTTTCTTTTGGTGGTATTTGATCACCCCTGCGGTTTTAATTTTTAGCGATATAGACAAAAAAAGATCAACAATTTAAAAATATATATATATATATATGTTTTACTTTTTTTGTAATAAATATATCCCCCCCCAAAAAATAATAATAGTTTCTTCCTCAGTTTAGGCCAATATGTATTCTGCATATTTTTGGTAAAAAAAAAAAAAATCTCAATAAGCGTATATTGATTGGTTTGCAAAAAAATTATAGCGTCGACAAAATAGGGGATAGATTTATGGCATTTTTATAATTTTTATTGCTAGTAATGGTGGCGATCTGCGATTTTTAGCAGGACTGCGACTTTGCAAGGGACAGATCGGACACTTTTTACACATTTTTTAAACCATTGACATTTACACAGTGATCAGTGCTATAAGAATGCACTGATTACTGTGTAAATGTCACTGGCAGGGAAGGGTTTAACACTAGGGGGTAATGAAGGGACTAAATGTGTTCCCTGGGTGGTGTTTATAACTGTTGGGGGGGGGGGAGACTGACTGGAGGAGGAGAGAGATCGCTGTTCCTAATCACTAGGAACAGGAGATCTGTCTCTCCTCCCCTGTCAGAATGGGGATCTGTGTATGTAAATGTTTTGGCACTCTGTGAAGCGTTTGCAGGTGATCAGCAGACATAGCGGCCGCCGGCCACGTCCATCAGCTACACGTGTGCCCCCCTATCGCCCTTAAAGCAGCCGACGTACACCTACAGCGATTCGCACAGGAGAGCCGACCTGCAGCAGTATAATGACGGCGGATGGTCCTTAAGTGATTAAAGTGAAACTACAGGCAAATTTTTTTTTTATTTTGGATAGAATTAGGTTGGGTTATAAATCCTGCCAGTTTTTTTTTATATATATTTTTGGCTTTTAGGGAGATTTTTCTTTCCTTCCTGTCCTATAGACATGTGCACACTGAAATATTTTGTTTCGGATTTTCGTTTTCGCCCAAAAAATAAATGTATTTAGTTACTCCCGAAATTCGTTTTTATCTATTTCGTTTTTCGTTGGAAATTGCATTCGTCCAAAAATCCGAATGAATTAAGGTTGAATCTGTCATTGAGGGCTTATGGTGTCTGACTGTCTGTCGATTGTTCAAAGAAGATTCGACGGAGCAGCGAAGCTGTACGACGCTGCAATCATACTTTTTTCGGTCGAATGTTCCGCCTACAAGCTATAGAAGAATTCTAATGTTGTATGACTAGTAATAATTATATTTATTAATTATTATTACTAGTCAACCAACAATAGAATTTTTCTATAGCCTATGGGCCGAGCATTTGACCGGAAATGTACGATTGCGGCGTCGTACAGTTTAGCTGCTTGTCGAATCTTCTTAGAACTATCAACAGACACCATAAGCCTTCAATGACAGATTAGAAGTTTTTTGATGCTTTGTCGAACCTTTGTCTTTCATGTTGAAATGTCATGTTAGTTCTAGCTATTTTACTGCTCCTCCTCTTTGGTTACAATCGGCCAATAACATTCATCATTATCATTATTTTTTTTTACTTCCCCCACCCAATTTCAGCAGCAATCTTTTCTCTCTATAATGTTGAATCTTTTCTCTCTATAATGTCAAATCTTTTCTCTCTATGTAGAATAATCTTGGACTAATAGAGTTAGGCCCTATACACACGATCAGTCCAATCCGATGAAAACGGACTGAAGGACCATTTCATCAGTCCAAACCGACCGTGTGTGGGCCCCATCAGTCTGTTATCCTTCGGTCCAGAAATTTAGAACTTGCTTTAAAATTGAACTGATGGACTGGTAACCGATGGGTTAAAACTGATGGTTAGTACGCAAAAGCATCGGTTCCAAACCCGCGCATGCTCAGAATCAAGTCGACACATGCTTGGAAGGATTGAACTTCGTTTTTTTCAGCACGTCGTTGTGTTTTACGTCACCACGTTGGACTCGATCGGTTTTTGAACCGATGGTGTGTAGGCACATCAGACCATCAGCCTTTGGAATTTCGCGCAAAGCACGTCAGGAAATTTGCAACGGGAGCATGCGCAGTACGTCCGGCGCGGGAGCGCGCCTAATTTAAATGGTACCCGCCCCATTTGAATTGGGCCACCTGTTTACGATACACCGCCGCAAATTTCCAGGTAAGTGCTTTGTGGATCGGGCACTAAATCGGAAAAATTGCGGCGGTGTAACGTAAACCGGTTACGTAAAATTGCGCCCGCTCTACGTGAATCTGGCCCATTGTCACTGAAAATAGTTGTTTTGAATCCGCGGTTTTGCAAAAACCCAAAACTGAAAAACCATTAAGTGAACAAAAAAAACATAGGGCCAGATTCACAAAAGAGATACGCCGTCGTATCTCTGAGATACGATTGTCGTATCTATGCGCCTGATTCATAGAATCAGGTTACGCATAGATAGCCCTAAGATCCGACAGGTGTAGCTGTGTTACACCGTCGGATCTTAGGCTGCAATTCTAGGCCGGCCGCTAGGTGGCGATTCCATTGCGGTCGGCGTAGAATATGCAAACGACTAGTTACGGCGATTCACGAACGTCCGCTTTGCCCGTCGATCTAAATTTACGTTGTTTCCGTAGAGATGCGTCGCGTAAAACTAAGCATGCCCTCTAGGTGGCCTAACCAATGTTAAGTATGACCGTCGTTCCCGCGTTGAAATTTTAAATTTCACGTTGTTTGCGTAAGTCGTCCGTGAATGGCGCTGGTTGCCATTTACGTTAACGTCGAAACCAATGACGTCCTTGCGACGTCATTTAGCGCAATGCACGTCGGGTAATTTTACGGACGGAGCATGCGCAGTACGCTCGGCGCGGGAACGCGCCAAATTTAAATGGTGCCCGCCCCATTTGAATTAAGCGGGCTTGCGCCGAGCGGATTTACGCTACTCCGCCGCAAGTTTACAGGTTAGTGCTTTGTGAATCAGGCACTTACGCTGTAAACCTGCGGCGGCGTAAATGGGATACGTTACGCCGCCGCAGCGTAACGTAATTCAATGTGAATCTGGCCCATGCATGTTAAACACACACTAAAAAGTGCATTTAAAGGTGTGCTTTAGTCCACCCCTGAAGGCAAAGGACCTCTCCCTGATCCCCCGGGGCGCAAGACTCCTGACAGGGACATAGGATACGACTGGTCCATCTAGTCAGAAGGCCTGGCAGACCGTATTCTTCTAGATCAGTGGTCTCCAAACTGTAGCCCTGAGGCTGGATGTGGCCCTTTGTTTGCCTTTATCCGGCCTCTTAAGACATTATACCTGGAAACTGACACCAACAATGGGGAATATCTCCTGCCACTGACACCAACAATGGGGCACTATTCGTTCCACCGACACCAAAGATGGGCCATAATTTCCACTGACAACAAAAATGGGGCTCGATTCCTCCCACTGTCACCAACTATTTCTCACCCTAATACCAAAGATTGGGCATAGTTTACGCCCACTAAGCACAGTCCGGCCCCCCTAATGTCTGAAGGACAGTAAACTGGCCCTTTCTTTAGAAAGTTTGGCGACCCCTGTTGTAGATCAGCCAAAGCCGACCATCGAATACTAAGTCAAGAGACATTCCCTCCCTCCCCCCGCCCCGGGTCAGAGAAGGAAAGAGCCTGAGGGCCGCACATCCTCCCCTAGATGTCAGAGCAAGCCCGAGGACTCACGCCCTACATCCTAGTAAGAAATAAAAACACACACAAAAATAAACGGGTGACAAACAGTGGGTGAGAAAAAATAAATAAATAGGTGGCCTTGCAATGTGCAGTGGCTGAGGCATGAGGCCTTGAAGACAAAAATTGGCAGGTGGTCCAATGGTTAATATAATAAAATTGTGAGCCACAAGCACAGTGATGTCACATACCCAATGGGAAATGTAACCTTTATTTGCATGTTTTCTGTTCTACTTGGTGAAGTTGAACCAATTTGAACCTAAGCCCTTGTCCCATTACTTGTGTCCCTGCAATATAAGAGTCGGTGGGCTTGTAGTGCCTATGAAGTGTTGCTTTCCTGCATCACGAGCAATACAGCAGCCCACCCCATATCCCCAACCTGTAAAATAGCCAGTAATAATGAGACACTTAACTGTCATTGAATATAACCATAAAGTTCCTTTACATTCGTTAACGTGTGCTAGCCAGCACTTTAGCATAATGAATGCACCCATTTCACATAAGAAGGGAACATTTTACCCTCTTCTAGAGCGGTATTTATAACAAGCACTTCTCCATGCAAATAATGAAATCCCAGCACTTCAGCGTGATTCGGCAGCACAACTGATTATGTCTCATCAGTGGAGAGACGGAAGAGGCAGAAGATGGAGCAGCTTGTAGATTTGTATTTGTATTGTGGAAGTCAACAGTGTTGCTAATGTAGGATAGAGATTGTATGAGAAGCAGCTGCTACTTCATGTTTCATGGTTGAATGCATGATGACTTCCAATTACAAGTGGTTAGTCCAAAGGACCAAACCTCAAATTAAAGAGGAATTCTAATGGCTTTTGGTCAATTTTCTTTTCCTTTTTTTTTAATGTTTCAAACTTGTGTATGTTATTCTTATAATCGTTTTTATATATTTTTTCCATTACTTGCATATTTCTTTATTTTACAGATAAAGAGTGCTTCCATGACACTTCGGGAGTATTTATAAAACATTTTCAGAGCTTCGCCCCGTGAAATGGGTGAATGGGGGGAAAACCGAAAACTATTAGGTTATTTTAATTCAAGTTTGAATGCTATTCATTCATAAAAAAGAGTGAATCAGGAAAACGCTGCAATATGGCCACTAGATGGAGATTACTAGGTAGATTCAGTAAGAGTTAGGCCGGCTTATCAGTAGATAAGCCGACCTAACCCAGAATCTACGCCGACTTATGTTTAAGCGTATGCTCAAACAGAGATACGCTTAAACATATCTAAGATACGACGGCTTGCGCTGTTCTATCTTAGACTGCAATATTTTGGATGGCCGCTTGGTGGCGCTTCCATTGCGGTCGGCGTAGAATATGTAAATGAGTAGATACGCCGATTCACGAACGTACGCCCGGCCGACACAGTACTTTTACGCTGTTTACGTAAGAGATAGGCCGCGTAAAGTTAGAGCTAGGCCCTATTGGAATAGTAATGCCAAGTATGGCCGCCGTTCCCGCGTCGAAATTCGATTTTTTTACGTTGTTTGCGTAAGTCGTTCGTGAATCGGGATTTACGTCGTTTACGTCCACGTCAAAATCAATAGGCCCATGCGGCGTACTTAGCTGCAATGCACACTGGGAAATGTAGGCGCCCGGCGCATGCGCAGTTCGCAAAAAACGTAAAAAACTTAAGGTCAAGCCCCATTAACATACAACACGCCCCCCTCAAACACATTTAAATTAGGCGCCCTTACGCCCGCCGATTTAGGCTACGCCGCCATAACTTAGCAGGTAAGTACATTGTGAATCATGTACTTGCCTAGCTAACTTACGGCGGTGTAGCTTAAATGCCTTAAGCTACGCCGCCGCAAAGTTAGGCATAGGTACCTGAATCTACCTATACATTTATAGTTAAAGTGGATGTAAACTCAAAAACGTTTTATTTATTTTTTGATGTCACAGTGTACAGTATAGGATTTCCTATCATCAGATGATAGGAAATCCTATTCACTGTTTTTTTATGTCTAGTCTTGCCACACAGAGTTAATCCAGCTCCGAGCAATCCTCTTTTATTGTTCAGTGGAATAAAACGGACTTACAGAGAAAAACCTTAGTCCGTCCGCCCCCTTGCTGTGAGTTACAGGTAGTTTAAATATCTCATGCACTAGCCTGGATACAGGCATTATTTTTTAATTCCAAACCCCACTCCTTTTCCGAAGTCATGTGGTTACTTTTCTGTATTTTGACTGGATGTTAGTGATCATAGCAGAATTTAGTGTTGTGTTTAGTGCATGTTGACAAGGGGAGTGTAGAGGAGAGAGGGGAGCATACTGACATCACGGCTCCACCCACAGAGCTCCAGACAACAGACCTACTCACAGAATCTGCAGTTTTTCAGTTCTCATAACAGACAGAGGGGAGACATTTGACAGGTGAGGATACATGCAGGAGGCATCCATATCCTTATAGATCAGCACTATGGCAGTAGATTAGAAAGGATGAGAGTGGCTTTACATCCACTTTAATAAGTATTTTTTTTCATATGATCATCATCGCCATCCAATAGATATAATGTAGTATTTTTTTTTTATGCTCTCGGCTCACCTTGTGCCAATTACCACACGCCACATTCACTGTCTTTATTGGTAAGTGTAGTTGGTTAACCACCTACATATAATCATTATCCATCTTCCTTGATATTTTGAAAGAACATACCCTGTTAACATTTAAATTTACCCCATTCACACAAAATGAATGTACATGCAGATACAGAAGATTACTAGTTTGCAGAGCACTATGGTTTTCCACAAAGGCAGGCCAGCATCGATGACACAGCATGTATAATTATCAACAAGAACATGATTTGGTCAAACACACTCAGAATGCCAAGGGCTATAGCGAAAATAAAAGTTGTTTAGTAAGTAGATATGTGCAATTAGTTTTGTAACGAATCAGAATTTGGCCGAATTATGCATCATTCGGATGCACCCTCCCTTTGTTGGAACTTTTTTTTTTGCATTGGTAAACATTCTCCATGGCAGTGCCCAGCTACCCATAATATTGCTCAGTTCACTCATCCCTACTCAAGGCCATCAGCTAGTTAGCACAGTTGAAATTCATGCATGAAAACTGCTTTACCTGCCAGAGCATTTGTAATTCTTTTCCACGAGAGCTGTGAGTCACACAATTCTAATTTTGGTCTTATATTTGGCATTTTAGCAGCTTTCCATTATCTTTATTCCACAGCAATCTGTCATCCATGATTATGCTTAATTTTCCAGTCTTGACTTACTAGAAGATCAAAATGATATATCAAATTTCAGCATAAAAAGTTCAGTCCTACCCTAGCCCCCCCCCCCCCCCCATTAAAGGAGGTTCACCCTAAAAAAACATATACCATTACATCCACCATACTTTCGACATCTACAGTATGCTGTTTTTTTTTTTTAGGAGCCCTGTTTGGGGCCTTTGGTGAAATATCAGTGGTCTAAACAGACCCCTGATGTCTAACTTTTGAGACAGAGAAAGGGATTGAGGACAGGGATTCCCCAGTCCCTTTCTCTGCAGCCAGGCAGCTGGGGGAATCTGCATAGTACAGTGTGATTAGGGTGTGCCCAGGCACACCTTACACCCTATGTGCGCATGCCTATGATGTAATGGTATATAATTGTTTTAGGGTGAACCTCCGCTTTAACTTTCCCGCTAATCCTAACACTTAGGCCGAGTACTCACGAGCATACATGTCCGATGAAACCGGTCCGCGGACCGTTTTCATCGGACATGTCTGCCCGGGGACTGCCCGGGGACTTCTGTTCGATGGCTGTACACACCATCAAACAGAGGTCCGCGCGTAAACAATATGCGGGGCGTGTCCGCGGTGTCGCCGCGACAATGACGCGGCGACGTGGGCGGCCTGCCTTTAAAATGCTTCCACGCATGCGTCGAAGTCATTCGACGCATGCGAGGGATGGCGGGCGGCAGGACATGTACGGTAGGTCTGTACAGACGACCGTACATGTCCGGGCGGACAGGTTTCCAGCGGACTGTTTTAAAGCAAGTCCAGGAAACAGTTGTCCGCTGGAAACCTGTCCGATCCGCCCGAAAATGGTCCGCTCGGGCCTACACACGGCCAAACATGTCTGCTGAAACTGGTCTGCGGACCAGTTTCAGCAGACATGTTTGGTCGTGAGTACGGGGCCTAAGCTTCACTATAACCCCACACACTTACCTTCCCTGTGACCCTAACATTATTCCTGTCTGTAACCCTAATCCTACCACTTACCCTCCCAGTAACCCTCATACGAATTGTCACGTATCTGTAATGCGGCGTACACACGCTCGGAATTTCTGATGGAAAAAGTCAGACAGACTTTTTCCATCGGAAATTCCGACCGTGTGTGTAGTCCCATTGGAGAACTTCCATCAGAAATTCAGGTGAATTCCATCAGAGTTTAAATATAGAACATTTTCTATTTTACTCCGATGGAATTTGTCGGAAATTCCGATGTGCTTTTGGCAGGGCAAAAGCCCGATCATGTGTACGCGGCATTAGTAGACTGAAATGACAAGGTTGGCCTCCTTTGTATCTCCAGCCCAAGCATCACTAGAAATTAGACAGATAATGCTAAGGTACTGGAGGTAGATGAGTGGTGGTAGATGTTGATGGCAGAACCCTGGGTTGGAGACTTAGAAGCTTTAGCAGAACATCTGGTCAGGAACAGCAGGACTGTGAGAAGAACCAGCTGAGATTTAAGGAGAGCTCCAATTACACTTCAGAGTGAGAACATGGAGTCCATTAGCGCTCCCAATGAGCTTGAAACAGGAACACACCGGGGTGATGTTAGATGCAGCCATTACAGACACTCGACAATAGCGTTGAGCTGAATCAGAGGCGAAAGCGTAGTTACATAGGAAGCCAAGGTTAGCAATGAGAGGACAGCGAGGTACAGAATTAATAACCCGAATCAAAGCTGTAGATGAAGCAGAGGTCAGGAAGTGATGAGAAGCGGTACAAGCAGAATCCAAGATTAGGTCAAAGGCAAACCGGGTCAGTTTTTTAACCAATGGTGTGTAGGTGCTACGGACCATCAGTCAGCTTTGTGGTGGCAAAATTAGGCCGTACGCAGAGCACAGCGCCATTTTGCCCTGTGCTATAAAGCACAGAATCCAGTCTTAATGAAATAATGCATATTTAAGCTAAATAGATTCACTCACCATCATTCTCTGCCATTCATACAAAGAGACACCACCACCAGCTTGTTCTCATATCATTCTGCCAGCATGACTGCCATTCCTGGCTCAGCCAAGCCCCCTTTATTTACCCAAAACAGGAAGTGCTCA
Organism: Rana temporaria; assembly: GCF_905171775.1. NCBI lineage: Eukaryota > Metazoa > Chordata > Amphibia > Anura > Ranidae > Rana > Rana temporaria. The sequence goes on along the minus strand of NC_053494.1, from coordinate 196,859,870 downwards.
CTGCACCCATTAAACACCTTCCTCATGGGAGTGGTTAACACATGATGTTCCACTGACACAGCTAACACCATATAAGGACGTTCCTTCTAACAGGAAGTCCCATAGAATACATGAATAGAATATAATACAATGGATACAATACAATGCATAGAAGTACATACAATGCTGCTAAAGGCTTATGGGCGTGGCAGGGAGTGCCCCCCTGCCTCTAACCGATCATAAGCTCTCATATTAATCGCCTGATAGAATCCTAATCTGCGCCATTCCATAGAATAATGCATATCCAGATTATACCCTTATTAAGGTGGAAAGGAAGCTATCTACAGGCGTACGCTACGAATCGCAAGCCCTGCTGATCAGACAAGACCCAGATAAGAGCGCACATCTGTCCATAACCACTAGTGTGCTCGCGGAGTGAGCGCATCCCCTCCTCAACGATCGTCGGTGCTAAATGCACAGAGGGCCCCTCGTTAGCGGACATACGCCCACGCCGCAAACATCACACTCCGACCTCAAGACATTTTCTACTACCAGACGAGATTCAACCAGCCTCAGACTGCCCCAGTCAGTTCTATTTAGAGCGGGTTGTGACAGTACTAAGACTGGGTGCCATTATGACAATACATATTAAATACATCTTCAAATTTCCACCACAGTCCTCCCTTTTTGTCATATTGCTCCCAATTGTCCTTCCAATCTTGATAGTCTTCTTACACCTAGAAACTAAATCAATCTTTACAGTCCATAAAAAGGAAAACACGGCTTGACATGTAGACTCTGTTCTTCAGGAGGGATGACTTATAAGGAGGGCACAACTTGGTGAGCTGTAGTAATCGCAGATCGGTCTGGGGTCCTCTGTGTCTTGTACGTGGGTCCGGCTTCGGGGCGTCTCATCAAGGAAGATGTGGTCATCTGCTCCGGCTCTGGTCACGCGTCCAATCAGGCAACAGGAGTGCCTCATCACGACATAGAAAGAATAGAAATAAAAACCACATGAGTATATATATATATTCCCATTTCCATCAACCACGATCCGCTGTAAAATAAAAATTAATCCCCAAAGATTCCCAACCTTCACTTAGCTACAGCTCTGGCTCTGCCTTGCAGGGACCCAAACATTATCCATATGGGCCTGAACTCCAATTCCCAGTATCCCCGATCCAGGTATGACAATCTTTACTTGTAAATTCCCAGAAATCGCCCTTGGACCGCGAGAACTTCCTTGTAGCTTCAACAGTCATATGAAACATTCCATCCTCAATAGGTGTGAATTGTTCAATCGTATCATAAGCTCAAGCCCCCCCACCTTGTACATGCAGGAAACCATGCCCAGACCTGGTCGGGGTTGGTGCCTTCTAGCCGCCCCTGCCATTCCTACTTTCTCTTGTGCCATCAGATCCTTGCGATCGGCCGCGATATAGGATGCTGGGACAGCTTCACCACCACACATGAACCTCTTAAATTACCTTATAAGCTATAGATACCCAACCAACAAGAGGCAGAGACATAAAAACGAAAAACAATTCTACCCTCTAAAGACATCTCATTAAATTCTATTGCCAAGTGTCTGCTCGGAGTCTTCACTAGTTTGTCAATAATCCTCATACCAATCATAACGTCATAAATAGCATGTACCGCTGTCATCGCTGGGCACTAAAGCTCGGTGGAGACTCAGAACAGACCCCGCAATCCGTCCCGTTCACTTTCTTAAATAGTCATAGAATAGACTTTAAATAATAACTTGGGATGTATTTCATCGTTACCTCTGCTAAAATTTACTAAACAAACAAATACAAAATAAAACGAAGATACTACTAATTTCTTTGATGTAGTTGAGCCGCTTCTTGCAGTGGCTGGCGTGGTCTCATCCGTCAAGTTTCTTTACAAACGACCCAGTCACCTGGTTGGGAAAAATGAAAACCAATTACCGTGTCGGGGTCCAGGAGAGACTCTCCTGAACCCCTTTGAAGTTCATGTTACAGTGATCGCACTCACCCCATCACCTGAGAAAAGACGTGACAGCTGGTGAGGTGGGTACGACCCTGGTTTCGGTTGACCTCCAAACAAACCTTATGACAATAACCCCGACCTCGGGACTGTGTTCCCTGCACAATCCGTGCATGCCTCCCCATCGCCTGTAATCGCTTACCATCTCCTGTAATACCTGGAACCATTGGCAGGTTCATCTAAAATGGGAACCTACTTCACCAGACTGCTGCTTGCCGATTCAAATTCCATCAAAGGAAGACAGTCTTGGCACAAACTTGATTTAGAATTAGAAAGATTAGTGTTATTAGTTCGAAAAACTGTCACTTTTACATTTATTTATCCCCCCATTTTCTTCCTCATTACAGACTGGAGGAAGAAGAAACAATGAAATAGCCTATGATACTTTAAACCTTCTTAGACTCGTATTTATCCATGTGTACAGCTGTCTACATACACATGCTCTCTATGTACAAACACTTCCAGAAACTTCTTGGACCTGAAAAATACTTATAAGCAGAAATCATTACTTCATCCCTCATATTTATCCTGCAGAGAATGGCAAACAAAAATGACATTCCTGTAAATTTTCAATGACATTCTTTCAAAACCGATTCAAACAAAACCCTCTATAACCCTTACTTTCCCCGTTTCTACAAAAATACTACAGCCGCGATGCATCGGAGGATCGCCGCGGTAAATTCGAACATATTCACGTTACTACACACAAACATTCATATACAAATGTGGGGGAGATATTCATAGTATCCAAAACAAAAATGAAAAAAACAAAAACCAGCCGGAAATCTGCCTTCACTTTCAGCAATAGACGAAAATACAATGGGAAAATATGAGAACAGCGTGAGCGCCTTGCATAGACCAGCTATACAACGTTCTCCTTTGAGGGTCACCAAAGCGTGTACCACGCCTCCATCCACACTCATCATTACAGATTTCTGAAACCGCAGCGAAACCACATCCACTCCAGAGGGATACCCAAATAGTATCCTTGGCAATCTTTTAAAGGGGTCTAAAGGCCTTTGCCCCCAAAACTGGGCTTTGTGCACCGTGTAACCGTCTGACTGTGGGAAGCCTTCCTTCCCACGCGATTCAAATCGACTTATCGTCTTACTTCCCGCGTCCGAGAGAAACCGTTGCACCCATTTCGGGGACCACCGCCCGGTGCCTTCTTCTACGGTGGATTGATGGACTACAACCACTATCTGGTCCAGTCCCTCAACTAGAAAACCCTAACCGAGGCATCATCTCTATGGCTTGTTGTCCCAACCCTCCTGGCACAGAACTACAGAGTAACTATTCCAAATGATTCGTCAACAACCACAGATCAACCCCCAAATTAGGCCTCTACCCCTCACAGTGTATGCATCCCATACACTGCGTCGCCAGACTAAACCACACGGAACACTTACGCCCAGTTACCACCTGCAGAATAATGTGGCTTCTGTCTGCATCTAGAGATTACAACAGTAATGGTGAAGCCCTCCTGTTTGCTCCAAAATACCCAAAACTGTATTTACAGTATAACACTTCACAAAAATGACTGAAATTAAACTTTAAAACACTCTTTTAAACGCCAAAATATTTTCCGTTGTCCTTTCAGGACACAAGTCTCATTGTTAATCTTTCGGAAGACTTCAAAAACTCCTCCCACTGACTTCCTGCTTATATATAGATGCTGAAAAAGGACTTTCTGCTGTATGCTCAGCTCATAAAACCCAATTCTGGTTTATTTACATAATGACAGGAAGAGGGAGGGGAGGGGAAGTCTATCTTCATCAAGAAAAAACTCCATGGACCACAAATATCCCCTGGAAGTATTATCCAATAGTAAACAAAGCCAGAACTGACTCTCTTCTGCCTCTCTCCTTTTAAAACAAAATTCTTTTGGTTCAGGAAAGGTAAAACAATCTCCTCCCATCTGCAGAATAGGAGTTGACCCCCCCCCCCCCTGACCCTACGATCTTCAAATACAAATGAATTGCCAAGGACCCCAAATATTCAATATTCAAACACCAACAAAATTCAGTGCATGCAAAGCAGTCTTTTCACCAAAAAACGAAATTCTTACACAAAAGCCTCCACTCTTATACTGCAAAGTCAGCCGGTAGGTTAGTCAGATCTTTTATATAAATTAGCCCTAGCACGCAAGCACAATTCAAAAGATAGCGCTTAAACTGTATCTCAAAAATGGCCAGCAACAATGGCGCCATTTACGCTTGAACTGCGCCTCGCACCTGTCTGCCAATGGACAGACCATACTACACAAAGGAAAACAAAAACCTGCCCCAAAGGCTGCGAAATTCCACTGCGGTCACATGGTATCACACCCAAAAGATGACCCAGGATGACCCACAGACCAAACAGACTGCACCTCACAAAATGGCCGCCAAACAACCATCGCATTAAACAAAATGGCTGCCAGATGCAGTTTTCAAAAACCTGCCTAGAATCTCTCCACAAAGACAACACATGGAACATCAAATATGAACATTAAAAACATTTTCTAAAAACAACCAACCAACAAGGCACACACTTTAGGCTCCTTCAAATCGGACCTTTTTATGGTGGGAACCCCTCACAATGAGCCCAGGGATTCAACACTAGTCACCCCTCCCTCCCAGAGCCGCATTTGAGGCTGCTTCAAATCGGACCTTTTGCCAACACAGCACATTCAAAAAATTTCAGATACATGCGCAACATTAAAACAAAAACACTTTTCTCAAAGCTCATGTACAAACTACGGCATCACCTTTCATAACAAGCCATTTAAGAAATTCACAGTGAGGTCACATTTAAAACCTTAAAAAAAAACTTTTCATGCTCATGTAACAAGCCATACAGAGGGTTACCAACTTTGACTCAGTGATGGGACAGCCATGCTGGTTGCCCATCCCCCCCCAAGCCTCATGGCACACCAAACAAATCACCCCTCCCCCATTAAAGCACATGGCATAATGCTGCTGTCTTACACAATAGCTTTTCCAAACAGCTTTACTGTATACCATGGGCACATAACTTCAACCTGTTCAATCATACAGCATCCAGGCATACACACATAATTCATACATACATGTACAATCAAATCCACTCGATTTCACAAACGCACGCAATCATACACATATCCAATCCTAAACACACACACACATCCAAATCAAACTTTTAGTCCATGACAAAATCATACATGCACACACGTCCAATCGCACACGCACACACGTCCAATCGCACACATACACACGTCCAATCGCACACATACACACGTCCAATCGCACACACGTCCAATCGCACACATACACACGTCCAATCGCACACACGTCCAATCGCACACATACACACGTCCAATCGCACACATACACACAATCGATTATTTCAAAAAGACAAGAAATTTGATCTTTTCGCAGAGCAGAGTCCCCCCACGCATCGGAACATAACCGATACCCAAAGGGGCCCAGTCTGCTCCTACCTGGCTCGCCATCTGTGGTGGCAAAATTAGGCCGTACGCAGAGCACAGCGCCATTTTGCCCTGTGCTATAAAGCACAGAATCCAGTCTTAATGAAATAATCCATAATTAAGCTAAATAGATTCACTCACCATCATTCTCTGCCATTCATACAAAGAGACACCACCACCAGCTTGTTCTCATATCATTCTGCCAGCATGACTGCCATTCCTGGCTCAGCCAAGCCCCCTTTATTTACCCAAAACAGGAAGTGCTCACTGCACCCATTAAACACCTCCCTCATGGGAGTGGTTAACACATGATGTTCCACTGACACAGCTAACACCATATAAGGACGTTCCTTCTAACAGGAAGTCCCATAGAATACATGAATAGAATATAATACAATGGATACAATACAATGCATAGAAGTACATACAATGCTGCTAAAGGCTTATGGGCGTGGCAGGGAGTGCCCCCCCTGCCTCTAACCGATCATAAGCTCTCATATTAATCGCCTGATAGAATCCTAATCTGCGCCATTCCATAGAATAATGCATATCCAGATTATACCCTTATTAAGGTGGAAAGGAAGCTATCTACAGGCGTACGCTACGAATCGCAAGCCCTGCTGATCAGACAAGACCCAGATAAGAGCGCACATCTGTCCATAACCACTAGTGTGCTCGCGGAGTGAGCGCATCCCCTCCTCAACGATCGTCGGTGCTAAATGCACAGAGGGCCCCTCGTTAGCGGACATACGCCCACGCCGCAAACATCACACTCCGACCTCAAGACATTTTCTACTACCAGACGAGATTCAACCAGCCTCAGACTGCCCCAGTCAGTTCTATTTAGAGCGGGTTGTGACAGTACTAAGACTGGGTGCCATTATGACAATACATATTAAATACATCTTCAAATTTCCACCACAGCTTCATCGGTTCCTGTAATCCCAACACTCCCTTATGTGAACTTAACAACTTATTTGCATTCTTACCTTTCTTATGACAGGTTTCTCTATGCCAGATATCAAACCTTCAGGGTCCTGGCACCAACATCTTTTGATTAAGATCAAAATGACTGCAAAGTCCAAAGGACGTTTTTTTTTTTATATATCTAGTTGTAATTTTTAGTCACTTAAAGTGGTTGTAAACCCACTTTGAAAAAAAAAACTAACACCTGCAAGACAAAGGCATAATGAGCTAGTATGCATAGCATACTAGCTCATTATGTATTACTCACCTGAGATCGAAGTTGAACTGCAACAAGTCAGTCACTCCATCCACACACACTAGGCCCTTCTGTGGATTCTGCTTGGCCATTGCTGGCAGTCCATTGGAAGCCTGGGGCAGATTCATTGTATACAGCATGGGTGCCCAACCAGTGACCCGGGGTCAACATGTGACCCGCGGAGCCCTCTGCTGTGGCCCACGACCTCCTGCTCTGGGATGGAATAAAATAGAATAGAATACTGTTATTAAAGGTAAGTTTATTACTAAAATCACAGTGTATATATGGGCATATCTATTCTGCAGTGGTTCTTGGGTTACCTGCACTGACTTCTATTACCTACGAGTTTGGTGTGCTGAGAGTAGAGTGGGCTCTATAGAGCCGAGTGGGCTGCCATCCACCCACTCCACTCATTGTAGCCCGTGACCAGTAACCAAGTCGCTTAAGTGGCCCTTGCTCTTCAAAAGGTTGGGCACCCCTGGTATACAGAATGGAGTGACTAATTGGCTGGTGGTGGGTATTTTTGATTTGTGAAATGTGGCTTGATGGCTTGACAGAGACTGTATGAAAGTGAGGGGTAAATGGGAGAGGTGGAGGTCTCTGAATGTTCTAGACCAGCTTTTCTCAAACTTTTTAATATGGAGGAACCCTTGAAATAGTTTTCCGAACTCAAGGAACCCCTGATGATAATTGTTCTATCCAATGCTCACGATACATTAGTTTGATGGTCACCAGGGGATAAAGCTCCTTATGTGTGTGGCTTATTGCTCAATGAACCCCTAACATGCTTTGAAGGAATTTTAGGTTTCCACAGAACCCTGGTTGAGAAAGCTTGTTCTAGACCAGAGATCTCCAAACAACGGTCCTCAAGCTGTTGCAGAACTACACATCCCATAAGGCATTGTAAAACTCTGACATTCACAGACACTAGAAGGCATGATGGGAATTGTAGTTCCTAAACAACTGGGGGGGCCATAGTTTGGAGACCCCTGTTCTAGACCCTTCAGTTTAATACCCCCTCCTCCTTCCAGACAAATTCATACAGACCCATATGCCTGTAAGAGTTAATACGTGCGCCTCAATCATGTATTGCATTCGTAGAAAAATGAAATCCATTAAAAATCTCTAATTAGGCCTCATGACATCTAAAAATAATGATCTGCCGATAGAGGCATTAGTGGTTTTCTGATATACTGCTGTGGTTTTTACGGCTTTCAAATATCTTTCACATTACTTCCTGATTCTTCATCAAGTCACTCAAACCGCTCCACATAATTACTATCACAATACTCTCTCATCTACATGGCTGTAATCTGCTCCAATGAAAATCATTTTTTTTCTCCCAACAAACATCGCAGAAATAAATTCATTTAGTCAATGAGCCGTTGAGGTAGGTAAGAGTCATCTTGCGGCTCTGTAACATCTTGGTGAGAGAAGGTGCGGGGGCCGTTAATCCCCCCGGAGGGTGTCATTATTTCATGTGAAGAGCAGGTTAAATTCTGCTTTATTGTGTTACACTCCAACAATTGCAATAAAACAATTGAAGTGATAGCATTATTAACTGCAACGTAGTGATGAGGATCTGTTCCGTCTTTTCATTTCTACAGAGGAACTGGTGAGGAAACAAAGAACAACTGACATTTAATTCAGGTCCCCACGCAGTGTAGTTTTGCAAAATATCAGTGACTAAAGAGTAACACAAAGGGATAGATTTACTAAAACTGGAGAGTGCAAAATCTGGTGTAGCTGTGCATGGTATCAAGTGTGGCCCGAAATCAGAAAGACTTACGATGGGCGTATCAGTAGATACGCTGTCGTAAGTCCGAATCCGCGCCGTCGCAACTTTAAGCGTATGCTCAAACTGAGATACGCTTAAATGTTGCTAAGATACGACCGGCGTAAGTCTCCTACGCCGTCGTATCTTAACTGCATATTTATGCTGGCCGCTAGGGGCGTGTACGCTGATTTACGCCTAGAATATGTAAATCAGCTAGATACGCCTATTCACGAACGTACGCCCGGCCATCGCAGTACAGATACGCAGTTTACGTAAGGCTTTTTCCTGGTGTAAAGTTACCCCTGCTATATGAGGCGCAGCCAATGTTAAGTATGGACGTCGGGCCAGCGTCGAATTTTCCTTCGATTACGTCGTTTGCGTAAGTCGTTCACGAATAGGGCTGTGCGTAATTTACGTTCACGTCTAAAGCATTGGCTTTTTGCGGGTTAATTTGGAGCATGTGCACTGGGATACTTTCACGGACGGCGCATGCGCCGTTCGTAAAAAGCGTCATTTACGCGGGGTCACGATGATTTTACATAAAACACGCCCACATCTTACACATTTGAATTAGGCGGGCTTACGCCGGCCAATTTACGCTACGCCGCCGCAACTTACGGAGCAAGTGCTTTGTGAATAATGCACTTGCCTGTCAAAGTTGCGGAGGCTTAGCGTCAATAGGATACGCTACGCCCTCCCTACCTGAATCTGGCCCTCAATTTCTAACTTCAGTTTGTTCAATTAAGCTTTGACAATAAAACCTGGAAGCTGATTGGATTCTATGCAGAGCTGCACCAGATTTTTCACTCTCTGGTTTTAGTAAATCAACCCCAAAGTGACAGAAGGAAACAATATTACTATTTTTATTTCCATATTTTTAATCGCTTCCTTACCGAGTCATTGTAAAATGACGTCGGCAGGAACCCACCCTCCCTGCGGGTGGACGTCATATGATGTCCTGGGTTTCCAGGCCAACTAGGGGGTGCGCGCGCCGCCGGAGAAGGCTCATGCCCGCCGCATTGCTCGGGACCCGGTGCACGTGCCTGGCACCTGCGATGTCCGCCGGGCACCCGCGATTGCCCGCGATCACAGCAGGACCGTGGATCTGTGTGTGTAAACACACAGATCCACAACTTGTCAGAGGCAAGGAGACAGATGTGTGTTCCCAATACAGAGGAACACAGATCGGTCTGCTCCACTTGTGAGTCCCCTCCCCCTACAGTTAGAATCACTCCCTAGGGAACATATTTAACCCCTTGATTGCCCCTAGTGATAACTGCTTCCCTGCCAGTCACATTTACACAGTAATCAGTGCAGTTTTATAGCACTGATCGCTGAATAAATGTGAATGGTCCCAAAGACATGTTAAAAGTGTCCGATATGTCCGTCGCAATGTCATGGTCACAATAAAAATCGCAAATCGCTGCCATTACTAGTAAAAAAAATAAAAAAAATAAAAATTGAATAATTCTATCCCATATTTTGTAGATGCTATAACTTTTGCGCAAACCAATCAATATACGCTTATTGCGATATTTTTTTACCAAAAATATGTAGAATAATACGTATCAGTCTAAACTGAGGGAATAAAAATTGTTTTAAAAAAAATTGTGATTTATTAAGTCAAAAAGTAAAAGATATTGGCTCGGATTCAGAAAGCCTGGCGTTACTTTGTGCGGGCGTAGCGTATCTCAGATACGCTACGCCGCTGTAACCTAGTGAGGCAGGTTCTGTATTCATAAAGAACCTGCGCTCTAAGTTACGGCGGCGTAGCGTATGAGGGCCGCCGTAAGTCCGCCTAATTCATGCGCCGTCCGTGGACATATCCCAGTGCGCATGCTCCAAATTACGCCGCAAAGCATCATTGGTTTTGACGTGAACGTAACTTACGCAAAGCCCTATTCGCAAAAGACTTACGCAAACGATGTAAACAACGCAAAATTCGACGCTGGCCCGACGTCCATACTTAACATTGGCTACGCCTCATATAGCAGGGGTAACTTTACGCCGTAAAAAGCCTTACGTAAACGACGTAAGAAAATGTGCCGGGCGGACGTATGTTTCTGAATTGGCATATCTACCTAATTTGCATATTCTACGCGGAAGTCTTGGGAAGCGCCCCTAGCAGTCAGCGTAAATATTGCACCCTAAGGCCCTGTACACACAGTCGGTTTGGTCCGATGAGAATGAACCGAAGTTCATTTTCATCGGACCAAACCGACCGTGTGTATAGGCTATCGGTCTGTTTTCCTTCGGTCCCAAATTTTAAAACATGCTTCAAAACCGAAGCGATGGACCGCTGCCCCATCGGACCAAACCGATGGTTAGCACAGAAAAGCATCGGTTCAAAACCCGCGCATGCTCAGAATCAAGTCGACGCATGCTTGGAAGCATTGAACTTCGTTTTATTCAGCACGTTGTGTGTTTGACGTCACCGCGTTCTGACCCGGTCGGATTTTGAACTGATGGTGTGTACACACATCAGACCATCAGGCCACTTCAGCGGTGAACTGATGAAAACGGTCCGACGGACCATTCTCATCGGTTTTGTCCGACCGTGTGTACGGGGCCTAAGATACGACGGTGTAGGAGACTTACGCCGCTTGTATCTAGGCAACATTGAGGCGTATCTGATTCTATGAATTAGACGCCGAGATGTGACGGCCCGCATTCAGAGTTACGACGGCGTATCTGGAGATACGCCGACGTAACTCCTTTCTGAATCCGGGCCCTAGTGTTTTTTTTCTAATTTGATGTTCTTCTTTTGTTTATAGCGCAAAAAATAAAAACCGCAGAGGTGATCAAATACCACCAAAATAAAGCTCTATTTGTGGGGAAAAAAACAAGCTTTTTTTTATGTTACAAGGGATGTTTACATTCCTTGTAATAGTGTCAAAATAAAAAGTAAAATTAATAAAAAATTTAAAGCGCCCCTGTCCCAATGAGCTTGCATGCAGAAGTAAACGCATATATGAGTAGTGACCTCATATGATAACGTGTTCAAAACACACATGTGATGTATTGCTGTGATCGTTAGAGAGAGAGAGCAATAATTCTAGCCCTTCTCTGTAGATCAAAACTATGGAGATTTTTTAAGGTTAAAAGTTTGTCGCCATTCCACGAGCAGGCGCAATTTTTAAGCATGACATGTTGGGTATCAATTTACTCAGCGTAACATTATCTTTCAAAATATAAAAAAAATGAGCTAACTTTACTGTTGTCTTATTTTTTTATTAAAAAAATATATATTTTTTTAATTAAAAAAGTGCCCTTGTAAGACTGCTGCGCAAATACAATGTGACAGAAAGTATTAAAATGACCATCATTTTATTTTCTAGGGTATTAGAAAAAATATATATATAATGTTTGGGGTTAGTAATGTAACAAAACGTCCCACACTCCGCTTGAGTGCTTTCGTCATATACTGCTTCCTCCCAGTCTGAATATAGATATCAGATATTCCAACCACTAACACGCACAAAACAAGACGATACTCATTTGTTTGCTGAACATGGACTGTTTATTAGAACAAGAATACAAGTCTTATATACAGTTAAAGGGTCACTAAAGGAAACATTTTTTTTAGCTAAATAGCTTCCTTTACCTTACTGCAGTACTGGCTTCATGTCCTCATTGTTCGTTTTTGCTTTGAAGTAGCTGTAATTCTGCTGTGATCTCCACACTTCCTGGTTGCCTGTTTCCTTATAACCATCTTACTGGGAGATTTTCACGGTGGTCTAAGCTGTCATTACTGTGTGTCTAAAACTTAACAGAACCAATCAGATTCATTTTAAAAACAAAACACTGCCCTGGATTTGTTGTTTTTGTTCTGTGAGTCTTCCAGACTCACCTCTCACCCGGAAATTCATGTATGTACCTTTAAAACCGAACATGAAACTAGAGGCACATTATATGATAGATTAAATTCAATTTTTAATTATTTTTAAAAGGACTCAGTTAACTTGTATGTCTCTATACCCTGTAAACAGTCATTTCAGCAAACATTTTTTTTTCCTTTAGTGACCCTTTAAAGAGGAGGTTCCCCCCTCCTGCTCATATTACTCTAACAATACATCTGTAACCAGAAACATCAATGAACATGAGCTAATTAATGAATCCCCTAAAGCAACCGATGTGACCCCTTAACTACAAGACACATTATCATAAATATCAACACAGAACTCCTTCATACAATTGCAGGGTTAATTAGCACAATCAACAATGGGTGAAAGACTCTGATGGTCAAACCGATGAGAACGGTCTGATGGATCATTTTAATCGGTTAACCGATGAAGCTGATTGGTCAGTCGTGCCTAAACACCATCGTTAAAAAAACAATCGTGTCAGAACGTGTCGACGTAAAACACAACGACGTGCTGAAAAAAACGAAGTTCAATGCTTCCAAGCATGCGTCGACTTGATTCTGAGCATGCCTGGATTTTTAACCGATGGACATGCCTACAAATGATCGGTTTTGTTCTATCGGTTAGGTATCCATTGGTTAAATTTAAAACAACATTGCTCTTTTTTAACCTATGGATAAAAAAAGGATGGGGCCCACACACGATTGGTTTGGTCCGATGAAAACGGTCCATCAGACCGTTCTCATCGGTTTGACCGATCGTGTGTACGCGGCATTAGAAGTTATCCTAGACTCAATTACATTATAGCAGACAACAGATAGACAGGTGGCTGGAGTTGACTTCAGTGGGGTGGATTCAGGTAGGGGCGCGCACTACTACGGAGGCGCAGCTTACCGTTTTTACGCTACGCCTCCGTAAATTACCTGCGCTACGCTTTATTCACGAAGCAGTAGCTCCGTAATTTGCGTGTGCGCTCCGGAAAACTGCCCGGCGTAAGCGCGCGTAATTTAAATGATCCCGTAGGGGGCGTGGATCATTTAAATTAGGCGCGTTCCCGCGCCAAACGTAGTGCGCATGCTCCGCCGGGAAACTTTCCAGACGTGCATTGCGGTAAATGACGTCGCAAGGACGTCATTTGCTTCAACGTGAACGTAAATGGCATCCAGCGCCATTCACGATTCACTTACACAAACGACGTAATTTTTAAAAATCGCGACGGGGGAACGACGGGTATACTTAGCATTGGCTGCCCCTGCTAATAGCAGGAGCAGCCTTACGCAGAACCCGACGAACGCAAACGACGTAAAATGCGAACGCAGGGCACGCGTACGGTTGTGAATTGGCGTGAGTATGCAATTTGCGTACTCTACGCTGACCACTACGGGAACGCCACCTAGCGGCCATCGTAAGAATGCAGCCTACGATACGACGGCATAAGAGCCTTATGCCAGTCATATCTTAGGCTGCAGTCGGTGTATCGACCTTTCTGAATCAGGAGCAGTCGATACGCCGGCGCAACTAAGCAATTGCGCTGCGTATCTATGGATACGCAGACGCAATTGCTTACTGAATCTACCCCAGTATCTTCTAACAGTATGTGTCCCAACATTATGAATCAGTCACTATTTCTAATATGACATATACAGGGTTCCCAGAGTCTGTGTCTCTTTGGAGGACATGGACCTTAATCCAAAGTAACACCACCTCAAGGGTCCCCAGGCTTACAGTTGGGGACCCTTGTGCTGTGCTGTGACTTGTAGTGCTGTTTTGGATTTTACAATAAAGGAAATTTTTATTCGGAGTGCGACTGTCCAGAAGAATCCTTTTCTTTTGTTTTGCCGTTGGAAAAACATCCACACCTGAGCGGCTTTCCCTCCCTGTAGCTCACAAAGAGTACTGTTCCCCAAAATGCCATGACTTTAGTACAACAGATGTCCTTACTCCACTTAACTTACCACCTTCCCCAAAACCTTAGTATCCCCCCAACCTCTGCCCATTAAATTGAGACCACACCATTGCTTGTTGGGGAAAAATAGGCCGTAGCAGCCTGATTTATTAAACATAATAGATTTTAACACAAACTGAGCAAGAACATCTGCTAACTTGAACTACCTGAAGTTGGTCCCCGCAGGCAAAGCCTCTATCCTTCCGTAAACTATATATATATATATATAAACATATATATATATGCCCTTCTTGTTGCACTCCGGTCTTTGGATTCCTCTGCAGGCCTCAAGCCGAACAGGCTCAAAGGCGTCTCACGACCGTAGTGCTCCATACTCCATTCCTCAGCTAACCTCCGTTAACTGGCATCACCCTCATCATCGCCTGTCACCGACAGGTCATAAATTCCACTTTCAAAGTCTATTCCTTACCCGCAGGGACCAACCAATGCTGCCACGACAATCCCATTTCTGAACCTGTATATGAAAAGAAAAACAGAAAAAACACAACCACACAACCACGTATACTACGACACACTATGATGCTCTAAACACTACCATAAGGGGTGGGTGGGCGGGAACTTTCCTCCGCGCTGTGTTGCCGGGAGGGCGGGAGCCAAACCTTAAATAAACTCCTCTCTCCGCCCCCCCGGTTGCTAACAGCCAATAGTTGTTCTGCTGTCCCCTGTGACGTCAGTCATGCCAGCCCTCCACCGAGTCCACTGCGTTCCCCTGCTCTGGGCTTATCTGGGCCCATAAATCGGTAGGCAAGAGGCCAACATTCAGTCCCCTCCAAAAGTCTCTGTCCCGGGTGAGTCTGTGACAGTAATTTTCTTGCAAAAAAAAAAATATATAGTTTAACTTGTAAACACTGGGCTAGATTCACATAGATTAGCGGATCCTTAGATCCGCGTAATCTATGTGATTTACCAAACCGCCGGTGCAATTTAGCGAGGCTAGTGCAGTATTCACAAAGCACTTACCTCGAAAATTGCACCGTCGGATCGTAACTCCCCCGGCGGAATTCAAATTTCGCGGCTAGGGGGAGTGTACAATTCAAATCAGGCGCGTTCCCGCACCGATTTAACTGCGCATGTGCCGCCGGCGAAATTTCCCAGTGCGCATGCTCCAAATGACGTCGCTAGGACGTCATTGTTTTCGGCGGCAATGTCAATTGCGGCCATCCGTATTCCAGACCGACTTACGCAATTGACGTAAAAATTTGAAACTCGGCGCGGGAACGACGGCCATACTTAACATTAGCTACCCCTCATATAGCAGGGGTAACTATCCGCCGGAAAAAGCCGAACGCAAACGACGTAAAAAAAAAAGCGGCGGGCGTTCGTTTCTGAATCGGCGGTTCTCCTCATTTGCTTATCCGACGCGTAAAAGACCGAGGCGACACCTAGCGGCCGGCGGGAGATTGCAGCCTAAGATCCGACGATGTAAGTCACTTACACCAGTCGGATCTAAGGGAGATCTATGCGGAACTGATTCTTATGAATCAGTCGCATAGATCCGACCGTCGGATATCAGAGATCCGCCGTCGTATCTCTTTGTGAATCTGGCCCACAGAGTCTGAAAAATAGGCACAGTCCTTAAGTGGTTAACCCTTCATTTTTTCTAATCAGCTCTAATTAACTCCTTATTCTCCTCCATTAAATTATTATTTTCCTGCTGATTTTTTTTACTTTTGTTTTATAAACTAAACTATTAATAATTAAAACTTTTTTTGTTACTTTTTTTGTTAATATTACATTTTTTTTCCTAAATAGCTTCCTTTACCTTAGTGCAGTCCTCCTTCACTTACCTCATCCTTCCATTTTGCTTTTAAATGTCCTTATTTCTTCTGATAAATCCTCACTTCCTGTTCTTCTGTCTGTAACTCCACACAGTAATGCAAGGCTTTCTCCCTGGTGTGGAGTGTCATGCTCGACCCCTCCCTTGGACTACAGGAGAGTCAGGACGCTCTCTACGTTGCAAATAGAGATAGGAGCTGTGTGTTAGTGGGCATCCTGACTCTCCTGTAGTCCAAGGGAGGGGGCGAGCATGACACTCCACACCAGGGAGAAAGCCTTGCATTACAGTGGTGAGTTTCAGGCAGAAGAACAGGAAGTGAGGATTTCTCAGAAGAAATAAGGACATTTAAAAGCAAAATGGAAGGATGAGGTAAGTGAAGGAGGACTGCACTAAGGTAAAGGGGAAAAAAGTGCGCGGTATATGCCGATAAATATGGTATATTTCATTTGTAAATAATTTCTCAATGACAGCTGAAGTGTAAGCAAAACAGTTGCAGTTGCAAGTATCAGTAATTGGTATCGGAAAGTACTAAACAAAAAGTATCGGTATTCATACTCGCTGTTAAAAAAGCGTTTAGATGCATCCCTAATTATTTGCTCGATTTTAGGTGATATATGTGAATGGATATTGTAGAGTTTGTATCATCTCCTCCATACAGTCCCTTCTCTCTCCCACGCTGCACCTGTCCCTTCTCTCCTTGCACCTGATCGATGCGAGGCAACCCAAAGCCGCTGACCTGAAATAACAGCTTCTTGTTAGGAGATCTAATAGAAGATTTCTGTCTCGTTTCAAAATACATCTACAGATGATGTATGCCAAGGTTCACAATTATCTTCTGACATATGCGTTTAATGGAGAGCGCATTCCAGGTCTGCGGCGTTTGAAGTGATTAGGTCTGAGAGGAAGACGCGGTTGGAAATTGTCACTAATACTGTTATAAGGAGAAGTATAGCTGATAAAGTGTTCTGCTCTTATAACATATAACCCAGACGATTGAACGTTTCAACAAGGCATCATTGAGGCAATATCGGTATTATGGATGAGCACGGCGATTTCCGAGAAACTTGATTTTGCGTTCAACCAAAACTTCATTAAAGGGGTTGTAAAGGTAAATATTTGTTTTCCTAAATAGCTTCCTTTACCTTAGTGCAGTCCTCCTTCACTTACCTCATCCTTCCATTTTGCTTTTAAATGTCCTTATTTCTTCTGAGAAATCCTCACTTCCTGTTCTTCTGTCTGTAATTCCACACAGTAATGCAAGGCTTTCTCCCTGGTGTGGAGTGTCGTGCTCGCCCCCTCCCTTGGACTACAGGAGAGTCAGGACGCCCACTAACACACAGCTCCTTTCTCTATCTGCAACGTAGAGAGCCTCCTGACTCTCCAGTAGTCCAAGGAAGGGGGAGAGCACAACACTCCACACCAGGGAGAAAGCCTTGCATTACTGTGTGGAGTTACATACAGAAGAACAGGAAGTGAGGATTTCTCAGAAGAAATAAGGACATTTAAAAGCAAAATGGAAGGACGAGGTAAGTGAAGGAGGACTGCACTAAGGTAAAGGAAGATATTTAGAGAGGACTGCACTAAGGTAAAGGAAGCTATTTAGGATTTTTTTTTTAACCTTTACAACCTATTTAACCGCTTAAGGACCGCCTCCTGCACATTTACGTTGGCAGAATGGCACAGCTGGGCACATGCACGTACAGGTACATCCTCTGTTAGTGCCCAGCCGTGGGTCACGGGGTCGCGCGCCCACGACCCGGTCCGAAGCTCCATGACCGTGGGACTCGCGGACCTGATTGCCACTGGAGTCCCGCGATCGGTCCCCGGAGCTGAAGAACTGGGAGAGCTGTGTGTAAACACAGCTTCCCTGTTCTTCACTGTGGCGCCGTGATCGATCATATGTTCCCTTTTATAGGGAAACACAATCGATGACGTCACACCTACAGCCACACCCCCCTACAGTTAGAAACAGACATGAGGTCACACATAACCCCTTCAGCACCCCCTTGTGGTTAACTCCCAAACTGCAATTGTAATTGTAATTTTCACAGTAAACAATGTATTTTTAATGCATTTTTTGCTGTGAAAATGACAATGGTCCCAAAAATGTGTCAAAATTGTCCGAAGTGTCCGCCATAATGTCATAGTCATGAAAAAAATCGCTGATCGCCGCCATTAGTAGTAAAAAAAAAAAAATTATAAAAATGCAATAAAACTATCCCCTATTTTGTAAATGCTATACATTTTGCGCAAACCAACCGATAAACGCTTATTGCGATTTTTTTTTACCGAAAATAGGTAGAAGAATACGTATCGGCCTAAACTGAGGAAAAACATTGTTTTTATATATTTTTGGGGGATATTTATTATAGAAAAAAGTAAAAAATATTGCATTTTTTTCAAAATTGTCGCTCTATTTTTGTTTATAGCGCACAAAATAAAAACCGCAGAGGTGATAAAATACCACCAAAAGTAAGCTCTATTTGTAATAAAAAAAGGACGCCAATTTTGTTTGGGAGCCACGTCGCACGACCGCGCAATTTTTAGTTAAAGCGACGCAGTGCCTTTTTGCAAAAACTGGCCGGGTCCTTTAGCTGCCTAAAGGTCCGGGTCTTAAGTGGTTAAAATTGGCTGTTAATTTTGCCATGCTGTGACATGAATATAATAAGTCCCCCCTATAAGTAGAATTCTTACCTCACATTAACTATTCTTAAAAATGCATCCTCCCCCCTTCTGCTACCACCCTGCCTACACTATGTAAAAATAATCTGTATACTTACAGTACAAACAAATGGCCACTGCCCTCATGTATAACTGGCCTTTGCAGCAAGGAGCACATAGAAAGGTGATGCATGTCCAACAAAACCAAAGAAAATTCACCAGCTCAACTCACCAGCCAGCCTGTAACCAACCAAATTATTCTGTTTAACAGGGGTTTCGTTTGCACACATTTGCAAATGCAGTGATACCTCCGATTGCAAGTAACGCGGTTAATGAGAGTTTTGCAATATAAGCTGTTTTAAAAAAAAAATCCTGACTCGGTTTATGACTGTTGTCTCACAAAATGAGCAGGATTCAAGCCTCTGCGGTGTGCAGTACCGCATTTGCCAGAGGTGCGTGGGGGCGCCGGTGACACTCAAAGCCGCTCTGAGTCGTTCCGAGCCTCTCGGATGCACTTGGAAACACTTGTAAATACACGGAAACACTGAGGCCGGGATTCAGGTACATCGGCGCATCTTTGTGCCGGCGTAGCGCATTTCTCATATGCGCTACGCCGACGTAACATTGAGAGGCAAGCTGAGTATTCACAAAGCACTCGCTCCCATATTTACGCCAGCGTAACGTAAATTGGCCGGCGTAAGCCCGCCTAATTCAAAGTAGGAAGGTAGTGGGCGTGCTACATGTAAATTAACCGTGACCCCATGCAAATGAAGGGCCTGATGAACAGCGCATTCGTGCGCGCATGCTCAGAATAACGTCGCATATACTCCCTAAGATACGCCGGCTCAATGCCTACGACGTGAACGTAACCTACGCCCAGCCCCATTCACGTACGACTTACGTAAACGACGTAAAATACGACGGCTGTTCCGACGTTTCCGACGTCCATACCTTAACATGACTTACCCCTGCTTTATGAGGGGTAAACTTACGCCGGACGTACGCCTTACGTAAACGGCGTAGATTACTGCGACGGGCGTAAGTACGTTCGTGAATCGCCGTATCTTGCTCATTTACATATTCGACGCGTAAATCAATGGAAGCGCCCCTTGCGGCCAGCGTAAATATGCGCCCAAGATACGACAGCGTAGGAGATTTACGTCGGTCGTATCAAGCCAAGATTCAGGCGTATCTTGTTTCCTGAATAAGGCGCATAGATACGACGGCGCTTCCATGGACTTACGCGGCGTATCAATAGATACGTCGGCGTAAGTCATACGTGAATCCCGGACTGAGTGTTTTCGAGCCTCTCCAAGGGTTTCCGAGGGCATCCAATCGGCGCTGGATGGTCTCTGAGTATTTCCGAGTCTCTTCGGTGCCCCCCCACCTCTGGCCACATACGGTACTCCATACAATAGAAGTCAATGTGGAACAAATTATCTTCGTTTCCATTGAGTTCTATGGGGAAACTCGCTTTGATATGCGAGTGCTTTGGATTAAAGCATTTTCCTGGAATGGATTATGATCCTAATCCAAGGTTCCACTGAAAATGCATAAGCTGCAGAGCCACTTCATGGCACCCCAGTATCTGTAGTCCTAACTCTATAAATTTTGAGAGCCTCCATAGTAGAAGCACATGCATTATATGGGATAGATAGAGGGCAGAGCCTGGAGGGAGCCCACACGACACAAGGGCGCACTGGACAGCCAGAATATAGCACAATGACAGCAAAGGTGTCCAATGCATCCCCTCACCAACAGTATTCCAACAGCACAAACAAATGACCACTGCCCCACCTATAACTGAACTAGACATGTGCACGTCATTTTGTTCCAAATTCTTTTTTTAACAAATTTCAACAAGTTTGTTTATTCGGAAAAATCCGAATGAATGTAAACCGGTTTAAGGGTTTTTTCAGAATATTGGAATTCATAAATTATGGCATTTATGTTATGTAACCTGTAAAAAATGTTTAAAGTGTAGCCTATGGAGATTTTTAAGCACTGTTGTTTGTTACTATTCCACGAGCGTACGCATTTTTAAAGCATGACATGTTAGGTATCTTTTTACTTTATGTTATGGCAACAAGATAGTCTTCGTGCACTACGCAATGTGTATACTGCACAGGTGCGAGATCAGGAGGTGCATGCTGGGTAGCCAGCAGTACCATATCCATCCCAGAAGAGATTCCTAGTGGGCTTCACATGCCCACAGTGAAGATGGAAGCACTCTGCGGAGCTGAAAACAAACATGAGAAATAAAAAATTACAGGAATTGAGCTGCAAATTTATAAATCACACGCTTTAACGTATTTAACAAAGTGTAGCAGAACGGTTTCCTTAAAAAAATAAAAATAAAATCTGGGTGGAACTTAAGTTGATGGTTTAGCTCTGATTTTTTTAATTTTTATTTTAATTTCTCCACAGTGCCTACAGATAAAAAGATGAATGAGAGGTTGTTTTAAGGTAATTTTACTGTTTGTTCACAATAAATAAATACTGTAATGTGCCTGACCTGGGCACAAGTTAAAGTGACTGGGCCAGATTCAGAGAGAGATACGATGGTGTATCTCCTGATACACCGGCGTATCTCAGAGTTAGGCTGGTCGTATCTATGCGCCTGATTCAGATAGATATGCCTAAGATCCGACAAGTGTAACTGTGTTACACCGTCGGATCTTACCTGCATTCTTAAAATGGCGCGTGGGGCGTTCTCGCTGATTTACGCTGAGAAATATGTAAATCAGCGAGATACGCAAATTCACGAACGTACGCGGACCCGACGCAGTGTTGATACGACATTTCCGTAGCGGTTTTCCCGGCGTATACTTACCCCTGCTTCTATGAGGCGCAGCCAATGTTAAGTATAGCCGTCGTTCCCGCGTCGATTTTGAATTTTTTTACATCGTTTGCGTAAGTCGTTCTCGAATACGGATGGACGTCGTTTACGTAAGCGTCAAAACCACTGACGTCCTAGTGACGTCAGTGGGAGCAATGCACGCCGGGAAAATTCCCGGACTGCGCATGCTCATTTAAATCGGCGCGGGGATGCGCCTGATTTAAATAGTACACTCCCCCTAGCCACGGAATTTGAATTCCGCCGGGGGATTTACGATCCGCCGCCGCAAGTTTGGAGGTAAGTGTGTTGTGAATTACCCACTTGCCTCTCAAACTTGCGGCAGCGTATCTTAAATCACATAGATCATGCGGATCTAAAGATCCGCTGATCTATGTGAATCTAGCCCGTTGTATAGGTTTGAATATTTTTTTTTTTTTAGCATAACAAACATGTCATAATTACCTCCACTGTGCAGTTCATTTTGCACAGTGTGGCCCTTAACAGCGTTTTCTGGGGTCCCTCGGGAGCTGTCTCGGCTCCTCCCTGCCTCTGATAACTCCCTTTGGGAAGCGCTCTCCCAAGTGGGTTACCTTATTGCGCGCTCCTAAATCTTGTATTTTGTATCCATACCCGTCGAGTACAGGACTCGGCCCCGTCCCCGGCACCCGCATCATTGGATTTGACTGACAGCAGTGCAAGCCAATGGCTGTGCTGCTATCAATCTATCCAATGAAGATCCGAGAAACCCGGGCAAAGGAAGAGTGCGTTCACGACGTGGGACTTTCCAGGGCTCAGGTAAGTAAAACGGGGGGCTGGGGGGGGGGGGGGGGCGGTAGACGTCGGATAATTTTTCACCTTAATGCATAGGATGCATTTAAGGTGAAAAAACATGAACCTTTATAACCCCTTTAAATGTAAGCACCTTCCCTTTATATCTCATATTGTCTGGGGGGTGGGGGGTTTTTGTGAATAGGTGCCTTCACCTGCTAGCAGAAATGAGAATGCAAAATAATAATATGCAATATTCTCAATTTGTGTAAATAGAAAAAATACTTTTTTTCTGTATTATTCCCGACGATAAAGAAAATAAGAAAATATATATAGAACTACATTACATTCCCATAAAGGAACTATTAGCGAACAAAGTTTTGACTTGTACATACAAGGAACAGAAAGCAGAAGGGGCATTAAATAGTTGAGATTACTCAACCTTACTTTCCGTTGATAGAATTTCAAGGGCAACTTCAACCCAGCACCAGCTAGAATTTCAGCTCATATTATCTGAAGCATAATATGGATTTTGCGATGAAATCCATTACATGGCACATTACAATTAGAACATTGTGTTTTTCACCCCGTTATACTAACCAGCCAGCCAGTTCTATCTCTGTGCAGCTCTCAAGTTTTTTTTACAAAGTTGTCGCCTTCTCCAAGGTCAATGGAAGTGAGCTGTCAGAAATATTTAGAGGTGAGATCTCTGCCTATTCTCTATATTCCTTTCACCGAAGGTGAGCCAGTGGCTCATTTCAAGTTCATTCAAAGTGTTTGTGTTATGTCTTTGTAACAAGGAAGTCACCTTACCAATATTGGGTGAGAGTCTGAAAATTATTAGAAGATTGTTGACCAATTAATAATTTTTTCACATACTTCACAACACAAAATAGGTCACCGCAATGTTAAAACAAACCTATCTTCCAAACGTAAAGTGGAAATCTAACTTAACTATGAGCATTGAGCCTCTGTTAAAGTATTGCATATTTCAAATCAAATAAAGGAAACATACATTTGTAAAGTTGTATCCGACTAAGGTAGACACCTTTTGTTGTTGGTTATGTATTTTATGTATTTTTTTTAAATAAATGTATATGTAGCGCCCTGCTTCTGATGACCAGGCGCTATGTTAAATTTAGTGTATGTCTGAGCTGGTAGTTAGCGCAGACGTTGGTATGTATAAGGATAAAACAGCCTCTGTTCCGGCTATGGCTGTGTTTGAAGGACTTCCCACTGTTGCCTGTAGGTTACCACCCCAGGCCAATGTTGGAATACAAGCAGGCCAGCGTGTATTGGGTGCTTTTCCCTGGGAACAGCCCAGTGGGAGTGGTCTCCCCACTGGGCATGCTGGGGAAGGGTACTTAAGGGCTTTTTGCCTTGTGGCCCTCCGGGGTCGGGGTATGTTTAGCTGTGGGGCCACGTTGGCCCTAGGCTGCATCCCTGCCATGTAGGCCCAGTTGTCCTGACTGGTGCCTACACTTTGGAGGTGGTCCTGCCCTGTCTGTCCTAAGGGAGGAAGCCATTCAATGGAGGAAACCAGGGGAGGAGCTGTCCTGGAGAGAACCAAGCGGAAGGCTGGTATCTCGGGGAAGGCCTGGTGACTTTATTGGAGGATGCACCATAGCCTATGTTACCTTACAGTGTGCCGGGTTGTGCCGGGTTGGATACCTGAATACTAAATCCTGTGGCAGAGGATTATTGAACAGTTCATCTTTATCGTACTAAAGTCTGTGGCAGAGACTGTTATTCCTTCTTTCTTTTGTCCGTGTATCATCCCGTGTATCATCCCGGCTGCTAGCCCAGTGAGGGGGGCCTATCCGGGTGAGCAGTACCCACTCAGAGGTGTGACTCTTTTTGAAGTTTTAAAAGTTCCCCAGTGATCTGCATCGAGTGCCTCAACCTTCCCCTGGCCCTCCATCCCTCTACCTATACAAGTTTGTGCAAAATAAAGCTTAACCAGAAAGGATTTACAACTTGTGGGGACATTGAGGTTTCTATAGACTCTCATCCCCTAGACAACAAATAGTGAGGTAACGTGCAGGCCCAAATCAAAAACCAGCAGCTACTTCGGGGGTAGTGCTACATATATTTTAATAAGTACTTTGTTCAATTCCTGGGTACCGAGATAGTCCTCAACACTATTGGTGTCTTAGGGCAACAATTTGGAGTAGCCCTCGACAATTCCTCTCCTTTCCTTCATAAGGTAGACACCTGGTATCTAGCACCTCATCCCAAGAAATCAAATATTAAAAAAAGGGAAGAGCTGGGAAGGGATTATCACGGTGGTTACAGATAATAATGAAAACATACATATATAAAATCATATAAATTTAATATGAACACGATTAAAAACCAAACAACAGTTTTATGAGTTTTGTTTAACATTTCCATCGGTCATGCAAAAAGGGTTCCGGTTGAACAGAGATCTAGTATTCGTATGCTATCCCGACATGTTTCGCCTTATGGCTTAATCGGGAAAGCATACAACTACTTTTACAATTACAATTATTTCACAAAAAAATCTTAACCACTCACCGACTGCCTAACTGTAAATGTACATCATTATTTTGACGTTAAATACTGCTGTTATGACAGCAGCTAGCTGCCATAACTCCAGTATCTTTTTTTCATGAGGAAGTCAGCTTTCCAATAAAAGTGATCCCGGGAGCGCATTCACTGCAAGATGACTTTTATAGGCGGCAGTAGAGATGACCCCCCCCCCCCACTCCTGCCACTTCCTGGTCAATTTCAAGCTCACTGGAGCCGTCGGGAAGCTTGAAACCGATCTGGTGCAGCTGATAGCTGAAATTTTAGTTGGTCTACCTGACTGTGGTTTGGTTTCAACAGAACCCCTCATTTTCCACTTCTTGATTAGAGTTTTAACACTGCTGATTGGCATTCTCAATTCCTTGGATATATTTTTATATCACTTTCCTGTTTTATACAGTTCAACTACCTTTTCCACAGATGCTTTGACAATTCTTTTGCTTTCCCCATGACTCAGAATCCAGAAACGTCAGTGCTGCACTGGATGAAAGATGCAAGGGTCTGTCAGGAGTCCAGAAACTCATTGACTTTTTATACACATAGTAGTGAATAAGTGCAGCGCAAAAAATAATAAATTAAAATAAACAATAGTAAAATGAAAAATATATATAACAATAATAATTGGCCAGTGAAATAAATGTCCAAGTGTCCAAACAATCCTTAAATAAGTGTGAAACACACACTGAGATCCAACAGGAGTGAGAGTGAAGAGGAAACACCAAGGAAATCCACCACCGCAGATAAGATGGACTCTCACCTTATTGCTTCGACCCAAAAGAGTCACAAAGCATATCAGCAAAACCCTCAGTCAGATCCAGCCTCCATACGGAACCACCATACCACAGGGATATCAGCAGGCCACCATGTATAAAAGATACACAAAAGAAAATCTAGTGCTCTCTGTATACTAGTTTTATTGAAGGAAAGGTAAAAAGGAATGGCACTCACATTTAAAAACACTCGCAGAGCCGAGTGTATGCTGTAACAGTAGAGATCTCAGCAACGATGATCGGGGTGACGTCTTGCGTAGCTCCTCCCCTTACGTACGCGTTACGTCCCGGGGGCGGGACTTCATCAGCGTCAGGTGGAGCGAGTACACTCGACGTCCCCAATGGCCAAATATATATAGTAGTCCTGTGCGCCCCACAGCCAATCAGAGCCCTCGTTGATGCGGCCAATCGGAGACTCAGAAAACAAAGACATCCGGGTCATGACACTCATAGATGCGGCCAATAGTGAATTAACATTGAGCAACAACATCCGGGGCAGGCTAGTAGAGTCACAGGAAAAAGCGGAAGTAGATAGCTATGATAATAATAAAGCAAACGGGACCCCACCAGGCTTAATGGCAAAAAGGAATTAAAGCCAAAACCTCATTCAAACGGGTCCAGTAGCTTATAATAGCTAATTCTCGCACATAATAGATAATTAAAAAACATTTATAAAAAGGCAGACGTCATCCACGATCATCATCACTTTACAATGGCTATTTATAGCACTATAATTACATTACTACTATTCTTCAATAAAACTAGTATACAGAGAGCACTAGATTTTCTTTTGTGTATCTTTTATACATGGTGGCCTGCTGATATCCCTGTGGTATGGTGGTTCCGTATGGAGGCTGGATCTGACTGAGGGTTTTGCTGATATGCTTTGTGACTCTTTTGGGTCGAAGCAATAAGGTGAGAGTCCATCTTATCTGCGGTGGTGGATTTCCTTGGTGTTTCCTCTTCACTCTCACTCCTGTTGGATCTCAGTGTGTGTTTCACACTTATTTAAGGATTGTTTGGACACTTGGACATTTATTTCACTGGCCAATTATTATTGTTATATATATTTTTCATTTTACTATTGTTTATTTTAATTTATTATTTTTTGCGCTGCACTTATTCACTACTATATGCTTTGGGAATTTTTTTGAATTTATCCTCAGTGCTGGCTTGCATATTTGTATTTTAGTTTAATTTTTATATCCCAGCGCTGAATTTTTCACTTTATGACTTTTTATACACACACACTAATTACAAGCAAACATCTCACAGGAGAGGATGGTTACCTTTAATAGCCATTCAAACCCCTTTGGGTCAACTTGTGTGCATGTAATCAAGCCAAAACCTCCAGGGTATGTAAACTTTTGATAAGGGTAATTTGGGTAGTTTCGGTTGTGATTATGAATTTAAAAGAGTAAACACAGTTGATTGATAATAAATGGCTTCAGCCAAACACTAACCATCAGTGAAAGAAATGTTTTTGTGTTATCATTCATATTCTCTGGAAAATGGCCAAGAAGTCATAAATTCTGCCAGGGTATGTAAACTTATGAGCACAACTGTGTGTGTGTGTGTATATATATATATATATATATATATATATATATAAATATATGTATAATTTCACATTACCCTAAGGCCCCGTACACACGGCCGGTTTGGTCCGATGAGAATAGTTCATTTTCATCGGACCAAACCGACCGTGTGTATAGGCTATCGGTCTGCTTTGCTTCGGTCCAAAATTTTAAAACATGCTTCAAAACCGAACCGATGGACCGCTGCCCCATCGGACCAAACCGATGGTTAGTACAGAAAAGCATCTGTTCAAAACCCGCGCATGCTCAGAATCAAGTACACACATGCTTGGAAGCATTGAACTTCGTTTTTTTCAGCACGTCGTGTGTTTTACGTCACCGCGTTCTGACCCGATCGTATTTTGAACTGATGGTGTGTACACACATAAGACCATCAGGCCACTTCAGCGGTGAACCAATGAAAACGGTCCGTCGGACCATTCTCATCGGTTTTGTCTGACCGTGTGTACGGGGCCTTACCCTTACTCTTGTTATTTAATCTTTATTACATTATGTTCTTCTTTTATTTTTTCTTAAATTTTACATCTACGGTATTTTTCTTTTGTACAATATATTTTTGTAATTCCATTATTATTCAGTTTTTTTGTTTTGTTAAAACATGCAATTACCAAAGAATGTCCTGAATCAATATAAAACTATAATTTAACATACATGAAGACTTTAATGTATGTTTCATATGTAATCTGTTTATGAAGGTTCTGACTTTCTAAAGTTTTATATATATATGCATTTCATATGTACAGTAATTCATGTGATTCATGTGCAATGACAATACTGCTTTAATAAAAAGTTTGTAATAAAAAAAAAAAAAAAAAGAAAGAAGATGTATTTCCAAGTTGAACACCATTATGGACCATATGATTTGAAAGTGCTGATGTGGCAAGATGGATGGCACCTTCAAGGCAACCATGCAGGAAGATATGTCATTATCATAACTTTATTTTCACTCAGCACTACTTTTATAAACTAAAGCCATGGAAGTCATCGTGAAAAAAATGCAATATGTTGGGGTCACATCGAAGTTAGAATGTAGAGGATATAAGTGTTTTTTTACAAGCTTTCCTGTATATACACAAACATATATATATATATATTCTAGTAAATTCAGTTCCTTAACAGCAGGTGGACCGCAGGCCATGCTGTCTTTGTATTTCTGATGAGTTATTATGTGACGGCTAGAGATGCTGGAACTCGCTCATTAAATTGGCTCCAGTTTAGGTGTCAGAGGTCCATCTTGAAACTGCTGATACAGTAGATTACATTCCGTTAGAGAGAGTGACTCTGAACGCTTGTTTGCAGCACATGTGTGAAGTCCACCTCCTATCCTCGATGACACAGCTAAGAACTTGCTTAGACAGCCACAATGCTGGTGTTAAAACAGCTAGAGGGATGGTAAGTGTCAGGGTCACCGTCCTAATGACCAATACTGTGACTTTCTACATTTCATTTGTCTTATTATATTTTTTACAAGCTCTTTTACCTAGTTCAATTATTCCAGTAAATTATCTTACAGCAGGGAGCGAGATATATGACAAAATGATTCGCAGCAACAGCAAATCACTGCAGATCAATCGCGCTTTTGACTTCTATTTTGACACACAGGCCAGGAAAAAAAAAACCTGTCTCCAGTCTCTTATTGCACAGCAATGATATGCTCTTACACGTCTCACTGATTGTCCTGATTTAAAGGTCAATACCAGAAAAACACGAGGATGTATTAAGACTCTAGAACACAGAGAATACAATAAAAACCCTTACTGCCGAAAAAAGTTGTGTCGCGTACACACGATCAGATTTTCCGTCAGAAAAATGTTTTTTCCGATGGAATTCCGCTCAAGCTTGGCTTGCATAAACACGGTCACACAAAAGTTCCCTGAACTTTCGACCGTCAAGAACGCAGTGACGTACAACACTACGACGAGTCGAGAAAATTAAGTTTAATGCTTTCGAGCATGCGTCGAATTGTTTCCTAGCATGCGTCGGAATTTCATGCGTCGGAATTGTTACAGACGATCGGATTTTCTGAATAAACCGAGCGCGGCCCATAAGTAAGCAGTTTCTCTGCCAATATTTGTTACCACGCAATAAAGTTGTCATGTATTGTATATTAATGAGACATTTTTATGCCCTATACAGACCACACAACACTAAAGATGGGTGCATTAATATACAATACATGACAACTTTATTGCGTGGTAACAAATATTGGCAGAGAAACTTATGGGCCGCACTCGGTTTATTCAGTTTTTAGCAGATTAGGTGAGCACGTAGCAGTTTCCCAGCCAATATTTGTTACCACGCAATAAAGTTGTCATGTATTGTATATTAATGACATATTTGTATGCCCTATACAGACCACACAACACTAAAGATGGGTGCAAGGCCCTGATGAAGCACAACTGTGCGAAACTTGTCGGCCATCTGCATCTCGCTATATTTTGTTCTTGTAACTATTGTGGTCTATATTAGTATTTGTTTATCTGCTTTTATGTTTGTTAATAAATATAAATTTTGATATATTTTTTTCAACTACATGTGTCCAGTGTGCTCACCTTCAAACAGCATTGACGTCCCTAACTAAAAATCCCTCACTATGGGAGAGTCGTGTCCCTCTAATTCTCTTTCTTTTTACTTTCAGGGACGTAAATTTTGTTTGGGTACAGCATCGCATGACTGCGCAATTGGCAGTTAAAGAGACACAGTGCCGTATCGCAAAAAATGACCCGGTCATTGAGCAGCCAAATCAGGTACACAGCAGTTTATTTAAGGAAATTGACAATTTAAAGAGAATAAATATAAGGACAAGATATGATCGTTTAGTGTCATGCCTGTAGTTCTCTTTTAAGACCTGACAGTTTTGAACAGCTTCAGCTTAATTGGTAAGTGAGTAAGAAATGACAGCAACAACATGATAGTATTATGCAGAACAAGCTAATCAGAGCCAAATGTAACGAGTCTCAAGGACATAATTTGTTGTGTTGTTTTTCATGATTCATGACATCTGATTAAATATATGAAAATGGTAGCAGAAGCGTGCCAGGGCAGACGATAAGAGGTAAATCACACAAAATAACAGATTGTTTTGAAAAGATCTGAAGAAATTCCGGCAGAAAAAATCCTACTTATCCTGCACTTAAGGCATATTTAGCAACTTGTTTTGAAAATGTAACTTGTGCAAGTGCGAATTCAAAAAGTGAAGATTTGCTATCTTGTGGGGAACAACTAGAAATAAAAATTTCTATCCAGTATACAAAGAAAAACAAGAAAAAAAGTGGGACTTTTAAAGCAGAATTAAACCCATAGACACACATTCCAGGAATGTAACTGTCACATCGGATGCACTCGTCTCAACCCAACTGTCAAACCATAAAATGGTCTACAAAATAGGGGATAGATCTATGTTTTTTTTATGGCATTTTTATTGTATATTTTTTTTTTTACTAGTATTGGCGGCGATCTGCGATTTTTATCGGGATTGCGACCTTGCAACGGACAGATCGTACACTTTGGACACATATTTGGGACCATTGGGCCAAATCCTCAAAAATCCTGCCTAACTTATCTTTTCCCATTTTAGTTACACTGCCTTAAAATTTCTACCTAAGTGCCCGATCCACAAAGCACTTACCTAGAAATTTCAGGCCGTGTAACTTAAATGTCTCCGGCGTAAGGTGGTCCTCTTCTGCAGGGGGCGATGACAATTTAAATGAGGCGCGCTACCGCGCCGGCCGTACTGCGCATGCTTGTGACGTCATTTTCCCGACGGGCAGCGCGCAAAATTACGTTACGCCGGGCTTTGTGGATTGCGACGGGACAATAAAGTTGCGTCGGGTAAAAAAAAAGTTACGCGCCGAAATTTTTTTTTCTAAATTTTAAAAAAATTGCGGCGATCGAAAAAAAGGTCTGTTTTTACAAGGTGTAACTAGTTTACACTTTGTAAAAGCAGAACTAATTTTACGTATGCAAACGTAAACTTACGCAGAAAACACAAAGCTGAAAAGCTTTGTGGATCTCCGTAAGTCCTCATTTGCATACACGAAGCAGCATTTCGACTCGAAATGCCCCCAGCGGCGGATGCGGTACTGCATCCTAAGATCCGACAGTGTAAGTCTCTTACAGATGTCGGATCTTCTGCCTATCTTTGGAAAACTGCTTCTGAGGATCAGTTCCAAAGATAGGCACAGGGATACGCAGGCTGAACAGCAGTTCCGCCTGCGTATCCCTTTTGAGGATTTGGCCCATTGACACTTATACAGCAATCAGTGCTATAAAAAATGCATGGATCACTGCGTAAATTTCACTGGTAGGGAAGGGGTTAACACTTGGGGGCGATCAAGGGGTTAAGTGTTCCCTAGGGAGGTGTTTCTAACTGTGGGGACAGTGTAGTGACTGGGGGATGAGACAGATCGCTGTACCTAATCAATAGGAACAGCAGATCTGTCTATCCTCCCCTGACAGAACAGGGATCTGTCTGTTGACATTGACAAATCCCCGTTCTGTCTCTCTCAGGAGCGATCGCGGGTGGCCATGCGCATCCACTCTGGCGTCGCACCACGCGTATGCCCCCTAGTGGTCTTAAAGTGGACGACGTTCCATGACGGTGATTCGCCCTAGAGAGCCAACCTGACGCAATATAACTGCGGAGGCTGGTTGTTAACTGGTGTTCTAACTGTATGGGGATAGGACTGAGTAAGAGAGGAGACATATCGTTGTTCCTATTTACTAGGAACAAACTACATGTCTCCTCTCTCCTGACAGCACAGGGATTTGTGTGTCTACACACACAAATCCCCGTGTCCTGGCGCTCATGCATGCGATCGCGTGTGGCCGGCGGCGATCACGCCCGCCGGCCACGTGTGTGCGCCCTCTGGCGGTTCTTAAAGGGCCGACATACCCATACGAAATTTTGCACATCTGTGCCACTGTGCCAATGTATATCGGCGTGAGCCGGTCGGCAAGTGGTTAATGACCGCCCCCACATACATATACTGCGGCAGAGCAGCCCTTTAGCGCAAAATCATGTACCTGTATGGGATTCTCTTCTTCGACTGGGGAACGCAATCGTTCGTAGAAAGGCAGAACAGTGGTCTGCCTATGTATACAAGGCAGACCGCTGTTCTGACAAAAAGGAAAATGTTTATAGCGCAAAAAATAAAAACCGCAGAGGTGATCAAATACCTCCAAAAGAAAGATCTATTTGTGGGAAAAAAAGGACGTCAATTTTGTTTGGATACAACGTCGCACGACATGCAATTGTCATGTAAAGCGACGCAGTGCTGAATCGCAAAAAAATTACCTGGTTATTAAGGGGGAAATCTTCTGGTCCTTAAAGGGGTTGTAAAAGTTTTTTTTTTATTTTCTAAATAGGTTCCTTTAAGCTAGTGCATTGTTGGTTCACTTACCTTTTCCTTCCATTTCCCTTCTAAATGTTTTTATTTCTTTGTCTGAATTTCTCACTTCCTGTAAGCTAGCCCCCATCATCCGAGACGTTAAGGCTGGGGGTTAGTCAGCATGCTCACCCCCTCCCTTGGGACTACATCCCTGCAGGGAGACGCTAGCTAGTCCCAAGAGAGGGGGCAAGCACACTGACTAACCCCCAGCCAGAACGGTTCGGATGACGTCTCCCCGCAGGGATGTAGTCCCAAGGGAGGGGGCGAGCACGCTGACTAACCCCCATCCAGAACAACTTGGATGATGGGGCAAGCTTACTGAGGAGGAACAGGAAGTGAGAAATTCAGACAAAGAAAAAAAACATTTAGAAGGGAAATAGAAGGAAAAGGTAAGTGAACCAACAATGCACTAG
The DNA here is from genome assembly GCF_905171775.1 of Rana temporaria. Taxonomy (NCBI): domain Eukaryota; kingdom Metazoa; phylum Chordata; class Amphibia; order Anura; family Ranidae; genus Rana; species Rana temporaria. The sequence goes on along the minus strand of NC_053494.1, from coordinate 196,826,821 downwards.
CTTAAAGCAGAGTTCCACCCAAAAGTGGAACTTCCGCTTAATCCACTCCTCGCCCCCTTACATGTCACATTTGGCATGTAATTTTTTTTGGGGGGGGGGAGTGGAGGCTTCAGGAGGAGTGGGACTTCCTGTCCCACTTCCTCCTTCCGCCGAGGGGCTGCTAAGGCGAATAGTCTAATCGCCTTTTGGCAGCCCCTCCCTGTAGGCGATCGCCTGGGACACGTGACAGGTCCCTGGTGATCGCCTGTCCAATCGGATGGCGCAGCGCCGCTCGCACATGCGCAGTGGGTGCCCGGCCGTGAAGCCGAAAGCTGTCACGGCCGGGTGCCCACACTTATGCTGCATTCACACCTGAGCGTAGCGTTTTGCCGTGATTTTGCAGTGTTTTTTACCGCGTTTTGCTGCGATATTTGCGGCGTTTTGTACCGCGATTTGTCGCAGCGTTTTTTACCGCGATTTTGGACAGGTCACCAATGTTAAAAACAGAAAAACGCCCAAATACGCTCAATTCGAGCGACAAAAAGGGTCCAGAACTTTTTTGAGCTTCAGGCGTTCGGCGTCAGGCGTTTTGGAGTGGAGATGTGAACCATCTCCATTGAGAATAATGTATTTTTTCCCCTCTAGCGTTTTGGAGCTTCAGGCTTCAGGCGACAAAACGCTCAGGTGTGAATGCAGCCTAAGAATGAAGACGCCGACCGGAGAGGGGGGGAGAGGAGCGGAGCCCCAGCTGGCGCGTCGCTGGAACGTGGAGCAGGTGAGTGTATGTTTATTAAAAGCTAGCAGCTACACTTTTTGTACCTGCTGACTTTTAATAAACATTAAAAATTACTGGAACACCCCCTTAAAGGAACCTAATTTGAAAATAAAAAAAAAAACGAACTTTTACAACCCCTTTAAGTGGTTAAAGATCAGCATCCAGTAGAAGTTAGAAGTCGTTTTCTTGCTTTCAGAACTTTTAAATGAAACATTTGAAAAAAATAGATGCTTTACACAGAATAAATATCAAGGCAAATCAAGCATTGTGTGTTTGAAAAAATAATGGTCTGCCAGTGAGCCAGCCAATCACATTGCTGTAGGTGTACCAGGAACACAGCTGTCAAGACATAACTTTCACTTGATTAAAGGAAGTGTCAGGAAAGAAAAATCTGCATTTGGGTGAATGTGTTTTAAAGTAGGTGTAATTCAATCACTAGAATCCCGTATAATCTTCAACCTTTTCATTCCATTCCAAAAGTAATTTCAATCTTTTTATATCTGCAGCTTTCATGATAATAATACTCAGGGATTCTGCTATGAAGATCCTCGTTCAGACACTTCCTGTTATAGGGTGACAGCGCTTTGTTCTGTCGCTCTGTTACACGGCGCGTCCGGTGGAGACTGGAAGTGGCAGACTCATTGCTCTGTTGTCTCTGTGAGGAAGTCTCCTCTGAACAATGACATGCATCTGTAGCTAGAATGCACACAGGAGAAAGTGATTGAAAAGAGTCAGGAGGAGAGCAGCAGTACTAAGAGGAAAAAAAAATATGACAATTGGTGAGCATTACTTTAACCACTTCAGCCCCGGAAGAATTTACCCCCTTCCTGACCAGAGCACGTTTTGCGATTTGAAACTGCGTCGCTTTAACTGACAATTGCGAGCTGCGGTGGCTCAACGCGATTGGCACTGCGCTGACAAGCCATTCACCTCTGCAGCTAGGGGTTCGGATCCCGGTCTCGGCTACATGTGAATTGAGTTTGGTTGTCTAAGCCCGGCTCCCGGTGGGTGTGCTAAGCCTGCGCTTAGTACGCCCACCCCCCTCCCACAAAAACCACCACACTTACACGCACTCGAAATTGGGTTAACATGCACGCACTTTGACCACGCTGTCTCTAAAAAGAGAGGCGAAGGACTAACGGGGCTGGTTGAGCGGGCTAGATCCTCTCACTCCCTTATAGGGAGTCCCTCTGCCCCGTTGGGCTTCAAAGCAGAGCAGGTAGGGCGGGCTGTGTGGGAGGACCCCCTCACACACCCGCCATTGCCACCCGGGGCATGGAGAAAGGTGGCAGATTGCCTCTGGGGGAGGCCTGCCTACTCCCAACTCCTGCAGTCAGGCTCCTCTCTCGAGTACACGCACAAAATACACTTTAAAAGAAGAAAAAAAACTGACAATTGCGCGGTCGTGCGATGTTGCACCCAAAACAAATTGTCCTTTTTCCCAACAAATAGGCCCGGATTCACATACATCGGCGCATATTTATGTGGGCGTAGCGTATCTAATATATGCTACGCCGACGCAGCGCACAGATGCAAGCACTGGATTCACAAAGCACTTGCTCCCACTCGCTCTTAAAGATACGCTGGGTTTCCTCGGCGTAAGCCAGCGTAGGTGGAAGTGGGCGTCAGCCATGCTAATGAGGCGTGACCCCATGCAAACGAATAACGTACGGCGCATGCGCTGTCCTGTGGACGCATCCCAGTGAGCATGCGCAGAATCACGTCGGAACTACTCCCTAAGATACGACGGATCACTGCCTACGACGTGAACGTAACCTACACCCAGCCCTATTCACATACTACGTAAACGACAAAAGATACGACGGCTTGTGTTCCCTGGTCCATACCTTTGCATGAGTTGCGCCTCCTATATGGGGAATAACTTTACGCCGGACGTACGACTTACGCAAACCGCATAGATTATGCGCCGGGCGCAACTCTTAACACGGAAGACAGATCTGTGTGCTATCCCAGTCACACACAGATCCCCCAGCAACAATAAATACCCCAAAAACGATAGATCCTTCCCTTAATAGTAGATCTCTTCCAACAACAACTGCCCCCCCCCCAGCAACAATTCATCCCCCACCAGCAAAAGTAAACGTCCCCACTAACAATACCCTGTCACAATAGATCCCCCAGCAGTCAACAACAATAGACCCTACAGTACAACCCACCACCTCTTGCCATTACATTGAGTGCGTTCCCCGACGTTCCCGCTGAAAAAAAATCTCATCTTAAAGAAGAAAATAGAATGTGCGCTTATTTTTGCAGGAAAGAAAATGTGCATTTATTTAATTTTTTTCGGATGAGCCTGCAGAGCATTGCACTCGTGATGCGACAACGGCTGATGTCGGATTAATCCACTTCATCGTGTTGGCCCCTATTCTGATGTATTAAAGTGTTTGCCTCATTAAGCTCCAGCTTTGGAAGTGCAGAGCTTAAAGGGGTTTTCCCTTGCTTCTCTTCCAGTTACAAAGCCAATCTGGTCTAGATAGATGATACGCTTAAGGTAGGGCAAGAGTCTAAGGCCCCTTTCACACTGGGGCAGGAGGCCCGGTGGCGGTATAGCGCCACTAAAAATAGCAGCGTTATACCGTCGGAATTGCCGCGGGACTCAGCCGCTAGCGGTGCGGTATTAACCACTGCTAGCGGCCGATAAAGGGTTAATACCGCCCGCAATGTGCCTCTGCAGAGGCAATTGTGGCGGTATTACCGCGGTTTCCTATTGTTTTAAATGGGAAGGAGTGGTGAAGGAGCGGTATACATACCGCTCCTCTCACCGCTCCAAAGATGCTGCTAGCAGGAGATTTTTTTCTCTCCTGCCAGCGCATCGCCTCAGTGTGAAAGCCCTCGGGCTGGGCAGGAGTTTTTCAGGCGGTATTTAGGCACTATTTTTAGTGTGAAAGGGGTCTAAGTGCGAGGATTGAGCAATGATATTGGCCTGTAACTGGCACAGAGCAAGGGAACCTTGTCTGACTTTGGGATCACTGTGATATGAGTAGGCATGTGCATTTCGTTTCGTTCCGAATCGAAATTCGGACAAAGTTTTCATTATTCGGACATTCGCATGCATACAAATTCCCGAATTGTAATATTAACAAATTTAACCGAAATCCTAACGAAAGTTTTCGAATCGAAAACCCGCGGACAAAATTCGATCGAACATCGAAAACAAATTCTATTCGAATCGAATTCGAAAACAAATTCGAATGAAAATTGAAAGCAAATTTGAATCAAAATCTAAAAAATATAAATCGATTTCTAAAAAAGAATACAATAAAATAGAATATAAAATAATAAAACGATAGAATGAAAATCAAAGAATAGTAAAGAACAGAATGGAATTTAATAGAATGTAATCAAATACAATAGAATATGACCTGGCTTCTTCTATCTATCTTCCATTTTCTGAAATCCGAAATTCATATAGAATGAACTCAAATTCGAATAGAAAAATATTAGAAGAGAGAATAATAATATATATATATATATATATATATATATATATATTTTTTTTTTCTGCTCTATTCTAATATTTTTCTATTCGAATTTGAGTTCATTCTATATGAATTTCGGATTTCAGAAAATGGAACATAGATAGAAGAAGCCAGGTCATATTCTATTGTATTTGATTACATTCTATTAAATTCCATTCTGTTCTTTACTATTCTTTGATTTTCATTCTATTGTTTTATTATTTTATATTCTATTTTATTGTATTCTTTTTTAGAAATCGATTTATATTTTTTAGATTTTGATTCAAATTTGCTTTCAATTTTCATTCGAATTTGTTTTCTAATCGAATTGTTTTCGAATTCGATTCAAATAGAATTTGTTTTCGAATCCGGTCGAAATATTTTCGAATTCGACCGTTTTTTTCGAAATTCGGTCGAAAACGAACGAATTCCGAAAACGAATTTAACACATGTTAAACAAATCTAAGTTAACGAAATTAATTAAATAACGAATTAAAACGAAACAATTTTTTTTTCCCTTTTGCACATGCCTAGATATGAGCAAGGGAAGTTTTCTGTAGGGAGAGATAGACCCTTATGTACCTTCGAAAAGCCAGCTGCCAGCTGGTGCTGAAATATTTTATAGTACAGCAATATAAAGCTGTCAGGGCCAGGTGCTTTTCCTGCTGGCATGCACTTCAGGGCAACATCAAATTCTTCCATGATGAGTGGGGCATGAACCTTTTTACATTCCACCTGCATCAATTTTGGGAGCGAAGATTCTTTGAGATACATTCTGTCTGGTCCAGTAGGCAGGGAATCTGAGAAATGGTATTAAGATAAATAGAAATCTTTGAAACAGTTCAAGATTTCTGAAGGTTGAGTTAGATTTTGTCCCTGAAGGGAAAGAATTTGGGGGATGAAAACCTATGAGGATGAGTTTCTGAGGGATCTTGCTAGTATCTACCAGATTTGTTGCTAAACATTCATCTACTGTACAACATTTTAACCTTCCCTGTAGACAGAATGGTTTACTTGGTCTTATAATGTTGAGGGCTCTATGGCTAATTTTAGTCTTTTTATGTTGTGTTTCAAGGGATTGGATTTTGTGATCAGTGAGGTCAATTTCTCTACGTGTTTTGTTATGTCTGATACCAAGCTTAAAGGGTTAATAAAGGAAAAAAAAATCTTTAAAATAACAAACATGTCATACTTACCTCCACTGTGCAGTTCGTTTTGCACAGAGTGGCCCCAATCCACGTCTTCTGGGGTCCCTCGGTGGCTGTCTCAGGTCCTCCCCGCAAGAACTCACCAAATTCATGCAAGAGAGCTCACGTGGTGATGAGTCCATGTCATGCCGCTCACTGTATCACTCGGCCCCGCCCCTTGGTGATTGCATTAAGGTGAAAAAATGTTTTCCTTTACAACTCCTTTAATAAGGGATTGCCTGATATAACATTTTTGGGTTTTCCAGACCATGAGCGACTGGACCTCTGGCCTGGATTATTTCTAAATGTACATAATATAACTGAGTACTAACATTTATAGGTAAAGTTGATCCGGGGTAAATCCGATTGCCTCTCAGGGGATCAGGAAGGAATTTTTTCTCCTGCTGTAGCAAATTGGATCATGCTCTGCTGGGGTTTTTCGCCTTCCTCTGGATCTACTGTAGGTATAGAATTGGGTATATGGGATTGTATAATATTTTTTTTTTTTTTTTTTTATGGTTGAACTGGATGGACTGTGTTTTTTTTCAACCTGACTAACTATGTAACTATGTAAGTACATTATGGAAAAGGTACTTGCAACCCCCAAAAATGTAGCTTCTAAATGTATTAAAGTGGGGGCCTACATAATGCAAACTACAAAAGTAGATTGAAGGTTAAAGGGGTTGTAAGGCCGGGTACACACGGACAAACATGTATGGTGAAAGCGGTCCGTCGGACCGTTTTCACCATACATGTCTGCCAGAGGGCTTCTGTACGATGGTTGTACACACCATCGTACAGAAGTCCGCGCGTAAACAATACGCGGGGCGTGTCCGCGGTGTCGCCGCGTCGATGACGCGGTGTCGCCGCGACAATGACGCGGCGACGTGGGCGGCCCGCCTTTAAAATGCTTCCACGCATGCGTCGAAGTCATTCAACGCATGCGAGGGACGGCGGGCGCCTGGACATGTACGGTAGGTCTGTACTGACGACCGTACATGTCCGAGCGGGCAGAATTCCAGCGGACTGTTTTAAAACAAGTCCAGGAATATTTGTCTGCTGGGAAAAGGCCCGGCGGGCAAATGTTTGCTGGAATTCGGCCCGCTCGCGCCCACACACGACCAAACATGTCTGCTGAAACTGGCCTGCGGGCCAGTTTCAGCAGACATGTTTGGTCGTGAGTATGGGGCCTAAAGGTTCATTTTTTATTTTCTAATTACCGTATTTATCGGGGTATTGTGCGCACCCGCGTATAGCGCGCACCCCCAACCTAGACGGGAAATTTTAGAAAAAAAAAATACTTACAGTTTGAATGCCCCTCGTTGGTGTCTTCCCCGGCATCCATCGTTGGCCTTGTCCGGTCCAGCGTCCGTCTGCGGCCTCGGTGGTGTCCTCCCGCGCTGTCTCTCAGTCGAATCCCCGCTTCCCACGCTGAGTTTGAACTGCGCCGCCGACATATACCGAGCGCAGTACACTCAGGCACATTCGGCCACGCTCGGCTTCTCACGCATAAAGGCTAGGAGGCGTCACAGAGCATGACCACGAGCGAAGCCGAGCCTGGCCGAATGTACACGAGTGTACTGCGCTCGGTATATGTCGGCGGCGCAGTTCAAACTCAGTGCGGGAAGCGGGTATCGGCATATATCGCGCACCCACGATTTTGCCCTGATTTTAAGGGCAAAAAAGTGCGCGGTATACGCAGATAAATACAGTAGGTTCCTTTAAGCTGGTGCATTGTTGGTTCACTTACCTTTTCCTTCGATTTCCCTTCTAAATGTTTTTTTTTTTTCTTTGTTTTCTTTGTCTGAATTTCTCACTTCCTGTTCGTCCTCAGTAAGCTGTTCTGGCTGACTAACCCCCAGCTAGAACGGCTCGGATGATGGGGGCAAGCTTACTGAGGAGGAACAGGAAGTGAGAAATTCAGACAAAGAAACAAAACATTTAGAAGGGAAATGGAAGGAAAAGGTAAGTGAACCAACAATGCACTAGCTTAAAGGAACCTATTTAGAAAATAAAAAACGAACCTTTACAACCCCTTTAACTTTAACATCCTTACAAAGCCATTATAAAGCTAGACCTATCTAAGGTTGGGCAATGCTCATGCGGTGGCCTGTTGGCTACTGTGCATGCAACTTTAACATGAAGATTGGTAAATAAAAGTGTGTACTGGGCAGTTACAAACTGTTGTTTGAGGGAGAGCAGAAGTACATGCCAAGGCTCTCCTTTCATATTGGCACAGACCCAGCCTGCGACATTAAATTACCTTACATTGTGTTATGCTTGCAGTTTTTGTACGGTCACTTAACTTGTTTTTTTCCTGCAATTCAGATGAATGAACGCATGCTTCCAGCTGCCTTTTTAGTAGGAAAGTAAGTCCGGCTGAAAATGTCATCCTTATTATGGAGTAGATTTTATGCTCTCCGAGAAGTGCCCTCGAGGAGACTCTCTTGTTAGATTAAGCCGTAAACTGCTGGACTTGGATAATTGCAGCTTCTCTCTGCATCACGGTATTTGTATTGTTAATTGTCCACCTAATTATGTTCTCCTTATGTTAATACGTTAAATTTTATTTGGAAGAAAAGATTACACAATTACAGATGAAGAGCCTGGATCTCTAATCAAGAAGTAAAATGGCAATGGGTTCTGGTATCTCCAATCTAAAGGAGAACTAAAGACAATGCTAAAAATACAGTACATGTTGTACGTGTTTGTTTTCTGAAGCTGAGCTGTGGCAGGACTTGACTTGACATAGCAATTTCTTTACTTTATGGCAGTGGTCTCCAAACTGTGGCCCTGGGGCCGGAAGTGGCCCTTTGCTAGCCTTTAGGCATTATTTCTGTCACTGACACCAACAAGTGGGCACTGTTCCTACCACTGGCACCAACAAGTGGGCACTGTTCCTACCACTGGCACCAACAAGGGGGCACTATTCCTACCACTGACACCAGGGGAGGGCTGGCAGCCTTAGGGGGCAAGTCCAGTCAAGTGGCCCATTGAACCGCAGAATGAGCTCACCATCCATGGCCCACCTGTTTTTTTAATGCAGCCTCACCAGTGCCCATCAGTGCAGCCAACTCCAGTGCCCATCAATGCAGCCTGATCACTGGGGGAGGTTACATGGGGTGTATGAGAGGGTCAGCTAGGGGTGTCAGGGTCTCTCAACTCAGTGATCTCAGCTCAGCAGGTCCTTGCACGCCACGGCCTCCTGGGGGGGTAATGCTCTTGGTCCTGGGGTCAAGTTGCAGCCAGCACCCAGCCCTGCAGCCCTGCATCCCGACTCCCTGGCACACACTGCCTCTGCCTGCTTCCAAGAATCCAGTCCCAAGGAGTTGTAGTTTCCTCTGCACTGCTCTGTTTTCCACCCACCGGGAGCTTGAGCGTGGACTACAACTCCCGGAATACAACAGCTAGTGGTCAGCCACTGTGGCCGTGCCCCCGGCCCGACTTCCTAGTGCAGAAAAAAATAAAAATGGTAGAGGGCAGCAGCTGCGGGTCATTTTGAACATAAGTTAGAGTGGCCTGGGAGGCAATTGCCACCCTGCCCCCTGGCCCAGCCCTCCCCTGACTGACACCAACAAGGGCACACTATTCCTACCACTAACACCAACCAGGGGGCCCTAGTCCTACCACTGACACCAACAAGGGGGTAATAGTCCTACCACTGACACCAACAAGGAGGCACTATTCCTACCACTGCGAAAAGGGACAAAACACAGGTAGTAGAGAGAGAAATTGCTGCTCACCCCGATAAAGGTGACAGAGAAATTTCCCCCCAGTGGGGTTTTTAGGAAGCTCAAGTAATGAGTTAGAATGCAATGTGTAAAACTGGTTTATTGGGAATAACACATACAAAAGGAGGGATGGGGAGTATGGTTAAGACATAAGTTGTAATACAAAAGGCATTAAAATTCCATAACTTTTTACAGCACACACTATTCCTACCACTGACACCCACAGGGAAGCACTATTCTTACCACTGACATCAACAAGGAGGCACTATTCCTACCACTGACACCCACAAGGAGGCACTATTCTTACCACTGACACCAACAAGGGGGCACTATTTCTACCACTGACACCAACAAGTGGGTACTATTCTTACCACTGACACCAACAAGGGGGTATTATTCTTACCACTGACACCAATGATTGGGGCATAATTTCTTTCACCAACACCAAGGATGGGACACTATTCCTCCCGACAACAACTATTTTTCCCCCCTAATACCAAAGATGGGACATTGTTTACTCCTACTTAGCACAGTCCGCCTCCCCCCTAAAGTCTGAAGGACAGTAAACGGGCCCTTTCTTTATAAAGTTTGGAGACCCCTGCTTTATGGGAAGAGGATGGGGGAGGGTAGCCTAAGTTGCCAGAAAAAAAGAGCACAGCACCCCCTTTTTTCTGTACCTTACCAAACCACATGCCACATGCCCATGACTTTAGGAGTCTACCATGCAAATAGGTGTCAAGGGCCTCTTCCTCTCCACCTGTGGTCTTCAAGAGGATTCTGGAGTTTGTAAAGGGAGCACTTATAGGGCTTGAAAGCCTCCTTTGGAATAAGAGGGCCCCCGGATATGTGTTCCCTCTCAGGGTTATGAGTACAGTGTAACTCAATACTTATTAATCATTTCCCCCTCAAAAATAAACCTATAGGCACAGTTAAAGGAGAAGTACAGCCAAAGCTAATTTGACTATACTTCTCCTATGGATCCCAGGAGTGCAGTTTGTTCTGCACCCCTGTGACCTGTTTTCAGCAGACAGTGGGCTAAAGCCTGCTGTCAGCTGATGTCACAGAGCCAATCCAGGCTGATGCAAGACTGTGACAATAGAGTCCCCCCACAATCCTGGACAGGCACTTGGCTCAGCCTCTCAGCGAGCCACCAAGCCCCTCCCGCCCCTCCACAGCCCAGCGCTCTAGTGAGGTAAGTATGATTAGAAAAGAGATTTTGAACAGTTTCATGCTCCCAACTTTGAGGGAACAGTTTGGGCCCCTTCCTGTTCCAACATGACTGCGCACCAGTGCACAAAGCAAGGTCCATAAAGACATGGATGAGCGAGTTTGGGGTGGAGAAACTTGACTGGCCCGCACAGAGTCCTGACCTCAACCTGATAGAACGCTTTTGGGATGAATTAGAGCGCGAGCCAGGCCTTCTCGCCCAACATCAGTGCTTGACCTCGCATATGCACTCCTGGAAGAATGGTCAAACATTCCCCATAGACACACTCCTAAACCTTGTGGACAGCTTTCCCAGAAGAGTTGAAGCTGTTATAGCTGCAGAGGGTGAGAAACTAAATATTGAACTCTACAGTCTAAGACTGGCATGCCATTTACCACTTCAGCCCCGGACCATTTTGCTGGTCAATGACCGGGCCACTTTTTGCGATTGGGCACTGCGTCGCTTTAACTGACAAGTGCACGGTCGTGCGACGTGGCTCCCAAACAAAATTGACGTCCTTTTTTTGCCACAAATAGAGCTTTCTTTTGGTGGTATTTGATCACCTCTGCGGTTTTTATTTTTTGCGCTATAAACAAAAATAGAGCGACAATTTTGAAAAAATAATAATATTTTTTACTTTTTGCTATAATAAATTTCCCCAAAAATATATAAAAAAACTATTTTTTTCCTCAGTTTAGGCCAATTGTTCTACATATTTTTCGTAAAAAAAATCGCAATAAGCGTTTATTGATTGGTTTGCGCAAAAGTCATAGCGTCTACAAAATAGGGGATAGTTATATGGCATTTTTATTAATCATTTTTTTACTAGAAATGGCGGCGATCTGCGATTTTTATCGGTACTGTGACCTTATAGCGGACACATCGGACACTTTTGACACAGTGGCCGCAATGCCTCTAGTGGCCGCAATGCAAAATCACGTTATATTACATGATTTTGCCGAGCCGACCTGCCGCCGTAAAACTACGGTGGGCGGTCAGCAAGCGGTTAAGGTTCATGTGCATGTAAAGGCAGGCGTCCCAATACTTTTACCATTATAGGGCCAGATCCACATAGATCGGCACCGGCGCAGCGTATCTTACTTGGCTTTGTTTCAAATCCACAACGAATTTGCGCCGTAAGTTACGGCGGCGTTGTGTATCTTTGGCGGCGGAATTCAAATTAGCGATTAGGGGGCGTGATTCATTTAAATGAAGCCCGTCCCCACGCTGAATGAACTGCGCATGCTCCGTTTCGAAATTTCCCGCCATGCATTGCGCGAAATGATGTCGCAACGATGTAATTTTTTAAACTTAGACGTGACTTACGTCCATCCCTATTCACGGACGACTTACGCAAAAAAAAAAAAAAATCAAATTTCGACGCGGGAACGACGGCCATACTTAACATGGCAAGTCTATCTATACACCACAAAATACCAGCTTTAACTATACGCCGGAAAAAGCCGACTAGAGACGACGTAAGAGAATGCGACGGCCGTGCGTACGTACGTGGATCGTCGGAAATAGCTAATTAGCATACCCGAGGCGGAAAACTCAGTATTTTTTTTATTTTACAATTTAAATTTTTCACAATTTTTTTTTTGTTTTTATAATTCTTTCTTATGGGGGGGGGTGGATGGTGTCAGTGTGTTTTTTATTTTAATATGTATTATTTTTTACAATTAATTATTTTTATTATTTATTGCTATATTTTTTTTTCTTAGCCCTGTTGGGGGTCTTTGGTGAGATATCAGGGGTCTTAACAGACCTCTGACAGTCCCTTTCTCTGTCTCAAAGGGGAGATAAGGACACAGATCCCCCAGTCCCTTTCTCAGCTGCATTGAAAATGAATGGCCAGGAGACAGAGGCTCCTCTCCATTCATAAACTGAAGCATCGTAAACACATCGTTACATGTTTCAGTTATATGAACGAACAGAGTCAGTGATCACTGACTCTGTTCATTTGGAAAAGGTAGTGTGATGGACTTGAAACTAAAATGAAAATTTTATGTTATGATTAGAACTATTAAAATGCTTGTCGGTTTATATTTCTTTAATTTCGGTTTATATTTCCATATTTCTTTTTATATATGCATATGTATGTATGAGAATGATCAATACTGCTTATTTTCCTTGATAAAGATGTTGTCAGATATCAGGAATCATATATGATGGTTTTTAAAGTAATGAAGTCAGCATTGAAAATACAAAGAAAAGTTCAGTCTACATTTTCTCCTTCTGTTTTCCAAATCAAGAAGCAACTCCATCCCCTCACTCACTCCGTGTCCCCCCTCCCTCCTAAATTCCTAATTTCAAAGAACAAATATGGACTTGGTTGTAAGAGGAAATCGCCCCTCATCCTGTCTTTACAAATCACTGAAGGAATTTGTGTCTCGTGACTTTGGAAAGGACTATTTGAATTTTGTAACCAAAGGAATCCTATATGAACTGGCCAATGAGAAGCTTCATGCCAATGACGGACTCACAGGGGGTGGGTGAAATGGGTGTGCATGTTTTGTGATTTTGTGTTTTAATAAAGAGCCAGCAGGCTTTAGTAACTTCCTGTTGGGATTGAAGTCGAGAGAGGTGAGGATGTGGTCTGTTTTTAGATTGCACTGTATCACCATAATAATTTGAATCAGACGGCAGGACGGGTAACCCTTAGATTGTCAGGAAATTAAGTAATGAGTCTCTATCAGTAGGAGCCGGGTTTAGTGGCTCCTACCCCCGCTCTCCATCCTGACAGAGGGGGAGGAGGAGGACATGGAGGGTGACACGGAGCATGGTGGGGGAGAGCTGAACCGAGAAGGATAGCAGCAGCACGGAGGGGGGACACGGAGCGTGGAGGGGGAGAGCGGAACAGATGGGGGAACTGGAGGAATATACAGGGAAAGTCAGGTATCGGGTGAAATATCTGAGCATTTTCCCCCGAGTACAAGTACTCGGGAAATGCTTGGTATCGGTCCCGATACCGATACTAGTATCTGTATCGGGACAACCCTAGTGTATATATATATATATATATATATATATATATATATATATATATATATATATATATATATATATATATATATATATATATATATATGAAAAAATATATATATAATAGTAAATAAAAAATAATATACCATATATACAGTATATAGGGTGTACATACAGTATATATATATATATATATATATATATATATATATATATATATATATATATATATATATATATATTGTATGTATACACTATATACTGTATATATGTTATATTATATTTTTTATTTACTATGTTTATTATTTATTATTATTATTATTATTATTATTATTATTATTATTATTATTATTATCATTATTATTATTTATTTTATACTTTAATCAGCGAAAGTTGAATTACCCTTTAAGATATCTTACTGTTTGCTCATGAAATTGTCGCATTTGCTTTTCCCAGTTATTTATAATGCTGGGACCGATCATGTGAGTCGAGCAGGCTAACTGTCCCAGCAAGCAGGCCCGTCGCTATAAGGCAGGCAAACCAAGCAATTGCTTGGGGCCCCGAGCTGGCATGGGGCCCCCAGCAGGGCCCTTGCTTACCGCCCTTGCCGTGCTTCCTACAGCCGCCTGAGAGCTCTATAGAGAGCCTGCAGCACTGCTGCCAGCCTGCCTCGAGTCGTCACTTTCCCTTCTCTGTGTAGCGTGGCCGAACAGCTCCTCTTCCTTCCTCCTGTCAGTCCGGACCCCGGCCGGGTACTGCGCGGTACAGGGGATTCAGTTTCCTGTTCCCGGCCGGACTGACAGGAAGTGCACACTGAGTGCTCACTTCCTTTCAGTCCGGCCGGGAACAGGAAACTGAATTTCCTGCCGCGAGGTACGGACTCGGTAGGGAGGGGGGCCCGGGGGGGGGAGTAAAAAGAACATAGGGCCAGATTCACCAAAGAGATACAACGGTGTTTCTCCTGATACGCCGTCGTATCTCTGTTTCTATCTATGTGACTGATTCATAGAATCAGTTACGCATAGATATCCATAAGATCCGACAGGTGTAATTGTTTTACACTGTCGGATCTTAGGATGCAATACCGCGGCCGCCGCTGGGTGGAGTTTGCATCGTAAACCAGCGTCGGGTATGCAAATTAGCAGTTACGGCAGATCCCCAACGGATTTTCGCATTCGCTACGTCGTCCGTAGTCAAGTTTCCCGTCACAATTTTAGTCGTTATTTGACCTGCACTAACTTTAGTCAGCAATCGGATTGCTGTCTAAAGTATGGCCGTCGTTCCCGCGTCGAAATTTAAAATTTAACATAGTTTGCGTAACACGTCCGGGAATACGGAAGTACGCTACGCGCGTCGCCGTTCGAAAAAATTACGCCACGGCGCGCAAAACACGGCGGGAGTTAGGAAACGGAGCATGCGCAGTAGGTCCGGCGCGGGAGCGTGCCTAATTTAAATGGCGCACGCCCATTTGAATTGGCCTGCATTGCGCCGGAGGCCGCCGGCGTAGTTTTCATCGCAAGTGCTTTGTGATTCAGGCACTTGCGATGAAAACTTGCGGCGGTGTAACGTATCTACGATACGTTACGCCGCTGCAGTTCTATGTGAATCTGGCCCATAGGGAGGGGGGTTCGGGGGGTAAAAAGAATATAGGGAAGGAGGGCCCGGGGGGAGTAAAAAGAACACGGGGGAGTAAAAAAAAACATAGGGAGGGAGAGGGGGGAGTAAAAAAACATTGGGGGGGAGTAAAAAGAACATAGGGAGGGGGGAGTAAGAAGGACACAGGGAGGGGGAGGGGGGAAGTAATAAAGACACGACCCATGTTTTTTTTACCCCCCTATGATTTTTGTAACTCCCCCCATGTTCTTTTTACTCCCCCCTCCCTTCCTGTGCGTGTAGGGGGGGGGTTGGGGGGCCTCCATGTCCATTTTGCTTGGGGCCCCCAAATTCCTTCAAACAACCCTGCAACAAGCATACAGGAAGTAGAAGGTCGCTGGAGTCCATTTGTCAGATTGGACAGAACCACAGAAGGTACAACTTGCAACTTGCAATGAAGTTTGCTATAATCCTAATAATGTTTAGAATTTCCCTGAATGATTTTGTTTTTTTTCTGCTCAGCAGAACTGGAGTTACACCGCAGAGTAGAAATCCCCTTTACGTTTTACACTTTTATGCAAAACCATTATTCAAGCATTTTATTGTTGGTCTTTATTCTTTTTCTTCCGAGAGAAAAAAAAAATCTTCAAGGTGACTATTTTAATATTCAGCATCTTCTTGTGCTAATGGTGTATAGAAATGGTGTACAGTGCTCCTCTAGTAAAAAATAAAATAAAATGCAAGACTCCTTTATTGGATTGTGGCTCATGCAGACAAATTCATGGTGCGTTTTAAAGGTATCATGTCAAATAAAATTTCCCATCAAGGCTCCGGATAAGAGTATAAAAGCATAATAAATGTATTTTGTGATTTGGCTGTCACGATAAATGGCAGGTAGAATTTGTCTTTGAGGCTCGGCGCTGAATTTCTAATGTAAAAAAAAATTAAATTCTCTTGCTCGTAGCTGCATGCTTTGCCCTAATAAAATAGTGATAATTATATAACTTAAAAATATATTTGCTTTGGTTTAGGAAGAGCTTCGGGAAGATGCATTTCAGTCTGCAAAGGGACTCAATCTCCAAAAAGTGGATTTTATGGTAGGGCAAAAAGGACATTTGCTCTAAGCGACAGAGGAACACATTAGATGAGAGTTTATCACTTATTACACATTTTAAAGGGAATCTGTCACATAGGAAAGAAGATCACGGTGTACCAGAGTACACTTAAATGGCGTAAAAGTCACTTTTGCCCTTTTATATTTTGTGATGTCTTTGCCAAATAGTTATAACTGATATATCAGAGGATTTCTGTGCTGTCTATTGAAGGAAGAACTGTAAGCAAGCAGCCAAAAACATGGTAGAAATAAATTTGTGTGAACTTTCGAAAGCTTTGTTGATTTTGATTGGCACTCTTGAGATTCACTCAGATAGCACAGCGGTCTGTGACCTCACTTTTCTCCACAGTAGTAAAAGCAATACAGCTTGGTCCGGGATGGTCTTAGGTTAAACGAATGTACAATGTGTTTCGTTCCGAACTTGTTTTTTAATGAATCTCAACAACTTTGTTAATTCGGAAACATCTGAATTAACAAAAACCCGTTCATCAAATTTTTCCGAAAATTCGTAAATTAAGAAAAAATTGTAAATAAAAAACTTGTAAATTCGTAAATTCAAAAGTTCAAAAATTAAAAAATTGTAAAAATAAAAAAAATAGTAAAAATACAAAACGTTGAAAATTCGTAAATCATTCCAGAATGTGTAAATTCAAAAATGTGTAAATTCAAAAATTTGTGAATTCCAAAATGAAAATAAAATCTAAAATTTGAAAATTCAAAGATTTGTAAATTCAAAAATTTGTAAATTCAAAAATGTGTTAATTCAAAAATCCATAAATTCGTCATTTCAAAAATTCTAAGATTTGTAAATTCCAAAATTCAAAAACTCAAAAATCTGAAATAATAATTAACTATTAAATTATAGGTATTGGAATTTCCTTTCAAATTTGGCTGTTGGTGAAATAAAAATCTATCCGAAGTTATGAATCATCAGAAATAACGAATGCCACCATCTTAACTACTGAAACGTAACAAATTAATAACAATATCTAACAATAATAATTATAAAACCATTTTATTATTATTATTTATTATTAATTAGTTCCGGTCTATTTGTTTAGATGCAGTATTCGATATTTCAGATAATTCGTAACTTCAGATAAATTTGTATTCGTTATGTTCCCTACCAGCCAAATTTGAAAGGAAATTCCAATACCTTTAATTTAATAGTTATTATTAGTTAGCTAGTTATCATTTAACATTTTTGGATTTTCGTTCTTTTAAAAATTCGGATTTTCATTCTTATTTTTGGAGGGGGTGCGGGGCCGAGTGATACACTTGGCGGCTAAGGCCACCACTGTATAAGCAAACGGGAGTGCGCCCGCAAGCTAACCCTTTTTGGAGAGCGCTTCCCAGTAGGGGGTTAGCTCTTGCGGGGAGGAGCTGAGACAGCTGCCGAACTGCACATATCATTTCCCTCTATAGCAGGGATAGTTAGTTTTGCACACAGTGGCCCCGATCGTCGTCTTCTGGGGTCTTTCAGCGGCTGTCTCGGCTTTTCCCACCGCAAGAGCTAACCCCCTTCTGAGAAGCGCTCTCCCAAGGGGGTTAGCTTGCTGGCACGCTCCCGTTTGATGATACAGTGGTGGCCATAGCCGCCAAGTGTATGACTCAGGCCCGCCCCCCCGGCGCACCGCGTCATTGATTTGTTTGTTATTTGATGTGTTTGTTATTTAAAAAAAAAACTTTATTAAACCTTTAAGGTTGCCTACCCCTGCTATAGAGGGGTATGCTATGTTCGTTTCTAATTTCAGAGGTTTACAACCACTTTAGCAATGCACTCCTCTGCAGGGATTACATTGTAGGTCTTTACTCATCTCCTTTGGCAGTGGCACTCATTAGACCTTACTCCAGGACTGAGCAGCATTCACAATATCACATGTGAATTTTGCTCAGTTCGGGAGCACTTTGAGCAAAGGCTGGTGACAAAGAGTGGCAGAAATGAATTACTGTGGGGGACAGCTCCAGATTAACCCCTTAAGGACCCCCTACCGACTATATACGTCGGCAGAATGGCACGGCTGGGCACAGGTGAGTACAGGTACGTCGTCTTTAAGAGCCGTGGGTCGTGGGCGTGCCCACATGACCGGGTCCGAAGCTCTGTGACCGCGCCCGCGGGACCCGATCGCCGCCGGTTTTCTGTGATCGGTCACAGGAACTGAAGAATGGGGAGAGGTGTGTGTAAACACACCTTCCCTGTTCTTCACTGTGGCAGTGACACTGATCGTCTGTTCCCTGATATAGGGAATGATGATCAGTGAAGTCACACCTACAGCCACACCCCCTACAGTAAGAATCACTCCCTTAGGGCACACATAACCCCTTAGCGCCACCTAGTGGTTAACCACTTCACTGCCATTGTCATTTTCACAGTAATCAGTGCATTTTTATAGCACTTTTCGCTGTGAAAGTGACAAGGGTCCCAAAAATGTGTTAAAAGAGTCTGATGTGTCCGCCATAATGTCGCAGTCACGAAAAAAATCACTGATGGCCGCCATTACTAGTAAAAAAAATAATAATAAAAATGCCAGTAAAACTATCCCGTATTTTGTAAACGCTATAACTTTTCAATCAATAAACGCTTATTGCGATATTTTTTACCAAAAATATGTAGAAGAATACGTATCGGCCTAAACTGAGGAAAAACATTTTTTATAGATTTTTTGGGGATATTTATTATAGCAAAAAGTAAAAAATATTGTTTTTTTTTCAAAATTGTCGCTCTATTCTTGTTTATAGCACAAAAAATGAAAACCACAGAGGTGATCAAATACCACTAAAAGAAAACTCTATTTGTGGGGAAAAAAGGACGCTAATTTTGTTTGGGAGCCACATTGCACGACCGCGCAATTGTCAGTTAAAGCGACGCAGTGCCGAACCGCAAAAACTGGCCAGGTCCTTTACCTGCATAATGGTCCAGGTCTTAAGTGGTTAAAGTGTTACTAAACTCACAACAGTAAAATCAGTCTGTATCAGTCTGTATAGCATGCTTGTTATACTCACGGTTTAACTTAAGGGGTTAATCCCCTGCATTGTGTAAAAAAGCTGTATTTATCCTGTATGTATGCATGTATGTATGTATGTATCCTCCCCTCCTGCACTGTCTATCTGGGGAAGGCCAGCTAACACACAGGCAGAGTAGCCAACCTGCACATGCTCAGTTGTGTCTTTTATGCTGGAGAGAACATTTACTTGTTCTCAGAGCTAGCCAGCTTACATGATATTGAAATCACACATGTGGGCGTGTATAGAGGCTGCTGTGGAATTCTCCTCCTACCTGAACTCTCAGCACTGGAGAAACTGTGCAGTTTATCACTGACCGTGGTATACAGATCAGCCAAAAGGGTATATAGTGGCAATATTTAATGTAAAATGAAGATTTCTAAGCTGTGGGTACTGTTGGGGGAATTAATATTTTATATTACTGGGTTTAGTAACACTTAAATGCTGAGTCTTGCAGCAATAGCAGCATTTTTTTTATTTGACATTTGTAAACTGGAGATTACCGGTAACTTCAATGGGCCTAATCCTCAAAAGAGATACGACGGAGTAACTGCTGTTACTCCGTCGTATCCCTGGTCCTAACTATGGAACTGATCCACAGAATCAGTTTCCCATAGTTAGGACGAAGATCCGACATGTGTAATTGAATTGCAGTACCGCATCCGCCGCTGGGGGCATTTCGCATCGAAATGCTGCCTCGGGTATGCAAATTAGGACTTACGGAGATCCACAAAGCTTTTACGCTTAGTTTTTTCTCCGTAAGTTTTATTTTGCAAACGCAAAATTAGGGCTGCTTTTACAAAGTGTAAACTGTTTACACCTTGTAAAAACAGACCTTTCTTGCTAGCGACGCGATTTTTTTTTAAATAAAAATTTTTTTTTTGGCGCCGTATCTTTTTTTTTACCCGACGCAACTTTATTGTCCCGTCGCAATCCACAAAGCCCGACGTAACGGAATTTCGCGCTATACACGTCGGGAAAATGATGTCACAAGCATGCGCAGTACGGCCGGCGCGGGAGCGCGCCTCATTTAAATGGGAATCGCCCCCTGGAGAAGAGGAACGCCTTGCGCCGGCCGGATTTAAGTTACAAAATTTCTAGGTAAGTGCTTTGTGGATCGGGCACTTCGGTAGAAATTTTGCGGCGGTGTAACTTAAATAGGAAAAATTACGTTACGCCCGCTGGCTGAGGATTTGGCCCAATATTTCTATAATAGTTTCTTTCTAAAGTTATATTTATGCTTGAATAATTAGCACTTTGGGATTCTCACTAATTTGAATAGAAATTAGGCAGTGAGATGCAAACAGAACAAAAACGTTCCCAAACTTTGAACTGAGATAGTGTCTGCCTTCACAATCCAGCCTTCACATTATTAAAACAGACTGGTTCTGAATAGCCTTCAGTGTTATTCATCTTTAAGGCCCCGTACTCACGACCAAACATGTCTGCTGAAACTGGTCCGCAGACCAGTTTCAGCAGACATGTTCCGTCGTGTGTACAGCCGCGCGGACAGGATTCCAGCAAACAATTGTCTGACAGACCGTTTCTGAGCAGACAACTGTTTCCCGGACTTGCTTTAAAACAGTCCGCTGGAAACCTGTCCGCCCGGACATGTACGGTCGTCTGTACAGACCTACCGTACATGTCCTGCCGCCCGCCATCCCTCGCATGCGTCGAATGACTTTGACGCATGCGTGGAAGCATTTTAAAGGCAGGCCGCCCACGCCGCCGCGTCATTGTCGCGGCGACACCGCGTCATCGACGCTGCGACACCGCGGACACGCCCCGCGTATTGTTTACGCGCGGACCTCTGTTCGATGGTGTGTACGGCCATCGAACAGAAGTCCCCGGGCAGTCCCCGGGCAGACATGTCCGATGGAAACGGTCTGCAGACCGTTTTCATCGGACATGTCTGGCCGTGAGTACAAGGCCTAACAAGTAACCTGCAGTACAGGGATACCTGCAAAATATTTTATGAATAAACTTTTGTTCTTTTCAAGTTTTCAAGGCGTATGACATATCGCGGATACTCTAAATGATTTATTTGACCCACCATACAGGATGAGATGAACTTCTAGTTGCCTTCTTGCTTTTTACTTTTCAAATAGTTTTACTTTAGAATCATCAAATTTTCATCAAGAGATATGAGCGGTCAGAGAGCCTAATGCCGCGTACACACGATCGGTCCATCCGATGAGAACGGTCTGATGGACCGTTTTCATCGGTTAACCGATGAAGCTGACTGATGGTTAGTAGTGCCTACACACCATCGGTTAAAAAAACGATCGTGTCAGAACGCGGTGACGTAAAACACAACGACGTGCTGAAAAAAACGAAGTTCAATGCTTCCAAGCATGCGTCGACTTGATTCTGAGCATGCGTGGATTTTTAAAAGATGGTTGTGCCTACTAACGATCGTTTTTTTTCTATCGGTTAGGTATCCATTGGTAAAATTTCAAACAAGATTGCTCTTTTTTAACCAAAGGATAAATAACCGACGGGCCCACACACGATCGGTTTGGTCCGATGAGAACGGTCCATCAGACCGTTCTCATCGGTTTGACCGATCGTGTGTACGCGGCATTAGAGGACAATCCAAGATATGGACTGTTTAAATATTTGCTCCACGTTTCCCCGCTTAGCAGATAGAGAGGATATGAAGCATCATTCATAAGATGACAGGAGTTGTGATACCGCCTTCCCCCAGCAGGTGGTACTGGCGGTGAAGTCTGGCATCTTGACTGTTCTGCAATACCTGGCAGCTGTAGGTTTGGGACCTCTCCACGGACTAATAGAAAAATCATATGATGTTGAGATTCAATTTAAAGCAGAGCTTTGGGAAAAAGCCATTTTCTCAGGAGTTCAGTTTTATGCCCCACTTTTATGTCCTACATTATCCTACCTCTTCCTTCCTCATATTTGCATTTAACTAGTCATTACATTCATGCATACGAATGCAGCAACAAACAGCCGACAAAAGTTTCCTTCATCCCCTACCCACCTTCAGCCTACCAACTAGACATGAGCACACTGAAATATTTTGTTTCAAAATTTCGTTTTCGTCCGAAAAATACTTTTTTTTAGTTACTCCCGAAATTCGTTTTTATTTATTTTGTTTCGGTAAAAAATGCATTCGTCCGAATATCCAAATGAATTAAGGTTAAATCTGTCAATTGAATGCTTATGGTGTCTGTCAAATGTTCCAAGAAGATTCGACAAAGCAGCTAAACTGTATTGCCACATACACACGATCGGTTCATCTAATGAAAACAGACTGATGGATTTTTTCATCAGATATCCGATGAAGCTGACTTTCATCAGTCTTGCCTACACACCATCAGTTAAAAATCTGATCGTGTCCAACGCGGTGACGTAAAACACAACGACGTGCAGAGAAAAATGAAGTTCAATGCTTCCGAGCATGCGTCGACTTGATTCGGAGCATGCATGGATTTTTGACCGATGGATTTCCCCACAGACGATCGTTTTTTTTCAATCGTTTTTTTAACCATCAGAAAATTTTAACCACTTGCCGCCCGCCAATGACAAATTGACGTCGGCAAAGTGGTTGTAGAATCCTGACCGGACGTCATATGACGTCCTCAGGATTCTCAGCCGCTGCGCGCCCCCGGGGGCGCGCATCGCGGCGATTGTTGTTTCAGGGTGTCAGTCTGACACCCCGCAACACCGATCAAGGTAAAGAGTCTCTCACGGAGACTCTTTACCACGTGATCAGCCGTGTCCAACCACGGCTGATCACGATGTAAACAGGAAGAGCCGTCGATGGCTCTTCCTCACTCGCGTCTGACAGACGCGAGTAGAGGAGAGCCGATCGGCGGCTCTCCTGACAGGGGGGGTTCGCGCTGATTGTTTATCAGCGCAGCCCCCCCTCGGATCGCCACATGGACCACCAGGGATGCCCACCAGGGAAGGGCAAAACAAAAAAAAAGTCAAAAAAAAAGTCAAAAAAAAAAAAAAAATGGGAAAAAAAAAGATGCAAGAAAAAAAAGATGCCAATCAGTGCCCACAAATGGGCACTGACTGGCAACAAGTAAATCAGTGCCGCCCCACAGTGTCCATCAGTGCCGCCCCACAGTGTCCATCAGTGCCACCCCACAGTGTCCATCAGTGCCACCCCACAGTGCCCATGAGTGCCACCCCACAGTGCCCATCTGTGCCACCCAACAGTGCCCATCTGTGCCGCCTATGAGTGCCCAGTGCCGCCCATGAGTGCCCATCAGTGCCGCCTATGTGTGCCCATGAGTGCCGCCTATGTGTGCCCATCAGTGCCGCATGCCAGCGCCGCCAATCAGTGCCACCTCATCTGTGCCCGTCAGTACTACCTCGTCGATGTCCATCAGTGCCACCATATCAGTGCCCGTAATTGAAAGAGAAAACTTACTTATTTACAAAAAAATTACAGAAAAAAATAAAAACGTAATTTTTTTCAAAATTTTCGGTCTTTTTTTAGTTGTTGCGCAAAAAAAAAATATCGCAGAGGTGATCAAATACCACCAAAAGAAAGCTCTATTTGTGGGTAAAAAAGGACGCCAATTTTGTTTGGGTACAGTGTAGCACGACCGCGCAATTGCCATTCAAAGTGCGACAGTGCTGAAAGCTGAAAATTGGCTTGGGCGGGAAGGTGTATACGTGCCCTGTATGGAAGTGGTTAAAACAGGTTCTATTTTTTTTCACCGATGGGAAAAAAAACGATAGGGCCCACACACGATCGGTTTGTCCAATGAAAAGGGTCCATCGGACCGTTTTCATCAGACGAACCGGTCGTGTGTACAGGGCATATGACTCCGCAATCGTACATTTCCCGTTGAATGCTCCGCCCACAAGCTGTAGTAGAATTGTAATGTTGTATGACACTAGTAATAATTATATTTATGAATTATTATTACTAGTCAACCAACATTTGAATTCTTCTATAGTCTATGGGCAGAGCATTTGCCCATAAATGTCCACTCGTGGTGATCATATGTTTTTAGCTGCTTCGTCGAATCTTTCTCTCTCTATAATGTCAAATTGTTTCTCTCTATGTCGAATAATCTTGGACTAATAGAGTTAGGTTAAAGGGGTTGTAAAAGTTAAAAAAAAAATCCCTAAATAGCTTCCTTTCCCTTAGTGCAGGCCTCCTTCACTTACCTCATCCTTCCATTTTGCTTTTAAATGTCCTTATTTCTTCTGAGAAATCCTCACTTCCTGTTCTTCTGTCTGTAACTTATGCATCTGTGACATGCAACGTGTCAACCATGTTTCCTGTGTACTTTACTTTTGTCTGGATTTTACCTGTGAAATAAAGAACTCTGAGCTTTATTTATCAGGTGTTCAGTCATCCACTCTTCTTCCTCTCAGCATTTGCTAAAAGTTTGTTTAAATCTACAGCATACCTCCCAACTTTTTGAGATGGGAATGAGGGACACCTATCAGCAAAAGTATGCAGGCATAGGACACACCCCTTGCCATGCCCCCTTAAAGGAGAATTGTACTAAATTGGTTAAACCCACAAGTGCTTTTTTACCACTACGATTCCTTTATATTGGCTATATGAATTTACAAATGCAGCAATTTAAAAATCAGATTCAGCCCTGGTTCACACTGGGCTGCGGGAGTGATGCCGTGCGAGTTCAGCTGAACTCGCACGGCTTCACTCCCGCTGGCAGTCCCGATTTCGGCCACAATTTAAGAGACATCTGTGCAGGTTTCTGCACAGATGTCAATGTAAATCGCATCCCGAAATCACAAAAAGTAGTACAGGAACTACTTTTTTAAATCAGTGCAGCGCCGCAGATGCAGCGTCGCACCGATTAGGACGGTGTCATTGCCGACAATTGCCGGAAAATGCCGCCGATTTGATATGCGATTTCACATGTGAAATTGCATCTCAAATTGAAGCAAACCGTACCCAGTGTGAACCTGGGCAAAAGGTTTAGCTCTGGAAACACCTTTTGATAGATAAAAAGTGCATTTTATATACAACTATATAGATCAGACCAAAATGAGGGACAAATGAGGAGGAATGAGGGACAGAGGGACTTTGTTCCAAATCAGAGACAGTTCCTCAAAATCAGGGACAGTTGGGAGCTATGCTACAGCCAGCATTTCAGTAAGATCTGTATTCACAACTCCCAGATGATATCTGAAGGGTGTTTTAAGGGCACCAACAACATTTATTGAGTCTTGTCTAATGATTGTTAAATACTTGCAGATCCTAATGCTTTTAAGATAGATTAGTATTTAAGATGAACAAATGTTTAAGGGTTTTATGTTTCACAAAACCAACTTTCAACAAAGCCTGAGTGTCTTAGGCACATGTAGGCCATTTGTAGCCCTGTAAAAAAAAATTGTTCCATACCTTAAAAATATGTACAGCATTTTCCTCTTACATCAAAACGAATTCTGTAAAAGAACCAGAATCATGTAATTATGTGTCCAATAAAAATGTACTCTGTTGCCCGAATAAACACAAAACAAAGAGCTAGACTCAGACGTACGTAAAATTTTATTTCACAAAGAAGTGCAGCGTTTGGCACTATGCACACATAGGGCCGATAGGCCATTAAAATTTAATTCATCAACAAAAGAATATTGCGTGATATTAAAGTTGTAAAGATTAATTAAAAACAGCATTAGGAAATTAAAGTCAATGCTGCAGATGGATCATATTTAAACAGCTTTCCGCATTAGGGAATTAAAGTTAATGTTTATATAGAAAGAACAAGTCAGGTGTCATTGTTTGGCCAGCTTTTCGTCTTCTTTGTGACTTTCGAGAGAGAGAAGAATTACATTAATATTTATTAGGGTCGTTTTTTTTGGGGGGTGCAGTTTTAGGTCTTGCCACCAGACAAAGCTTTTGCTTCTTCCACTGAGGCAACACCAATATTATGCATAAAGGTTATGTATATGTGCTAAAAGCACACCAGTGAGCTGCCCAGGAATGGAAAACAATAGGTTATCCTTCGTTTTGGCACCACCAGCAATACTAACACACCTTTCCTCCGATTACCTGGTGTGAGTTGGGCACAGGAGCCTCCTTGAGCCCCCCTGCAGAGACTGTGGTGATATTGACCGTGATATTGACCACACAGATGCCAATGACTTATGAAACTGCTAGGTCTATTTTAATTTGCTTATAGTTTTTCCCACTCCCCAACAGACTAAAACATTTACTTTAATTAAGTTATAATTTAACATTAAAGCGGGTGTTCACCCTAAAAAAAAAAATTCTAACATTGCATGGAGCCGACCTATGAGACCGACAGTATGCTGTTGTTGTTTTTTTATTTTTTCCGTACATACCATTTTAGGGCTATTTTCACCCCCGGCTTTCCCGCGGGAGTGGGCGTTCCTAATCATAGACTGTGATTGACATTCTTCCGACCGGCGCATACTGCGCGTCACGAGTTGCCCAAAGAAGCCGAACGTTGGTGAGGCTCTATACGGCGTCTGCGCACTGACGTTCGGCTTCTTTCGGCAACTTGTGACGCGCAGTATGCGCCGGTCGGAAGCACGTCAATCACAGCCTGTGATTAGGAACGCCCACTCCCGCGGGGAAGCCGGGGGTGAAAATAGCCCTAAAATGGTATGTACGCAAGAAAGAAAAAAAAACAACAGCATAATGTCGGTCTCATAGGTCGCCTCCATGCAATGTTAGAATTTTTTTTTAGGGTGAACTCCCGCTTTAATATGCTTATGTTTTACTTCCTCCTTCAACACTAAATACATTTTTAAATACAACCTTTTCATTTTAATTACATACCTTATTATAGACCAAGTGATAGCATGTCCGGGTATCTGTGCTGTGCTTTACAATGCAGGCAGATCATGGCTGGTGGGAGGGGCCAGCAAAAGGGTGTTTGTAGCTTCATGGAAAAAAAATGACAGCACCCGGCCTTAGTACTCCTCTCCTGATGCAAGCAGTGAGGTGTCTCTTGGAAGGAGTTTTGCAAATATGAAAGTAGTTGGTGTGCCCAGATCTCCCGCGCCCTAAACCCATAATATATAGTACAAGATCAAGCCCTCCTGTACCCCTCAGGGTGGTGGGGAGCTCAAGTCAGGTGAGAGTAATGTCTTTAATGCGTCTGAAGAAGAGAACTCCCTCCATAATCCCCATGTAAAGGAGAACTTGGCGTGGCTGTCTAGAGCTTTAGCTTGGAGTTCCTCCATCAACATCACTCCATTCATTTCGGTAACCCATTCGGCTAGTGATGGGGGTAAGGGGGACTTCCAATGTCTGGATATTAATTGTCTGCTCGTACTGAGGCAGAACCTGAGTAGGGTGTGCTTCTGAAATTTGAAGGTACCTGGGAGAATGGACAACAGGGCGACCGCGGGGGAGGGAAGAAGGGGTTTGCTATAGATATCCGAATACATTTTAAATATTTGATTCCAGAACGGGCGAATAGCCTCACAATCCCACCATATATGTAGATACGTACCAACAGCCGAGTTACATCTCCAGCATGAGTCCGGAGTAGACGGAAACATGATCCTGAGGGCGGACGGTACCCTGTACCACCGTGATAGCACTTTATAATTTTTTTCCCGAACATAGCTTGAGATAGAGGATTTGTGCGTGTAATAGAAGGCTTTTTGCCAGTCTGCCTCGCTTATGACAGTCTCCAGGTCCCCTGACCAGGCTGCGGTGAATTTAGGAAGGGAAGTGTATATGTGTCCCAAGATCATTTTATATATTATAGAGAGGGTGTGGCGGGGGGTCTTTTGCAGTATGCACAGCTGCTCAAACTCCGTCAGGGGTCTGTGGGTCTGTCTTGATTTGTGGAGCTGCTTGCAGTAAGATGTCAGGTGCATTTGGGTAAGCCATGTCACCTTCGAGAAAGGGGAGGGCTCTTCTATGACTAGAGAACCCGTGGTAGCACTGACAAACTGTCGCGCCGTAGGCCATTGTTCCCTTTTATACCCAATGAACGTGTGAACAAGTTTACCGTCTGGGATAGCCGGGTTGTCGAACAAAGGGGTCAATGGGCACGGGTCGGTAGTCAAAGCATATGGTACCCTCCGGCGGTACCAAACTGTTAAGGCGTCTCTGGTCAGGGGCGATAAGTCCGTGAGGGCCCGGTGTGTCCTCTCATTGCCCCAAAGGAGGGACCGAAGATCCAGAGAGGAGAGGTCCTGTTCGACCAAGGTAGAAACCTTGCCCGCGGGATGGGGAAACCATTCCAAGATCCGCGAGATAACTGTCGCTGTATGATACATTTCAAAGTCGGGGAGGCCAACGCCTCCCCTAGTAATGGGGGAGCACAGCAAGGTATGTTTCAGTCTAGGACGATTTCCCCCCAAACAAAGCGTATTGCCATCGAGCGTAATGACCGGAAAAATCCCGCAGAGAGGGCTATTGGTAAAGCCTGAAACGTATATAACAATTTGGGCAATATGTCCATTTTCAGGGTGTTCATACGCCCAAACCAGGACACTGGTATGTTTAAGCGGTCTTCCGAAAGGCACCTGAGTCTAGTCAGCAACGGGCCATGGTTAAGGGAGTATATCTCCGATAGATCAGCCGGTATCTCCGTTCCCAATTAAGTGACGGACTTAGCCCGCCATTGGAAGGAGAAATTGGATTTCAGCATCGAGAGAACGGGTTGCGACAACGAGACGTTCAGGGCTTCAGTCTTTGATAGATTAAGTTTGTAATTGCTAAGGGCACCGAACCGCGAAATCTCAGCCAAAATAGATGGGATGGTGACATGGGGATGGGTGACGTACAACAGGAGGTCATCGGCGTATAGGGAGAGTTTACAGTGAGATGAGGGGGTCTGTATACCCTGTATACTCTCGTTAGCCCTGAGCGCCTGAGCCAGATGTTCTATAACTAAGGCGAACAGGAGAGGGGAAAGGGGGCACCCCTGTCTGGTGCCATTTTTAATCGCAAATGACGCGGACTTAACGCCGTTGACCATCACTGATGCAGAAGGTCTACTATATAAGGACATGATACGCGCAAGCATCTTCGGGCCCAGACCGATTTGGACAAGAGTGGCCCTCAGAAAGGGCCAACTGACCCTATCGAAGGCCTTTTCCGCATCGCAGGATAAAAGGCACATTGGGATCCTATTTCGTTTAGCGTACGCAATCAGGTGAATCGTCTTGGTGATGTTGTCACGGGCCTCTCGGCCCGGGACAACTCTTTTCTTTTTAGAGGTTTACAACCACCTTTAAAAAAAAACCACAAAAAAAACATGATTTATAAGTCAATTTGATATGCAGTTTCAAAACTTTCTATATGTTCATAATAACTCTCCATTAAAGTAGATTGGTACACTTCGTAGAGTCACTAAGTGTAAGCAGTGGTGTCTGCTTTTAGACTATATAGCCAAAAAGTATGTGAAAACCTCCTAAAATTATTTAGCTGAGGTGCTTTTAGTGAAGGGGACTGTTACTGCTACAGCCAGGTCCACCATCAGGGGGGTACAGGCATTACACCTCTAAGGGGCCTGAATGTTCCCAGGGGCTTGTTCGCCCCCCTTCTCAGCTTGCGGCTGAGAGGAGAGGAGAAAACTTTAATTTCTGTAGTCCACCTTACCCTCTCATGTTGCGGCGAGAGGAGAGAAAACACTTTCACTTTCAGTTTGCGGCCGTAGGAAGAGGTGAGTGAGATGTCAGTGTCATTTTCGGCAACCCCAGCCCCCGCCCCGGTTCTCAAGTTGCGGACAGCCCCCCATATTTCTTAATTCGCGGCAGCACCCCCCCTGGTTCTCAATTCGTGGCAGCACTCCCCAGGTTCTCAATTCATGTCAGAACCCCCCCCCCCCCTGGTTCTCTGCTCCAGGGGACCCATGCCTGAAGCTGTGTGAGGGGCCCCAAAATTTCTGATGGCTACCCTGGCTACAGCATACATATTTTAAATAGTTGGGTGATTCCAACCTCTTGACAACAGTTCTATGAAGGCCCTTTTTGTTCCAGTAGACCCACAAAGACCTTGCCAAAAACATTTTCTGTAGAGGGACTTGAGTGGCTCTGTAAGAGCCTTGACCTCAACTGTACTGAATGCTTTTGGGATGAACTGGACTGGAAATTGCAAGAATGGTCTTCCTGCTCAACATTGGTACCTGCCCTCATAAATGCTCCATTTGCTGAATGGGCACACATTTCCATAGACACACTCCAAAAGCCTTTTTTGGTAAGTGAGGACTGTTAAGCTGGCCAAACATTATACAGTTTTTTTTTATTAAATTCCATTTAGGTTTACCTTCAACTATGAGTGCAAGGGCCTGCTTGATCGCATACAAATTGAAAGTGTTTCTGTTTGACCTCATATTATATGGTTTTGGTAAATCTAAATTAAAATTGTATAATGTATTATAGTACCTTAGTCACTTCAAAGGGGTACCAATTCTGTACTATGGTTTTGGACTGGGATGCCCAACTGTTCTCCTTCAAGCAGCACTTTATGCCTTGACAAAACTCCTGTAGACCTCAGTCTGTGAGGGCCTGGACTTGAACCTGGGACCTCTACTGTGTCTGGCGATGACTCTTCTTGCTGAGCTACCTGGGATGTTGGACAGCACCCTGTCTGATCCATTGGCCAACCCTACCTAGTGCCTTGACTTCTGCTGAATCATGAACTATTTATTCCTCCCATGAGCTTCCTGATTTAAGCCATATCGCTGCACTTCCTATTTTCCAGATTATTGTGCTCTCTTCAGCCAGTATTTTGCTCTTGTCTTCCCTGCTGACATCCATATTGTGCTACCAGTTGTTATCGACCTTTAGGTTGTTCCTTGACTATGCTTCTGCCTGATTCTGACCTGCAAGTACTCATTACTGACCTTTGCCATGTTTTACTGACTATCCTTCTGTTGGTTCCCTACCTGCTTATCTGCTTCTGGACCCCAGTTTGCTCACCTCCTGGTGGGGCGATCCTGAGGACCGTGACCTGGTACTAACATGCACCAAAATCCATCTCCACCATCAGGAGCTCTGGTGAACATTGGTTAGTACTTAGACTCCGCACCTCAAGTGAGTCCACGTCATCCACTATGATGACTGCCTGTGTACCAACCCTGCAGTTCGGTGGTAGTCCCACTACTGCTATAGCAACTGGTCTTAGAGCCTGACCCCGGATTCTGACACAGTCCATCCAGCCAGTATGGTCACTTGCTGAATAAGCGCCCTCCACAGACAGCTCAACTCTCCAATAAGACATGGCAGTCTAATCCAATGTAATTTTGCTTGTTAAAATGCAGTAAATAGGATGTGTCAGTCTATGTGTAAAGAAAAAATAATCTCCGGATTGCCTTGTGCACACTATGAAGGCTGGTAACTGAGGGAACAAGAGAAAGAAGGGAGGGATCTGTTTAAGAACTAAACCAACTAGTTCCAGCATGCGGCTAAACTGGAATATACCATTTACGGACATTAATTTACAAGTTGTAGTTACACTGAATTGCCACTGGATGTCAGCACAAAACATACTTATACATACATAATAAAATTCAGTGCCAACCCTAATGGATACACGATAAGTGTTTTAGAACACCAGCAAACCCATATAATTGTTCTGGTCAAGTGTCTACAAGCGTTTGGCAATATAGTTTATCTGTACCATGGCAACCCCCCCCCCCCCCCCGCCTACTGCTTTGTCAAAGCCTTTAGAAATGCCCTTTATCCCAGTGTACAAGGGCATGTGTAAAGTTTTAAGTTTCCTAAGTGGGCAAATATTAAGACTGACTGCTGGTGACAGACCGAAGCATCCCTCCTTTTAATTTTTAAAAAATACTTGCACAGAAATTTTTGAAGGCTCTCGATGCATAAAATGGAAGCAAGAAACCATGGTACAGGTTCAGCTACAAAGACTTTATACTAAATAAAATGATACAGAGTGCAGGTTTACTACAAAGCGCCCACTCCATCCAGCGTCCTCTTTTCACAGACACAGATTATCATTTAGACGCAGCTATTCTTTAATGAGACTTTGCTGTCTGTAGCACAGCGATGCACAGTACTCCTCTGGCACTTAATGAAGCAGACTGCCTTACATCCTCATCCAACTTAGCAAATTCTTAATCTATTTTGTGTTTTGTTTTGCAGACACAAATGTATCCTTTTGCTGGATTTTTAATCATCTACGAACCCGCTCTTCAAAGCATCGTCCCCATCTGCATCCATAAGTGCAGCAAACTTGAAGTATATTAAAAACTAACTCAATTATTTTAGAATTATGTTCAATATGTTGCTATAGTGCTTGTAACTGGCCTTAAATCTAATAAATTTGACTTCTTGTTTAGAATTTAGAACAGCCGGGAAAAGGGTTTGCGATACTGTGTTTAATAATACTGCATTAAATTGCTTATACTTATTGTAGGGGATGAGTGGGCTGTTTAAATACTGTCTGGATTTTCTAATATAGTTATAGTCTGTACATTTAGCATCAGACTTTTTCCTTTTTAAGTTGGTTAGTGTTGGTATCCTGCAGTCCCATGTGACCATATACCGCAGGACTGATTCCAACACCAGCCCAAGGTCCGGGAGCCAACTGTTGGAGCATTTGTTCCAAACCTGACTATAGCTCTGTTCAGTGGTGGAGTTTTCATAACTCCAGCAGCACAGGGAGGAAAAGTAGAGTGCCGTAGACTACTTCAGTGCATGGTGAGTCTCCATTGATATTAAAGTCTCCCCCCACAATGGCCTGTAGGTGGCGATACCCCCACAGGCCAGTGTTGGAACACGGGCAAGCCATAGATCATTGAGTATCTTTCCTCGGGAACAGCCCAGTGAGAGTTGTGCCCCACTGTGCATGCCGGGAGGGCATACTTAAGGGGCAGACGCCATATTTTGGGTCCTTCGCCTCTTGGCCCTCCTGGCACGAGGTATGTGTTTTACGTGATTTCCAGCCCCGGGACCAAGTTGGCCCGAGACTGCATCTCTATCACTAGGCCCAGTTATGCTGACTGGGGCCTACAAATCAAGAGGGATCTCAAGCTGTCCATCTAAGCGAAGGAAGCTATACTCAATAAAGGAAACCAGGGGAGGACCTGCCCTGGAGGAGACCAAGCGGAAGGCTTATGTCTCGGGATAGGCCTGGTGACCTTATTAAGGAGGGATCCACGACTCAAGTTGTCCTACAGTTCGCCGGTTTGGCTTAAACGCTCTTTAACTGTACGGCTGGAAGTTCGGGTATTACATCCTGTGGCAGAGGATTCCAGACTGTTCAATTTGTTTCCAATCAGTCTTTGGCAGAGACTGTTATCGAACTGGTTTGTGCATCATCCCGGCTGCTATGCCAGGTGAGAAGGGTCTATTCGGGTGAGCAATACCCACTCAAGAGGGAGTGGTAAATGACTTTGGAGTATAGGGGTTTTTCCCCAGTGATCTGTACCCCTTCATCCTTCTACCTTCTTCACAAGTTTTGAGCAAAAGAATAAAACCTGACAGTAAGGCCCCGTACACACGAGAGGATCTATCCGCTGGAATATATCCGCGGACTGGTTTCAGCGGATAGATCCCCTGGTGTGTACGATCCAGCAGATATTTTTCCGCGGATATTTTTCCCCGCGATGGATTTCCAGCGGATCAAAATTTCTTAACATGCTAAGAAATCGATCCGCTGGAATCCAGTCCAGCGGATTGATCCGATGGTCTGTACAGACTCACCAGATCAATCTGTCCGAATCCATCCCTCGCATGCGTCGTAATGATTCGACGCATGCGTGGATGTCCTTATATTACAGCGTCGCGCACGTCGCCACGTCATCATCGCGGCGACGGCGCGACACGTCACCACGGAGGGAATTCCGTGGGGATTTTGATCTCATGGTTAATACAACCATGAGATCAAAATCCGCCAGAGGATTTATCCGCGGAAACGGACCTCCGGACCGTTTCCGCGGATCGATCCTCTCGTGTGTACTAGGCCTCAGAGGTTTTACATCTTGTGTGGAGTTCTTTCAGACTTTTTTCCCCTAGACGACAAATGTGAGGTAACGTGCAGGCCCAAATCTAAACCAGCAGCTGCTACCGGGTAGTGCTACATATGTAAACAAGTAAAAAGTGGCAAAAAAAGCCTGGGGTTCAAGTAAAAAAAAAAAAAAACAAGAAGATGATTGTTTTTAGCAAAGCAAATGTAAACCAGTTAGAATTTACATCTACTCTAATAGCAGGGATACACAGATAGCTGCAATTTGACCACAACGTTTGTTCCATTCAGTGAAACCATGCAGAATAAAAGCCACAAAAAAAAAAAATGAAAATGATATACTTTTTAACTTCACTGCCATTGAAAAAGTTATTACACGTTAAAAACCAATCCAGATTCCAATGAATAAACTTGCTTCTGCTTGCATTCCCAATTCAGATAAATATAGGACTTAATTTTCTCTGCTGACTCTGCCCTCGATCAACTGTCAAGAGATTTCAGTAAATAGACCCCAAAGGCACACTTTTATTAATTAAAGCCTCTGGTTGACCTATTCCAACAAAAGCACTTCACATTCTTTCTTTTTTTTTTTTACAATGAAAGTCTATTTTCCCCCTTTGAATTATTAATCCTGTTCTCCTGATATAATGAATGTCTAAGGGATTCAAATTAGATACAGAAGCATTTGTTACCATCTCCCGATGGAGTCTCTTGGTCTTGTTGCCCTGTTGTTGAGAACAGAGTGCTTTCCCATCTATAATAGCACAGAATAACAGAATACATGTGAAGGTGACCTACCTCCTTGTGTCTGTGTTCATGGATTTTCAGCCCGGCAGACACTTTTCCTCTTGTGGTTCCAGATTTCACTTTCTGAAACATAAATTTCAGTGTTTGTGTTGATGCACATGCTTGGCCATGCGGAAACGATGCTACGGGACAGCCTACATATTTAATCATAAGTCGTCTTCTCTGTTCGTGTTATCTTCACAAGCTCAATTTACCCCTCTGGGTAAATGGTGACCTTGAAGAGAGGCATTTTCATGATAATAGCAGTGTCTGAATTAAACGTTTGTATCCATAGCTTGCATAAGCACCAGAAATAGCATGGCTCGAAGCTACAAGGGTATAACACAACTTAAAGGGCCAGAACATTTAAACAAAGGAGAATCTATCAATGTTGCCAACCATCAGTTTTTTTACTGGCAGCTAATAAAAAATGGGCACTTTTCTCCTGCCAGTAAATGCCAATGACAGGAAAAGGTTGCCAGTAAAAAATATGGGTGTGACGCTTGGCTCAGACCATCCAAGTGCCTGCTACAGTGTGTTCAGGCGGTGCCGGCGGGGGTCGGGTCTGGCGGAGATAGTGCCATATCATGTGAAGTCATGGTGCAAGGGAGCTGAGTGGAGTGGCTGGAGCCTCGTGTGTGGGTCTGCGGCACGGGACTGTCAGTGCTGTTTGGACTGCAGTGGACTGAAGACACCACCTGGCATGGAGAGAGACTGTCACTGTGACTCAGGAGGCGACGCAACATGTTGGTGAGAGGTCATCATCATCTGTGCTGCTTCACACTGCCTTTAAAGCGGGGGTTCACCCCAAAATTTTTTTTTAACATTACATTCAGCCGAGTTGTCAGAATGACAATCTGCTGTTTTTCTTTATTCCATACCCGTACATACCGTATTTTCACCGCCGCTTCCGGGTATGTCTTCTGCGGGACTGGGCGTTCCTAATTGATTGACATCCTTCCGACTGTCGCATACAACGCGTCACGAGTTGCCGAAAGAAGCCGGACTGCAAGTCGGCTCTATAAGACGCCTGCGCACCGACGTTCGGCTTCTTTCGGCAACTCGTGACGCGCAGTATGCGACGGTCGGAAGCCTGTCAATCAATTAGGAATGCCCAGTCCCGCAGAAGACATACCCGGAAGCGGCGGTGAAAATACGGGGATAAAATAAAAAAAAAAACAGTCGATTGTCATTCTGACAACTCGGCTGAATGTAATGTTAAAAATTTTTTTTGGGGTGAACCCCCGCTTTAATGTCAATTTCATGTCTGTGTGCCGCCCATTCTAATTTCTTGCCCTCCTAAGTCCTGTCCCTGAGCTACTTACTTACTATTTTGAAAATAAAATGTGTTTTTTGCCTTAATATGTACCTTAAATCACATTGCTAATTGCATATTGTACTTGTTTGTAGACTAAATATTGAAATTTGCACATCACTTCCGGTCACGGCCGTGACCAGAGGTTCTTCGTTTTACACGCTGTTTGTCTGCAACTTCAAATGAAAGTTACTATTGTCCTTATTAAAATATATGTTTGGAAATTACTACACTATGGAGCCCTCCCTTTTCTTTACATGAAAATGAGTGATACTTTCCGGTGATTGGTGATCTATTGGCAGTGCCCTGCAATTTGACCGGCCAGTATTGACATCAGAGTGGCTCATTATATTGATGTCAGGTCACCTGTGGCCAGATGACCGATGCACCCTGTTGGAGTCAGGAGTGCACCACAAGGTAGTGAACCCTTTGGCAGACTGCTGCGAATGGACCACAGAGTGGATATGGGGGACAGGTCCACTGGAGCTCAAACAGGGATCCCAGAGGAAGCTTGAGCCCAGGATTCCCCAGAGTCTAAGATCCAGCTGGTATTCACCAGAGCCTCCAGTGGTGAGGATGGCCTTAGCTGCAACTGGATCCAGGTCGTGGCCCCCAGAGTCCCCCAGGTCACACTCCATAGGGAGAGAGGGGAAGCAGCCACTCAGGATACAAGAGATAGTGAAGGGTTAAGCCTAGGGTGGGGGCGACAAGCAGACAAGGATAAACAAGGGACAGGCCAAGGGTCAGGGTCACAGGCAAACAAGAGTAGTTGGGACAAGCCAAGATCGGTACACAGAGATAAACGTAGCACATGGCAAGCAGGAACCCAAACACACAATGTTTAACAAACAACGTTAATCAGCAATGCAGACCTGCAGTGCACTGGTTAATATAGAGTTTCTGGAATGGCCTGGGGTGGAGCCTTACAGGGAGGAGAGATGATAAAGGCAGCCAGGTGAGAGGGCCTGGCCTCTATGATGAACACATGGAGAGCAAGGTAAGCTGCCAGACATTATTGCATATCCATGACAATTGATTCTTGAGGTGAGAGGCTGGGGCAAAACAATCTAATGCACATTGGATGGTGGAAATTCTATGGATGGTGGTACCTGCACTTTTTTCTTGATGAACTTGGATCTTTCATATTTTTTCTATATTTTTATATTTGGACTATTTATTGCACTTTTTATGGGACTGTTTCATCTTTATTACAACACATTTGTGCACATCTTTTTCTCTGTCAATTGGAAATGACCTTGATTGTCATTTTGTGAATTTGCACATTTGAATTTTTTGCACAAATTATCAATTTCCTTTTGCACTTGCTAATTTTGCACATACTTTTTTGGCACTTGGATCTTATTAATGGTCATTTACATTTTAGGTATTATTTCATTATGTAGTAAGCGCCACAATAATTTATTTGTCAAGCTATCTACAATGCCTTAAAAAAAAAAAAATTCCACATTTTGTCATGTTACAACCAAAAACTTTAATTTTATTGGGATTTTATGTGATAGACCAACACATCAAATGCCGCGAAAATGACACAGGAATACATAGCATCAGTGGCGGTTCGTCCATAGAGGGCGCTGGAGCGCCGCCCCCTCTGGCTCTCACCGCCACTGAGTCAAATAACATAGATTCATGCATTGCACGAATCTATGTTATTTTCGCCGCTGCCGCTGTTCTATTCAGATGGTCGGCGCTCATGTCCGGCCATCTGAATAACGCCAGCTGGTTGGCTGTACGGAAATGTCTATCAAAGCCAACAGCTCTGATAGGCTTTCCCAATACAGCCCTCGGGTCCTGGAAGCTTATTCTCGGAGCGCACAGACTGTACGCCCCTTGAATAAGATGACAGGCGTCTCAGCCAATCAGCTTGGCCGGTTCTGGCTACCGGTAACCTGATTGGCTGAGACGCCTGTCAGTCAATCGAGGGCGGGAGAAGACATCGTGGGACGTGGATGCCTAAAACCAATAAAGGTAAGTGCCGGGCGGGGGGGGAAGAAAGCAATTTACAGGGCACAGTGGGGACAAATGGCACAGCAGCGACCATTAAAGGGCACAGTGGCTGCGTTTAATGGCATGGCACAGTGGTGACAATGTATGGCACAGTGGTGACAATGGATGGCACAGTGGCTGCGTTTAATGGCATGGCACAGTGGTGACAATGGATGGCACAGTGGTGACAATGGATGGCACAGTGGCTGCGTTTAATGGCATGGCACAGTGGTGACAATGGATGGCACAGTGGTGACAATGGATGGCACAGTGGCTGCGTTTAATGGCATGGCACAGTGGTGACAATGTATGGCACAGTGGCTGCGTTTAATGGCATGGCACAGTGGTGACAATGGATGGCACAGTGGTGACAATGGATGGCACAGTGGCTGCGTTTAATGGCATGGCACAGTGGTGACAATGTATGGCACAGTGGTGACAATGGATGGCACAGTGGCTGCGTTTAATGGCATGGCACAGTGGTGACAAAGGATGGCACAGTGGTGACAATGGATGGCACAGTGGCTGCGTTTAATGGCATGGCACAGTGGTGACAATGGATGGCACAGTGGTGACAATGGATGGCACAGTGGCTGCGTTTAATGGCATGGCACAGTGGTGACAATGGATGGCACAGTGGCTGCGTTTAATGGCATGGCACAGTGGTGACAATGGATGGCACAGTGGTGACAATGGATGGCACAGTGGCTGCGTTTAATGGCATGGCACAGTGGTGACAATGTATGGCACAGTGGTGACAATGGATGGCACAGTGGCTGCGTTTAATGGCATGGCACAGTGGTGACAATGTATGGCACAGTGGCTGCGTTTAATGGCATGGCACAGTGGTGACAATGGATGGCACAGTGACTGCGTTTAATGGCATGGCACAGTGGTGACAATGTATGGTACAGTGGCTGCGTTTAATGGCATGGCACAGTGCTGACAATGGATGGCACAGTGACTGCGTTTAATGGCATGGCACGGTGGTGCAAATTGATGGCACAGTGACTGCATTTGATGGCATGGCACAGTGACTGCGTTTAATGGCATGGCACAGTGGTGCGAATTGATGGCACAGTGACTGCATTTGATGGCATGGCACAGTGACTGCGTTTAATGGCATGGCACAGTGGTGCGAATTGATGGCACAGTGGCTGCATTTGATGGCATGGCACAGTGGTGAAAATTGATGGCACAGTGGCTGTATTTGATGGCATGGCACAGTGGTGCAAATTGATGGCACAG
Source organism: Rana temporaria (assembly GCF_905171775.1). Classification (NCBI taxonomy): domain Eukaryota; kingdom Metazoa; phylum Chordata; class Amphibia; order Anura; family Ranidae; genus Rana; species Rana temporaria. The sequence continues at coordinate 196,787,534 of NC_053494.1, read as the reverse complement.
TGGCTGCGTTTGATGGCATGTAACAGTGGTTGCGTTTGGGCACAGTGAGACTGCAATTTTTTTTTTCCTTTGCGCCCCCCCACAAATTTTGAGCACCAGCCGCCACTGCATAGCATCACAGTAAAATGGCAGTAAAGTGATAATATATCTATCTATTTAAGACCCCCCCCCCCATTAAATTGTAAAAACCATAAATGTTTCTAACCATCAATGGGAAATCTGAGCTTGGAATGATGCACACAACCACCTTGCTAAATTTACTTCACATCAGAAGGTCCTGTTATCACTTCATGTCGGAGTGCCCCATTCACATCAAAGCCCCCTCTTCACAGAGATCCCCCCATCAAACCAGACACCCCTTTTCCCATTGGATTACCCCATTACATCAAAAGCCTCCTCTCCTCATATGGGTCCCCAATCACATCAAAGCTTCACCATCAAATTAGAAGCCCCACTTCCCTTTAGAATCCCCCATTTCATCAGAAACTCCCCTTTCCCATAAGGGTCCCCCTATCACATAAAAGAGACAGGATTCTCTCATCATACCAGAAGACCCAAATTTCCAACCAGAGTTCCACCCCACACATGACAGTCCCACCATCACAGAGCCCCCTCCTGCCAAGCCCTGCAGGTGGGCCATAACAAAGAATGATGAGGTGCGTCTTTGCCTAAGGGCTTCGTTAGTTGTTATGGTGACGGTGGCTGTTTCTCCCGCACCATGGCACCACATAACACTGATTGATACAGTAGATAGATAGATAGATCAGCATTTCTCAACTGGTACCTTTTGTGCAGGGGTGGCTAGTGGTATATTTCAGGGTGGTCGAAAACAATGCCCAACCCCCCCCCCCGGTCATCGGGTCAGGTGACCAGCACCTCCCCCCACCCCGGTTAGTCAATGAGCCTCACACTTACCCCCAGCCAGCGATTCCCTCCGGGCAGCGGTTTTGACCTCTATGTCTCCTCTGATGGCCCCCACATCTCCCCCTCCTCCTCTCTCCTCATCGTGGTCCAATAGGATCGCCGGACATTTTGGGCAATCAGGAAACGGGTCTGGTGACCCATTCCTGATTGGCAGGGAGGAGATTCAGTGTGAAAATAGTGAATGTTCATTCACTATTGTCACACAACTGGGTGGGCTCAGAGTGCAGTGCTCTGCTCCCCGAGCCCAACATTTTTTGAAGCCTATTAGAGCCTCTGGCTCTAATCACGTGCTTTAAAAAAAAAAACATTGTAATCCATGCACCCGGCGCCCCGAATGTAGGTTAGGGGGCCAGACACATAGATAGGGGGGCGGCGCCCCTAATAATTATAATAATGCTTACACTTATATAGCGCCAATTACAGCGTTGCGGCTGTGTCTAAGCGCTGATAATGGTTGTCATTATTACCCAACTCAATGGTACTCATTTTACCGACCTTGGAAGGATGAAAGGCTGAGTGGACCCCGCCAGGATCGAACCGAACCTGCAACCCTTGGGACACAGGCAATCACAGACTGCTGCAAAGGAGCATTAGCCCCCTGCGCTATCTTACCAGCTTTGGATGGGCCGCTACTGCTTTTGTTTGTAACAAGGAAAAATGGCAGCCACCCGATCAATTTATAACCAGCAAAAAGGAGGGAGCACATGGGTATGGTAGTGCACTGAACAGAACTAAAATGTATAAAGACCAGGAGATGTTAACAGCTTTATGAGATTTTTAGCCCCCCCCCCTCAAAAAAAAGTAGGAAAAAATAATTGAAGGGGTTGTAAAGGTTAATTTTTTATTTTCTAAATAGGTTCCTTTAAGCTAGTGCATTGTTGGTTCACTTTTCCTTTGAATTCCCTTCTAAATTATTTTTTTCTTTGTTGTCTGAATTTCTCACTTCCTGTTCCTCCTCAGTAAGATTGCCCCCATCATCCGAGCCGTTCTGGCTGGGGGTCAGTTAGCGTGCTCGCCCCCTCCCTTGGAACTACATCCCTGCGGGGAGAATCTGTGAACAAATCAAGAACCAGGGGATACCCATAGTCAAATAATTCTTGCAAATTTTTGTGATAACTCAAGCTTTTTTGCAATATTGTCAATCATTTCCCAGCACACATTACCAGCTAGTCAGTACAAAAAAGGTCTAACTAAACTGTTTCAATGTTATGTTAAATAGAGAGGTTTTCATTGCATACATTTGCAAATTACTGTTCCTCCCTCCCCTTTGAAATCTACAGAATTCAATGCAAGCTTGTTCAATTAGATTGAATCTCTCAATTGCTTATCTTTTCTTTATCTGCAGTTGTGCATCAAGGATGATAACTGAACAGTCTGATATAGAGGTGGCCACTAGGGGGAGGTATACAGCTGTGTATGGAATAGCCTGAAGGAAATATACATACTGCACAAAGCAAGAAAAAAAATGGTGGTACCAATTCAATTCCCAGCCAGTACAAATCGTGTTTCTCTGACTAATCTTACTTCTATTTGGGTCTTCAGTCTTTGCTGATGCTCATAGTTTCAGTGACAGTATGCAGCCACCTTATTGCTGGTTGTCCTCTTATTTTATATCATATAAGTATAATGATTGCCTAAAATGTCCTAGAAACATTGTACTGCCGCCCATAGATATGAGCTGTTGAACATAGCTGTATACAGCTATTAGACATGTGTGGATCATTTTGTTTCCGAATTAAAATTCAAACGAATTTTAATTTTTCTGAAATTTCCAAATTAGAATAGTACAGAATTTAATCAAATCCGAAATAACGAAATTCGAATAGTTTTCAAATTCAAAAACATTTTTCGAATTCAAATAGTTTTCAAATTCGAAAACTTTGAAATCAAATAATTTTCTAATTTCGAAAGATAATAAAATAGAATAGAAAATAAAGGAATAGAATAGAAAAAAAATTATATTCCTTTATTTTCTATTCTATTTTATTATTTTTGAAAATTGGAAAACGTTTCAAATTCGAAAACTATTCAAAATTGAATTGAAAACTTTCTGGATTTGAAAACGAATAAACAAAATGAATCCCAAAAACAAATTAAACAAATGAAACAATGTAACTAAACAAATTTATGTAAATTACGTAGCGAAACAAATATTTTTTTCCGTTCTGCACACAGGGCCGGATTCCAGACAAGGCCAACAAGGCCAGGCCTCGGGGCGGCAGTGGATGCAGGGGCGGCACTGCGGCTGAGAGGAGAGGACACTTTCACTTTCATATCGGGAGTTCCCCCCTGTCATGCGGATGGTGAGAGGAGAAAAAACAGAGGGAAGAGGAGGTGAGATAGTTCTTGGCAGCAGCAACCCACCTCCTTCTCAAAGTCATTTTGTCATTTTCGGGAGCAGCACTCCCCAATGCTCAATGTCATTTTTGGAAGCAACACCCCCCCCCCCCCTTCTCAGTGTCCTGCCGAAAAAGTCCCCCGGTGAAAAATGTCCCCCCCCCCCCCCGTACTGCGCAGGCGGCATTGAAGGACCCGGCCTTGGGGCGGCAAAGGGAGTAAATCCGGGCCTGTCTGCACATGTTTAACAAGCTATGGGCCACTATTAGTGTAATGTAGTACACACGCACAAAAGTAATGTCTTGATCGCACACTACCTGTGTTTGCGACATCAACTTAGGGTTGCCACCTGTCCAGAGTTCACCTGGACAGTCCGGGTCTTGAATCATGATAATGTGTCCAGGTTTCAGTCTGCCTAAAACCCAAACACATCATTCAGACTGGTCTGTAGCTCCCCGAGTAACACACATAAATCTGTTGCCTCCCGGGCGGCTGTCTGGGGGCAGGTTCGACATATCTGGAGGGGGTGGGGCAATGATGTCAGCAAGAGCAATATGGCCACACCCACTGATTGCTGCAGTGCACATAGTTACTTATCTCCTTGGAGCACCCAAAGATGTCCCAGGTCTTTTAGAATCCTATAGTGTATACTACGGGAAAAAATGCCGCTAAAGTGTTCGGGTTTGCCTTAAAGAAAAGGTGGCAATCCTAATCAACATACCTCCCAACTTTTGAACTAGACAGTGAGGCAAACCCAAGGAAGGGAGTGACCTGCGGTGTACTATACAAAAATGGCCATGGTCAAACGATTAACAGTGGGAGTGGCTTATGGGGAATGGTTAAACATAACCCGGGCTTCCATGTACCTATCAAATATGCTTTGATTGACTCACAAAATACTTATTAACTCCAAAGGAGAGCCTTAGGCTGGTCGTAGATTATGCAATTTTCTTTTCTTTCACCACGAGTGGAAGGAAAGAAAATCGATTGATTTCCCCCCATCAACACCGTCAGTGATTGTATGAAAAAAATTTCAGCAGACGCCCATGCATTGCACCCATTGAGTATACACCACTGAGTGGAGCCCAGTGTCGGAACTTGTTCCAGGACTCCAGGCCTCATTTGCAGGACACCGGGATTTACTTGAAATCTTAGGACAAACCCAAAAAAATCCGGGATGGTTGGTAGGTATGCATCTACTGTATGTTAACAGCAGTGCATAGCTGCCTCCACCCATTTAATTATATGCCAGAAATACTTGCACGTGATTGGATAATGGAAGTTAAAAGATCTTCACCTCATTAACTAAATAAATGAAAATTTCTTTACAAAGTGAACAGCCTACTTTCTTTGAGTAAATCAACCCCAGTATGTCCAAAAGAAGACAGCTTCAGTCTGGTCATTCGGCCTTCTTATAAAAAATGTCTTGGTTTGCTGAAAGATCAATTTGTTTGTTTGTGTCAGATTGATCTCCCATCTGATGGCAGTTGCATTGCATAGTTTTAGGCTCAACCAGGGCCGTCTTTAATATGGTTTTGGCCCTGCGCAAACATTATTTTTGGGCCCCCTCCACAGGGCTGCTGTTAGAAATCCCGGGGCCCCGTACAGCCTACCTGGCAGGCCACAACCCCCCAAATATATCAAGACAATATTTTCACTAAAGTTACACTAAAATGATTATTAGTGGACACAAACATAACAGAGAACCTTTGTGAATTAGCCATGTTTCACAAGTTTTTTTACATTTTATAAAAAAAAAAAAAAGTTGAACATTTTGCAATTATTTTATTTTATAATTTAAAAAAAAGCTGCGGAGGGGGGGTCACAGTGACAAGGGGCACATGGGGGAATCAGAAGCAGGCAGAACAGGGAGGGGGATTGCTGTCAAATAATCAATTATAGAAACCATGCCCTGTGTCTGTGTCTCTACCCGCAGCATCTAAAAGCCAGCAGGAGGGGGAGAAACTGGCTTTCAGCATCTGCAGAGAACCGCAAAGGGCATCCTTCTGTAATTGCCCCTCTGCACCAATTCCCCCTGCTGTTCGGTCCCCCCTGTGTGACCGGGCCCCCTACAGGAGGACTGGTGGTAACCCCCTATCAGCGGCCCTGCCCCTCCAGCTTATTTTGGGCCTGGCTGGTTCACATGTATGTGTTTTGGCGGCCCTCATTTGTGCAGGCACAGCAGCCCATTGATTTGAATGGACTGCCATGCCTTCTTTTCCCACAGAAAAAAGGTGCATTCAGCATTTTAAAAATACAGTTGCCTTGAAATCCATTCTGCTTTTGCACCATGCTACTTACCTGCAGTTCTTGCACTGTGTTTTTAAAGCGTGACCTAAACGTCTAAAAATGCAGTAAGTTTGACAGTGTGGGAACTGCAGATAAGTCACAGCAGACAGCTAAATGGACAGACAGTGCTGTATTTCATTGCTTGATGGGCATACGTGTGCCGTGTACGCAGCCTATTACATGAGGCATGCGCTTTTCTTTGCAGGAAACGCAGGCATGGCGGCCCATTCAAATGAATGGGCTGCTGTTCCTGCGCAAATGTGGGCCGCCAAAACACATACATGTGAACCAGCCAGACCCAAAATAAGCCCATCAAGCAGTTAAATACAGACAGTAATGCCATGTGCTCTGAGGCCTTACTCAGCCTGGACTGCAGGTCTGGTCTGTGATTTAAAGAGTTCCTCTATTTTACACATGGCATGGCATGGGGTCCCATGGTGCTAAAGCAGAATGGACAGACGGTGCTGTGACCCCATGCCAGGCCATGTGTAAAATAGAGGAACTTTTTAAAACATTGACCAGACCTGCAGTGAATCATCAAATATTATAAAGACTTTGGGCACACTCTACAGAAAACTTCTATTTGCATAATACATTAGCAAACATTGACATACCTTGAGGATCAGGACATGAAGAAGAAGTCAGCCTTTTGTAGATCAAACTGGGGATGCTCTAAAATCACATTCTAATTCACTTTTATATACAAGCAGCACCCAGTGGCAAGAAGGGAGAAGTGCACATCTAAAGGGAAGCCAGGGGTGCTGTACATTTTAAAACACTGGGAAGGGACACTGGCTGCGTGCCGCTGATGATTTTTAGTGCTGATTTGTGGGCAGCACAGGGGCTTAACGGGCGGCTCTGCTTTGGGCCCCCAACAATGACAGGGCCCTGGGCAGCTGCCCCTGTTTGCCCTATGGTAAAGACGGCCCATGGCTCAAAACCACTTCACTGAACAAGCTGTACAAACCCAGTGTTCTTTTTATCTGTCTGTAAGGGTGGCATTCTGACCACCACTGTTAGGGGTTTATTATTCCCACTGACCACCAATGTAAGGGACATTTTTTCCCACTGACCACCAATATAAGGGACATTTTTTTCCCACTGATAATCAGTGTAAGGGAGATTTTCCCCACTAACCACCAATGTAAGGGAGATTTTCTCCAATGATCACAAATGTAAAGCACGTTTTTACCACTGACCACCAATGTAAAGGGTATTATTTCCACTGACCACCAATATTTAGGTTTTAGTAGGCATTCCCAGAGACCTTTACATTTTTTTCAAGGGTTCATCTAAGGTAAATGTTGAGAAAGTCTGGATTAGAAGTAAAACTTGCAAAGCTACTTGGTGTCTCTGAATAATTAAATGAGCTATTTTTTTGATAGTGCAGTTATCCTTTAAATGTTGTTACATACAAAGTAGCTTATTAACATTCATACATCAAAATTCAAGAGTACAGACAGCATGTGACAGCTGATGATCTTCTGGAAAACCTACAGAAGGATACTGCCAAGTGCCAAATGTTATTTCTAACACTAATTTAAAGCGGTCCTCCACCCTAAAGTGGAGTCCCGCTGATCGGAACCCTCCCCCCCTCCGGTGTCACATTTGACACCTTTCAGGGGGGAGGGGGGTGCAGACACCTGTCTAAAGACAGGTATTTGCACCCACTTCCGGCCACACGCTACGGGCGAAAGACGGGCATTCCGTCACATCCCGTCTGTCGCCCGTTGTGTGCTGGGAACACTCGGCTCCCAGCACACAGCGTGTGAGCCAATCGGCGGGCGCAGCGCGACTCGCGCATGCGCCGTAGGGAACCGGGCAGTGAAGCCGCAGCGCTTCACTTCCTGGTTCCCTCACCGTGGATGGAGGGGGGAGCAGCAGGGTGACGAGCGATCGGCTCATCCTCTGCTGCGATCACCGCTGGACTCCAGGACAGGTAAGTGTCCTTATATTAAAAGTCAGCAGCTGCAGTATTTGTAGCTGCTAGCTTTTAATATATTGTTTTAGTGGCACATCCGCTTTAAAGCAAGACTGAGGCATGCAATGACAACTGTCAAAGCTGCTTGTGCTCTCAACTGTTAAAAGAGAAGTACAGCCAAACCTCGTTTGGCTGTACTTCTCCTATGGATCGTTCTGCTTTCCTGTGACCCGTTTCCAGCAGAAAGCGGGCTAAACTCCACTCTCGGCTGATGTCACCGAGCCGGTCCAGGCTCGGGAAAGATTGCAACCATATGATTGGGATCCGTCCACATGCCTGGACTGACACCCGTCTTGTAAGACCGCTGCGCAAATATGATGTGACAAAAAGTGTTGCAACGACCGCCATTTTATTCTCTAGGGTGTTAAAAAAAATATGTAATGTTGGTTTTGTTTTTAGCAAAAAATAATGGGCCAGATTCACAGTAGAAATACGCCGGCGTATCTACTGATACTCCGGCGTATTTTCAAATTTGCCGTGTTGTATCTTTAGTTTGAATTCTCAAACCAAGATACGACGGCTTTAGGCTTCGATCCGACAGGCGTACGGCTTCGTATGCCTTCGGATCATAGGTGTAATACTTCGGCGCCCGCTGGGTGGAGTTTGCGTCGTTTTCCGCGTCGGGTATGCTAATTAGCTGTTTACGGCGATCCACGAAGGTACGCGCGTTCGTCGCATCCTCTTACGTCGTCGCTAGTCGGCTTTTCCTGGCGTATAGTTACGGCTGCTATTTCATGGCTTATATTTAGACTGCCCATGTTTAAGTATGGCCGGCGGGAAATTTCAAAACGGAGCATGCGCAGTACGTTCGGCGCTGGAACGCGCCTAATTTAAATGATACACGCCCCATTTGAATTAGGCGGGCTTGCGCCGGACGCATTTACGCTACGCCGCCGCAAGTTTACAGGCAAGTGCTTTGTGAATCAAGCACTTGCGCTTAAAACTTGCGGCGGTGTAACGTAAATGGGATACGTTAGACCGCCGCAAATGTACCTGAATCTGGCCCAATGTTTTTAACTTGTAAACACCAAATCTCAGAAAGAGGTTTGGTCCTTAAGTGGTTAAAGACAATAAGGGCTAGTTCACCTTGCTCACAGTCTGTTGCCCTGTACACACGACCGGTTTTCCAGTCGAAAAAACAGCTTTTGGCCGGGAATTCCCTCCGTGTGTATGCTCTTTTGCAGTTTTTCCGACGGGAAAACTTCCAGGAAAAAATAAAGCGAACAAGATCTCTTTTTTCTCGTCAGGAAAAAATCCTAGCAGGAAAACCATCCATCTGTATGCTTTTCCAAAGGGGTTAAAAACCGTGCATGCTCGGAAACAATTTGACGCATGCTCGGAAGCATAGAACTTAATTTTCTCGGCTCGTCGTAGTCTTTTACTTCACCGTGCTCTTGGTAGTCAAAAGTTCACCGGACTTTTGTGTGACTGTGTTTATGCAAGGCAGGCTTGACAGGAATTCCGTCGGGGAAAACAATAGTTTTTTTTTCCGACGGGTAAACCGGTCGTGTGTACGGGGCATGTGTCTTCGCTTTAGCATGTGGCGGCTGTCAGTTTTTACTTGCAGTCAGCTGCAGAGAGGGGGCAGTGTGACGTGTGTTTCACGTTGTTCCCTTCTTTTTTTTAAAACTTTATTTGAAGTGTCACAAAGTGACAGCACAGCAGCGCCCATAGATAGGAATACAGGAAAACAGACATCTGAGGAAGTATATCGGTGGGCCTGCTTTGCTTTCAACCAACAAAGTAAAAGCATTGCTGCAGTTTTGCGACATTCTATTTTATTTATTCCGTGTCCTTGAATGAGATTGCCAAGTAACATTTTGAAGACTAATTTGCTTTTTGTGAAGATGGCGCTTGACAAATAATGGCCAGATGAGAGTGGATTTGTCTTCGTTAGACTGAAACAATGACTGAAATTGCTCAGAAATCACTTTTTTATTCATACAAACTAACATTTACCGTTTATATGAATGTATTAATCATGCTGTGTTCTCAGAAAAGGCCAAGTTCCTGAAACTGCAAAGTAATATGTGCGTCATCTTATATTATCCATACTCCAATGGACTTTTTCTTTGAGGCCGGGTTCACACCTATGCGAATTGGTTGCAGCCTAAACTTGCATAACATTATAAAATACATTGGGCCAGATTCACAGAAAAAGTACGCCGGAGTATCTGCTGATACTCCGGCGTACTTTAAAATTTGCCGCGTCGTATCTTTAGTTTGAATTCTCAAACCAAGATACGACAGCTTCTGCCTTCGATCCGACAGGCGTACGGCTTCGTACGCCTTCGGATCGTAGGTGTAATACTTTGGCGCCCGCTGGGTGGAGTTTGCGTCGTTTTCCGCGTCGGGTATGCTAATTAGCTGTTTACGGCGATCCACGAAGGTACGCGCATTCGTCGCATTCTCTTACGTCGTCGCTAGTCGGCTTTTCCCGGCGTAGAGTTACAGCTGCTATTTAGTGGCTTATATTTAGACTGCCCATGTTAAAGTATGGCCGTCGTTCCTGCGTCAAATTTTAATTTTTTTTTTTTTTTGCGTGAGTCGTCCCTGAATAGGAAAGGACGTAACGCACGTCGCCGTTCAAACGATTACGTTGGTGCGACGTCATTTCGCGCAAAGCACGGTGGGGAAATTTCAAAACGGAGCATGCGCAGTACGTTCGGCGCGGGAACGCGCCTAATTTAAATGATACACGCCCCATTTGAATTAGGCGGGCTTGCGCCGGACGGATTTACGCTACACCGCCGCAAGTTTACAGGCAAGTGCTTTGTGAATCAAGCACTTGCGCTTAAAACTTGCGGCGGTGTAACGTAAATGGGATACGTTACGCCACCGCAATTGTATGTGAATCTGGCCCATTGATTTCAATGAGGCTGGTTCACATATGTGCGATGCATTCGCACTGCGCATTGCCGGAAAAAAGTTTTCTAGGCATTGCGGTGCGGCTCAGGTGCGAATTCAGGCCCATTATCTTCTATGGACACGCATCTGATTCGCAGATGTGTTCATTTCTCTTCAGGACTTCACAATGTAACACCATCATCCTCATCCCTCTCCAAATTCATCCACACCCCCCTTCACAATGTAACACCATCATCCTCATCCCCCTCCAGATTCACCCTCATCCCCTCCACAATGTAACGCCATCATCCTCATCCCCCTCCAGATTCATCCTCATCCCCTCCACAATGTAACGCCATCATCCTCATCCCTCTCCAAATTCATCCTCACCCCCCTTCACAATGTAACACCATCATCCTCATCTCTCTCCAGATTCATCCTCATCCCTCTCCAGAATCATCCCTCTCCACAATGTAACTCCATCATCCTCATCCCTCTCCAGAATCATCCTCATCCCTCTCCACAATCATCCTCATCCCTCTCTACAATCATCCTCACCCCTCTCCACAATCATCCTCATCCCTCTCCACAATCATCCTCATCCCTCTCCACAATCATCCTTACCCCTCTCCACAATCATCCTCACCCCTCTCCACAATCATCCTCATCCCTCTCCACAATCATCCTCATCCCTCTCCACAATCATCCTCACCCCTCTCCACAATCATCCTCGTCCCTCTCCACAATCATCCTCGTCCCTCTCCACAATCATCCTCGTCCCTCTCCACAATCATCCTCGTCCCTCTCCACAATCATCCTCGTCCCTCTCCACAATCATCCTCGTCCCTCTCCACAATCATCCTCGTCCCTCTCCACAATGTAACTCCATCATCCTCACCCCTCTCTACAATCATCCTCGTCCCTCTCTGATTTTGTAACCCAGCCATCATCCTTATCCTTGTATTCTCTTTGTGCTCTTTCCTCAGTCATCCCTCCATTATCCCTGCGTGATCCATCTTTACCCCCCCCCCCTCTTCATCATCATCCTCATTCCTCCACCAGCCTCTATCCATAATCCATAATCATTTATCATCCTCATTCCCACAATCCTTTATACCAGTGGTCATCAACCCTGTCCTCAGGGCCCACTAACATGCCAGGTTTGCAAGATTACTGAAATGCATCACAGGTGATATCATTTGCTGCTCAGTGATTGTGGTAATCTAGTCTGCATCTCCCCAAGGTAATACATAAAACCTGGCCTGTTAGTGGGCCCCGAGGACAGGGTTGATGACCACTGCTTCTTCCTCCCTGTCCCTCCCCTCATTCCTTATGGCAGAGGAGACTCTCCTGATGTCGGGGTGTATGACCCGTAGTGTAATGTGCTATGATAACCGGGCACTGAACATTAGTCCGGACTCCACAGACTTTTCTGTCTGTTAAAAACGTATATCCCTGGTATTGCTCTCTGGGTGTCTTCACTTCCGAGGTTAGCCACAACCCCCTGCTCCATTGTCAGCCAATCAAAATGCGATCCTAGCGGTAGGCTCTGCCTCTAGAAAAGGAGTGAGTGCCCAATCAGCTGCTGGGGAGAAGGTAGGGGGGTGAATAATTATCCCTGGCTTGTGTTCTTCTCTCACTGCATCCCGTGGCCACGGTCTGTTCTTACAGCTGCCAAAGCTGCCTTATGTAAGGGAAGGTTCTGGACAGTCGCACTCAAAACAAATGCCTTTATTGTAGAAAATATGATAATCCAAAAATACAAGCCACAGCAAACAGCGGAACACTGGAGCTGACGCGTTTCACACTTTCAGCCGTGCTTATTCATAGCTGCTATGCACTGTTGAAAGTGTGAATCGTGTTACCTCCTGTGTAGGCACTGTAAGCATGTACCTACAGGCACCCTCTAGTAAGGGCTCCCCCGTGCCATCTGAGGCCCGGAGAACAAATCGGCTGCCGCCAAACAAAGAGCATAGAGATTTGGTCACTGGTCATCTCTATGACCATCGGAGGCCCGGGCACGATGTTATGACGTCACGCCCGGGTTCCCAGAAATAAACAAAGCCACAATCGTGGCTGAAAGCATGAGATCTGTGAATTTTTTCCCGATCTCATGCTTTCCAGCCTGGAGGAGAGATGTGGGGTCCTATTGACCCCGCGTCTCTCCATAAAGAGGACCTGTCACACACTATTCCTATTACAAGGGATGTTTGCATTCCTTGTAATAGGAATAAAAGTGCAAAAAAAAATAAGTAAAAAAAACAAAAAAACATTAGAACGCCCCTGTCCCCAGTAGCTCGCGCTCAGAAGCGAACGCACATGTCCCTTCCTGGCCGCCCACATATGTAAACGCAGTTCAAACCACACATGTGAGGTATTGCCATGTGCGTTAGCACAAGAGCAATAATTCTAGCACTAGAACTTCTCTGTAACTCTAAACTGGTAACCTGTAAAAACAAATTAAATGTCGCCTATGGAGATTTTTAAGTACCGAAGTTTGGCGCCATTCCGTGAGTTGGCGCAATTTTAAAGCATGACAAGTTAGGTATCTATTTACTCGGCGTAATATCATCTTTCACATTATACAAAAAAATTGGGCTAACTTTACCATTTTGTTATTTTTTAATTCATGAAACAGTTTTTTTTTCCAAAAAAAAAGGTGTTTGAAAAATGATTGCACAAATACCGTGCGAGATAAAAAGTTGCAATGATCGCCACTTCATTCCCTAGAGTGTCTGCTAAAAAAAATATATATAATGTTTGGGGGTTCTGAGTAATTTTCTAGTATAAAAAATATGATTTTTACATAAAGGAGATTAGTGCCAGAATAGGCGTGGTATGGAAGTGGTTAATATTGTATTATTTTTAACAATTTTATTTATATTTTTTATTATTTTTTTAAATTTTTTAGAAGCTTTGGTGAAATATCAGCAGGGGGAATCTGCGCTGCACAGGGTCATTGGGGTGTGCTCAGGCACACCCGGCACACCCCCTGTGCACACCTATGGATGTGACCTTCGCTTGGCGCCCAATGAGCTGGGAAACATGGAGAACATGATGACCACCCTATCACCCTACCCTGCCTTCAAATGTTTCTTAGTAAAAAAACGTCATACAAATGATATACCGTATTTTCCGGCGTATAAGACAACTTTTTTCATCTAAAATCATGCCCCAAAAGTCGGGGGTCACCTTATACGCCGGGTACCTGTCTGTCAGTCAGTCAGTCAGATGGCGGGCATCCATTATTCAAAAGCCGCGCATCCTCCTCTGACTGTTCCGTGATAGGCGGAACACTAATTTTCCCAGTAGAGCCTCTGTTCAGTGCTCCGCCTATCACGGATGCCTTCTCATCCTCGGACGAGAGGACATCCATGATAGGCGGAACACTGAACAGAGGCTCTGCTGGGAAAATTTGTGTTCCGCCTATCACGGAACAGCCTGAGGAGGAGGCGCGGCTTTTGAAAAATGGATGGCCGCCGTCTGACTGACTGACTCTGCAAACAGGAGAAGGTGGAGAGATCCTCGAGGCAGGGAATGAAATGGCACAGTGAGGCATGTATAGATGGGAAAGTGAGTAGGGTGACCACGTGTCCCGGATTGCCCGGGACAGTCCCGCATTTTGCAGGTCTGTCCCGGGTACCTTTATGCCAGGACAATACAGTGTCCCGGAATAAAACTGACACAGCCCCCCCCCCCCCGATCTGATGGCCCCAACAAAGGCTGCCACATCATCACCACTTTACTCACTGACATTACTTATCCTGGCCAGGGATGCCTGGAGGAGCACAATCCCGCCTCCTGCTTGTGATTGGAGAAATCATAAATCCTGCCTCTTGTGTCCAATGACTGTGCTGTGATTCGTTACAGCACAAGCTGATTTTTGGGAAGGGGGGGTGTCCCTGAATTGTAGTTTGGAAATGTGGTCACCCTAACAGTGAGGCATGTATAGATGGCACAGTGAGGCATGTATAGAAGGCACAGTGAGGCATGTATATATGGCACATTGAGGCATGTATAGATGGCACAGTGAGGCATGTATAGATGGCACAGTGAGGCATGTATAGATGGCACAGTGAGGCATGTATAATGGCACAGTGAGGCATGTATAATGGCACAGTGAGGCATGTATAATGGCACAGTGAGGCATGTATAGATGGCACAGTGAGGCATGTATAATGACACAGTGAGGCAAGTATAGATGGCACAGTGATGCATGTATAATGGCACAGTGAGGCATGTATAGATGGCACAGTCAGGCATGTATAGATGGCACAGTGAGGCATGTATAGATGGCATAGTGAGGCATGTATAATGGCACAGTGAGGCATGTATAGATGGCACAGTGAGGCATGTATAATGGCACAGTGAGGGGTCGTCTTATACAGTGAGTATATCCCAAAACCAACATTTTAGCTGGAAAATTAGGGGGTCGTCTTATACGCCGGCAAATACGGTAACATATCAGTTACAAATTGAAAAGAAGAGAGTTGCAGAGCCAGTCTGCTTTTATTCTTAAGCGTGGAATTATGTAATAAAATGTGAAAACCGAACACAGTCCCAATTAGATGGGTTGGAAAGGTTTGGTGGATTCCCCGTTGTTCCCTTTTCCGGGTGCAAAGACAGGTTTAGCATGCCGTGCTTTGATCAGAGTCGATTCCAATGAAAAATATCACAGCGTACAAAGTCCTGACTGTATCCTAGTTTTATTTGCTTATAAGGGAAAGCTTTAGCTCTCCAGGAGCCATTATATCCGAAATTAACGCACAATAATTACCTCAAGTGAGAAGCAGGTTCTTTATTTTGTGATAGAATCTTTGGCAGAGTGTTGAATAAACACAGTTTTACTTTGATGTTGTGTTTGACTAATGACGGCAGAATAATCTATTTAATGAGAGGAAAGAACAGCGGTGGTGGAACAAAGTGCTCGTCTTAAAAGGATTGATGTCCTGTCTACAGAAACTCTCAGACATGCTGATGGGGAATTAAAGGGACTGTCAATCCAAAATTGATAATTTGGTTACAGATCATTATGCTGGCTGGTTGAATCACCGACTGGCTCCTTTCATCTCTAAGGCTCCATTTGCACGGGCGTTTTGCCATGCTGCGAATCCCAGCGGCAAGAGTCGCCTGATTCCGGTGGCTGGGATTGACAGCTGGACGCCCACAAAGGTGATCGCTGGCCGTGTGAAGAGGCATAAAGAGATGCAGCGTCCAACAGCCTATCATTGCGCTGCTATCTGTACACAGCTGTCAATCTCAGCCCCAAGAATCAGAAGACGAGTCTTACCGCTAGAATTCGCAGCATGGCAAAGCGCCTGTGCAAATGGAGCCTAATGGACTCCCGCAATAAGATGTCAATTGTTGGCAGGATTGCAGACATTTTTCAAAGTTCTGCAGCAGGAGATGTGAGACTTTAGAAAAAAAAGTTTTATTAACCACTTAAGGACCGGACCAATATGCTGCTAAATGACCCAAGGGTTTTTTACAATTCGGCACTGCGTCGCTTTAACAGAGAATTGCGCGGTCGTGCGATGTGGCTCCCAAACAAAATTGGCGTCCTTTTTTCCCCACGAATAGAGCTTTCTTTTGGTGGTATTTGATCACCTCTGCAGTGATTTACTTTTTGTTATAATAAATATCCCCCAAAAACATATATAATTTTTTTTTTCCTCAGTTTAGGCCGATACGTATTCTTCTATCTATTTTTGGTAAAAAAAAATCGCAATAAGCGTTTATCGATTGGTTTTGCGCAAAATTTATAGCGTTTACAAAATAGGGGTTAGTTTTATTTTTTTTATTTTTTTTTACTACTAACGGCGGCGATCTTTTTTTTCGTGACTGTGACATTATGGCGGACACTTCGGACAATTTTGACAAATTTTGGGGACCATTGTCATTTTCACAGCAAAAAATGCATTTAAATTGCATTGTTTATTGTGAAAATGACAGTTGCAGTTTGGGAGTTAACCACAGGGGGCGCTGTAGGAGTTAGGGTTCACCTAGTGTGTGTTTACAACTGTAGGGGGTGTGGCTGTAGGTCTGATGTCATCAATCGAGTCTCCCTATAAAAGGGATCACTCGATCGATGCAGCCGCCACAGTGAAGCACGGGAAAGCCGTTTTTACATACGGCTCTCCCCGTTCTTCAGCTCCGGGGAGCGATCGCGAGGGGGCGGCTAGAAACGAATAGCCGCGCCCTCATCCCGGATCGCTCCTGAAGCCACGGGAACCGCCGCATATACCGGGGGGTCGTGATCGGACCCCCGACCCACTTCTAGGCAGGGACGTACATGTACGCCAATGAGCCTGTACGTGCCATTCTGCCGACGTATATGTACATGCGGCGGTCCTGAAGTGGTTAATCTTACTAAGACAGAATGTATGAGACTGGTGACTCTGATTATAAGAGTGCCTTACATAGTTACATAGTTAGTCAGGTTGAAAAAAGAGTCCATCCAGTTCAACCATAAAAAAAAAAAAATCAATAATACAATCCCATATGCTAGAGCTGCACGATTCTGGCCAAAATGAGAATCACGTTTTTTTTTGCTTAGAATGAAGATCACGATTCTCTCACGATTCTCACGGCGTTAAATCTTTTACATTTATACAAAAAAAATGGGCTAACTTTACTGGCCTTTTTTTTTTTTTTATTCATTAAAGAAATTTTTTCCAAAAAAAATGCATTTAAAAAGACTGCTGCGCAAATACAGTGCAACATAAAATATTGCAACAACCGCCATTTTATTATCTAGGGTCTCTACTAAAAAATGATATAATGTTTTCGGGTTCTAAGTAATTTTCTAGCAAAACAAAATAATGATTTTAACTTGAAAAGAGCTGTCAGAAAAAGGTTTGGTGTTTAAGTGGTTAAACGTTCCTAATTTACATACAGAAGTCAATGTGATACAAAGTTTAGACTTTCCACTGATAAAGAATGTTTCAAAACTTGGCAGGCTGCACAGACTTTGACTTTTGGCTGAGAGCAGAGAGGAAATTCTTTGCATACCAAAGTGCAGAGAGAAAATTCATTTCATGTCAAAGATCGTGAAACCCTGTGTCAAGAATCGCAACGGGAAAAAGATCACGATAACGATTCTTGACGATTAATCGTGCAGCTCTACCATATACCCAATTCTATACCCACAATTGATCCAGAGGAAGGCAAAAAAACCCAGCAGAGCATGATCCAATTTTCTACAGTAGGGGAAAAAATTCCTTCCCGATTCCCAGAGAGGCAATCGGATTTTCCGTGGATCAACTTTACCTATAAATGTCAGTATCCAGTTATATTATGTACATTTAGGAAAGAATCCAGACCTTTCTTAAATAAATCTACTGAGCTGGCCAGAGCCACCTCTGGAGGGAGTCTATTGCACATTTTCACACCTCATTTTCAGACGATCGGACATTCCGACAACAAAACCGTGGATTTTTTTTTCGACAGATTGTTTGCTCAAACTTGTGTTGCATACACACGGTCACACAAATGTTGTTGGAAATTCCGACTGTCAAAGTGGTGACGTACAACACTACGTCAAGCCGAGAAAAGTTAAGTTCAATGACAACAAGCTCACATCGAACATTTGTTGTCGGAAATTCCGACCGTGTGTATGCCGTATTACTGTAAAGAAACCTTTCCTTATTTGGAGATGAAATTTATTTTCCTCTAGATGTAAAGAGTGCCCCCTTGTCCTCAGTGATGACCTTAAAGTGAATAACTCAACACCAAGTTCACTATATGGACCCCTTTATATATTTGTACATGTTGATCATATCCCCCCTTATTCTCCTCTTTTCAAGAGTTAATAAATTCAGTTCTTCTAATCTTTTCTCATAGCTGAGCTCCTCCAGACCTCTTATTAGTTTGGTTGACCTTCTCTGCACTTTCTCCAGTTCCCCGATATCCCTTTTGAGAACTGGGGCCCAAAACTGAACTGCATATTCCAGATGAGGTCTTACTAATGATTTGTACAGGGGGGCAAAATTGTATCTCTCTCTGGAGTCCATACCTCTCTTACTACAAGAAATTATTTTGCTTGCTTTGGAAACCGCAGCTTGGCATTGCATGCTATTATTGAGCTTATGATCAACCAAAACCCCCAGATCCTTCTTTATTATGGATTCCCCCTAATATGTATAATGCATGCATATTCTTAGCCCTTGTCATTTGGGTACTTCAGTTAAAGCAGAGCTACGGCCTCCCGTTTAGAGAGAAGTATTACAAAAGCTTTTTTGCTATAATTATTTTTTGGGACACAAAAGTGCACCAAGAGAGGAAGTGGGAGCTGGGTACCTGTGAAAACTAGGTATCTGCCCCCCCCCCCCCAAAAAAAAAAGAAATGACATGCCAAATGTGGCATGTCAGGGGTCACGAGCACTTAAAGCGGAAGTTAAATTTTGGGTGGAACTTTGTTTTGGATTGCTGGTGACTTCACATCTTATGCCGCGTACACACGATCATTTTTCGGGTTCTAAAAAATTACGTTTTTTTTAATGTCATTAAAAACGATCATTTTTGGGCTTCAGAGCATTTTTTCGGGTTCTAAAAAACGGGCAAATTTTTTTTTAAATTTTCGTTTTTCAGGTTGTAAAAAATGGTCGGTCGTGCGTGGGCTTTAACGACGTGAAAAATCCGCGCATGCTCAGAAGCAAGTTATGAGACGGGAGCGTTCGTTCTGGTAAAACTAGCGTTCGTAATGGAGTAAGCACATTCATCACGCTGTAACAGACAGAAAAGCGCGAATCGTCTTTTACTGACACAAAATCAGCTAAAGCAGCCCAAAGGGTGGCGTCATCTGCATGGAACTTCCCCTTAATAGTGCCGTCGTACGTGTTGTATGTCACCGCGCTTTGCTTTTTCACGATCGTGTGTAGGCAAGGCCGTTTTAATGGTCAAGTTGAAAAAAACTTTGTTTTTTCTAGAGCCTGAAAAACGTAATTTTTTAGAACCCGAAAAATTATCGTGTGTACGCGGCATCAGGCTTTAACCACTTCAGTTTCAGAGGATTTGGCCATTTTTTTGCGATTCAGCACTGCGTCGCTTTAACTGACAATTGTGGGGACGTTGCACCCAAACAAAATTTCTGTCCTTTTTTTCCCACAAATAGATCTTTCTTTTGGTGGTATTTAATCACCTCTGTGGTTTTGATTGTTTGCGCTATAAACAAAAATACAGCAACAATTTTGAAAAAAAAAGCAATATTTTTAACTTTTTGCTATAATAAAATATAAAAAAAAAAAAATTTTCCTCAGTTTAGGCCGATATGTATTCTTCTGCATATTATTGATAAAAAATCGCAATAAGCGTATATTGATTGGTTTGCGCAAAAGTTATAGCGTCTACAAAATAGAGGATAGAATTATGGCATTTTTATTAATATTTTTTTTTTTTGTAGTAATGGCGGCGATCAACGATTTTTATTGTGACTGACATTATGGCGTACACATCAGACACTTTTGACGCTATTTTGGGACCATTCACATTTATACAGCGATCAGTGCTATAAAAATGCACTGATTACTGTGTAAATGACACTGGCAGGGAAGGGGTTAAACACTAGGGGGCAATGAAGGGGTTAAGTGTGTCCTAGGGAGTGATTCTAACTGTGGGGGGGCTGGGCTAAAAGTGACACGACACTGATCACTGCTCCCGATGACACTGAGCAGTAGCTCACTTTCCTGTCACTAGGCAGAACAGGGAAATGCCTTGTTTACATAGGCATCTCCCCATTCTGCCACTCCGTGAGACGATCACGGGCACCCGGCGGACATTGAGTCCGTGGGACCCACGGGCACGCTCACCGAGCACAGGTATGTTCCTTTGTGTCCCTTTGCGCAGCCATGCCATTTAAGTACATGTGTCGGTCGGCAAGTGGTTAAGGTACCAGGGGCCAGATTCACAAATGAGATACGACGGCGTATCTCCTGATATTCCGTTGTATCTCTGTTTCTATCTATGTGACTGATTCATATAATCAGTTACGCATAGATATCCCTACGATCCGTCAGGTGTAATTGTTTTACACTGTCGGATCTTAGGATGCAGTACCGCGGCCGCCGCTGGGGGGAGTTTGCGTCGTAAACCAGCGTTGGGTATGCAAATTAGGAGTTACGGCGATCCACAACGGTTTTTCGTGTTCGCTACGTCGCCGCTAGTCTATTTTACCGTCGCAAAGTTAGTCGTTTTTTTTGGTGCCCTAACTTTAGTCAGCAAACGTATTGCTGTCTAAAGTATGGCCGTCGTTCCCGCGTCGAAATTCAAAAATGAACGTCGTTTGCGTAAGCCTTCCGGGAATACGGAATTACGCTACGCGCGTCGCCGTTCTTCGAAAAAATTACGTCACTTCGCGTAAAGCACGGCGGGAGTTTGAAAACGGAGCATGCGCGGTAGGTCCGGCGCAGGAGCGCGCCTAATTTAAATGGCACACGCCCATTTGAATTGGCCCGCCTTGCGCCGGAGGCCGCCGGCGTAGGTTTTCATCGCAAGTGCTTGGTGAATCAGGCACTTGCGATGAAAACTTGCGGCGGTGTAACGTATCTACGATACGTTACGCCGCCGCTCACCTACGTGAATCTGGCCCCACATCCCTATACAAGGATGAAAACGCTAAATGTTGTACCAGGGCACTGTGGCTTTTTAGTTGCAGTTTAGCAATATCCTCAAGCCTGGATGAGCCTCTAAACATAAATAGATAAGCGCTACAAAATAGCAGTTAATGAGTTAATGTAAAAACAAAAAAGAATTTAAAACAATCTTTCAAAATCTCCTAGGGCCCCTAAAAAAAAAGTTTTAATGTTGAATTCCCTCTAATAATTCACAGTAATAACACAAGCTCTCTCCTCCAGCTGTTCATATATCTTCTTTTGTTCCAAACGCCCTGCTGACTTTTCCAGCTACTTCGTACTGTTTACCACTGCTATGCAGTAAAAGCGAATGACTCCTAGGGCAAAATTCTCTACAGTTACCAAGATTATACACAGTTTATTCACACAATAAAGAGACGCGGGTCAAAACCTGACTTGAAAGGAGTCTAGAGGGATGTTTTTAAGTTATATATGTGAATGTATTCCTTTTTATGTGAATTATTTGTGATATTTATATATATAAATTCCTACGTAAAGTCTGAAAAAATATATATATACTGTATATGCAAGAATTGTGGATTGTGTACAATTGTCTCTAGGAGCTATTACCTACACATGGTTAGGGTTTCTAGGGTTTGTTATCGCAGATCTTAAAGCGGAGGTTCACCCATGGAGAACACATTTTCCCCATAGCTGGATGCTCGTTTTGTCTAGGGGAATCGGCTATTTGTTTTAAAATATGATCCGTACTTACCGTTTACGAGATGCATCCTCTCCGTCGCTTCCGGGTATGGGCTGCGGGACTGGACGTTCCTTCTTGATTGACAGTCTTCCGAGAGGCTTCCGACGGTCGCATCCATCGCGTCACGATTTTCCGAAAGAAGCCGAACGTCGGTGCGCAGGCGCAGTATAGAGCCGCACCGACGCTCGGCTTCTTTCGGCTACTAGTGACGCGATGGATGCGACCGTCGGAAGCCTCTCGGAAGACTGTCAATCAAGAAGGAACGCCCGCTCCCGAAGACCCATACCCGGAAGCGACGGAGAAGATGCATCTCGAAAACGGGTAAGTACGGATCATATTTTAAAACAAATAGCCGATTCCCCTAGACAAAACGAGCATCCAGCTATGGGGAAAAGAGAAAAAAAAACGCAAATGGGTGAACTCCCGCTTTAAAGGGGTTGTAAAGGTAAAAAAAAAAAATCCCTAAATAGCTTCCTTTACCTTAGTGCCGTCCTCCTTCACTTACCTCATCCTTCCATTTTGCTTTTAAATGTCCTTATTTCTTCTGAGAAATCCTCACTTCCTGTTCTTCTGTCTGTAACTACACACAGTAATGCAAGGCTTTCTCCCTGGTGTGGAGAAAGCCTCTTGAGGGGGGAGGGGGTGAGCATGAGTGTCAGGACACCCACTAACACACAGCTCCTTTCTCTATCTGCAAAGTAGAGTGTTCTGACTTTCCTGCTCGCCTCCTCCCCCCTCAAGAGGCTTTCTCCACACCAGGGGGAAGCCCAGCAAGGGGGAAAACTGGGCTTCCCCAGTGACGTAGCAGATGGTGCGTCAGACGTGCGGGGTCACGTGACGTGTGGCCCCGCCTCCCCTATATAAGAAATGTCACAGCTTCAGCCGCGTCATTCGCTGGGCTGTGTCCAGCGGAGAGAGGAGGTCGTCGTGGCTGCGCTCTGGATGGATGAATCTTCTCATCGCTGGACTGGAGATCACCCGTCGTTGGATCCAGACAACGTTGGAGCGGGGAGCTGGGACCGAGTAGATTACCACCGCTGGATTTTTTTTTTTTTTATTAATAAAGAACTTTTTTCTACGGTGTGTGTGTGTTTTTTCCAACTATTTACACTTCCTTCATGAAATGGTAGGGGTACAATGTGTACCCCATTACCAATTCACATGGGGGGGCAGGATCTGGGGGTCCCCTTTGTTAAAGGGGTCTTCCAGATTCTGATAAGCCCACTGCCCGCAGACCTCCACAACCACCGGGCAAGGGTTGTGGGGATGAGGTCCTTGTCCCCATCAACATGGGGACATCCTCCCCATGTTGAGGGCATGTGGCCTGGTACGGTTCAGGAGAGGGGGGGCCGCACTCTGCCCCCCCTCTTTTCTGCGGCCGTCCAGGTTAACATGCTCGGATAAGGGGTCTGGTGTGAATTTTTGGGGGAACTCCACGCCATTTTTTTTTAATGTGGGGTAGAGTTCCCCTTAAAATCCACACCAGACCTGAAGCGATATTTGGGGGGAACCCCACGTCATTTTTTTTTAAATTGACGGCGGGGTTCCCCTTAATATCCATTCCAGACGTGAATGGCCTGGTAATGGAATTTGGGGGGACCCCCACGCTATTTTATTTTTTTTATGAATGAATTTGCTCTGAATTGCCAGAGCCGACAATTCATTATAGCCGCAAGTCTGGTTTTAAAAGACTTTTTTTCCTCTCAGAAATGACACTTTGTGCAGAGACAGTTCTATGTACGGGAAACATGCGCTATTTCACATGCTGACTTTACACCCCCCTAGGTACGAAATTTAAAGTCATATTTCACTTTTATTGTTTCACTTTTAGCATTATTAAAATCACTGCTCCCGAAAAAACTTTGGTTTTTAAAACTTTTTTTTGCATTGATACATGTCCCCTGGGGCAGGACCCAGGTCCCCAAACACTTTTTAGGACAATAACTTGCATATTAGCCTTTAAAATTAGCACTTTAGATTTCAAATGTTCGAGTCCCATAGACTTTAACGGGGTTCTAAAGTTCACACGAACATTTGGTGTGTTCGCAAGTTCTGGTGCGAACCGAACAGGGGGTTGTTCGGCTCATCCCTACTCAGCAGTAACACTCATGTCAAACTCACTGCCATTGTCAAAACTCCTGTCAGGCGCCCCAATCCTTACAGTAAACCACTGCGTCCAGGGCAGCCAACCCTCTTGCCCACCCCTTGTCCCAATCCTGAGTGTTAGGCTACATGCACACTTTGCGTTTAGCCCACGTATGCCAAATCCTGGTGTTTTCAGGCATCCAGAGGTACAGGTGCAGCACCCAGCCCCAACAGCTTATAAAAAGCTGTAACAGGCTGAAATATGTGGTTGGACATTGTACCTGGTGGTACTCGCATTTACGTCCGTTTAAAGTGGATGTAAAACCTCCATACACATACCTCCCAACTGTCCCTGATTTTGAGGGACTATGCCCGATTTGGAGCAAATGTCCCTCAGTCTGTCATTCCTCCTCATGTGTCCCTCATTTTGGTCTGATCGAAATAGATGTATATAAAATGCCCTTTTAATCTATCAATAAGGGTTTTCCAGCGCTAAACCTTTCATCTGATTTCTAAATTGCTGCATTTGTAAATTCCAAAAGCCAATATAAAGGAATAGTAGTGGTAAAATAAGCACTTGTGGGTTAAACCAATCTTATTTTTTGTACAATTCTCCTTTAAGGGGGCGTGGCAAAAGGTGTGTCCTATGCCTGCATACTTTTGCTGATAGGTGTCCCTCATTCCCATCTCAGAAGGTTGGGAGGTATGCATACACTCAGTGAAGTGAACAGCCTCAGATGATACACATGGATGAACCAAATCTCCCTACATAAGTTTTACATGTATATCTCCTGTCTTCACATTTATATACTGTTTAGAAAGTTAAGATCATGTTAGGAGATTTTCTCTTCCTGTTTAACACAGAGTGTGATGTCTGGGCATACGGCCAAGATAGCTAACATTGCTGATTGGAGGAAAGGCACACACCCTCTCTCATCATAGGCTGAGACTCTCAGAGTTGTTTTGTAACAGGGCCAGCTCCCTGCTAATCCATTTATAGCAACCTCCCTTGACAGAATTTTTTCAGGCTGCTTTTATCTGATGTGTCCGAGAATTTGTCAGCAGTTATCAGGCTGATAACAGAGTAATGGTTCAGGAGAGAGCTACAGGACTTAACTCTATGAAGAGAGATAACAAAAATACTGCAGATATATGTGCCTAGCTCAAAATCCATGAATTGGGATTACATCCACTTTAATACCTGGAACACAGTATTCCGGTGTTCGGGAATACGTCCCTGAGTGCATAGAGCCCTAAACATGAGTGTGACTCAGTACAGCGTCCAGCCACTCTTTTTTGATATATTACTGGCAGCGGGGCTGGACGATGCACCCGTGCCTCCAGGGTTCACAAAAAGGCCAGGATTTGACGCTTATGAGTTATATGCCTTATGCCCGTACACACGGTCGGAAATTCCGACAGCAAAAGTCTTATGTGAGCTTTTGAACGGAAATTCCGACCGTGTATATGCTCCATCAGACTTTTGCTGGCGGAATTCCCTTCAACAAAAGATTGAGAACCAGTTTTCAAATTTTCAGGCGAAAAAATTCCTATCGGAAAATTCAATCGTCTGTAGCAATTCCGATGTGCAAAATTCTGACGCATGCTCGGAAACAATTTGACGCAGGCTCGGAAGCATTGAACTTCATTTTCTCGGCTCGTCGTAGTGTTGTACGTCACCGCGTTCTTGACAGACGAAAGTTCCGAGAACTTTTGTGTGACCGTGTGTATGCAAGCCCCAAGCTTGAGCGGAATTCCGTCGGAAAAAACATCCAAGGTTTTTCCGGCGGAAAATCCGATCGTGTGTACGGGGCATTAGGCAAAACATAAAAAGATGAAAAAATACAGTCGTCATTTTATTCTTTGGTACTGTATGCGTGTCCTTTTTCTGCACACTAATGTTAGTCCCCCTACTACTCAATGATGAGATTCAAATACAAAAAAATCCAGCCTGAATAGAGAGGTCAACTATTCTTTTGAATTGACTTGCCCTAATCAAAAAACAACATTTCTTTGTAGATTGAAGGCCACAGATGTGTCACATATTTTCTAAAATATGTCTGGTGTTATCAACAATGTAATATTTTCTAAGGTAAGCAGCATGGAGGAAGATGTCCCTGAACCTTAGCTAACCTTGGATATCAAATTAAAACAGAGCAAAACCATTAAAATAAAAAAGGCATTTTTTTTATTTATTTTTATCTTGCACTTAAAATGCTCCTGAACATATATGTGGGAGTGATAAATAGTTTTCAAAATACACAAGTTTCGTGATATTCAATGGATAGCAACATAGAACAGCTTGTTCACCTAGACAACAGCATTCCAATTTATTTTTTCCTCCAGATATCAAGCAAAGTCCTCGTCCTTGGCTAGCACTATGCAATTCATTAAATGGAATGTTAACATAAGACAGAAGCTAAATTCTTTATAAAAAAAAAAAATGCAGGTAAGAATTTTTAATTACATGCGGTATTTTATGGAATGTGTAGCTGAATCCTGCCACCAGGCCCGGATTACCCACAAGGCCACCGAGGCCAGGCCTTGGGGCGGCAGGGCACAGAGTGGCGGCAGTGGCATGGAGTCCCCCGACGACCGGAACTTAAAGTTATGGGTGGTAAGTTGCTTTCTAGCAGAACTAAATGTAGTGTGGGGCAATCCGCTCGCTCATTAACAAGTGATTGTGGCAATGTCGCCGAAATCACTTGTAAAATGTGTGCTGCCGTCCGTCCTCCCCCCCCCCCCCCCACATACCTCTCTTTGCTGGCTCTGTCTTCGGGACTCCGTTCTCCCCCGAGCCGCCGACTCTGTCTCCTGTGTCCCTCCCCCCGATGTACACAGTGAGAGGGGTGAGCTGTGCTCTTCCCATCTCAGCTGTGACAGGAGTTCTAGGCTAGGACTAGTGCTAGGACTCCTGTTTTGGAGGTGACAGGGTCAATAAAGAGAACCTGTCACCTCCAATTGCTATCACACAGGTAATTGTTTTCTCCTGTGTGATAGCAATAAAGTTAGGTGAAAAAAAATAAGAAATAATAATTAAATTAATAAAATAAAAAAGTAATTAAAAAGTAAAGAATAAGAAAAATAATATATATAAAAATAAAGAAAAGTATACAAAAAAAGTAAACGAAAAGCTACAAATAAATAAAAAAAGTAATAAAAAAGTAAAAAAAAAGAAACAAAAAATATTTAAGCTAACCGTGCCGCCCCTGCCATCCGGTTACCATTCTACATTGATTTGGGGGGGGGGTGTGATTCGGTTGGCAGGGAGGGGGTGCATTGCGGAACCTGGCCTTGGGGCGGCAGGGAGAGCAAATCCGGCCCTGCCTGCCACCCCCCACCGCACACCTTTTCTGCCAGCTAATCCTTTACTCTTGATGACCATGCTAGCTCCTCCGTAGAATCCCTATTTACAGAAGAGGAATTGGCAAGTTCTATAAGGTTACCCCAGTGAGGAAAATCCGAGGCCCAGATGAATTCTACAAAACCTACAAATCCATCCTTATCCCATTCATGACAAAGATATTCAATTTACTTTCCACTATATCCCTGTTTCCTCCACAGACATTGGAAGCTCACAACTTGTTATTTCATAAGCCCGAAAAAAGCCAATTCGTCTACTCCAATTATCAACATATTTTGTTCATTGGAGTGGATTAGTGCAATTCATGCTAATGGTTGATACAAATTTTACATATTATCCTAGTATAACATACTGTATGTGTACCTGGCCTTCTATCTCTATGAGCCAAACTGACACATGTCCCGCTGTCATCGGAGCCAACATGGACAACATGCTTCCCCCTTTACCAGTGTGCTAATTCTGACCCTCATCTTTCTTTAATGCACACGATCAGATTTTCCCGTCGGAAAAACCTTGGATGTTTTTTTCCGACGGAATTCCACTCAAGCTTGGCTTGCATACACACGGTCACACAAAAGGTCTCTGAACTTTCGTCTGTCAAGAACACGGTGACGTACAACACTACGAGAAGCTGGGAAAATTATGTTCCGAGCATGCGTCGGCATTTTGCGCGTCTGAAAATTTGAGAACCAGCTCTCAATCATTTGTTGGCGGAAATTCCAACAGCAAAAGTCTGATGGAGCATACACACGGTCGGAATTTACATTCAAAAGCTCACATCGGACTTTTGCTGTTGGAATTTTCGATCATGTGTACGGGGCATTACTGTATGGTACCTGTAAGGTGACAGAGGACACAGGCTGTAAAAAGCTGGGCAGCTTGGCAGCCATTTGACAGTAAAAGTACCAGTTTATAAGACAGTGACTTAGTGGTTGACACTTACACCTTGTAGCACTAAGGTTTACACATGGAATGCCAACCAGGACACTATCTGCATTGAGTTTTCATGTTCACCCTGTGCTTGCATGGTACTCCAAAACTCCAAAGACATGCTGTTAAGTTCACTCCTGTCTAAATTGGCATTATTCAGTATCCATATACCCGGATCAGACATCTAGCACTCCTGAAAGCAGGACTGCAGACCTTACGCTTGTTTGAGACACGGTCCAGTACATCTAATGCCGGGTACACGCGATCGGAAATTCCGACAAGAAAAGTCCGATGAGAGCTTTTGGAAGGAAATGTAGACCGTGTGTATGCTCCATCAGACTTTTGCTGTCGGAATTTCTGCCAACAAAAGATTAAAAGCAGGTTCTCCATTTTTCCAACAGAAAAAATCAAGCAGACGAGCCAAACTGCCTATTGAATTTCATTTGTCTTGTACGTCACCACGTTCTTGACGGTCAGACATTTATGACAAGATTTGTGTGACCATGTGTATGCTACAAAAGCTTGAGCCAACATTCCGTCGGAAAAAAACCCACAAATTTTTCTTGTCGGAATTTCTGATCGTGCGTACATGGCATAAGTGCATGCGCCCTGGTCAGTCTTGACCAGGAAATGGTGTCTCCTATGAGTTTATGTACAGAGCTCTGAGCAGGTTTGATCTTGGGGAAATGTTTTGTTTGTATGTTAACTTGATGTATAATGATATTTGTAGCATGGTGTTGGTGAATAACTGGAAACATGACGCCTTCCCTGTCCTCTCCGGGGTCAGACAAGGCTGCTCTCTCTCACCTCTCCTTTATGTTTGTTGTATAGAGCTCTTTGTCAAATTCATCAGGCGGAATCCAGAGATATGGGGGGTCACCGCACCGGTACCGGAAAGAAGGGAAGTCAAGAGCTCACCCTTTATGGACAACGTGACGGTGTTCTGTGCTGATCAGCGCTTCATCGACTTCCTCATTCAGACCTGTGAAGACTCCAGCAAAGGTGACTGTATCCCTTTCTTCTCTGTGCTCTCTTGCCTCTCGCCTTTGATGCATATATTGATATCTCTCAAGAATAGTGTAGTATGGTGGGGTTGCCTCTAGGGTCCTGTGTATATTTCCTTCTATACTCTGTTCTCAATGATGATGGTGTAGATTCTATGATGTTCCTGTGGGGGTCCTTTTCCTGTATCCTTCCAGTGGGAATTTATGGAAAAGAATACTCTTGTAGTATAATACCGTTCCAACGAGTTTATTTAAAAAAACTACAGCTAAAACGCATATTTAAAAATTGTAAAAATCCACGAGTTCCAAACTCGTTTCCTTAATGGTTTCACTTCCAGTATACCTCCGCTTGCAAACTACGCATTACGTCACGCCCACGTGACTTCTTCAGGAGATAGTAGAGTTAAATAGTTTGTTATAATCAATGACGACAGCCATTTTCTTGAAGCCTTATGTGATTGTGCACAGTATATCATGGCGGCCATAGCCAGCTTCGATAATACTTGTGACCTATGCAATCCCGTCGGCCGTCTTAATGTCAACTATATTTAACATTGTGCTTAAAACTTCAAACCAAGAGACACATATCATGAATGTTGGTAATGGAGATGATACTTAAGTTTGGGACTGGAGCCAAGGGATAATGGAAATTACATAAATCAGCAAAATTATGAATTACCAATACATTGATACGAAGATATATAATTAAAGGGTCACTAAAGGAAAAATTTTTTTTTGCTGAAATGACTGTTTACAGGGTATAGAGACATAAAAGTTAACTGATTCCTTTTAAAAATGATTAAAAATAGATACAAATCAATCATATAATGTGCCTCTAGTTTCACTTCCGGTTTTAAACTGGTTTCATGTTCCTGTGAACTAGAGAGACCCACAGAACAAAAACAAACAAATCCAGTGCAGTGTTTTGTTTTTAAAATGAATCTGATTGGTTCTGAGGAGTTTTAGACACACAGTAATGACAGCTTAGACCACAGTGAAAAGCTCCCAGTACTGTGGTTATAAGGAGCCAGACAAGCAGGAAGTGTGGAGATCACAGCAGAATTACAGCAACTTCAAAGCAAAAACGAACAATAAAGACATGAAACCAGTACTGCAGTAAGGTAAAGGAAGCTATTTAGCTAAAAAAAAAAAAATCTTTTAGTGATCCTTTAAATACAATGGGTTAGGAACAGGTAAGAGAGCTGCCGCTCCAGGTGAGCTCACTAGGGTAATTGATGTCCACTCAGAAGCAGATGGGTGCTGGCAATGCACAGGATGTGCAAAAACAACAAGGATATGGACAGCCGCACTCCAGTAACTTGAAAAAGTTACTATGCTATGCTATGATTAAGCATTGACACTCAATGCAAAACGCGTCAGCTGTTTATCCCACTGTGTGCTGATACCTGTAGTGCATTTTTTCCTGTACCCAATAAAGGGCACGTCTTTTTCAAGTTACTGGAGTGCGGCTGTCCATATCCTTGTTGTTTTTGCACAATGGGTTAGGAAGTTGGAAATGGTACTATGCTAGCCGCAGACTGGTTGAACTACATTTGTTATTTGAATGTGTATACACCAAGAATATTAAAAATGTTTGTAAACTAGAAAGGGAGAGTAAGAGTCTCAAGATGTATAATTAATATAAATGAAAATGTATCTATAAACCAATGGAGTGTGTAATGGAGTTTCTTAATCTGATGTATATCATATGTATTGCAGACGTCAAGTAAAAAATGTTGCTGGTATATAATAAAATAAAAAAAATCACTGATAAAACCGTTAAGATCAAATTCTATATTTAAGCAATGTGGCGTGAGTGTATCCATAAGAAATATATTCATTTGGATTCTATCTGATTGAGGGTCCTAATTTTATGACCCCCCCATCCAATATCTTTTATATGGTTCTATGCTGCAAAATCTGGCGTATCTCCTTTGTGAATCTACCCCTCAGTCTATACAAAATGTCCATGAATGTCTTAAAAAAAAACAGCTAACCTTTAAATGGTTAACAAACTCAGGAAGCACTGAAATAGCTTCAACTATATTCCTGGCACCACATCTGTAAATAACCAGAGGTCAATGAGCAAAAAGACTATCCTTTAAGAGAAAAATAGAAAAGCTTTTTACCGGCTTTTTTATTTTTATACTAAAAACTAAAACTGATAATTTTCTGGAGCCATGTCAAGCTTTTAACCAAGCTTTAACAGCTTATTAAGTTTCATTTATTATTGTTTTTTTGCTACTTTTTTTCCGTATTGGATTTTTCACACGTTAGGCGTTAAAAAAAAAAAAAAAAACACCACCAGGAAGGGGACTACAGTTATTGATTTAAACATGCTTTTTAGAGTGGCACTCCACTGTGTTCATCAATAGAGTGCAGACATGAACAACATGGAGAAACAATGGCCAAACAATGGTCTGCCATTTGGTGAACAGGTTACGTACCGGTATATATTGACTCTTTTATACAATTAGGGAAGCTGAAATTACAGAAATCATGAAAATTATGGTGGTCTGATGTGGGGGGAAATGTAACTGTAAACAGATTTTTTTATTTATGTGATAGACCGAGTGAAATCTTTTGCAACTAAGCCTTTTTAAAAGAGTTAAAACCATTGGCCCAGATTCAGGTAGAATGGAGCAATATTTGCGTGGGCAAAGAGCAAAGATTTTTCTCTGCGCCCACGCAAATATTTCCATTTGCCCAGCGATTCACGGAGCAGTAGCTCCGTAAATTGCGCGGGCGCTATGCTAATTAGCCCTGCGTAAGGGCGCCTAATGTAAATGATCCCGCCGGGGGCGGGAATAATTTAAATTAGGCGCGCTCCCGCGCCGAGCTAACAGCGCATGATCCGTCGGGAAACTTTCCCGACGTGCATTGCGGCAAATGACGTCGCAAGGACGTCATTTGCTTCTAAGTGAACGTGAATGGCGTCCAGCACCATACACGGTTCACTTACGTAAACGACGTGAAATTTAAATTTCACGGGCGGGAGGCGCAGCTATACTTTAGCATTGGCTGCGCCTGCTATTAGCAGGAGCAGCCTTATGCTAAAGGCGCCGTACGGAAACTCCGTACCTTGCGTACGCAGGGCCCGCACAACTTTTGTGAATCGGTGGTAGTATGCAATTTGCATACTACACGCCGATCACAAAGGCTGCGCCCCCTAGCGGCCAACGCAAGAATGCAGCCTGGGATGTGAAGGCATAAGGAGGCTTATGTTTGTCACATCCTAGGCTGCAGTCGGTGTAACGAGGTTCCTGAATCAGGAGCACTCGTTACACCGGAGCAAGTAAGCACTTGCGCCGCGCAACTATGGTTGCGCGGGCGCAAGTGCTTCTTGAATCTGGGCCATTAACATGTTTCTTGCAGAAAAAAATGATAGATGTAGCAGCATAAAAATGAATTTCACTCCATTTCCAACTTGTCCTTTGAAAATACGACATGAAACGTTTTTGTACACCTACGCAGATTAAGAAGACCTCTGTAAATATTGCATGGATCGTGTTTATGTGCATTTTTATTGTCCTACATTAAACTCCTGTCCACCGCCCACCGTCAAATGACGGCGGGAGGAAGACTCTCTTGTTCTGGGCGGACATCATATGACGTTGCGCCTTCACAAGCCACTAGGGGGCGCGCGCGTGCCACTGGCGGGGCGCACGCCCGCCACATCACTGGGGACCCAATGCACGTGCCCAGCGGCCGCGATGGCTGCCGGGCACCAGCGATTGCCCAGTAACTGAGCAGGACTGTGGATCTGTGTGTGTTAAGATCCACGTCCTGTCAGGGAGAGGAGACCGATGGTGTGTCCCTCGTACATAGGGACAACCATCGGTCAACTCCCTCAGTCAGTCCACTCCCCCCACAGTAAGAATCACTCCCTAGGGAACACATGAACCCCTTGATCGCCCACTAGTGTTAACCCCTTCCCTGCCAGTCATATTTATACAGTAATCAATGCATTTTTTATAGCAGGGATCGCTGTATAAATGTGAATGGTCCCAAAAATTTGTCAAAAGTGTCCGATGTGTCCGCCGCAATATCGCAGTCACGATAAAAATTGCTGATCGCCGCCATTACTAGTAAAAAAAAAAAATAATAAAAATGCTATAAATCTATCCCCTATTTTGTAGACGCTATGGCCCAGATCCACAATGAAATTACGCCGGTGTATCTATTACGCCACGTAATTTCTACGATCCCCCGTCGTATCTTTGTTTTGTATCCACAAAACAAGATACGACTGAATGTGGGCTCGATCCGACTGGTGTACTTCTTAGTACGCCGTCGGATCTTAGGTGCATATTTACACTGGCCGCTAGGTGGCGCTTTCGTTGATTTCCGCGTAGAGTATGCAAATGAGCAAACGTACGCATTTTTTTACGTCGTTTCCGTAAGGCTTTTTTCTGCGTAACGTTACCCCTGCTCTATGAGGCATACGCAATGTTAGGTATGGACGTTGGAAATTTTCCGTCATTTACGTTGTTTGCGTAAAACGTTTGAGAATAGGGCTTAGGGTTCACGTCGAAAGCATTGGCTTGTTGCGGGTTAATTTGGAGCATGCGCACTGGGATACCCCCACGGACAGCGCATGCGCCGTTAAAAAAAACATCATTTACGTGGGGTCAAGCGGCATTAACATAAAACACACCCACATCTTAGTCATTTGAATTCCGCGCCCTTACGCCAACACATTTACACTACGCCGCCGTAACATACGGCGCAAATTCTTTCAGGATACGGAAAATACGCTGTAAGTTACAGCGGCGTAGTGTATCTAAGATACGCTACGCCGGACTTATAGATGCGCCGAGGTACGTGGATCTGGCCCCAAAACTTTCGCGCAAACCAATTAATATACGCTTATTGCAATTTTTTTTTACCAAAAATATGTAGAAGAATACGTATCAGCCTAAAACAAAAAAATTATATTTATTATAGCAAAAAGTTCAAAATATTGTGTATTTTTCAAACTTGTCCCTATTCTTTTGTTTATAGCACAAGAAATAAAAACCGCAGAGGTGATCAATTACCACCAATAGAAAGCTCTATTTGTGGGGAAAAAATTATAAAAAATTAATTTTGGTACTGTGTTGCATGACTGTGCAATTGTCATTCAAAGTGTGACAGCGCTGAAAGCTGAAAAATGGCTTGGGCAGGAAGGGGGTGAAAGTGCCCTGTAGGCAAGTGGTTAAAGAAAAAGTTTGCACTTTCCATGAAGGAACTCAAAGAGTTGAGCTGGGCTCAGATTTTGTCTGCTAGGTCCTGGGTGTGCTGGAGTAGGGAGAATTAACAAACTTTTTTTGTAGAAGTTGTGGAAGGGAAGGGGAAGTCGATGGGGGAAAGCGATTTAATATTTCATTTGAACTTTACCGATTGTCTACAGGGCATCTTTACCCCCTTCCTGTCCAGGCCAATTTTCAGCTTTCAGCGCTGTTGCATTTTGAATGACAATTGTGTGGTCATGTAACACTAGACCTATACGAAATGTTTATCACTGTTTTCACACAAATAGAGCTTTATTTTGGTGTTATTTAAGGCTCCATTCACATTGTAACGCCGCGTACGCGGCGTATTTTGCCGCGATTAGTTTACTTTTTTTTTTCACAAAGAATTTACATTGATGTCTATGGCCGAACGCCAATTCCGCCTGAAAAAAAGGGTCCGGGACTTGTTTTCAGGCGGCAGGTGTACGGCGTACGGCGTTTATGAGATGTGAACCATCTCATAGACATCAATGGAAATTCTCCCCTCCAGCGGCACGAGCGTCGCGCTTCAGGCGTTTTGTCGCCTAGGTGTGAATGCAGCCTAAGAGAGCAGGGTGACGAGATCAATATAGACACCACATCCCAATTTTTATGAACAATAGAAAAACGTTGGGACTTTTAAGGTGTCAAATAAACAAATGATAAATTTTATATGAAAAAAAAAAAAGAAATTTTATTAACATTAAAATTCATAAAAATTCCTTGTTGTGTAGATACATGTAATCTTTTGTTTTTTCAAAACTCTATTGGGTAGATTCAGGTAGGGGCGCGCAAAACTAGGTCGGCGTAGCCTAGCGTGTTTACACTACGCCGCCTTAAGTAAGTGAGGCAAGTACATGATTCACAAAGTACTTGCCTCCTTACTTAGGGTGGCGTAGTGTAAATGCGGCGGGCGTAAGGGCGCCTAATTCAAATGGGTTGGGGGGGCGTGTGTAATGGCAATGAGGCTTGACCTCACGTTTTTGACATTTTTTTGTCACTGCGCATGCGCCGGGCGACTACATTTCCCAGTGTGCATTGCGGTTACGTAGGCCGCACGGGCCTATTGATTTCGACGTGGACGTAAACGACGTAAATCCCGATTCGCGGACGACTTACGCAAACGACGTTAAAATTTCGAATCTCGCGGCGGGAACGGCGGCCATACTTTAACATTGTTATTCCACCTAATAGGTGGAATAACTTTAGGCCTCCTAAGGCCTTACTGAAACGGCATAAAACGACTGCGGCGGCCGGGCGTATGTTCGTGAATCGGCGTACAAACTCATTTACATAATCTACGCCGACCGCAATGGAAGCGCCACCTAGCGGCCATCCGAAAAATTGCAATCTAAGATAGCACGGCGCAAGCCGTTGTATCTTAGATATGTTTAAGCGTATGTCTATTTGAGCATACGCTTAAACATAAGTCGGCGTAGATTCTGAGTTAGGCCGGCTTATCTACTGATAAGTCGGCCTAACTCTTACTGAATCTACATATATATAATTATTGTCTTGCTGTTCTTTTGTTATATTGTTTAGCATTCAATCATACAACACTTTAAAGTCTCCTGAAGAATCTTTTCGAAGTGTAACATATGGTAGTGTTTGTATCTGTATATGAATTGACTTAATACAACAAGGAATTTTTATGAATTTTAATGTTAATAAAATTTCATTTTTTCCATATAAAATGTATCATTTGTTTATTTGACACCTTAAAAGTCCTTCTTTTCATGTATTTTTCTTTTGGTGTTATTTAATCATCACTGTTTTCTTAATTTTTGCACTATCTTCGTTTCTGTAATAACATTTTGAAAAGAAATAATCTTTCTTCATACAGTGCCTTGAAAAAGTATTCATACCTCCTTGAAATTTTCCTCAATTTGTCATGTTAGAACCAAAAACAAAAATTTATTTTATTGGGATTTTTTGTGATCGACCAACGCAAAGTGACACATAATTGTGAAGTGGAAGGAAAATGATTAATGGTTTTCAATTTTTTTTTACAAATAAATATGTGAAAAGTGTTGCATGCATTTGTATTCAGCCCCCTTTACTCTGATAACCCTCAGTATAAATACAGCTGTTCTGTGAATCCCTCAGAGGTTTGTTATAGAACCATAGTGAACAAACAGCATCATGAAGGCCAAAGAACATGCTAGACAGGTCAGGGATAAAGTAGTGGAGAAGTTTAAACCAAGGTTATAAAAAAATATTCCAAGCTCTACACATCTCATGGAGCACTGTTCTATCCAGTGGTGGCTGGTGCACAATTTTCCCTGGGGGGGCAGCCCAAGGCCCCCCCCCCCCAGCCAGCCAGTCACCACCCCCCCACAGACAGCCAGTCAACCAAAGCCCCCAGGCGCTCGCTCGATCACCGCATCGCTCACCCATCGCCCGCCAAGCCCCGCACATACCCCATCCAGGTAGCGGCTTCGGTGGATTCCCCCCCACATCTCTTTCCGAGTTCTGGCAGGCCCCTTCTCCTCCCGGCCAATCAGTGCTTGCGACCAATCGGGTCTTAGGACTCCAGGCCAATCGGGTCTCAGGTCCCGTCACCGGATTGGCCAGCAGGAGTAACAGGAAGACATTAGAGATTTGTTTTTACTTTTTTTTTACATACTGTGACCAGAGCAATACTGTGTTACCATAATAACACTGTACCACTCTGGGGAGTTAACCAAGATTTAGATTTATTTTTTACATTATAGGTTTGGTTATAGTAGTGAATTTCACTGCTATAAGAAAGTATTTTTTCTAAATGACAATGTGTAGGCACGGACTATTGTTGTGATTAGCTTTGATTGGTCACAGCTAATCACATGGTACAAATGGGCTGTGATTGGCCCTGTTTGGACCATGTGATCACTGTGACCAATTACAGCTAGCAACACGCTTTGGTGGATGCATCGGGTGACAGATAGTGCCAGATCGCAGCCTTGGGCGGCCGTTGGATGCCCTTTCTTGGGATGACGTCATATGGCGATGTCCCAAAACAATGGTGTTCCCGCCCCACTCTTTTTTAGTTTTTGGTAGGGTAGAGAAATGTAGTACACATTTTATCCCCCACTTCAAATCGCCCCCTCCCAGCACAAATTCTCCCCAAATCCCCCCTCCTAGCACAAATCTTTTTCCCCCATCCCCCCTCCCAACACAAATCTCCCTAAATCACCAATCTTATTAGCCCCCCAAATTTCCCCTCCTAGAACAATACTTGCCCCGTCACCCTGCAAATTCCCCCTTCCAACACAACCCCCCGCCCAATCTCCTTGTGGCACTCCCTACCTCACATGATACCACAGTGCCCATGGCAGCCACCCCTCCTGTCCACCCCTTGTCCCAGCCCTGGGTTCACCAGATCCTGTGACATTACAGTTCATTGTATATATATATATATATATATATATATATATATATATATATATATATATATATATATATAAATATATAGCACTATCCCCAAAGGAGCTGCTGGTTTGTTTTGGGTCTACGCTCTGGCTATCAATCCCTAAAATTGTCTCGAACCCTCCCTTGGCACAACTGGTATCAGTGGGATTTGTGAACCCTAATAACTGTAAGGCCTCGTACACACGACCGAGTTTCTCGGCAAGAACCTTGCTGGGAGATATTTTTTCAGAGGAAAACGGTAGTGTGTACATTATCTTCGAGGAAACTCTCGAGAACCTCTATGAGCCAAAAAGAGAGCAAGTTCTCTATTTTCTCGACGGGAGTCTGATTTGGCTCGTCGAGGATCTCGAAGGGCTGGTTTTCAATGAGAAACTCGGACGTCTGTATGCTAAGAAACCCACGCTTGCTCAGATTAAAGTATGAGACGGGAGTAAAAGTAGCATTTGTAATGGAGATAATACATTTTTAAAGCTATAACAGACTGAAAAGTGCAAATCGTCTCTTACCAAACTTTTATTTAACACGCAAACACATGAAATTAGCAAAAGCAACCCCAAGAGTTTAGCCAGTGGAATCGAACTTCCCCTGCCGTTGTATGTCACCGCGTTTGAGAACAAGGAGATTTTGGCTTGACTGTGTGTACGCAAAGCAAGCTTGTCGAGTTCCTCGACAAGCCTAACAAGGAACTCGACGTGTTTCGCCCGTCGAGTTTCTCGGTCGTATGTACGAGGCCTTAGGAAACACAACAGAGCAAATTATGTAAACAAATGGTTACCTTGAGTTGTATTGATCCCATAGGATGACAGAGGAACTGCACACAGATTTGGCTTAACCAATGTAACTCTTTGAGTGAAAAACTATTAATTGGGCTTTGAGGGCACACAGTACAATTTGGTATAGAAAACTAAGGATTTATTGAGTATGAAATATCATATAAAATCAAACAGACATAAAATCAAATTTAGGTCAGTGACTAATACTACACGGGTAGTGACAACAATATACAATCTTAATATATACAAGCTTTATCTGACAAGCACAGTTACAAGTATAATGTTGAGTTGTATATCCCATGTGATATTTCCGGAGGTTTACTGGAGGCCTTGCTCTACATGTTACGCGCATTAGCGCTTCCTCAGGAGCATAAGATATTGCATCTATTAAAACATATATACAGGAAAACAATTAAGTTCACAAGTATACATACATAGGGAAAAAGATTTTTGTGTTGTAAACAACACATAGAGAATAACATAAACATAACACATTATATAAGAAAAATCAAAATATAAAATATAAACACAAAAATTGTGAAATATTTGCACCCGTTAGCGCAGGTGCGGTAGAGCAAGGGGGAAGCGTGTCACCAAAACCCATTAAGGTAGATAGAAAAGAGGAAGCATCACAGAAAATGGACGCCAAAGGGGAAGGGGGTAAAATGAGAAAGGAAAAGAAAAGAGAAGAAAAAGGAGAAAAAGAAAAAGGAAAGGGTAAAAGAGAAGAAGAAAAAAGAAGAAAGGAGAAAAAGGGAAAAGAGAGGGAAAGAGGGGGGGGAAAGGAAGGGATAAAAGGAATTTGTGAGGGGTTGAGAATGAGGTAAAAGGGAGGGGAAAGAAAGGAAAAGAACAGAAAAAAAGTGCAAGAATAAGAAGTAGAAAATTATAGGGGAAAGAAAATGAGGAAAGAGAAGAGAGAAGGGAAGGGGAGGGGAAGGGGCAAGGTGAGAAGGTAGAGAAAGAAAGGGGAAGGGAAGTGGTTAATGTGAGTGAATAAAAGACATGAATAACTTACAGAATCAGTCGCATTTGGGGTAGACAAGCGACAGTAGTGTCTTAACCCCACAGTGGCTGAGTGGACAGATTCTGTCAATCCAGCCTAACGTGGGGATATTATCTGTAGACAATGAGGAATTACATTTTTTGAATTAAACAGATATTAATATAGTACTTTTATAGGACAGAGTGAGAAGAGAAGGGAAAGGGGGGAATTTATTTTTTGGGGGGGTTTTTTGGAAAGAAAAGTTGAACCTACTGTATCAAGATACCTACTCACCAAAAAACACATAAAGGATTATAAGGAAAGGTGATCAAGCAGTCAGGTGCTGGTAAGCACTTAAATTCAGGTCCGGGGGTTTTGCACGTGCGGTATTTCAATGCTCAGTGTGCTAGGCTAGATAGGGTAGATGAAACCATCTAATAACGCAGTCTTTCAATCCTAGGTATGAGTGCCAAAGGATATTGTATAATACTGCCAGAGCAAAATCCTAGAAATAAAGCGACTATATGAAAAAATAAGTCTTCAGTGTAAATGACTAAGAGTCATTGTTGGCATTAAGGCCCTATGTTTAGACCTATATGGTAAAGTAGAGGTGTGTGTACCTGTAGCCTGATCCGCACGTGTCCCCAGAGAGGTGATAGCGCCGATACACCTATATGTTGCAGATTGCCAATTTTATAGGACCCTACCTGATTGTAAGAGGCTGCATCAGCTGGAGCAGCGAGGTCCGTCGCATCGGTGATGACGTCATCTCCGAGCGTCAATCACGTGACCAACGTCAAACGTGATGTAGTAAGAGAAGGTTGGATAGGGAGGGCGGGCACAACGGGTACAGCGCCCAATGAGGGAGCTATGAGAGCAAAGCAGGAGAACAATTGGTGCCGTAGCTAGTGCAGACAACGCTGCATCACATAATGATCCTCCACGTGGGCTACAATAACATTGTTAAGCGACGTCACACACAACGCGCTGTCAGGTCGGCATGGAAACCGCCCAATGGGGCGGGTATATCACCTAGACCGGCCAATAGAAAAGGGTTGTCACGGAGGGGGAAGAAGGAGTAAGGAAAAAGGGGGAGTATACAGCCGTTCACATCGGCTCAGTAGGTCCATATAAAGGTTATTAGAAAGAGCAAAAAGAAGAGAAAGAAAAGGAGAACAGTGACAGCAGGTTAGGTGAAATGGTTACAACTAAGATGGAAACAGAGTTATATGAAACCATATCGCAACCCAATGCTGCACCGCACCAACATAACAAATGCTCTACCACAAATAAACAGAGCACATCACCCCTGGCTACCAAGGATGGTGCGCTGAGTAAAAAGTTAAAATCTTCATCTAAATCAAAAGGATAAAGATAGAGAAGGAATTAAAACGTTTCTCATATTTTAAAAGCTGAAATAAAATAAAATATATTTATATATAATATACAGTTTGTTCTTTCGCCAAAAATGAATATTCATTAACTATTTACCATATTGTATCCTACATTAGGTATGTATATATAAACATGCATGAATTGTCTATTATCCAAAAAGGGGGCCAGTCGCAATTCGTTATTTTGTGAATTCGTTAATCTGAACCAGACTCAATCATTCATGGACAGAGGGCAGAGAGCTCCCAAATTAGGTTTCATAGGGGTGATTAGAATGGTGAGATTGGGACAGATTGTTCATATAGAAATGTTTTAGAAGCCTGGAAAATATCCGGCCGGGCCATGAGTCTGAGTCCGCGCCAGAAATAAAAAAGAAGTGAAAATTAATTAATTAGATCAAATAGATGAGAAAAGGTTTAAAAGGATATGTGCATACCAAAGAGGCCCAATATGCCTTATATAAAGTGTATTGTGTATCTGAGACACATAAAATAATAATAATAATGTAACTCTTTACTTAGCAAGATAAAACAAGAGAAGCAAGGGTAAAACAGTAATGGACTTCTTGCAGAGCCCTGCAAAAGTCAGAATTAGTGAAAGCAGTTAAGTACAAATTCAACTATAATAAATACACATGCCCATGTGAGCACCCGGCACAGGGGGTTCCTTCAGTAAGGCATCACACTGAAACACCTCCTTAACAAGCCTCACCCAGCTCTCTCTCTAATAACTGTGCTATACAGTCTAATGGAACCGATTACCCAGTTACGGAATAGATAAACAGATATCAACAGTTGCTATAACTAAACAGGCAGTCTTTAGGTAATGTAATTTTCTATGTTGGTTTGGTCGATCAGATCAAACCCCAGTACAAATTATCCCAAATGTCTGTGCACTTCCGCGTTGGCATGCATTGGCACGCAAAGGGGGTAATATGTAATCCAAACAGGGGACAAATAAACTGGCGGGCAAGGCCCGGATAGTCAAATCACCGTGGTTGATGTAAATGATCCACCCTCCTGTAATATAGGCAGTATGCATGGGCAGGTGCCCATCTCACCCAACCAGATCAGGCCTGGTCCTTCCGAAACACTCCATCTGCGAACTCCAATCACAGTCCTTCAAAATGACAGTCTCCAGTCCTCACACAGGTCACAGTTGTACTGGGACACCGTCCAATCACTCTGTCAGAGGTTCTTCTCTTTCTCAATGGCGTTTCCGCCCGGGCATAGATAGGCCTCAGCTCTGGCCTAGATTTTCAGGAGACAACTCACACAGGGGTCCTCCTGGGTTGAAGAGGCGGTCCCGAGAGAGCACGCCAAACAAGTCCTCTTTCTTAAATTACCTCCCCCAGCAGGCTGTGCGGGGAGCAAAAGCAATCTGGGTTGTACAGTTGCTCTCTGGGTATCGTAGTCTATGAATAAACCAGGGCAATGGAGTCTCTTTCTCCCCGTACTCAGTTTACCAACATTCCTCGCTGTACCAGTGTGAAAGTAAATAGAAGGTGGCTATAACACAACTTGGCCACCGGAGGGAGTTGAGATCCTTCAGGATAAACAGATGGTAGTCTTTTAATCACATAAGAAAGGTGATACCTCGCTACACACACACTATATATATATATATATATATATATATATATATATATATATATATATATATATATATATATATATATATACATATATATATATGTGCCTTTACAAAATCAGCACATGATAACAATGTTAAGAATATTTAGATTTCATCTAGAAAGAACTATGAACAAGCTAATTTAATTAGTATATTAGGTATACCAGGAATCATAAAGCTAGTTGTGGGCTTTAATAGCTCAGCATGCTCAGCATGCTCTGCAAAATAAAGTGTCATGACTGTGTCTTGCTGTAAATATATATATATTTTTTAAATAAAGGTTTTATACAAATAACTAAAATAAAGTTCACTAAAGCATCATTTTAAACTTCCAGAGAATTCAAGGAAAAACTGACCAAAAACTATTACAGTGTCCCTTTAAAGCTTGCCAGACAAAACTGAAAATTCAATAACAAATATCAAACACCAACAATTATTTGAAG
This sequence comes from Rana temporaria, assembly GCF_905171775.1. Lineage (NCBI taxonomy): Eukaryota > Metazoa > Chordata > Amphibia > Anura > Ranidae > Rana > Rana temporaria. The sequence continues at coordinate 196,744,554 of NC_053494.1, read as the reverse complement.
CTTATAAAGCATTTTTTTTACCTAAACACTGCCAATTTGTTACAGGCATGCTGAGTTGTTACCAACTAAATAAATACCTCTAGGTGCCAGCATCCTCAGCTTCTGAATGAGCTTGGTCCGAGCCTACAAAAAATGTGCATCATTTGCTTTGGCGGACATTTTGGCACTGATAATCTGGTTCAATTGACGTTGGTGCCAAATTTTTAATCGATACAATTTTATATATTTTAATTAGTATTATTAATTTTGATGCAAGGATGGCATGGTAACATGTAATGTTTTGTAGTTCAACATTTGCTGATGTAGCATCCTCCTAGTGTGGAGCTGGCTGCTATGTACATTTAGTTCAGCTCCCCTGTAATCAGTGGATCAGGGGTTGATTATTTAGGACTGCTAAGGGTTTCACAGGCTGCTGTTCTGTTACTTCTCCCTGTCTTCTAAAGGATTCCAGTATTATAGTTAGATGAAAGACAGAACAAGCAGCCTGCATATTTATGGGACTCTAGGCAAATTCTTGAGGAGGTGTGCCCAGAAGGTGGGGAGAGAGCTCATAAATAGTCTGAAGCCTGAGCAGCAAGGGCAGTGTCCCTGGGTCCAGTCCTACAAGAGGAAACCCCAGTGAGGGGAGTCTGCCTCTTGTTGCAGGGTCCTAGAGGAAGCCTTGAGGAAGACACTGAGGTCCAAGCTAGGTTTAGCTGGGGGTGGCTATTTGCAAACCCACATGAGGAGATCAAGTTGGGTCTGGAGAAGCTCACTAAAGAGAGCCAGGAAGAAGTTGATGGGAAAGAGCTTAACTTTTCCCATGGTGGTGTGAGTCTACATCTCCCTCACTAGGAAGAGCCTGGGAAATACCAGCAAGAGGCGACAGATCCTGTGGCTGAGTGCATAGATGAGTCTCAGTGTTGGAGGAAAAGTGACTGTGGGGTTGATTCACTAAAACTGGAGAGGGCAAAATCTGGTGCAGCTGTGCATGGTAGCTATTCAGCTCTAAACGTCAGCTTGTTTAAGCAGAGCTGCACCAGATTTTGCACTCTCCCGTTTTAGTAAATCAACCCATGTGTGTAGCATTTAAAGCCTTATGCCCCGTACATAAGATCGGTTTTCCCACAGGAAAACTGCCTGAAAAAAAAGAGAGCATGATCTCTTTTTCCCCATCAGGAAAAAAAAAAATTCTTTATGTAATTTCAACGCCCCAAAAAACGTGCATGCTCAGAATCAAGTCGACGCATGCTCAGAAGCATTGAACTTAATTTTTCCTTGCTCGTCATAGTGTTGTACGTCACCGCGTTTTTGACTGTCGGAATTTAGTGTGACCGTGTGTACGCAAGTAATGCTTGAGCGGAATCCCGTCTGGAAAACCATGGATGAGCGAGTTTGGGGTGGAGGAACTTGATTGGCCTGCACAGAATTTTGACCTCAACCCAAAAGAAAACCTTTGGGATGAATTAGAGCAGAGACTGCAAGCAAGGCCTTCTTGTCCATATCAGTGCCTGACCTCACAAATGCACTTCTGGAAGAATGGTCGAACATTCCGATAGACACACTCCTAAACCTTGAGGACAGCCTTCTCAGAAGAGTTGAAGTTGTTATAGCTGCAAATGGTGGGCTAACTCAATATTGAACCCTACGGACTAAGACTTGGATGCCATTATTGTTCATATGTGTGTAAAGGCAGGTGTCCCAATACTTTTGGTAATATTGGCCCAGATTCTCAAAGGGCTTACGATGGCGCAACGCAATGTGCGCCGTCGTAATTTCTAATCTGGGCCGTCGTATCTATGCGACTGATTCTTAGAATCAGTTACGCATAGATAACCATTAGATCCGACAGGCGTAAGGCTCTTACGCTGTCGGATCTTAAATGCAATATTTTTTTTCGCCGCTAGGTTTCGCCTCCGTCGTTTTCCCCGTCGAGTATGCAAATTAGCAAAATACGCGAATTCCCGAACGTACGCGCGGTCGACGCAGTGAAGTTACGACGTTTACGTTAGATTTTCGACGCGTAAAGTTGCCCCTGCTATATGAGGGGCAACCAATGTTAAGTATGCCCGTCGTTCCCGCGTCAAAATGTAAAAATTTACGTTGTTTGCGTAAGTCGTCAGTGAATGGGGCTGGACGCCATTTACGTTCACGTCGAAAACCAATGACGTCCTTGCGACGTCATTTAGCGCAATGCACGTCGGGAAATTTTAGGGACGGCGCATGCGCAGTACGTTCGGCGCGGGAACGCGCCTAGTTTAAATGCTTCACGCCCCCTACCCGGCTCATTTTAATTAGGCGGGCTTGCGCCGGGGGATTTACGCTACGCCGCCACAACTTTACAGGCAAGTTCTTTGTGAATAAAGCACTTGCCTGTAAAACTTGCAGCGGCGTAACGTAAATGACATACGTTACGCCGCCGCAGTATTATGCCCATCTACGAGAATCTGGGCCATAGTGTATAAAAACTCTTTGATATACCAATAAGCGTATGCTAATAAGGTTTTTTCTATAGCGAGAGCACAGCACACACACAGCATTCAGTATTTCTGCCCGCTTTCCCAATCAGAACCCTCAAAAAAAAACACGAACTTACATAAGCTAAACATTCACCTCTCTCTTCCCATTACACAATACAGTTTCAGCTCCTGCGTGACCTATGGCCATGTCCAAGCAATGACGCGTGGGAGCAAGGAGGGCATAGCTAGCCATATTCAAATGCCAACTTATGCATAATGGGCATCCAGTGCTGGTAGAAAGCAAGAAAGGTTCATAGATGGGTACAATACCCCTCAATTATAATTTCTCTCTTTTTTTTTTACATTATTATTTATTTATTTTTTTATTATCTAAAAAAGTTATTGCACCCAAAACTTTGTGTGTTTCTTGTATATTCCAACAACATTTAGTAACTGGTAGTTTGTCCTCAGCATCTTTTTTTGTGACCGTTATCTGTAGAATGTCAAGTATTTCTGCTTTATTTTTCATTTACAGCGAATATAACAATTGTAAATACCATTGGAGGAGGCGGATTTACATTAAGAAAGTTAATATTTGCAAGATATAAAAAATATTTCTGGATGGACTCTTTAAAATGTATCATTATGATGCTCTCTTATTGTTGAAAATGTTTCCATTAACAACATACATATAACTTTGTACAATGTAATTCACTAAAGTATTTAGAACTTTGTACTTCACTTTTTGGTACATTTTCTCCTCGGCATTCATGATGAATGTTTACTATAGCAATGCTTTTCTCTTGACACAACTGTCAGTCATTATCATTATTCTCTCCAACTGTTAACGTCCTCATATGTGACAACATGGCAGTGTCTGTTCTTAAACTGACAAAAAGAACTTTGCTAAAATGTTGGCGTAGTGAATAAATAACTATTAGTAACTATGGAAACACAATATGTGTTATGATGACAATAAAATATATACATATTTTTTTTTTGCTGTAAATGCAATTTGAGGGATTTTGCAAGAGCTTGAATGTTCTTCAACCTCATGAAGAAAGAAACTAATGCCGCTTACACACGATCATTTTTCGGGTTGTAAAAAACTAAGGGCTAGATTCAGGTAGGGGGACGTAAAATTGTGCGGGCGTAGCGTATGTTATTTACGCTATGCCGCCGCAACTTAGACGGGCAAGTGCAGTATTCACAAAGCACTTGCTCCGTAAGTTGCGGCGGCGTAGCGTACATCTGTTGGTGTAAGCGCGCCAAATTCAAATTGTCAAGAGGTGGGCGTGTTTTATGTAAATAAAACATGACCCCACATAAATGACGTTTCTCAGGAACGGCACATGCGCCGGCCGTGAAAGTATCCCAGTGCGCATGCTCCTAATCACGTCGCAAATAGTCAATGCTTTAGACGTGAACATAATTTACGCAAAGCCCTATTCGCCACTGACTTACGCAAACAACGTAAAATTTTCAAAATTCGACGCGGGAACGACGTCCATACTTAAAATTGGCTATGCCTCATATAGCAGGAGTAACGTTACGCCGGAAAAAGCCTTTACGCAAACGCACGTACGGTTCTGAATCGGCGTATCCAGCTCATTTGCATATTCTACGCTGAAATCGACGTCATCGCCACCTAGCGGCCAGCGTAAAAATACACCCTAAGATACGACGGCGTAAGAGACTTACGCCAGTCGGATCTTAGCCTAATTTCGGCATATCTTGCTTTCTGAATACAGAAAGAAGATACGCCGGTGCAGCTTTGAATTTACGCAGCGTATCTATAGATACGCCGGCGTAAATTCTTGCTGAATCTAGCCCTAAGTTTTTCAGGCTCTAGAAAAAACGTTTTTTTTTTAACTTCATCATTAAAACGGCCTTGCCTACACACGATCGTGAAAAAAAAATGCTCTAGCAAAGCGCAGTGACGTACAACACGTACGACAGCACTATAAAGGGGAAATTCCATTCGGATGACGCCATCCTTTGGGCTGCTTTAGCTGATTTTGTGTTAGTAAAAGACAATTCGCGCTTTTCTGTCTGTTACAGCGTGATGAATGTGCTTACTCCATTACGAACGTTAGTTTTACCAGAATAAGCGCTCCCGTCTCATAACTTGCTTCTGAGCATGCGCAGGTTTTTCACGTCGTTAAAGCCCACACACGATCATTTTTTACAACCCGAAAAATTACATTGTTTAAAACGTTGTGGAAAAAATAGAGCATGTTCGAAGAAAATTTTGCCCTTTTTTCAGAACCCGAAAAATGCTCTGAAGCCCACACACGATCATTTTAAATGACATTTTAAAAAAACTTTTTATACAACCCAAAAAATGATTGTGTGTACGCGGCATTACTGACATAACTGATTCAGGTTAAAAGAGAAACTCCAGACTGGAGGGCATTGTTACTGAACAGATGCATATTTGGATACTTTGTATCTGCCTACCTCAGCTACCATACTGGTTGGAGAATGAGACACCACTTTCAATGTTCTCAGCCATTGCTGGAGAAATTCAAAGGCTAAAATACGATCAGTGTTTTGGGTTTGGCTTCCTACTTATGTATCAAGCCACAGAAGACAATGCTCTAAATCAGGGTTTCTCAACCAGGGTTCCGTGGAACCCCAAGGTACCACCATCGGTTGCTAGGAGTTCCTTGAGCAATGAGCAAGTTCTGCCACTCAGATAAGCTCCCACTGACCACATTGATCTTTTTAACTATCTGTAAGGGGATAATTCTTTCCAATGACTGCAAGTGTAAGAAGCGTTCTTCCCACTGACCATCACACTAATGTGTTATGGGTTATGATACATATACAGTATCTCACAAAAGTGAGTACACCCCTAACTGAAATGTCCAAATTGGGCCCAAAGTGTCAATATTTTGTGTGGCCACCATTATTTTCCAGCGCTGCCTTAACTCTCTTGGGCATGGAATTCAGCAGAGCTTCACAGGTTGTCACTGGAGTCCTCTTCTACTCCTCCATGATGACATCACGGAGCTGGTGGATGTTAGAGACCTTGCGCTCCACCACCTTCCATTTGTGAATGCCCCACAGATGTTCAATAGGGTTTAGGTCTGGAGACATGCTTGGCCAGTCCATCACGTTTACCCTCAGCTTCTTCAGGAAGGCAGTGGTCATCTTGGAGGTGTGTTTGGGGTCATTATCATGTTGGAATACTGCCCTGTGGCTCAATCTCCAAAGGGAGGGGGGCAGCTCAACTTCCCTATACTCACTTTACCAGCACTATTTCTGCTCCTTCATATCTTTCATCCGGCATTGAAATAATAGGATTCACCAACTGGGAGGCATATAGTGATGGACTAGATCATGTGACAGTTCTTGGAACTAGCGATTGGTTACTACACCCAGGCACTGTTACACTAGAGGAGGTGGTCACATGATCCTGCACACACGGAAGTGCCAGATATTTTAGCTAGCTGAAAGAAGGTGCAGTGAGAGAGCACTGGTAAGGTCAATATATAAGAAGGTCTGGGAATCAGCAAGGGCCTTTGAAGAGACACTGATCTTTTACCGTACATGGCCTAGGTGGCAGAGCCTATTTAAAGTGGAGGTTCACCCAAATAACATTTATATAAGACCAAATTCTTTATACTACCAGCATGTACAGTCGGCACTTTTTTTTTTTAGGCTGTACATACCTTATAATCTATATTTGCAATCTGGCTTCCGGGTACTTCTCCCGCGGGAGTAGGCGTTTCCAAGCTGAGCCGCAATGTAATCTGGGAGTTCGCCCAGATGATTGATGTCTATCAGAAAATGTTTCCCCTTGAGGATAAGGCCCCGCCCCCTGTATTGCGTAGGCGCGTCACGGAGTTTCCGAAAGGAGCCGAACATGTAAAGGGGCGAGTCGGCTCTACACGGCACCTGCACACCGACTAGGAGCCGTGTAGAGCTGACTGCTCAGGCGCCGTATAGAGCCGACTCGCAGCTTTACCTGTTCGGCTCCTTTCGGAAACTCCGTGACGTGCCTACGCAATACGGGGGGCGGGGCCTTATCCGCCGGGGGGAACATTTTCTGATAGACATCAATCATCTGGGCGAACGCCCAGATTACATTGTGGATCAGCTTGGAAACGCCTACTCCCGCGGGAGAAGTACACGGAAGCTGGATTGCAAATATAGATTATAAGGTATGTACAGCCTAAAAAAGTGCCGACTGTACATGCTGGTAGTATAAAGAATTTGGTCTCATATAAATGTTATTTGGGTGAACCTCCGCTTTAAAAAGCATAGCCTCAACTAGAGAAGCCTTTCTTAACCTTTTCAACACAGAGGAACTGTAGAAACAACTTCCTTATACCAGGGAACTCTTGCTAGACATTACTATATCTACTTACAGTATCTCACAAAAGTGAGTACACCCCTCACATTTTTGTAAATATTTTATTATATTTTTTCATGTGACAACACTGAAGAAATTACACTTTGCTGTAATGTAAAGTAGTGTATACAGCTTGTATAATAGTGTAAATTTGCTGGCCCCTCAAAATAACTCAACACACAGCTATTAATGTCTAAACCACTGGCAACAAAAGTGAGTACACCCTTAAGTGGAAATGTCAGCGGTTTAGACATTAATGGCTGTGTGTTGAGTTATTTTGAGGGGACAGCAAATTTACAAGCTACTCACTACTTTACATTGTAGCAAAGTGTAATTTCTTCAGTGTTGTCACTTGAAAAGATAGAATAAAATATTTTCAAAAATGTGAGGGGTGTACTCACGTTTGTGAAATATACTGTATATATATATATATATATATATATATATATATATATATATATATATATATATAAGGAGAGAAATAAAGTTGTAAACTCACTTTGAGTTGACGAAAATACAATAGACACGCGGGGGTAGAACATTAAAACCAGGACAGATGAATAATGACAGCTGAGTGACAAAACGGCTGACCAATCGCCGGTACTGAGCTTGTCAGCTATTGATTTTAAGCCATGGAATATTTTGATTATTTAGAAAAGAGGCTTTCTTTTTTTACCAAGAATCAATTGAAACAGATTTAAGCTTTATAAAGGCAAGACCTCTTGGCAAGACATTTGATTTTAAATAACAGTCTCTTTTTTTTCTTCAGATACATCACTGCAAAGCTGCCCCCCACTATTACAAACACAAGATGATAAAGAAAAAATAAGTACGCTCCATTTCTCTTTCATTCCATCAAAACAAAGCATTTTCAGTGTCATTTAAAAGAATATATATATCGCTCTGAATAAGTAATACAATTTGTTTTGTCACTTTTGTAATATGTTATACGCAACTAAATGGGATTTATTTAATTGTATTATTTCTATTTTGATGGTAAACTCATAGCTTGTTCATTTGGCATCTAAAAATACTAATTTACAGTACATGTTGCATCTTCTTTGTAAAGAACCTGGGGCCAGATTCAGAGAAGAGATACGACGGCGTATCTCTGATACGCCGTCGTATCTCTGAGATACGATTGTCGTATCTATGCGACTGATTCATAGAATCAGTTATGCATAGATAGCCCTAAGATCCGACAGCTGTAACTTGTGTTACACCGTCGGATCTTAGGCTGCAATTCTAGGCCGGCCCCTAGGTGGCGAGGCCATTGCGGTCGGCGTAGAATATGCAAATGACTAGTTACAGTGATTCACGGACGTCCGCGATGCCCGTCGATCTAAATGTACGTTGTTTCTGTAGCGATACGCGTCGTAAAGTTAAGGCTGCCTCCTAGGTGGTCTAAGCAATGTTAAGTATGGCCGTCGTTCCCGCGTCAAAATTTTAAATTTCACGTCGTTTGCGTAAGTCGTCCGTGAATGGCGCTGGATGCCATTTACGTTAACGTCAAACCAATGACGTCCTTGCGACGTCATTTAGCGAAATGCACGTTGGGTAATTTGACGGACGGAGCATGCGCAGTACGCTCGGCGCGGGAACGCGCCTAATTTAAATGGTGCCCGCCCCATTTGAATTAGGCGGGCTTGCGCCGAGCGGGTTTACGTTACACCGCCGCAAGTTTACAGGTAAGTGCTTTGTGAATCAGGCACTTACGCTGTAAACCTGCGGCGGTGTAACGTAAATGGGATACGTTACGCCGCCGCTGTGCAACGTAATTCTTTCTGAATCTGGCCCTTGTTGTTTAACCACTTACCCCCCGGACCATATTGCTGCCCAAAGACCAGAGTACTTTTTGCGATTCAGGACTCTGTCGCTTTAACAGACAATTGCGCGGTCGTGCGACGTGGCTCCCAAACAAAATTGGCGTCCTTTTTTTCCCACAAATAGAGCTTTCTTTTGGTGGTATTTGATCACCTCTGCGGTTTTTAGTTTTTGCGCTATAAACAAAAATAGAGCGACAATTTTGAAAAAAATGAATATTTTTTACATTTTGCTATAATAAATATCCCCCAAAAATATATAAAAAAACATTTTTTTTCCTCAGTTTAGGCCGATACGTTTTCTTCTACATATTTTTCGTAAAAAAAAATCGCAATAAGCGTTTATTGATTGGTTTGCGCAAAAGTTATAGCGTTTACAAAATAGGGGGTAGTTTTATGTCATTTTTATTATATTTTTTTTACTAGTAATGGCGGCGATCAGCGATTTTTTGTTTCGGTACTGCGACATTATGGCGGACACTTCGGACACTTTTGACACATTTTTGGGACCATTGGCATTTTTATAGCGATCAGTGCTATAAAAATGCATTGGATTACTATAAAAATGCCACTGGCAGTGAAGGGGTTAACACTAGGGGGCGGGGAAGGGGTTAAGTATGTTCCCTGGGTGTGTTCTTACTGTGGGGGGGGGGTGGCCTCACTAGGGGAAACACTGATCCTCGGTTCATACAGTGTATGAACAGAAAATCAGCATTTCCCCTGCTGACAGGACCGAGAGCTGTGTGTTTACACACACAGCTCCCGGTCCCCGCTCTGTAACGAGCGATCGCGTGTGCCCGGCGGCGATCGCGCCCGCCAGGCACACGCACAGGAGTCGGGGGCGTGCGGGGGGGTGCGCGCGCCGCCGGAGGCGGCTGGGAGAGACGACGTCATATTACGTGCTCTCGCCCAGCAGAGCCACCTTGTGGACGTATTTCGACGGTGCGGCGACGGCAAGTGGTTAAATTGTATCTAAACCCAAGAACAAAAATGTAATATATTGCAGATTTCCAGTTCTTAGACTTGTGAAGTCAAGTTCCCCAAACTCGCTTATCCATGTCTTTATAGACCTAGCTTCATGCATTGGTCCAACTAATATGGTGAAGGGGGGCTTATGGTGTGGGGTAATTTCTCAGGGGTTGGACTTGGCCTCTTAGTTCCAGTGAAGGGAACTCTAAAAGGGGTTGTAAAGGATTTTTTTTTCCTAAATAGCTTCCTTTCCCTTAGTGCAGTCCTCCTTCACTTACCTCATCCTTGCATTTTGCTTTTAAATGTCCTTATTTCTTCTGAGAAATCCTCACTTCCTGTTCTTCTGTCTGTAACTCCACACAGTAATGCAAGGCTTTCTTCCTGGTGTGGAGTGTCCTGCTCGCCCCCTCCCTTGGACTACAGGAGAATCAGGACGCTCTCTACGTTGCAGATAGAGAAAGGAGCTGTGTGTTAGTGGGTGTCCTGACTCTCCGGTAGTCCAAGGGAGGGGGCGAGCACGACACTCCACACCAGGGAGAAAGCCTAGCATTACTGTGTGGAGTTACAGACAGAAGAACAGGAAGTGAGGATTTCTCAGAAGAAATAAGGACATTTAAAAGCAAAATCGAAGGATGAGGTAAGTGAAGGTAAAGGAAGCTATTTAGGGAAAAAAATTGTACCTTTACAACCCCTTTAAGATGTCAGCATACCAAGACATTTTGGACATTTTGGACAATTTCATGCTCCCAACTTTGTGGGAACGGTTTTCTAAACACAAACAAGGTTCATAAAGAAATGTGTGAGTGAGTTTGGGGTGGAGGAATGTGACTGGCCTGCACAGGTTCCTGACCTCAAGCCGATAGAACACCTTTGGGATGAATTAGAGTGGAGACTGTGGGCCAGGCCTTCTTGTCCAACATCAATGCCTGACCTCACAAATGCGCTTCTGGAAGAATGGTCAAACATTCCTATAGACACTTCTAAACATTGTGGACGGCCTTCCCAGAAGAGTTGAAGCTGTTATAGCTACAAAGGGTGGGCCAACTCAATATTGAACCCTACAAACTAAGACTGGGGTGCCATTAAAGTTCATATGCATGTAAAGGCGGGTGTCCCAATACTTTTGACAATATAGTGTACTATATATATAGATATACATCTATGGCCCGGATTCACGTAGCTCCGCGCATTTTTACGGCGGCGTAGCGTATCGTATTTACGCTACGCCGCCATAAGTCAGAGAGGAAAGTGCTGTATTCACAAAGCACTTGCCTCCTAAGTTACGGCGGCGTAGCGTAAATGGGGCTGGGGTAAGCGTGCCTAATTCAAATGAGGATGAGGGGGCGTGTTTTATGTAAATGTTTGGTGACCCGACGTGATTGACGTTTTTTACGAACGGCGCATGCGGCGTCCGTGTACATATCCCAGTGTGCATTGCTCCAAATTACGCCGCAAGGACGTCATTGGTTTCGACGTGAACTTAAATTACGTCCAGCCCCATTCACGGACGACTTACGCAAACAGCGTAAAATTTTCAAATTTCGACGCGGGAACGACGGCCATACTTAACATTGGCTACGCCACCTAGGGAGCAGGTTTATCTTTACGCGGCGTATCTCTTACGGAAACGGCGTATCTTTACTGCGATGGGCAAGCGTACGTTCGTGAATCGGCGTATCTAGTCATTTACATATTCTACGCCGAAATCAACGGAAGCGCCACCTAGCGGCCAGTTAAAAAAATTACACCCTAAGATACGACGGCGCAGACCGTCGTATCTTAGCTAGGTTTAAGTGTATCTCAGTTTGAGCATACACTTAGGCCCCATACTCACGACCAAACATGTCTGCTGAAACTGGCCCGCAGGCCAGTTTCAGCAGACATGTTTGGTCGTGTGTGGGCGCGAGCGGGCCGAATTCCAGCAAACATTTGCCCGCCGGGCCTTTTCCCAGCAGACAAATATTCCTGGACTTGTTTTAAAACAGTCCGCTGGAATTCTGCCCGCTCGGACATGTACGGTCGTCAGTACAGACCTACCGTACATGTCCAGGCGCCCGCCGTCCCTCGCATGCGTCGAATGACTTCGACGCATGCGTGGAAGCATTTTAAAGGCGGGCCGCCCACGTCGCCGCGTCATTGTCGCGGCGACACCGCGTCATCGACGCGGCGACACCGCGGACACGCCCCGCGTATTGTTTACGCGCGGACTTCTGTACGATGGTGTGTACAACCATCGTACAGAAGCCCTCTGGCAGACATGTATGGTGAAAACGGTCCGACGGACCGCTTTCACCATACATGTTTGTCCGTGTGTACCCGGCCTTAAACTTACGACAGGCTTAGATTCCAAGTTACGTCAGCGTATCTATCTAGTGATACGCCGGCGTAACTCTTTGTGAATCCGGCCCCATATATCTATATATACACAAATATAGCCTTTCACTTTTTTTCAGACCAAATACTGAATTCTTGGTCTGTGAAAAGCAAGGGTAAGAGGACACCCAGTTGGCAAAAATTTCAAAGTGGAGCAAAAAAGTAAGTTTAATTTTCTCCATGAAACCCTCTACATCCCGATCTGGACATATACATGGACTTTACTGGACTGTGTCCATATTACGTCAATGGTATCCCAAGCATCCTTGTCCCTTTGGCAGCAGTGGGGTGAGGATTGCGTCGGCCACAGCTGATTGGCCCTCCACTGAGCGCTTACTTCTAGGTTTAGACGATTATGGGTTTGGACCAAAACCCAAGCCAAACCCAAGCTAATGCCTAGCCCCTAACATTCCTTTCTAGGATTCCGTGAGGCACTTTGGTGATGCCAGGGGATACAGTTGGGGCTCCCTATATCTCACAGGTTGAAAACCACTTGATTAAAGTGTGCTTTTAACTTATCCTTATAAAGTACAAAATGTTTCATTCCTACATGACAGACACATTTTCTTGTTTAAAATGAGTCAGTTTTGAGGCTTACCGAGAAATGTTGGTTTCATTTATACTTCAAACAGTGTAGTAAAAGAACTGTCAAACTGATGCGACAATTGTAAAAGAAAACAATATGGGAGTGCTAAAAACCGAGGTGAAGACATCCATTAGAATGATCATTCAGCTGTGAAAATTGTAGAAGGAACCAGATCACAGAGTATCATTACAAATGGTAGTATAGATTGGTTTATTTAAACGTTTCAATGTGGCGACTACTAACATGATACTTTTTCTGGTCTTTCACTGCTTTTTTGTATTCCAAAAACTAGTGTCAATTGCAGAAAAAGAAATGGTCACCCTTTTTTCTGAAATATAGTAGAACTACTGTATATTATTATTACAGGTACGTATACAGCACAATCAATTTATGTAGAGCTTTACATATTTATTATACATTCACATCAGTCCCTGCTCTTAAAGTGGAGGTTCACCCAAAAAGTTAATTTTTAACATTAGATTGATGCTCGTTTTGTCAAGGGGAATCGGGTGTTTTTTTTTAAATCGAAGCAGTACTTACCGTTTTAGAGAGCGATCTTCTCCGCCGCTTCCGGGTATGGGCTGCGGGACTGGGAGTTCCTATTTGATTGACAGGATTCCCACAGGCTTCCGACGGTCGCATACATCGGTTCGCGATTTTCCGAAAGTAGCCGAACGTCGGTGTGCAGGCGCCCTATAGAGCCGCACCGACATTCGGCTTCTTTCGGCTACTCGTGACGCGATGTATGCGACCGTCGGAAGCCTGTCGGAAACCTGTCAATCAAATAGGAACGCCCAGTCCTGAAGACCATACCCGGAAGCGGCGGAGAAGATCGCTCTCTAAAACGGTATGTACTGCTTCGTTTTTTAAAAAAAAACACCCGATTCCCCTTGACAAAATGAGCATCAATCTAAGGTTAAAACAATTTTTTTCGGGGGAACTCCCGCTTTAAGGAGCTTACAATCTAAGGGCCAGATCCACAAAAGGGATACGACGGCATATCTGCTGATATGCCGTCGAATCCCTGTTTCTAACTATGCGGCTGATTCATAGAATCAGTTACGCATAGCTAGTCCTAAGATCCGACAGGTGTAATGGACTTACACTGTCAGGTCTTAGGATGCAGTACCGCCGCATTTTTTTTTTACAAGTCGCGATTCACAAAACTCGGCGCAACGTAACGTAACACAAAGCACGTCGGGAAAATAGCGTCGGGAGCATGCGCAGTACGTCCGGCGCGGGAGCGCGCCTAATTTAAATGGGACTCGCCCCATTTGAATTGGCCCGCCTTGCGCCGGACTGATTTAGGATACACCGCCGCAAATTTCCAGGTAAGTGCTTTGTGGATCGGGCAATAACTTGGGAAATTTGCGGTGGTGTAACTTAAATCACAAAAGTTACGTTGCGCCCGCTGGTTGTGGATCTGGCCCTAAGGTCCTTAACCACTTCCATACCAGGTACTTACGCAGCTTCCCGCCCAAGCCAATTTTCAGCTTTCAGCACTGTCGCACTTTGAATGGCAATTGCGCGGTCATGCTACACTGTACCCAAACAAAATTGGCGTCTTTTTTTCCCACAAATAGAGCTTTCTTTTGGTGGTATTTGATCACCTCTGCGATTTTTTTTTTTGCGCAACAACTAAAAAAAGGCTGAAAATTTGGAAAAAAAAATACGTTTTTATTTTTTTTCTGTTAATTTTTTTGTAAATAAGTTTTCTCTTTCAATTACGGGCACTGATATGGCGGCACTAATGGGCACCGATGAGATGGCACTGATGGACATCGATGAGGTAGTACTGACGGGCACAGATGAGGTGGCACTGATTGGCGGCGCTGGTATGCGACACTGATGGGCACTCATAGGCGGCACTGATGGGCACACATAGGCGGCACTGATGGGCACACATAGGCGGCACTGATGGGCACACATAGGCGGCACTGATGGGCACACATAGGCGGCACTGATGGGCACTCATGGGCGGCACTGGGCACTCATAGGCGGCACAGATGGGCACTCATGGGCGGCACTGATGGATACTTATGGGTGGCACAGATGGGCACTGATAGGTGGGCACTGGGCATGGATGGGCACTGTGGGGTGGCACTGATGGACACTGGGGTGGCACTGATGGACACTGGGGTGGCGCTGATGGACACTGGGGTGGCGCTGATGGACACTGGGGTGGCAGCACTGATTTTTGCCAGGTTGCCAGTCAGTGCCCATTTGTGGGCACTGACTGGCATCTTTTTTCTTTTTTTAATGCTTTTTTTTTATTTATTTTTTAGACTTTTTTTTTTTTTTTTTTGCGGGCTTTTTTTTTTTTTTTGCCCACCCTGGTGCTCCAGGGTGGGCATCCCTGGTGGTCCAGTGTGGCGATCCGAGGGGGGGCTGCGCTGATAAACAATCAGCGCGAACCCCCCCTGTCAGGAGAGCCGCCGATCGGCTCTCCTCTACTCGCGTCTGTCAGACGCGAGTGAGGAAGAGCCATCAACGGCTCTTCCTGTTTACATCGTGATCAGCCGTGGTTGGACACGGCTGATCACGTGGTAAAGAGTCTCCGCCGGAGGCTCTTTACCGACATCGGAGATGCAGGGTGTCAGACTGACACCCCGCATCACCGATCGCCGTGATGCGCGCCCCCACGGGCGCGCGCGGCATGAAATCCTGCAGGACGTTCTAGAACGTCCTGTCAGGATTTCATAACCACTTCCCGGACGTAAATCGGCTATAGGCCGGGCGGGAAGTGGTTAAAGCAGAAGTTTATCCATCGATTTAACAGTCTCAAATGAGAGTTACATTCCCGGCATGCCGGGAATGCCATTTGTCACATTGGTTGTGCTCTCAACCAAACTGTCAAACCAACCAATGGCTGTGTCCTAACTGATCACATGTGCAGCACCATGGCAGTTGAAGATTAAAAAGAGGCCAAGATGGCAGCTTCCATGGCTGAAAACGATAGGAGGGTTTACTTCCACTTTAACTCACATTCATACATACACATACTAGGGCCATTTTTGACAGGGACTATGTCTTTGGAGTTTGGGAGGAAACGGGAGTACCTGGAGAAAACCCACGCGGGCACGGGCAGAACATGCAAACTCCAGGTAGGTAGTGCCACGGTTGGGATTTGAACCGATGACCATATTGCTGCTAGGCGGAAATGCTAACCCTATTAAGGCTATACGAATTCCCACAGCTGCAGGAAAGCAGCTTAATGGCTTAATATTAAAATCCATCACAGGTTAAATGGAGGTGTATTTGTACAGGCAGGGGCTAGAATAACCATAAAGGAAGGTAAGCTGTCATTCCTGAGCCAATCATCTGCAGCAGTTGCATGGGATGGGAATGCATGTGACATCATTGACCTAATATGGCCAAAGGCTCGACTCGAACATGAAGCTCATCCCTACTGCACAGAGTCCTGACATTCCCATAGACACACTCCTAAACTCCCAGAAGAGTTGAAGCTGTTATAGCTGCAAAGGGTGTGCCAACTCAATATTGAACCCAAAGGACTAAGACTGGCATCACTAGTTCTAAATGATACAAGGAGTATTTTCACTTGTCTGTCTTCCTTCCCTCAGCCTTCTCCCCTTTGGTGTTCCCCTATGCGGTTGCAGAGTTATATCGTTACATCACTTTTATTTGGTTTGTATGCTATAACTGTATTTTATGCATCTATGAAAACAACCTATTTTCCTGTTAAATTCCTTTTGTGTAATGAATTTATATTTGAACCATAGATGTATCAGGGCTTTCCGTTTCTCATGAAGAAGCAGTTAATTGTCCATGAAACGTGTAGAGAAAATGAATAACACACTTGGAATTCATATGGTTGATGTAAATATTGGTTACAGAGGCACTATAGATGTCAATTTGATGATTTGGGTTTTTGTATTTTTTACACTTGGAATCCAAGATAATTTTGTTTATTCGAGGGAATTGGACAGCTGTCCTAGCAAAGCTACACAGAAAGGCTTTTTAACCACTTGTCTACCGCCCGCCATCATATGACTGTGGGACGAAGACCCTCTCGTTCTGGGCGGAAGTCATATGACGTTGCACCTTTCCGAGCCACTAGGGGGCGAGCACGCTCCCCCCGATGCGTCACTAGGAACCCAATGCGCGTGCCCAGCGGCCGCGATGTCCACGGGGCACCCACGATTGCCCAGTAACTGAGCAGAACCGTGGATCTGTGTGTGTAAACACACAGATCCACGTCCTGTCAGGGAGAGGAGACCTATGGTGTGTCCCTTGTACATAGGGACACCGATCGGTCACCTCCCCCAGTCAGTCCCCTCCCCCCACAGTAAGAATCAGTCCCTAGGGAACACATTAACCCCTTGATCGCCCCCTAGTGTTACCCCTTCCCTGCCAGTCATATTTATACAGCAATCATTGCATTTTTATAGCACGGATCACTGTATAAATTGCACAAACCAATCAATAAACGCTTATTGCGTTTTTTTTTACCAAAAATATGTAGAATACGTATCAGCCTAAACTCAGGGAAAAAAAATTGTTTAAAAAAAATGGATATTTATTATAGCAAAAAGTAAAAAATATTCATTTTTTTTCCAAACTTGTCCCTCTTCTTTTGTATAAATTGCCCAATTTGCAAATCCTGAGTCCTCAGACTGCAGCGACTTGACACAACACCCCACAGTCTCTCCTCTGACTCTGCACCCAGCTCCCCTGCCATGCCTCTTCCAGATCTCCACTGTGCTTCACTCACCGAATACTGCCCAGAGTCCTTGTAGAAAGATATACCCAGACTGTGCGGACCAACTGCTCCTCCAGCTCCAGTTCCAGGACACCTCTCCTTGACCGTGTAAGTAGAGGCTCCCTTACAGCTCCCGAGCTCCTCTGCCGGGTCCCCACCACCCCAGATTGGGGTGTTTCCCCAGCCTACGGTCTAGCACGCCATCGTTCAATTCACCCAGCCAACAACCCCACCCCCAGCAGACTGACTGTGAGTATATGTATAGGTAGATTCACGTACTTTGGCCTAACTTTAGGGCGGCCTAGCCTAGCCTTTTTAGGCTACACCGCCGTAAATTAGTTAGGCTAGTAGTGATTCACAAACCACTTACCTGCTAATCTACGGCGGTGTAGCCTAAAACGAGCGCGCGTAAGGGCGCCTAATTCAAATGACTTGGAGGGGGGGCGTGTTGTATGGAAATGAGGCTTGACCTCACGTTTTTTGACACTGCGCATGCACCGGGCGACTACATTTCCCAGTGCGCATTGTGGCTAAGTAGGCCGTACGGGCCTATTGATTTTGACGTGGACGTAAACGACGTAACTCCCGATTCGCGGACGACTTACGCAAACGATGTAAAAAATTCGAACCTCGCGGCGGGAACGGCGGCCATACTTTAACATTGTTATTCCACCTCATAGGTGGAATAACTTTAGGCCGCCTAAGGCCTTACGGAAACGACGTAATGCGACGGTGTATGCCTGGCGTATGTTCGTGAATCGGCGTATCCCCTCATTTACATAATCTACGCCGGCCGCAATGGAAGCGCCATCTAGCGGCCATCAGAAACATTGCAAGCTAAGATAGAACGGCGCAAGCCGGCCTATCTTAGCTTTGTTTAAGTGTATCTCTGTTTGAGAATATACTTAAACAAACGCCGGCATAGATTCAGATTTAGGTCGGCTTATCTACTGATAAGCCGGCCTAACTCTTTGTGAATCTACCTAGTAGTCTTTAATATGATCCTGCCAGCCTAAAGAAACAGCACAGTGCCACCTTCAGGATGGAGGATATACTGCATCCTTCACCTGTTCACAAGCACGCCACAAAGCATGGCTTTGCAGTACAGTGTGCTTCAATGCTAGTTCATTGGAGCTGCATTGCCTTAGTGTATTGTGGTGCCATTCAAAATGAATGACATGCAATCAGCTGGGAGGCATAATGACCTAATGTGGATTGCAGTAACATGCACGTAACCACAAGGTGCGGAAATAGTAAGTTGCAAATATACCCTTAAACATTTTATTGTCTGCCATCTGTCTGAGTTCTAATCCATCCAAGAAGCAAATTTTGATATTTGTGCCGACAGTTAATATTTAGCCTGTCGAATTCTGAAGCCTTTAACTCATATTTTGTGATGAAAATCTAAAAAGTCAACTCTGGACTTTGTCCTGTAATTTAAATGCTAATAAACCCATTCTTGCACAAAACGGAACAGGTACAGTAGATCTATCTTTCTTTCAGATTGCATTATTTTGCTTGTATGTGGTATTATTCCAGTAATGCAATCTTGCATATGAACCAGGAATTGTGTAGTATTAATAATAGAGGTTTTCAGCAGTTCATATATTGCTTTGGTATTTTTACTTTTTAGTGATATGAATTGTTCTTAATATTATGTGATGTAATATTTCTATCCATCCATCCAAATAAAAATAAAAAATGTGGCTTTGTGGGGAAAATTCAATTCAGCACATTACTGGTAAAAGCATTTAATACTTTAAGTATATCAGAGTTTAGATTTTCAGTATGTGTTCCAGAAAAGAGTAATAGAAAAAGCTGAGATGAGTGTCAAGGAGGTACTCTTGTGGAAAATCGGGATAATCTTTTAAAATGTGATGCTACTGAAATCACCAAGTATAGGTAGTAAGCACTTTGGAACAAAAAATAATACATAGTTCAAATTCTGAACCCTTAAAAACCCAGACTATCAATAAATTTGCCAGACTATTTATTTTAATAAAAGTCTTCCCATAAGATTAAATGAGCATTTAATATATTTTTGTGCATCAAAAGGAGGACCCTCACCTTGCCAACATCCAATTGTCTAAGAAGAAGAGAAAATAGAAGACCAGTTTCTCAAGAACATGGTGCACTTTGAGGGCACAACACAAAAATGTATAACAATTTTATTAAAAAAATTCTAAAACATCATCATATAAAAAATCATTGTAGCATCCTCTACACTCAGTAGATCAAAACGATACCCAAACCTAAGAATAGTGATAAAAATCCAGTCACACAAACTTGTAGGATATACAGAGGTCCAATAATTGGAGGTATATGTGTATAGTGTCAACGTTGGTATGGGATATCACATCCACAATTCCTCCATGCTTAAAAAGTCAACACATTTGGCAAGATTCACTTGACTGATTGGGTGGGTGCTGATTGACCTTGAAAGTAGGCATATGGGCAATACCAGATCATTAAAGGGCAGCATGATGCTTGAGTATAAGATGAGTAACTAAGCCACTAAGTTCCTAAAAAAGTGGTAGCAAAGAGGTGATGGAGGGGAGGCCTCTATGGAGAAGTAAAATATATATATATGTGTAGCACCCTCTGCCATAGGTAGGTTCTAGAGGTGTAGTGTTTGGTAGGTTTTGTCTGTACAGGTACATTTAAGCCGGCCTATGCTGCAAGCTAGGCCTGTTTGTTTTTGATCTGGGGGCAGGGAGTGGTTAATGTAGCAGTGGATGTGACTGACATGTGCTTCACCTTTCAGTGAGAATGCTCGGGAAGAGAGGCAGGGCTAAGAGTTGGAGTGGCATGGAGTACCTATGAGGAGACCTGACCAATCCCCAACTAGGATTGGCAGGGGACAGGCCTCCTACATATACTCACAGTCAGCCTGCTGGGGGGGGGGGGGGTTTCGGCTAGGTGATCTGAAAAATGGAGTGCTAGACTGCGGGCTTGCAAAACACCCCCATCTGGCGGGGTGGGGAACCGGCGGAGGAGCTTGGGAGCTGGTAGGGAGCCTCTCCTTACACGGTCATGGAGAGGTGTCCTGGAACAGGAGCTGGAGGAGCAGTTGGTCCGCACAGTCCTGGTATATCTTTCTAGAAGGACTCTGGGCAGGATTCGGTGAGTGAAGCACAGTGGAGATCTGGAAGAGGCATGCCAGGGGAGCTGGATGCAGAGCCAGAGGAGAGACTGTGGGGTGTTGTGTAAAGTCGCTGCAGTCTGAGGACTCAGGATTTTCAAGTTGGGTCTGCTGGGATCAGTAGTCCATCATCAAATATGATTTATTAATTAAATGTTCAGGGCCATCAAGAAGGGTTACTGCAGGCCCCTGGCCTATTATTCATCAAGTGACGTTTCAGCTAGGAATTATTCAGAGTGAGGCCTAGCCTGTTCAAGATGGTGGGACAGGATGTCTAATGCTGTGACAGGAAAGTGTTGCACAGGAGGTGAAGAGTCCTGGAGGTAGAAGTCTGCAGGGAGAGTGCAGAGGTGGAAAAAGTTCTGAGGTGAAAAAGTCTGTCAAGATTAGAGTCCACCATTTTTGTTCTGTGAAGATAATGAGTAACCATTTGCCAATGTGAAGCCGAATCAGCTCCAGAATGGCAAATACCAATTGTTCTATGGGCATCCCATATCCCTTTCCCCAACCAATCCCCTGAATAAAACAACAAAACAAAGCAAAATACTTTTCATTGTCTCTAAGTGAGACTTATGGATGTCTGGCAGCAGGTTGAATATGCATGGATGTTAGTAACTAGTTAGTATTGAACCCTACCGACTAAGACTGGGATGCCATTAAAGATCATGTGCGTGTAGAGGCGGGTGTCCCAATACTTATGACAATATAGTGTATCACACTGGGAATTTTTCTGTCACTTGATGTCCTTGTGAAATGGGGGTGTGAGTGTCACCAAAACAAGAAGACTCACATAGCAATAAAACCTGACAGAGAACCTGACTCTTCACTGATTCCAAAATTGTGTTCTCACCTAGAAAGGATTATTTCTGTCCCAGCTTGAAAGAATTTTGTTGCTTGCAGTTCCCTTATCACTCTGTGACCTAGACAGCAAATGAGGGTCAGTCTCCCCAAAGGGGACGTAGACAAGATTTGAACCATTCCCCAATCTATTCAATACTGTAATGCCGCGTACACACGATCGGAAATTCCGACAAGAAAAGTCAGATGTGAGCTTTTGGTCGGAAATTCCGACCGTGTGTAGGCTCCAATGGAATTTTCTGGTGGGAATTTCCACCAAGAAAAATTTGAGAGCTGGTTGGAAAAGTTCTTATCGGAAATTCTGATCGTCTGTAATCAATTCCAACGGAGAAAAATTCTACACGTGCTCGGAATCAAGTCGACGTATGCGCAGAAGCATTGAACTTAACCACTTAAGACCCGGACCTTTAGGCAGCTAAAGGACCCGGCCAGTTTTTGCGATTTGGCACTGCGTCGATTTAACTGACATTTTTGCACGGTCGTGCGACGTGGCTCCCAAACAAAATTGGCGTCCTTTTTTTCCCACAAATAGAGCTTTCTTTTGGTGGTATTTGATCACCTCTGCGGTTTTTATTTTTTGCGCTATAAACAAAAATAGAGCGACAATTTTGAAAAAAAAAACCTATATTTTTTACTTTTTTCTATAATAAATATCCCTCAAAAATATATAAAACATTATTTTTTTTCCTCAGTTTAGGCCGATACGCATTCTTCTACCTATTTTTGGTAAAGAAAATCGCAATAATCGTTTATCGATTGGTTTGCGCAAAATTTATAGCGTTTCAAAAAAGGGGATAGTTTTATTGAATTTTTATTATTTATTTTTTTTACCACTAATGGCGGCGATCAGCGTTTTTTTTTTTTTGTGACTGCGACATTATGGCGGACACTTCGGACAATTTTGACATATTTTTGGGACCATTGTCATTTTCACAGCAAAAAATGCATGTAAAATGCTTTGTTTACTGTGATAATGACAGTTGCAGTTTGAGAGTTAACCACAAGGGGGCGCTGAAGGGGTTATGTGTGACCTAATTTGTGTTTCTAACTGTAGGGGGGTGTGGCTGTAGGTGTGACGTCATCGATTGTGGTTCCCTATAAAAGGGAACGCACGATCGATGACAGCGCCACAGTGAAGAATGGGGAAGCTGTGTTTACACACAGCTCTCCCCGTTCTTCAGCTCCGGTGACCGATCGCGGGACTCCAGCGGCGATCGGGTCCGCGAGTCCCACGGCCACGGTCACGGAGCTTCGGACCGTGTCGCGTGCACGGCTGGGCTTAAAGAGCCACGTACATGTACGTGGATGTGCCCAGCCGTGCCATTCTGCCGACATATATCGGCGTGAATGGGTCCTTAAGTGGTTAATTTGTCTCGGCTCGCTGTAGTGTTGTACGTCACCGCGTTCTTGACGGTCGGAATTTGGTG
The DNA here is from genome assembly GCF_905171775.1 of Rana temporaria. Lineage (NCBI taxonomy): Eukaryota > Metazoa > Chordata > Amphibia > Anura > Ranidae > Rana > Rana temporaria. The sequence continues at coordinate 196,721,855 of NC_053494.1, read as the reverse complement.
TGAACGTGTCTATGCAACACAAGTTTGAGCCGAAATTCCATCTGAAACATCCACGGTTTTCTTGTCGGAATTTCCGATCACGTGTACGTGGCATTAGGAAAGTTTGGGCTGATTTTCATTCTTGATTTTATCAAAACCTGTACACAAGCTCACCTTAACAAAACCAGAATTCATCCCGCAATCTTGCTGAGTGCTCTGCCCTGATGAGCATGCATTTTTATCAAAAACGAGATGCAATCATTTCAGTCAAATAAAACTGTTGCCACATGTGATAAAAAAACAAAAATACAGCCAAATCACTCTCTCCGTTGTCCTGCTGTTTTCTTTTGTATTAAAAAAAAAAAAGAGAAGAGAATTCAGGTTTTGGAGAAAGGAAATTACTGTATTTAGTTGGCTAAATAGCTAGCAAGGTCACAATAGTAAAATGATTTACCATTGTGTCTTAGCTATGCCTTTGAATGGAACAGAAGCCAAATCTGCATTTATCCATATATAAGAAAAAAGATGTATTTTAATTTCCCCCGGAAGCCATGCTATGAAACAGGTGGAGGTGGACGAGAATGCAAATTTAGGGATAGGACAATTAGGACGGCATCCAAAGTCAGACTGGAGATAATGTTCAGTTCCTGCAGATCTTCTCTATGTTATTTCCACAAATGTAGAAGGAAATTGCTGAAGGTTTTCTGCTCAGGAACTGTTATTTTCAGCAGGCCACAACAGTTATGAAGCTTTGATGGTCGTTATCTTGAGCAGGTGTGTCAAAACCCCCAAAATGCTTCCATTACCAACTAACCTGTGGCTGGTCTTGGCTTCTTGCCTGTACAGTATGCTGATGATGAACAACTGAGGGGCAGATTCACAAAGCAAGTACGCCGGCGTATCTACTGATACACCGGCGTACTTTCAAATTTCCCGCATCGTATCTTTAGTTTGAATCCTCAAACCAAGACACGACGGCATCTGGGTAAGATCTGACAGGCGTACGGCTTCGTACGCCTTCGGATCGCAGATGCAATACTTTACTTCGGCGTCCGCTGGGTGGAGTTCGCATAGTTTTCCGCGTCGGGTATGCAAATGAGCTATTTCCGACCATCCACGAACGTACGCGCGGTCGTCGCATTCTCTTACGTCGTCTCTAGTCGGCTTTTTCCGGCGTATAGTTAAAGCTGCTATTTTGTGGCGTATAGATAGACTTGCCATGTTAAAGAATGGCCGTCGTTCCCACGTCAAAATTTGAATTTTTTTTTTTTTGCGTAAGTCGTCCGTGAATAGGGATGGACCTAAGTCACGTCTAAGTTAAAAAAATGACGTCGTTGCAACATCATTTAGCGCAATGCACGGCGGGAAATTTAGGAACGATGCATGCGCATTTCATTTGGCGCGGGGACGCGCTTCATTTAAATGAAACCCGCCCCCAACCCGCCCAATTTCAAATATGCCTCCAGAAATACACTACGCCGCCTTAACTTACGGCGCAAATTCTTCCTGGATTCGAAGTTAAGCCAGGTAAGATACGGCGGCGTAGCGTATCTCTGATACACTGCGCCTGTCCAATTGTATGTGAATCTGCGCCTGAGATTTTAGGCTGTTAAAGGGGTTGTAAAGGTTCATGTTTTTTCACAGAAAACAAAAACTCCTGCGCACGAGTGGATTGTCCAACAGTCAATGTTCCATGGGAAAAATGCCAAAAACAGTAACAGTGGCCTTGCTGCCCTTCATGAATGGGGAATATCCTGGTAGCAAACAAAAGAGAAGAGAAGAAAAAGGCGCACCAGCCTAGTGTGTTACCGTTGACAATTTAATAGAATAAATATGTAATAAAAAACTACTCACAAGGAAAGCAACATAATAGGCTTATCGACAGCGCTGTAATGGATACTCACTCAAACCACACTCCAAATAAAGGTGTATCACTGCTGGCTGACGCATTTCGAGGCTACAAGGACCTCTTCATCAGAGCCCAGCAGTGTAGTCACTCCAAAGGCTCCCCTTTTATACACATGAGCACTCATTAAATTGCCCACCCAACCGCAAGCTGCAGAGGACCTCCCAGGGGCCATCCAGGCTCCTCCCACCTAAGTGGGTGGTCCCAGAGACCTCACACAAATCAAAAAAGCAAAAGTGAGAATGGTAGTAATAATATTGATAGTATTAATAATAATGTTGAATAGAGATGGGAATGGAAGTAAATATAAAAATGGGATTGCCATCACTGGGACCTATACCGCTGTCATCTACCGATTTCGAGTTCATATTATATTATATTATACTATATTGTATTACATTATAATATATTATATTTGTCATCTTATTCCCATTTTTGTTAATCCCATTTTTATATTTACTTCCATTCCCATCTCTATTCAACATTATTATTATTACTATCAATATTATTACTACCACTCACTTTTGCTTTTTTGATTTGTGTGAGGTTTCTGGGACCACCCACTTAGGTGGGAGGAGCCTGGATGGCCCCTGGGAGGTCCTCCTTGGCTTGTGGTTGGGTGGGCAATTGCATGAGTGCTCATGTGTATAAAAGGGGAGCCTTTGGAAGGGTCTACACTGTTGGGCTCTGATGAAGAGGTCCTTGTAGCCTCGAAACGCGTCAGCCAGCAGTGATACACCTTTATCCCCCCCATTTGGAGTGTGGTTTGAGGGGTATCCATTACAGCATTGTCGATAAGCCTTTTTTGTTGATTTCCTTGTGAGTAGTTTTTTATTTTTTATTCTATTAAATTGTCAACGGTAAAACGCTAGGCTGGTGCGCCTTTTTCTTCTCTTCTCTTCGTGTTTTTTCACCTTAATGCATCGCATGCATTTACGACCTGTACACACGATCGGTTTTTCTGATGAAAACTGACCGTTTTCATCGGACAAACTGACCGTGTGTAGGCCCCATCAGTTTGTTTTCCATCGGTGAAAAAAAAAATAGAACATGTTTTAAAACTTTGCTATGGATAAAAAAACGATAGAAAAAAACGATCGTCTGTGTGGAAGTCCATCGGTCAAAAATCCACGCATGCTCAGAATCAAGTCGACGCATGCTCGGAAGCATTGAACTTCATTTTTCTCAGCACGTCGTAGTGTTTTACGTCACCGCGTTAAACACGGTTGGATTTTTGACCGATGGTGTGTAGGCAAGATTGATGAAAGTCAGCTTTATCAAATATTCAACTAAAAAATCCATCGGATTAGATTCCATCAGATATCCGATCGTGTGTACAGGGCTTAAGGTGAAAAAACATCTGACAGTTATGGCCTCCCCAGCCCCCCCCCCCGTATTACTTATCTGAGCCCGTTCACCTGCTGCGCTCGCCCCCGTCGTCCTTTTCTCCACTCAGTCTGGCCATTGATTGGCTAGAGTGGATGGATTGATAGCAGCGCAACCATTGGCTTGCGCTGCTGTCAATCACATCCAATGACGCGGCACGCTAGGAGGTGGGGCCAAGTGATACAGTAAGCGGCTATAGCCGCCGGCTGTATCACAGGAGCGTGCCCGCAAGAACTAACCCCCATGGGAGAGAGCTCACATAAAGGGGGTTAGTTCTTGCAGGGAGGAGCCGAGACAGCCGCCGAGGGACCCCAGAAGACCAGGTTCGGGGCCACTCTGTGCAAAACGCACTGCACAGTGGAGGTAAGTATAACATGTTTGTTATTTAAAAAAAAAAATATCCTTTACAACCCCTTTAACTATTGCTCTGTATATAATGAAATGTTGGCTGCGAGTTGTTGACTTGAGCCTGGCTTCCAGTTTTGAAGCTAGCATATGCCATCATGCACACTTCAAGTTGTGAATTGCCAAATGATCCTTTATTGCATTTGCTTGTTTTGCCATTTAAAGACGTAAATGAAAAAGACAGGATAGAGCATATGGCAGTGTTGTAAAGCTCCTTTAATGTAATTTATTAAGCAGTGCAGAAAATTCAGTCATATAGCTTCAAGTGTCAGGATTTAAGCCAAGTTTCTTAATGCAGCTGCTTTTTTTCTGCTTAGTAACATCCAGAATTGGATTTACTACCCTAGAGCATCAGGACTGTATTTAGAAACTGTGATGGCCCAGGCACATCTGAATGACAAAACCCCATCATACAACTTACCCTTGTACCATACGATTCTTTTGGTAAAAACTAATGCTAGAATTAATTTATACAATTTTCATTAATACGAAATACTCATATTGAATTTGTTTGCGTGAGATCAAGTGAGGAAGCATGGGAACAGCAATTTTTTTTGTGTGCAAACAAAGAGGGCCTTGCATTGGTGTGTGCAGCCTATTACATTAGGGTGTGCACCCCAAAGCTCAAAAACACAAATGCGTGTGTGTATATATATATATATATATATATATATATATATATATATAGTGTCCCAGTACAGGTATTTGCTGTAGGCCCTGTCAGATTGAGACCCTCGGCTTGTGGGGCCTCCCCTGCAGGGACTCAGCTAGTCATGATGTGATTTATACTGTTATGGTTGATAATACATTTATTAGGTGTGTATAGCTTTAAGAGGTTTAGTCAGTCATTTTATGTTTAGTCAGAGTGTATGAGAGTCAGGAGAACTAAGTGCTAGACAAGACCTTATTGTGTTGTATTATACTTTAACTTGTAACAAACTTTAAATGTAAGTTCCAAGGGGAATACAGAGAAGTCTCTATGATCCACAGCTCTCAACCAATGGGCTTCAGTCTCATCATGCCCTTATAAGGGGTTGTAGTTCCTGTTTAGTGCAGTCTAGTGCTACACACAGTTCCTGGCATAGCAGACAGAGTTCAGTCAGAGGAGAAGCAGTGCAGGCCAGAGGCCTCCAGTTCAGGAGAAAGTACAGCAAAGCGTGGAGTATCCCTAAATACTACAGAATCAGTACTTCAGCGCAATTATCGGATCAATCCGTTATTCCGGCGAAAAGCCTCAAGTCTACCGACACCTCAGTAAGTGCATCTATTCTTCAGCCTAGTCAAGCATAGGCCCAGTATTACTAATCCGGCCGCAGCAGCCGAGGATATATGATAAGCCAAGCCCAAGCATTACCAGCTGTGTGGTCCTCTAGAGACTGTCTGTGGAACCTTTGCGACACTCTGTGTGAACGCTGTGAAGATTTTGACACCTGTCTTCATGCCAGTAAAGCCTTCGTTATATTGACCCCTGTTGTGGACTGTGTTATTACCATCCTAGCTAGCGGGGATACGGAGGTCCCCAGGGCTGTAGTTTCCCGGGGTATACCAAGACTACAGTGGCATCACGTGACAGAGAGGGTTAATACCATCCGACCCTCACTAAGGGTTAATACCACCAGACCCTGGGCTCCTAGCCCCAAGAACCAAGTAGCTAACCATCAAGCGCATGTGCGTGGCCGTGGGGCTCACCCTCCCCGGTCACCACATATATATATATATATATATATATATATATATATATATATATATATATATATATATATTTATATATATATATAATATATGGCAGTAGGGCAATGGACAGTGTCAGTAGAACAGTGGATGGTGTCAGTGGGCAGGGACTGTTGTCAGGAGTTTATTTTTATTATATTTTTTTTATTACTTTTTACAATTTCATTATTTTTTACAATATTTTCTTTTACAATTTTTTAGGAGCACCATTGCATACCTCCCAACATTTAAATTAAAGTTGTTGAGCGGGGGGGGGGTCAAAGTAGTTGAGCGGGGGGGGGTTCTCCTATCTGTGCAAATATCGCTCTGTCCCGACTCCCCATCCGCCTGCTGCGGCCCGCTCCATGGTGTATGACTGCACTGTACCGTCGCACTGTGATTGGGCGTGTAGCGGTCATGTGCGGAGGCGGGACTTCTAGGTGATCGCTGACAGGCCAGCCCCACGCCACACATGACCACCATACGCCCAATCACAGGTCACCGGACTCAAACATGGCGGCGGGAAACAAACATGGAGGCACGGAATGTAGCCCCACCAAATGTCGCGCCCGGGGGCCCTGTTTTCCGGGACTCTAGTCTAGTCCTCGGGACCCCAGGACACGCTTTAAATTGTGGGGGGATCCCGCGGAATCCGTGATGGTTGGGAGTAATGCCATTGGGGGGCTTTGGTAAGATAACCAGCCTAAACAGACCCCTGATATCTCACTTTTGAGACAAAGAAAGGGGCTGAGGACAGAGATTCCTGAGTCCCTTTCTCTGCAGCCAAGCAGCAGGAGGAATCTGTGCAGCACAGGGTGATTAAGGTGTGCCTGGGCACACCTGGCACACCCTGTGCGCACGCCTATGGGTCCTTGTTTACTTAGCCGCAAGGCTTAAGGCCTGTACACATGATGGGATTTTCCGATGGGAATTGTGTAATGGCAGGCTTTTGTCGGAAAATCTGACTGTTTGTACGCTCCATCGGACAATTGTTGTCAGATTTTACGACAACAATTGTGTGTTGTCGGATTATCCAATTGCGTGTACACAAGTCCGTACAAACACGCATGCCCAGAAGCAATGCTAACCATAACATAACATTAGCAGAAGTTGCCCAAAGGGTGGTGCTAAAGAGCTGAAAAAACACGTAGTTTCATGTTTGTTGGCCGACAATCGGTTGCTGTTTTGTATGCAAGACAAGTTTATGGCCAACGCCCTTCAGACAAAAGTCCTACGATTTGTCCGCAGAAAATCCGATCTTGTGTACTGGGCTTTACTGGAGGGATGGGACTGCCTGAGTGAGGAGAGTGATTTGTTGTTCATACTAAAGCCTCGTACACACAATCAGATTTTCCGACTGGAATTGTGTGATGACAGCCTGTTGGCCAAAAATCTGACTGTTTGTGCGCTCCATCGAACAATTGTTGTCGGATTTTCTGCGGACAAATGTTGGATGGTAGGCTTTAAAAATTTTCGTGGACACCGGTCTGTTGTTGGATTTTCGCAGCGTGCATACACAAGTCCGCCGGACAAAAGTCTAAAGTACAAGCACGCATGCTTGGAATCAATTCTCACCAAACACAACATTAGCAGGAGGTGCCCAAAGGGTGGCGCTCAGGAGCTAAAATTTCACGTAGTATGTAAGTATGTTTGTGTTTGTTGGCCGACAATTCTCTGCCTTTTGTATGCAAAACAAATTCCTGGCCAATGCCCTTCGGACAAAAGTCTGAAACTTTGCCTGCAGAAAATCCGATTGTGTGTACGAGGCTTAAGAATGAACAACAAATCGCACTCCTCACCCCTGACAGCACGGAGATCTGTGTGTTTACATTGACAGATCTCCGTTCTGTCTCTGTGTGGAGCGATTGCGGGTGCCCGGCAGGCATCGCGACCGCCGGGCATTCGCATCGGCTCTGACGTCACTCCGTGGGCGCCTGCACGCCCACCCCAGTGGTCAAAAGGCAACACTGCGGCAGCTGGTCGGGAAGGGGTTAAAGACCATGGGCTCTTTCTAAAGCCTTGTACACACGACTGGTTTTCCCGGCGGGAAAACTGCCATGAGAGCTTTTGGCCGGGAAAACCAGCCGTGTGTATGCTCCGTCGCAGTTTTACCGACATGAAAACTGCCTATGGGAAACACTGCGATGGAGCATACACACGACCAGGATTCCCGACCAAAGCTCTCATGGCAGTTTTCCTGTCGGGAAACCTGGTCGTGTGTAGGGGGAAAAAGTTACCGAGCAGGTTCTCGGTTTTCCCCTTGGGTTTCCCGGCGGTAAAAGGGAAACCCGTACATGTGTACAAGGCTTAACCCCATTCCTTACCGGGCCATAATAATATGACGCCGGCAGGAACCGTCCCTCCGGGTGGACGTCATATTACGTCCTTTCTTCCCGGCCATCTAGGGGGTGTGTGCGCACCCACGGCACCGCTCATGACCCGGTGCGTGTGCCCAGTGGCCACGGTGTCTGCCGGGCACCTGCGATTGCCCGCGATCACGGCAGGAGTGTGGATCTGTGTGTGTAAACACACAGATCCACCCCCTGTCAGAGGTGAGGAGAACAATGTGTGTTCCCAGTACAGAGGAACACACATCGATCTCCTCCCCTTGTGAGTCCTCCTCCCCCTACAGTTAGAATCACACATTAGGGAACATATTAACCCCCCAGCGACCTCCTAGTGTTAACCTCTTCCATGCCAGTCACATTTACACAATAATCAGGGCAGTTTTATAGCACTAATCTATAGCACTGTATTAATGTGAATGGTCCCAAAAATGTGTCAAAAGTGTCTGATGTGTCCACCGCAATGTCACGGTCACAATAAAAATCGCAGATCGCCGCCATTACTAGTAAAAAAAAAAAATTCCATAAATCTACCCCCTATTTTGTAGACGCTATAACTTTTGCGCAAACCAATCAATAAACGCTTATGGCGTTTTTTTTTTTCCAAAAATATGTAGAAGAATATTAGGTGGATTCAGAAAGACTTAGGCTGGCGTATCAGTAGATACGCCAGCCTAAGTCTGAATCTGTGCCAATGCAAATTTAAGCGTATTCTGGTAACCAGATACGCTTAAATTAGGCTCAGATACGAGCGGCGTAAGTGTCTTACACCGTCATATCCTAAAGTGTACTTTTTAGGCTGACCGCTAGGTGGCGCTTCCATTGCGGTCGGCCTAGAATATGTAAATGAGTAGATACGCCAATTCACGAATGTACGCTTGCCCGACGCAAGAAAGATACGCTGCTTACATAACGCACTTTCAGGCCTAAAGTTATTCCATTCAATAGCTGGAATAGTAATGTTAAGTATGGCCGTCGTTCCCGCGTCGAAATTTGAAAATTGTACTTATTTTGCGTAAGTCGTCCGTGAATAGGGCTGGACGTAATTTACGTCCACGTTGAAACCAATACGACCGTGCGGTGTACTTTGCCGCAATGCACACTGGGATATGTACACGGACGGCGCATGCGCCGTTTGTAAAATACGCCAATCACGTCAGGTCACCCCCCATTAACATAAAACACGCCCCCTCAGCCGAATTTGAATTAGCCGCACTTACCCCCGCCCGATTTACGCTACGCCGTCGTAACTTAGCAGGCAAGTACTTTGTGAATCATGTACTTGCCTCGCTAACTTACGGCGGCATAGTGTAAACACAATACACTACACCGCCACAAAGTTAGGGCGGTCTTTGTGAATCTAGCTATATGTGTCTAAACTGAGGAATTTTTTTTTTCAATTGTGATATTTATTAAATCAAAACGTTTAATTGTTTAGATTGTTAATTAAGTGTTTATAGCGCAAAAAATTAAAACCACAGAGATGATTAAATACCACCAAACGAAAGCTCTATTTGTGGGGGAAAAAAACATAAAGGTTTCATTTGGGTACAGTGTCGCATGACCACGCAATTGTCATTCAAAGTGCAGCTGGTCTGGGCAGGAAGGGGGGTGAAAATGCCCGGTATGGAAGTGGTTAAGTATGATACAGCAAAATATCCTCCTGATTAAAAATGAAACACATTTGCATCCTACTAAACACAGTGAGCCGAGTTACCGAGAAATTAGGAATGCACACAAAACCCTGCGATCCGACCCGTCACAAGTAACATGATTCCAATTTGAACAAGCAGAGCTGGGAAATGTTCTTCATTTGATATAGTACAGAAGTGTGCAAATTTCCTGCTTGGTGTGACTGCCTCTCCCTAGGAAGATCAAAGGACAAAGATTGTTTGATTATATAAACTACTGCCAAACCTGCTGCCTCACCGAGATAAAAGTATCTGCGGGTGCCTATGTAGCACTCCAGGACACGAAGGATAAACCCCACTTAAAATATACAATAAAGGGAACTCAGCCATCATTTAATCATTGAGAAGAAAGTTTTGATACTATACCATAAAACTAAAAATATCTACAAATTTTACAATTTAAAGGCTCACTTCAGTTACTATTGAAAAGGAAACTTGAAGTCTCTAAAACATTCCATTATAACTAATGGCGCGTACACACGATCATTTTTCGGCATGAAAAAAACGTTGTTTTTCAAAAATGTCACTTAAAATGATCGTGTGTGGGCTTCACATCATTTTTCAGGTTCTGAAAAACGGGCAAAAAAAATTTGAACGTGCTGCATTTTTTAACGTCGTTTTAAACAATGTTGTTTTTCGGGTTGTAAAAAATGATCGTATGTGGGCTAAAACGACATAAAAAACCTGCGCATGCTCAGAAGCAAGTTATGAGATGGGAGCGCTCGTTCTGGTAAAACTACCATTCTTAATGGAGTAAGCACATTCATCACGCTGTAACAGACAGAAAAGAGCGAATCGTCTTTTACTAACACGGAATCAGCTAAAGCAGCCCAAAGGCGAATGGAACTTTCCCTTTATAGTGCCGTTGTACGTCACCGCGCTTTGCTAGATAATTTTTTCAAAACGATGGTGTGTGGGCAACGTCGTTTTAATGATGAAGTTGGGAAAACGTCGTTTTTTGGACATGCTGAAAAACAACGTTTTTTTTTTTCATGCTGAAAAATGATCGTGTGTACGCGGCATTAGGGGCGTTCCTTAACTAGAAGTTTTTTTTTTTTTCTAAAGCAATCTACTCTTAAAGGGGTTGTAAAGGTAAAAAAAAATCCCTTTACCTTAGTGCAGTCCTCCTTCACTTACCTCATCCTTCCATTTTGCTTTTAAATGTCCTTTTTCTTCTGAGAAATCCTCACTTCCTGTTCCTCTGTCTGTAACTCCACACAGTAATGCGAGGCTTTCTCCCTGGTGTGGAGTGTCGTGCTCGCCCCCTCCCTTGAACTACAGGAGAGTCAGGATGCCCACTTACAGACAGCTCCTTTCTCTATCTGCAATGTAGAGAGCGTCCTGACCAGGGCCGGACTGGGAATGAAAACCAGCCCTGGAAATAATTTCATACCAGCCCCACAGCATTAATATACCAGCCCAAAAAAAAAGAGAGAAATCCATGAGAGAGCCAGAGAGGGGCCGGGCTGCAATGGTGAGAGAGAGGGGTGCAACGATGAGAGAGGGTGCAACGGCGAGAGAGAGAGGGTGCAACGGAGAGAGAGAGAAAGGGTGCAACGGCGAGAGAGAGGCGTTTCTACTGAAACTGCGCCCCTGTGAAAACATTTGAAACCCATCTTTCAGATAACCATAACAAAAATAAAAACACCCAAGATTGCAGTAATATAAGCACCCATAATTGCGGCCTTATCACCCATAAATATGGCCTTACCAGCACCCATAAATGCGGCAATATCAGCACCCATAAATGCGGCAATATCGGCACCCATAAATGCGGCAATATCAGCACCCATAAATGTGGCAATACCAGCACCCATAAATGCGGCAATATCAGCACCCATAAATGTGGCAATATCAGCACCCATAAATATGGCCTTACCAGCACCCATAAATGCGGCAATATCAGCACCCATAAATGCGGCAATACCAGCACCCATAAATGCGGCAATATCAGCACCCATAAATGCTGCAATATCAGCACCCATAAATGCGGCAATATCAGCACCCATAAATGCGGCAATATCAGCACCCATAAATGCAGCAATATCAGCACCCATAAATGCGGCAATATCAGCACCCATAAATGCGGCAATATCAGCACCCATAAATGCGGCAATACCAGCACCCATAAATGCGGCAATATCGGCACCCATAAATGCGGCAATATCAGCACCCATAAATGCGGCAATATCGGCACCCATAAATGCGGCAATATCGGCACCCATAAATGCGGCAATATCGGCACCCATAAATGCGGCAATATCGGCACCCATAAATGCGGCAATATCAGCACCCATAAATGCGGCAATATCGGCACCCATAAATGCGGCAATATCAGCACCCATAAATGTGGCAATATCGGCACCCATAAATGCGGCAATATCAGCACCCATAAATGTGGCAATATCAGCACCCATAAATGCGCTGTATGCGTCGGTCGGATGCCTGTCAGTCAATTAGGAACGCCCATCCCCACCATCATACCAGGAAGCGGCGGTGAGAACACAACGGTATGTATGGACGTATTTTCTTTAAAAAAACAGCCGATTCTAATTGTCATTAATCTCATAAATGCAATGTTAAAAGTTTATTTTTAGGGAAACCTCCACTTTAAGGCCTCTTTCACACTGGGGCGGTGGAGGCATCGGCAGTAAAGCGCCGCTATTTTTAGCGGCACTATTCAGCCGCTAGCGTGGGCAGGGGTGCTTTAGGAGCCGCTCCTACTGCGCCTCAAAGATGCTGCTTGCACCGCTCCAGTGTGAAAGCTTTCGCATTGGAGTGAGAAAATAGGCTCTTTCAGGGCGCTCTGCAGACGCTATTTTTTGCATTATAGTGCCTGCAAAGCGCCTCAGTGTGAAAGGGGTCTTAGACTACTTTCACACTGAGGTACTTTGTAGGCGCTACAAAATAGCGCCTACAAAATGCCCTGAATGAGCCTATTTTCTCACTCCAATGCGAAAGCTTTCACACTGGAGCGGTGCGCTGGCAGGATGCGCAAAAAAGTTCAGCTAGCCGCATCTTTTAGGCCCTGTAGGAACGGTGTATACACTGCTTCTAAAGCGCCCCTGCCCATTGAAATGGGCAGCGGCGCTGAACCACCAGCAAAGCACTGCTGCAGCTGCGCTTTGCGGACGTTTTTTTTATCCTTTTGGGCCGCTAGCATTGTGCTGGCAGGACGCTCAAAAAAGTATTTGAGGCACCCTGCTAGCGGCCGAATAGCGCTGCAAAAACGACAGTAAAGCGCTGCTAAAATAGCGACACTTTACTGCAGTCGGCGCAACGCCCCAGTGTGAAAGTAGCCTAAGTCACATGCCCCTCCCCCCATCCTCTCTGAGATTATTATACAGATTTCAATTTTATTGCAAGGGCAGCAAAGGTAGGTGACAGAGAGAGAAGGGGGGGGGGTGCAGATATGGGACACTGGGATGGGAGCACAGGGGGACACTGGGATGGGGGAGGGAAGTAAAGGGGGGACACTGGGATGGGGGAGGGGAGTACGGGGGGGACACTGGGATGAGGGAGGGGAGTACGGGGGGGAACACTGGGATGGGAGCACAGGGGGGACACTGGGATGAGGGAGGGGAGTACGGGGGGGACACTGGGATAGGGGAGGGGAGTACGGGGAGGAACACTGGGATGGGAGCATAGGGGGGACACTGGGATGAGGGAGGGGAGTATGGGGGGGGGACACTGGGATAGGGGAGGGGAGTACAGGGTGGGACACTGGGATAAGGGAGGGGAGTACAGGAGGGGACACTGGGATGAGGGAGGGGGGACACTGGAATGGGGGAGGGGGGACACTGGGATGGGGGAGGAGATCACAAGGGGGACACTGGGATGAGGGAGGAGATCACAGGGGGGACACTGGGATGGGGGAGGGGAGTACGGGGGGGGGACACTGGGATGAGGGAGGGGGACACTGGAATGGGTGAGGGGAGCACGGGGGGGACACTGGGATGGGGGAGGAGATCACAGGGGGGACACTGGGATGAGGGAGGAGATCACAGGGGGGACACTGGGATGGGGGAGGAGATTACAGGGGGGACACTGGGATGGGGGAGGAGATTACAGGGGGGACACTGGGATGGGGAAGGAGATCACGGGGGGACACAGGGATGGGGGAGGGGAGTACGGGGGGGACACAGGGATGGGGGAGGGGAGTAAGGGGGGGACACAGGGATGGGGGAGGGGAGTACAGGGTGGGGGGACACTGGGATGGGGGAGGAGATTACAGGGGGGACACTGGGATGGGGGAGGAGATCACGGGGAGGACACAGGGATGGGGGAGGGGAGTACGGGGGGGACACAGGGATGGGGGAGGGGAGTAAGGGGGGACACAGGGATGGGGGAGGGGAGTACAGGGTGGGGGGACACTGGGATGAGGGAGGAGATCACAGGGGGGACACTGGGATGGGGGAGGAGATTACAGGGGGGACACTGGGATGGGGGAGGAGATCACAGGGGGGAAAATGGGATGGGGGAGGGGAGTACGGGGAGGAACACTGGGATGGGAGCATAGGGGGGACACTGGGATGAGGGAGGGGAGTATGGGGGGGGACACTGGGATAGGGGAGGGGAGTACAGGGTGGGACACTGGGATAAGGGAGGGGAGTACAGGAGGGGACACTGGGATGAGGGAGGGGGGACACTGGAATGGGGGAGGGGGGACACTGGAATGGGGGAGGAGATCACAAGGGGGACACTGGGATGGGGGAGGAGATCACAGGGGAGACACTGGGATGAGGGAGGAGATCACAAAGGGGACACTGGGATGAGGGAGGAGATCACAGGGGGGACACTGGGATGGGGGAGGGGAGTACGGGGGGGGGGGACACTGGGATGAGGGAGGGGGACACTGGAATGGGTGAGGGGAGCACGGGGGGGACACTGGGATGGGGGAGGAGATCACAGGGGGGACACTGGGATGGGAGCACAGGGGGACACTGGGATGGGGGAGGGAAGTAAAGGGGGGACACTGGGATGGGGGAGGGGAGTACGGGGGGACACTGGGATGAGGGAGGGGAGTACGGGGGGGACACTGGGATGAGGGAGGGGAGTACGGGGGGGAACACTGGGATGGGAGCACAGGGGGGACACTGGGATGAGGGAGGGGAGTACGGGGGGGACACTGGGATAGGGGAGGGGAGTACGGGGAGGAACACTGGGATGGGAGCATAGGGGGGACACTGGGATGAGGGAGGGGAGTATGGGGGGGACACTGGGATAGGGGAGGGGAGTACAGGGTGGGACACTGGGATAAGGGAGGGGAGTACAGGAGGGGACATTGGGATGAGGGAGGGGGGACACTGGAATGGGGGAGGGGGGACACTGGGATGGGGGAGGAGATCACAAGGGGGACACTGGGATGAGGGAGGAGATCACAGGGGGGACACTGGGATGGGGGAGGGGAGTACGGGGGGGGGGGACACTGGGATGAGGGAGGGGGACACTGGAATGGGTGAGGGGAGCACGGGGGGGACACTGGGATGGGGGAGGAGATCACAGGGGGGACACTGGGATGAGGGAGGAGATCACAGGGGGGACACTGGGATGGGGGAGGAGATTACAGGGGGGACACTGGGATGGGGGAGGAGATTACAGGGGGGACACTGGGATGGGGAAGGAGATCACGGGGGGGACACAGGGATGGGGGAGGGGAGTACGGGGGGGACACAGGGATGGGGGAGGGGAGTAAGGGGGGGACACAGGGATGGGGGAGGGGAGTACAGGGTGGGGGGACACTGGGATGGGGGAGGAGATTACAGGGGGGACACTGGGATGGGGGAGGAGATCACGGGGAGGACACAGGGATGGGGGAGGGGAGTACGGGGGGGACACAGGGATGGGGGAGGGGAGTAAGGGGGGACACAGGGATGGGGGAGGGGAGTACAGGGTGGGGGGACACTGGGATGAGGGAGGAGATCACAGGGGGGACACTGGGATGGGGGAGGAGATTACAGGGGGGACACTGGGATGGGGGAGGAGATCACGGGGGGGAAAATGGGATGGGGGAGGGGAGTACGGGGAGGAACACTGGGATGGGAGCATATGGGGGACACTGGGATGAGGGAGGGGAGTATAGGGGGGACACTGGGATAGGGGAGGGGAGTACAGGGTGGGACACTGGGATAAGGGAGGGGAGTACAGGAGGGGACACTGGGATGAGGGAGGGGGGACACTGGAATGGGGGAGGGGGGACACTGGAATGGGGGAGGAGATCACAAGGGGGACACTGGGATGGGGGAGGAGATCACAGGGGAGACACTGGGATGAGGGAGGAGATCACAAAGGGGACACTGGGATGAGGGAGGAGATCACAGGGGGGACACTGGGATGGGGGAGGGGAGTACGGGGGGGGGGACACTGGGATGAGGGAGGGGGACACTGGAATGGGTGAGGGGAGCACGGGGGGGACACTGGGATGGGGGAGGAGATCACAGGGGGGACACTGGGATGGGAGCACAGGGGGACACTGGGATGGGGGAGGGAAGTAAAGGGGGGACACTGGGATGGGGGAGGGGAGTACGGGGGGACACTGGGATGAGGGAGGGGAGTACGGGGGGGACACTGGGATGAGGGAGGGGAGTACGGGGGGGAACACTGGGATGGGAGCACAGGGGGGACACTGGGATGAGGGAGGGGAGTACGGGGGGGACACTGGGATAGGGGAGGGGAGTACGGGGAGGAACACTGGGATGGGAGCATAGGGGGGACACTGGGATGAGGGAGGGGAGTATGGGGGGGGACACTGGGATAGGGGAGGGGAGTACAGGGTGGGACACTGGGATAAGGGAGGGGAGTACAGGAGGGGACACTGGGATGAGGGAGGGGGGACACTGGAATGGGGGAGGGGGGACACTGGGATGGGGGAGGAGATCACAAGGGGGACACTGGGATGGGGGAGGGGAGTACGGGGGGGGGGGACACTGGGATGAGGGAGGGGGACACTGGAATGGGTGAGGGGAGCACGGGGGGGGGGACACTGGGATGGGGGAGGAGATCACAGGGGGGACACTGGGATGAGGGAGGAGATCACAGGGGGGACACTGGGATGGGGGAGGAGATTACAGGGGGGACACTGGGATGGGGGAGGAGATTACAGGGGGGACACTGGGATGGGGAAGGAGATCACGGGGGGGACACAGGGATGGGGGAGGAGATTACAGGGGGGACACTGGGATGGGGAAGGAGATCACGGGGGGGACACAGGGATGGGGGAGGGGAGTACGGGGGGGACACAGGGATGGGGGAGGGGAGTAAGGGGGGGACACAGGGATGGGGGAGGGGAGTACAGGGTGGGGGGACACTGGGATGGGGGAGGAGATTACAGGGGGGACACTGGGATGGGGGAGGAGATCACGGGGAGGACACAGGGATGGGGGAGGGGAGTACGGGGGGGACACAGGGATGGGGGAGGGGAGTAAGGGGGGACACAGGGATGGGGGAGGGGAGTACAGGGTGGGGGGACACTGGGATGAGGGAGGAGATCACAGGGGGGACACTGGGATGGGGGAGGAGATTACAGGGGGGACACTGGGATGGGGGAGGAGATCACGGGGGGGAAAATGGGATGGGGAGGGGAGTACGGGGAGGAACACTGGGATGGGAGCATAGGGGGGACACTGGGATGAGGGAGGGGAGTATGGGGGGGACACTGGGATAGGGGAGGGGAGTACAGGGTGGGACACTGGGATAAGGGAGGGGAGTACAGGAGGGGACACTGGGATGAGGGAGGGGGGACACTGGGATGGGGGAGGGGGACACTGGGATGGGGGAGGAGATCACAAGGGGGACACTGGGATGGGGGAGGAGATCACAGGGGGGACACTGGGATGGGGGAGGAGATCACAAAGGGGACACTGGGATGAGGGAGGAGATCACAGGGGGGACACTGTGATGGGGAGTGGAGTACGGGGGGGGGCACTGGGATGAGGGAGGGGGACACTGGAATGGGTGAGGGGAGCACGGGGGGGACACTGGGATGGGGGAGGAGATCACAGGGGGGACACTGGGATGGGGGAGGAGATTACAGGGGGGACACTGGGATGGGGGAGGAGATTACAGGGGGGACACTGGGATGGGGGAGGAGATCACGGGGAGGACACAGGGATGGGGAGGGGAGTACGGGGGGGACACAGGGATGGGGGAGGGGAGTAAGGGGGGGACACAGGGATGGGGGAGGGGAGTAAGGGGGGACACAGGGATGGGGGAGGGGAGTACAGGGTGGGGGGACACTGGGATGAGGGAGGAGATTACAGGGGGGACACTGGGATGGGGGAGGAGATTACAGGGGGGACACTGGGATGGGGGAGGAGATCACGGGGGGGAAAATGGGATGGGGGAGGGGAGTACGGGGAGGAACACTGGGATGGGAGCATAGGGGGGACACTGGGATGAGGGAGGGGAGTATGGGGGGGGACACTGGGATAGGGGAGGGGAGTACAGGGTGGGACACTGGGATAAGGGAGGGGAGTACAGGAGGGGACACTGGGATGAGGGAGGGGGGACACTGGAATGGGGGAGGGGGACACTGGGATGGGGGAGGAGATCACAAGGGGGACACTGGGATGGGGGAGGAGATCACAGGGGGGACACTGGGATGAGGGAGGAGATCACAGGGGGGACACTGGGATGGGGGAGGGGAGTACGGGGGGGGGCACTGGGATGAGGGAGGGGGACACTGGAATGGGTGAGGGGAGCACGGGGGGGACACTGGGATGGGGGAGGAGATCACAGGGGGGACACTGGGATGGGGGAGGAGATTACAGGGGGGACACTGGGATGGGGGAGGAGATTACAGGGGGGACACTGGGATGGGGGAGGAGATTACGGGGAGGACACAGGGATGGGGAGGGGAGTACGGGGGGGACACAGGGATGGGGGAGGGGAGTAAGGGGGGGACACAGGGATGGGGGAGGGGAGTAAGGGGGGACACAGGGATGGGGGAGGGGAGTACAGGGTGGGGGGACACTGGGATGAGGGAGGAGATCACAGGGGGGACACTGGGATGGGGGAGGAGATTACAGGGGGGACACTGGGATGGGGGAGGAGATCACGGGGGGACACAGGGATGGGGGAGGGGAGTACAGGGGGGGGCACTGGGATACAGAAACATTACTCCCCTTCCCCATCCGATCACCCATCCCTCCTGTACATTGTATTACACACACACACCCCCCCCCCTACTGCAATTGTCCTATCCTGTCCGTCCCTCTAATATTAGAGAATGTCAGTCTATTTCTTCACCTTGTGCTTCAGGCAGGGTGGCGACGCCGTTCACGTCTCCTCTGCCCTGCGACTCTCCCCTCACTCGTGACCCTGAAGAGACATTGTGGGCGGTGCTGGCGCCGCACGGGCCGATGGAACTAGTCCCGATGTTTGTTTCTTCTTCTGCTCGGCTCCTCCCCTTAGACACATGATCAGTGATGCTGCTCAGTGCTCACTGATTAGCTAGGTAAGAAGCAGGGGAAGTGCGACGGCGAGCATGGCGGCTGCAACACGCCGGCCCGCGCGGCTGCTTTTAACTACCGGCGCAGTGACACTGACAGTCTGATGCAAAAGCAGCCCCAGGGTTAGGGAACTCAGTGCAGCCGTCACCCCTGCGCAATTGATAAGAGCGGCGGCCGCAGCAGCGGCGATGGCGGCCGCGACTACGGCCCGCCGCTGATTGCATTTGATTGAAAGGCAGTACAGCAGGCAAAAGCAAGCGGCCTACCGGGAATTTTCCCGGTATCCCGGTAGGCCAGTCCGGCCCTGGTCCTGACTCTCCATGATGAAATTTGCTTTGATATACAAGTGTCCTGGATTAAAAGGCATGTTTCTGGAATCAATTATACTTGCAATCCAAGTTTTTACTGTAACTAAACATAACCTGAAAATATATATCTAAAAATGTAGATAGCAGTTTGGATCCATATGAACATTTAATCATGTAGGTTGTTCAGGTTGTTCAGTTCATATATCCATATTGTTACCCCAACACTTCCTATTCCTGATACTGTATGTACTTGTTGTACCATGTGCGTCTATGAAAAAGTATTCTATTCTCTTTGTATTTCTTCCTTTGAGTGAAACCCCTAGTGTTCCTACCAGTCCCTCTACTTTCCTATTAAAAACTGACCACACTAAGGGGGAGAGCACACTGCGGTCAGTTCCCTAGCTATGCTGGGAATTAGGCTTGCTCTCCTCCAATGATCAGACTTGTCCTGTCATGCCTCCACTGCACAGCCATTCACTGGCATGCTCAGTGTGCTGCTGTTTCTCCTCCCGCAGCTCTTATGCAGTTGAAAACAGAGGGAATGTGATCACTTTAAAAAAAAAAAAAGAGAATAAAGGTATTTATAATGTTTTCTTTATATCTATGCATAAAATGTTTTTCATTTCTATTTTAAATGGAATAGGTTGTTTTACAAGGTGATTGTTTATAATCAATTTAAGCCTAATAAGGTCTCTATTATGCACCTCCCTAAATAATAGAGACCCTAGCTTGCTTACTGTTTATCAGATAGATAACATCACTGGAGAAGTTCAGATTTAAAGGGTTTGTAAAGGATTTTTTTTTTTCTGAATAGCTTCCTTTACCTTAATGCAGTGCTGTTTTCATGTCCTCATTGTTAGTTTTTGATCTCAAGTTTCTGTAATTCTTCTCTGATCTCCACACTTCCTAGTTGTCTGTTTCCTGATAACCACAGTGCTGGGAGCTTTCTCTCTGTGGTCAATAATCAAGGAGGTGTAACTACTGTGTGTCTAAAACCCCTCAGCACCAATCAGTTTCGTTTTACAAACAATCACTGCCCTGTATTGGCTCTGTGGCTTTGTACATCACAGAAGCAGGAAACAACATGCAAAAACGAAACTGAAACTGCAGGCACATTATATGATTGATTTTTATCTATTTTTAATCATTTTTAAAAGGAATCAGTTAACTATTATGTCTCTATACCCTGTAAACAGTCATTTCAGCAAAAAAAATGTTTTTCCTTTACAACTCCTTTAACTAGGCTTGCTTACTGTGCTTGGATATGTGCATGGACTTTTGCACAGAATATTTATCAATTTTATGATTGAATTAATTAATAAAATCAAGCACAAATGATTTGCACTAAAAATGTTATTGATTAAAGCATGGTGGATATAGTCATTTGTTTCTTTATTTATAATTTTATGTAATGCAAAGGTCTGCTGATCTGGATACAAATCAGATGGATAGTTCAGGCTCTCATATTACGTAGCTTTGGTAAATTTAAAAAAGACCCAGTTCCTCCTGTTAATTTATAAGATAGGTAAAAAAATGCAGCAGGGATTGTGGGAACTCTTCATAATGGTTACAATAGTGTGAAGACGCAGAAGCTCAGTACATAGATCTCACGAATAAAGTTCCCAAGAGATATAAGCACGGTTGTTTAACCTCCCTAGTGGTAATCCCAAGTGAGGCTATGGGTTAATTTTCAGAACCATAAGCGGTAAACCCTAGCCACACTCGTCCCTAGGATCCTGTGATGTCCTCACGCTACATCCTTTGCCGCATCCTCCGCCCATTGCATCAATGTTCCAGGCTCCGTTCCCTGCGAGCGTCGCAGCGCGTGGGGTGGAGCCCGGCTGCAAAGTAAGAAAAGTACAAAAAAACATAACACCCATACATTGTAATCTGTAAGATTACATTACTGTATCAAATCATTTCACCTCAGTTTTGAGTGCCATGCCTGCACTTTTATATAATATATAGCGTTCTTTCTGCCTGGAAACATGAGAACGTAAATGGCATACAAAAAGCGTCCCTCTATTTCAAAAGCGGTTTTAGACAGCTAGAAAACAGCGATAGTAAATTAGAATCACTTACAGAATTGAGCAATAGTGATTTGTGGGGAAATTCATCATCAGACACTGAAAGTGACAACAGCGAGAATTCTGCGAGTGAACTCAGTGATGTTCTATTGACTGTGGTACGGATCATAGACAGAATTCTCACCGCTCCAGGTGAGCCTCGTGATGATCAGGGGTTGTTGAACCACCAGGGTGCTGGCAATGCGGTAATGGCAAAAAAACAAAAGAACAAAAGCTGGACAGCCGCACTCCAAAATTTTCTTTAAAAGAGATGTCTTTATTTTCAACTGTGCATACAGTCACTGCAAGCCCACAAAAATCAGTATGGCCAACGTTTCGCACTGGCGTCAGTGCTTAGCCATGACTAAGCACTGACGCCAGTGCGAAACGTTGGCCATACTGATTTTTGTGGGCTTGCAGTGACTGTATGCACAGTTGAAAATAAAGACATCTCTTTTAAAGAAAATTTTGGAGTGCGGCTGTCCAGCTTTTGTTCTTTTGTTTTTTGTGGTACGGATCATGCAGCACAGTCACCGAATTTTCCACACTAATCAATTCCGCAAGAGATTCTAATTCACTATCACTGTTTTCTAGCTGATCTAAAAATCGCTTTTGACGTAGAGGGACGCTTTCCATTGTTCTGATTGTGACGTTGGACTTTATGCAGTTCCATGTTTCAAAATTTTTCATACCCGGAATGTTTACTAAGCCAATATGCAGTGTCTAGTATTAAGGCCAGTACACACAATCAGATATTCCGACAATAATTGTCCGACGGACGTGTTTTGTCAGATAATCTGACCGTCTGTATGATCCATCGGACAATTGTTGTCGGAATTTCTAAAAACAAATGTTGGGTGTTCATGCTCTCAAATTGTCCGACAACAAATGTGTTCTGTCGGATTATCTGATCGTGTGTACACAAATCCGTCAGACTAAAATCCAAAGTACAAACACGCAGGGCCATCAGGGGGGTACAGGCATTACACCTGTAAGGGGCCCGATGGTCCCCAGGTGCCCGGCTGGCCCCTCTCCCGTTTTTATTTTTTATTTTTTGTATTACACCTGTAAGGGGCCCAATGGTCCCCATGGCCCCTTACAGGCCCCGCTGGCCCCCATCCCATTTTTTTTAGTTTTTAAAATTTGTATTTTATTTTTTATTTGTATTGCATTACAACTGTAAGGCGCCCAATGTTCCCCCCCCCCCCCCCCCCACTTATTATCTTGCGTCAGGAGAGAAGAGATTTTTTTTTTCATCAGCACAACCCCCCCCCCACCCCGGTTCTCTGCTACAGTAGGCCCTGCCTAAAGCTGTGTAAGGGGCCCCAAAATTTGTGATGGCTGCCCTGCAAACACGCATGCTCCGAACCAATGCTAACCATAAGACAACATTAGCAGAAGTTGCCCAAAGGGTGACGCTAAAGAGCAGAAAAAACATGTAGTCTTGCGAATGTTGGCTGAAAACTTTCTGCCGTCTGTATGCAGAACAAGTTCACGGACAACGCCCTTCAGACAAAAATCCACGGATTTGTCCAATGGAAATCCGATCGTGTGTATGAGGCTAAACAGTGACTAGTAATATTGCACCCTAGTTTAGACAAATTTCAGTGTTTTTGATTTGATTACTATATTATTTTTTTATAATTATTTATAGTTATTTATTATATTATAATTTATGATTTTTGTGTTTCAAACTTTATCATACCCGGGATGTCTACTAGACTCTTGTTTGGAGAGATTTAAGTGAGTTATTCCTAAGAATTACAGGCCTACAATATAAAATGCCAAATTTCCATGCAAAATAATGTGGCGCTTTGGCATTCAAAAATCACACATACCACCAGGAAGGTTCATTCTCACCAGTGACTTTACCATTCATGCGCTTGTGGACCAGCCACCGCAGTTATACTGCAGCAGGTTGGCTCGGCTGGGCGAACCATCGTAGCTGTACGTTGGTCACTTTAAGCAGCCGACGGGAGTGTCGATGCTCGTGACCGGCGGTCACAATGACCGCCAGCCGCGAGCGATCTCTGAGCACGAGAGCCAGAACAGGGACATGTGTGTGTAGGAAATGCAGATTGTGAGCTCCTAATAGCTAGGAACCATGGGCCAGATTCACCAAAGAGATACGACGGCGTATCTGCTGATACGCCGTCGTATCTATGTTTCTATCTATGCGACTGATTCAAAGAATCAGTTACGCATAGATAGCCATAAGATTCGACAGGTGTAATTGTTTTACACTGTCGGATCTTAGGATGCAATACCGCGACCGCCGCTGGGGGGAGTTCGCGTCGTAAACCAGCGTCAGGTATGCAAATTAGTAGTTTCAGCGATTCCCGACGGATTTTTTTGTGCCTTAACTTTACGCAGCAATCGTATTGCTGTATAAAGTATGGCCGTCGTTCCCGCGTCGAAATTTAAAAAATAACGTCGTTTGCGTAAGCCGTCCGAGAATACGGAATTGCGCTACGCGCGTCGCCGTTCGAAAAAATGACGTCACTGCGCGCAAAGCACGGTGGGAGTTAAGAAACGGAGCATGCGCAGTAGGTCCGGCGCGGGAGTGCGCCTAATTTAAATGGCACACGCCCATTTAAATTGGCCCGCCTTGCGCCGGAGGCTGCCGGCGTAGGATTTCATCGCAAGTGCTTGGTGAATCAGGCACTTGCGATGAAAAGTTGCGGCGGTGTAACGTATCTACAATATGTTACGCCGCCGCACTTCTACGTGAATCTGGCCCCATAATCTGTAATTTCCTCTAGTCAGTCCCATCCCCCTTCAGTTAGAACACACACATAGGGAACCCAATTAACCCCTTGATCTTCCCCTAGTGTTAACCCCTTCCCTGCCCGTGACATTTTTACAGTAATCAGTGCATTTTTATAGCACCCCAGACGATGCAACCTATTGCGAAACGCGTCGAGAGACTCCACTGCTGCCATTTGTATTATCCGATGAGCGTTTTTTTACTTTTGGATATGTAAGTGTTTATGCCTACATTAAAATTATTTCCTTTACTGGATTACGCTATGTGCCTTTTCTCTTTCCTCTTCGTCACATTGTATTGACTCTATTCCCTGGCCCCCATTGGGCATCTCTTGGAAGCATTCACCTATTTATACCATCATTGTTCCCGCTTGGACTGGCAAGAGATTTGCTCTTCTGGGACTGCATTGAAGGCTTCACCTTTAAAGTGGATTTTCTGCTCAGTTGACCATTTGAATGTATGTTCATTAGGGTTCACTGCTTCTGGTAAGCCTTTTTTCCATTGATCGGTGGTGGAATTCTTCAGTGCACTTCACTCAAGAATATTGGGAGCATTATCACTTTCAACTTCACTGAACTTCTTTTTGACTATTAGTCCTATAATTGGAGACTTTTATCTATATTCATTTATTTAATTTGTCTACATTTATCAGTGATCCTATTGCTTATTGTTTTCACTTATGCACATTTATTCCTTTGGGTGTTTAATTCAATTTATTTGTTTATATGCGCCACACTTTTTATGTTCATTTTTATAGCATTGATCTCTGTATGAATGCCAATGGTCCCAAAAACGTGTCAAAAGTGTCCGATGTGTCCGCCATAATGTCACAGTCCTGATAAAAATTGCAGATCGCCGCCATTACTAGTAAAAAAATAAATAATATTAATAAGAATGCTGTAAATTTATCCCCTATTTTGTAGACGCTATGGGCCAGATTCACAGTGGAGATACCGCGGCGTATCTGCTGATACGCCATCGTATCTCTGTTTCTGTCTATGCGACTGATTCATAGAATCAGTTACGCATAGATATCCATAAGATCCGACAGGTGTAATTGTTTTACACTGTCGGATCTTAGGATGCAATACCGCGGCCGCCGCTGGGGGGAGTTCGTGTCGTAAACCAGCGTCGGGTATGCAAATTAGGAGTTACGGCGATTCCCGATGGATTTTTGCGTTCGCTACGTCGCCACTAGTCTAGTTTCCCGTCGCAAAGTTAGTCGTTTTTTTTGGTGCCTTAACTTTACGCAGCAATCGTATTGCTGTATAAAGTATGGCCGTCGTTCCCGCGTCGAACTTTAAAAAATAACGTTGTTTGCGTAAGCCGTCCGGGAATACAGAATTACGCTACGCGCGTCGCCGTTCGAAAAAATGACGTCACGGCGCGCAAAGCACGACGGGAATTACGAAAACGGAGCATGCGCAGTAGGTCCGGCGCGGGAGCGCGCCTAATTTAAATGGCACACGCCCATTTAAATTGGCCCGACTTGCGCCGGAGGCCGCCGGTGTAAGGGTTTTCATCGCAAGTGCTTGGTGAATCAGGCACTTGCGATGAAATGTTGTGGCGGTGTAACGTATCTACGATACGTTACGCCGCCGCACTTCTACGTGAATCTGGCCCTATAACTTTTGCACAAACTAATGAATATACGCTTATTGCGATTTTTATTACCAAAAATATGTAGAAGAATACGTATCTGCCTAAACTGAGAAAAAAAACACTTTTTAAAAAAAGAATTGGGGATATTTATTATAGCAAAAGCTACAAAATATTGTGTTTTTTTCAAAATTGTCGCTCTTTTTTTTGTTTATAGCGCAAACAATTTAAATGGCAGAGATGATCAAATACCACCAAAAGAAAGCTCTATTTGTGGGAAAAAAAGAACGTCAATTTTGTTTGGGTACAGCGTCGCAAGACCGCGTAATTGTCAGTTAAAGTGACGAATCGCAAAAAATGGCTAGGTTATTGGACAGCCCAAATCTTCCGGGGCTGAAGTGGTTAAAATATCAACACACAATGCTGTGATTGGGAATCAACATCTTTTCATTGTTCTTAGTCAAAAACACACTTGTGTCAGTACAATAGAACATCACAGTGAGGCCAGCACAGGCTGTTATTTAGTAACGGCAGGTAGGAGTCCTAGTAACTCAACAACACTTCCATTGCTTTATCGATTTCTATGATTTCACTTATAAAGAAAGTGCCAAACCCCAACCGTATGAACACGACTCCTCTCTATTTCATATTCTGAAGACTCAGGCTATAGCAGGTAAAGAAAACTAACCATTTTATTTTCTAACCTTGAGCTTTTCCTTTTCTTTTCATGCTATTGAACATAGAAGTAAGTTCAATGATACTTGGGAAAAGAAGCAGATGAATAAAATGAAAGCGTAGGAAACAATAACCTGCTGCTTTTCTATTGGCTCTATAATACAGAGAATGTATTGAGGGAGAAGATGGTATCATTTTGTTGAACTTTGTAAGAGTTATTTTGTACTTTTCTGTTGTTTTTTTTTTCCTGCTCCTTATAAAGTAGAATACTAAGGGAAAAAAATAATAATGGTTGAAGGTTAACTCCTTTTAAAAATATATTTATGCTTTTGATTGTTAAAGCTGAACTCCCGAGAAGGTAGAAATGCGCCCTTGTTGTTTGGCTGCCCTTGGACTGCAAGTGTTAAATGCTCTTTTAGATGTAGGGCAGGGGTCTCCACACTTTTCAGTGCGAACGCCACATTATATATTTTACAAATATTTGCAGGCCAAAAAAAAATCTTATCAGAGTCCCTCTTACATCAAGGTCCTCACTACCTTTACATCGGAGTCTCCCCTTAACCACTTAAAGTGGAGGTTCAACCGAAAAGTTAATTTTTAACATTAGATTCATGCTCATTTTGTGAAGGGGAATCGGCTAGTTTTTTTAAAATCAAAGCAGTACTTACCGTTTTAGAGAGCGATCTTCTCCGCCGCTTCCGGGTATGGGCTGCGGGGCTGGGCGTTCCTATTTGATTGACAGGCTTCCGACAGGCTTCCGACGGTCGCATACATCGCGTCACGATTTTCCGAAAGTAGCCGAACGTCGGTGCGCAGGCGCCGTATAGAGCCACACCGACGTTCGGCTTCTTTCGGCTACTCGTGACGCGATGTATGCGACTGTCGGAAGCCTGTCGGAAGCCTGTCAATCAAATAGGAACGCCCAGTCCCGAAGACCATACCCGGAAGCGGCGGAGAAGATCGCTCTCTAAAACGGCAAGTACGGCTTCAATTTAAAAAAAACTACCCGATTCCCCTTGACAAAATGAGCATCAATCTAATGTTAAAAAAAAAAATTCGGGGTGAACTCCCTCTTTAAGACCCGGACCAAAATGCAGGTAAACGACCGGGGAATTTTTTTGTGATTCGGCACTGTGTCGCTTTAACTGGCTCCCAAACAAAATTGACGTCCTTTTTTTCCCACACATAGAGCTTTCTTTTGGTGGTATTTGATCACCTCTGCGGTTTTTATTTTTTGCGCTATTAAACAAAAATAGAGCGTAATTTTTGAAAAAAATGCAATATTTTTTCCTTTTTGCTATAATAAATATCCCCAAAAAATATATAAAAACTATTTTTTTGTCCTCAGTTTAGGCCGATATGTATTCTTCTACCTATTTTTGGTAAAAAAAATCGCAATAAGCGTTTATCGATTGGTTTGCGCCAAATTTATAGTGTTTACAAAATAGGGGATAGTTTTATTGCATTTTTATTAATACATTTTTTTTACTACTAATGGCGGCGATCAGCGATTTTTTTCGTGACCGCGACATTATGGCGGGCACATCCGACAATTTTGACAAATTTTTGGGACAATTGTCATTTTCACAGCAAAAAATGCTATAAAAATGCATTGTTTACTGTGAAAATGACAATTGCAGTTTGGGAGTTAACCACTAGGGGGCGCTGAAGGGGTTAAGTGTGACCTCATATGTGTTTCTAACTGTAGGGGGGCGGGGCTGGACGTGTGACATCATTGATTGTGTTTCCCTATATCAGGGAACACACGATAAATCACAGCGCCACAGTGAATAACGGGGAAGCTTGTTTACACACAGCTCTCCTCGTTCTTCAGCTCCGGGGACCGATCGCAGTACTCCATCGGCGATCGGGTCCGCGGGTCCCACGGTCACGGAGCTTTGGACCAGGTCACTTAAATAGGACGTACAGGTACGTGCTTGTGCCCAGCCCTGCCATTCTGACGACGTATATGTGCAGGAGGTGGTCCTTAACCACTTAACCGCCCACTGTAAATATACGTCCTGTTTTTAAAGATGGATATCTCGGTAACGGTAGCAGCTGCTGCCACAACCGAGATATCCATCTCTTCAGTGAGCGGTCCTGTCAACGATAACGGCAGTCTCCACGGCGGATTCGCCGCAAGATCGCCATTATCGGTGGCGGGAGAGGGCCCCCCTCCCGCCGCTCTCCCGCGCCCTCCGCCGCTTACCGGAGCCGTCGGTAGCGGCGGAGGCGATCGGGTCCTGCTGCCTGCTGTGTTGGGATGCGAGTGAGGGCAAGATGGCCCCCACCCATCCCCATAGCATTGCTGGGTGGAAGTGACGTCAAAACGTCAGTCCCGCCCATTGTTGTCATTTGAAAAAATTGCAAAATTTCAATTTTTTTTTTTTTTTTTTGCATTTAAGTCTAAATATGAGATCTGAGGTCTTTTTGACCCCAGATCTCATATTTAAGAGGACCTGTCATGCTTTTTTCTATTACAAGGGATGTTTACATTCCTTGTAATAGGAATATAAGTGATACATTTTTTTTTATTTCAGTGTAAAAAATTATAAAAATAAATAAAAATAATAAGAAAACAAAAACATTTTTTTTTAAAGCGCCCCGTCCTGACGAGCTTGCGTGCAGAAGCGAACGCAAACGCGAGTTTCGCCCGCATATGAAAACGATGTTCAAACCACACAAGTGAGGTATCACCGCGATCGTTAGAGCGAGAGCAATGATTCTAGCCCTAGACCTCCTCTGTAGCTCAAAAAATGCAACCTATAGAATTTTTTAAACGTTGCCTATCGAGATTTTTAAGGGTAAAAGTTTGACGCCATGCCACGAGCGGGCGCAATTTTTGAGCGTGACATGTTGGGTATCATTTTACTCTGCGTAACATTATATTTCACAATATATAAATAATTTGGGCCAAATTTATTGTTGTCTTATTTTTTAATTAAAAAAAGTGAATTTTTTTCCAAAAAAAGTACGCTTGTAAGACCGCTGCGCAAATACGGTGTGACAAAAAGTATTGCAAAGACCGCCATTTTATTCTCTAGGGTGTTAGGAAAAAAATATATAATGTTTGGGGGCTTTAAGTAATTTTCTAGCAAAAAAAACTGTTTTAGTCTTGTAAACACCAAATCTGAAAAACACCTTCTGTCCTTAAGTGGTTAAATCAGGGTCCCTATTAGAGCCCCTCTTACATCAGGGTCCCATGGTCCCCTTACATCAAAAGTGGAGACCATGGACATCCTCTGCTGACCCTAATCCTCAATCAGTGCACATTAAAGATATACTACTGAACCTAGCTGGGGGCTGGATAAATCTTGTAGAGGGCGGGTTGTGGTCTCCATATTTTGGAGACCCTTGGTCTAGGGCACGGGTTTCCCAACTATGGCCCTCCAGTTGTTCAGGAACTACAATTCCATCATGCCTAGTCATGTCTGTGATAGGTGACCACATTTCCAAACTGCCATTCAGGGACACCCCGCCCCCCCTCACCTTCCCCAAAAAAGTTGAGGGGGAATGGGGGGGAAATGTAGTCTCAGGGGTTGATGGGTAATTTGTCAGCTGAATGTACCACTTGCCATCAGATGCAATGCCGCTTGCCACCATAGCCTACCACCAGATGCAGTACTGCTGTCACTCCCTCTGCATGAGCCACGTGCATTACAGGAAGGAGTGGAGGTTGCTATCTGGAGAGTGAAGATCACATCAGTCCCTGCTGCTTGCCGCTAGGTGACGGAAAACAAGGAGGTGCCGAGGTGGGTGGGGATATCAGTGCTGCACTAGGCTCAGACCTCGCTCCCGGCCTCACTGTCTGAGAGTAAATTGTCACTGGTTGCAAGACACCAGGCAGCGCTGGCCCTAGCAACCAATTCCGGAAATGTAGTTACTAGTAGTAAGGGGTGACTGTGTCCTCTATTTCATTCCGGGACACTTTTTTTGTCCCGGAATGAAGGTGCCCGGGACCAGGGACAGACATGTCAATTGCGGGACAGTCCCGGGCAATCCGGGACACGTGGGCACCCTAGTCTGTGAGTGTCAGTGTTTTACAATGCCTCATGGGAGGTGTAGTTCTGCAACAGCGGGAGGACCGTAGTTGGTAGATCCCTGGTCTAGGGGAACAAGAAAATCAGTTTTATGTATCTGATCCGTATCCCCCGCTTGCTCCTCTGAGCTGTAAGACTGGTCTATGTCGCCTTGTCTCCTTTATGTCCTGGTGGTTGCAGGTCCTCTGACATCATCAAGCCAAAAGCCTTGCTTTGGGTGTGATCGCTGAGGAGCAGTTAACCACCGGAGCATTGGAAAATGCTAGTTGTTGCCAGGGTGAAGACCAGGCAAGAAAACATTTTTTTTCCATCCCTTAGCCCTAACCACTTGCTTACTAGACACTTAAACCCCCCTTCTGCCCAGACCAATTTTCAGCTTTCAGTGCAGATGCACTTTGAATGACAATTACGCGGTCATACAACACTGTACCGAAATGCACTCTAATTCAATTGTTATTATTTGTTTTCAAATAGAGCTTTCTTTTGGTGGTTTTTATTTTTTTGTTAAAAAAAAAAAAATTATATTTTTTTATATTTTTTTATAATTTTGCAAACAGGTAATTTTTCTCCTTCATTGATGTATGCTGATGAGGCTGCACTGATGGGCACCGATGGGCTGCATTGATGGGCACAGATAAGGCGGCACTGATAGGCAGCACTGGTAGGCACTGAAAGGTGACACTGAGAGGTGGCACTGATGGGTGGCACTGAAGGGCATTGATAGGTGGCTCTGATGGGCACTGAGAAGTTGCACTAATAGGTGGCACTGATAGGTGGCAATGATAGGCACTGATAGGTGGCAGTGATGGGCACTGATGGGTGGCAATAACGGGAACTGATTGGCACTGGTAGGGTACACTGATAGGCAGCCTTGCTAGGTGGCACTGATTGGCACCACTGGTGGGCATTGATAGGTGGAACTCGTGGGAATTGATAGGTGGAACTCATGGGCATTGATAGGTGGCATTTGTGGGCACTGTGGGCACTGGCAGGTGGCACTGGCAGGGGGTACGTATTGCACAGAGATGAGGCAGAATTGCCTCTTCCTCCTCAGGACCTATGTCCCTTTTAGACAAGCTGGTGATCGGCTTTTATTTCTCCTTACGCTGTCAGCGTGAGGAGAAAAAAAAAGATTACAGGGCCTTTGTTTACATCACGGGATCAGCTGTCATTGGCTGACAGCTGATTAAGTGGTAGGGGACGGGACCGGCCCCTTACACAGATCTGTGATCACTTTAGTCTCAGTGACTCGGTGATCACATCGTGCGGTGCGTGCGCCCTGCAGGGGCTCGCGAGGAGCGCGCAATGGGGAGGACGTCTATTGACGGCCTCCCAGCAATTTGGGTTCGCGTTGTGGCCGTCATTCGGCTATAGCATGGGCGCCAAGTGGCTAGAAGAGCATTTAACCCTTGCAGTGCAGGGTATCCCTATTGCAAGGTAGAATTTTTGTTTTCCTGGAGCTGGGCTTTAAAAATGTACACCTTTATAGTGCCCCAAATAAAGTATATATAAATGCACTGGCTCCCAGTTGATGGTGGTTTCACATGTGGACTCTCTGACCAGAAGTGCATTCTTTGATCAAAAGTGCCTGAGTTAAAAACCAGGAGTTTGAAACAGGAGGTAAGACAGGAGTCTTCATTATTTTTTTCAATCACTGATCCAGAACAAGCTTGCAGCTAATAAAGTTGGAACTCTTGATATATAGATTCAGCGGTGCAGCAGACGCTCTCATCTTAGTCTGCTCACCCCAGGGATAGTGAGAGCAGGACGCTCTCAAACGAGTCGGCTCTCCCCAGGGATAGTGCAGCCAGGCAGGGTCCTCCCAGCTCTCGGCTGCTGCAGACACAGCACAAAAATCAGGACAACCAACCCCCCCCCACACCCCCCTAGCCAATTGATCCAGGGTTGCACCGATCGCCGTTAAGGGGTCAGGAAGGATTTTTTTCCCCCGATCGCTGCAGATTGGCACAGCACGCCTGGGTTTTTCGCCTTCCTCTGGACCAATCGGGGAGAGAAGACTCAACGAGTGACGGCTCACTTGGACAGTCTTCCACCCATCACCATATAAGACCCCCCCCAATCAACATTACTTCCCTGCGTTTTTTTCTGCGACCATGGGTTACCTAAAATACTCTGCAGAAACCATCCGGGAACTAAAACCATTTGCCTCTATACTCCCAGTTGTCACCAAAAAAGCTCTAAGGAATGAGCGACTGTTGAGAATCAATCGACGATCAACAGTCAAAAACTACGCGCAGGTACCCCAGCCCAAGCGCATAATTTGCGCTTTGGTCAACACAAGATCGGCAGTAAAACACCGACAAGAAATCTATGATTTCATCCTTCAACACGATCTAGACTGCCTCTTCATCACAGAAAGCTGGCTGACAGCCGACTTCAACACCATTCTAGCAGAATTGGTGCCAGCAAATTATCGCATTCAAATGCAAAACAAAGTGGGGCAAAGAGGGGGGGGCCTGGCGGTGATCCACAAGACTCACCTCTCGAACACCAAACCAGTCCTTCAAAACTCGCTTCCATTCATGGAAACCCTCACTCTGCAGCTGCAAACAAATCCCCAAGATACGGTCCATATGCTACTTTGCTATAGACCACCAGGCCCAAAAACGCACCTTATCACGTCATTGACTGAATTCATCTCCACATATACCCTAAACATCAAACACCTTTTGGTGCTTGGGGATTTCAACCTCTGGGCCAACTCCTCGCTGGACCCCGTAGCCGACGCCTGCATCGACCATCTGGAAGGATTAGGTCTGCAGCAACTAATACAAGGCCCCACTCATGCCTCAGGCCATACGCTCGATCTCATTTTCAAGATTTGGAAATTGACATCCTGGGAAATGAGACGCAACCATGGACCGATCACCATGCCATCAAATTCACAATCACCAAAAATGCCAGCCCAAAAAAAACGACAAAACCGGTGACAACTCACTGGACTAGATCTCAGAAGAAGCTCCACTCGGAACTCTTCAAAACAACACTAGGGAACAAAATAAAAACAACCCAACAAAAACAGCCACAGAAACACTTGACGCCATCAACAAGGCGCTACTACAGTCAGCTGACTTAGTAGCACCAAAACGCAAAACTTGCATCCGGAAAAACAACTCCAGCTGGTTTAATGACCAGCTGACGTTGCTAAAGCAAGAGCGTAGAAGAGCAGAAGCTGTGTGGAAAAGGTGCTCTTCAGATAAAAACCACACCATTTACAAGATAATAACAAAGAAATATCACAAAGAAATCTTCACGGCCAAAAAAAACCATTTCTCCAACATCATCGCAAATGCCCTTAACCGCCCCCGAGAACTCTTCAAGCTGGTCACTCAGACTATGAATCCAGCTTGTTTAGAGGCCCCCAATTCTGATTCACAAGAATTTTGCAACGAATTATCGGATTATTTCATTAATAAAATTGAAAATATTTGAAAAAATCCGTGAAAGTATTCAGCAAAATGGAACCGTCACCAACTCCCCCCCAAATCACAAACCTAATACCCACATAAATCCGTCGCAACCACCAAAGTTCACTCTAAAACCCATTTCCATCGATGCCACTAAAAACATCATCGGGACTCTGCGTAATAGCACAGCACCCAATGATATCATCCCCACTAAACTGCTGAAAGAAAGTGCCGATATACTGGCACCAGCTATCACGCAGCTCATTAACCAATCATTCAAGGAGGGCATGGTGCCCACCTTGCTAAAACAAGGTACAATAAAACCAATTCTAAAAAAAAATACCCTTGACCCCAAAGACCCAAACAACCGGAGGCCCATAACAGCTCTAAATGTCTTCTCCAAGGTAATGGAGAAAGTAGTTGTACAACAGCTGCAACTGCATTTAGACACCCATAAATTACTCGATCCGTTTTAATCAGGCTTCCGTCCGGGTCACGGAACAGAAACGGCGCTGCTTAAAATATGGGATGACGCTCTAGAGGCCGCAGACGAAGGAGAATCTTGTCTCCTGATACTGCTGGACCTAAGCGCGGCTTTTGACACTGTAGACCACGGACTACTACTGGCTAGGCTAGCTGAAGTAGCCGGAGTCGCTGAATGTGTTTTACCCTGGTTCTCCTCCTTCTTGGAAAACCGATCACAAATAGTGAAACTGGGGTCTCTGAAAAACGTACGGTGTCATGCGGAGTCCCTCAGGGATCTCCCTTATCGCCCGTATTGCTTAATATCTATCTTCGCCCTCTCTTTGAAATCATCAGTAACCAGAAGTTACTTTACCACTCCTATGCAGACGACACACAACTGTATTTCCGCATCTGCAACAAAAAGGATCACTCTCTTGGACTAGAGAAATGCCTCACTCTAATAGATAACTGGATGACAAACAGTTATCTTAAACTCAATGGTTCGAAAACAGAACTTCTCCTGTTTCACGCTAACCGGAAAAATCACCCCGCGTCAACATGGACTCCCCCACCCATTCTGGGTAAAACTATCACCCCTAGCACCAAAGTCAAAAGTCTCGGAGTCATTTTCGATACCTACATGACAATGGATGCACAAATAGGGTCAGTAGTCAGCGGATCCCACCATCTGCTGCGCCTACTACGCAGACTCACGCCCTTTATCCCGAAAGAGGACATTGCAGTCGTGGTGGGAACAATCATCAATTCCAGACTCGACTACGCAAATGCCCTCTATCTAGGACTCCCCAAATACCAAATCACTCGTCTGCAAGTCGTTCAAAATACGGCCGCTCGACTAGTGACTGGGAAAAAACCATGGGAATCAATCTCACCTTCACTGAGATCCCTTCATTGGTTGCCAGTAAAAGACAGAATCACTTTCAAGGCACTCTGCCTAATACATAAGTGTATTCAAGGCAACGCCCCCCAATATCTATGCGAAAAAATAAAAGCCCATAACCCCAATCGCATTCTGCGATCCAGCAATCAAAACCTCCTCCAGATACCCAAAGCCAGATACAAGTCCAAAGGAGATCGAAGATTTGCAGTCCAGGGACCTCGCCTGTGGAATGCACTACCAACCACCATCCGACTGGAGTCGGACCACTTGGCCTTCAGGAGAAAGATTAAAACCCATCTCTTCTGAGGTCAAGGGGTTCCTTACCCATGAAATGGATACAGCGCCCAGAGGCGATTCAGTTCGCATGTGTTGCGCTTTATAAGTCTCTCTCTCTCTCTCTCTTAAATCTCACATAAGCTTTAGGGCCTATGTCAATGGGCTTTGTCTCCCCGCGTCTCCCCGCAGGGATGTAGTCCCAAGGGAGGGGGCGAGCACGCTGACTAACCCCCAGCCAGAACAGCTCGGATGATGGGGGCAAGCTTACTGAGGAGGAACAGGAAGTGAGAAATTCAGACAAAGAAAAAAAACATTTAGAAGGGAAATCGAAGGAAAAGGTAAGTGAACCAACAATGCACTAGCTTGAAGGAACCTATTTAGAAAATAGAAAACAAACCTTTACAACCCCTTTAACATTTCAGGATGAATAAGCCTTACATACTTGTTTCCTTTATAATGCTGAGCAGTGGGATCAATGATGTATAAAAAAAAAATTCCCTTAATAAAGACATATGGTCTCACTTAAATTTGCATTTACTTACACTGCCTCCTTACTTAATAAAACACTCTACAGGTTCATTTGCGACTCCCATTGTTAAGTTTCATCGAAGAAGAAAACTAATTATGCTGCTTGAAGTACGGCACTGACAAGCCTTGGCACCTTTTATACAAATGTGCGCAGTGTGAGACATGCCGACCAGACAATGAATCGGGACGGGCCGACCGGTTGGGAGTTTTCAGTCACAGCTGGTTTTTCCAAGGCTTTGTGTGGATGAATGATGAGAGACTAATTGTTACAGATAATGAGTGAGAAAGTAGATTTAATGATTTCTTTCATATCACTGTGTGATCTGCTTTCCTCTGTGTGGGGTATAATACTGTACATTAAGTATACATTTGTTCAAATTTGAAGGGGAGTTCGGGAATAGAGATGAGTGATTCTACAAAAACATGACCTGTTGATCAGGGAGTTTCAGGCTGAGCCCAGATTTTTCATTATTAAGGCTTGAAACATATTATCAAGTCTTGAAAGCATATTCCAATCAAATGAAGCATTTAAAGCAGAACTCTGGCCTCCCCTCTTTTGTCTCACCGGCTTCTGCCTCTGGTGCTTGGTGGAAAACCATATTGCTCTGTAATTTTCTCAATTTCTTCTCCCCAATATATGCCTCCAAGTAGACATGTGCACAGAAAAAAAAATATTTTTTTTTGTTCCGTTTCGTATCGTTCCGTTTTTCGTATGACGCCCGTTTTCCTGTTCGTTCCCGTTCGTTTTTCGTACGACGAGGTTTTTTCGTATTCCGATCGTTTCGTATTTTTTTCGTTACCGTTTTATTTTCGTACATGCGGGATGGTTCGTTATTCTGTTTAATTCATGTTCGTTACTTGTTGGACAATAATTTTCGTGAATTTTCGTCAATGATTTGCATTCTGTATTTTGAATTCCTTTTTCTGTTCGTATTTTTAGTCGTATGTTCATATGACATCTATAACAATTTGTTATAGATGTCATATGAACATGCGACTGAAAATACGAACAGAAAAAGGATTTTCGTCATTTTGTACTTTCGTAAATATATCGCGGGATTCGCGGCACTTTCAACACGCGGCTCATCCACATTAACTATTGTTAAGCCCCATACACTTGGTCAGACTTTTTTAACAACAAACATAAAAACGTTTTCCGTTCGTTCTCAGAAAATTCGTTCGTTTTTAAACTCCATCAGAAAACCATTTTTGGGTTCAAAAGTCTGGCCAACTGATCTCCCTTCAGATGAAAATCCACAGAAAAGTTTATTGGGCTTTACTGTACTACTCAGCACAAACGAGAAGCTGCTTCACTAACTACACTCACTGCCCATTCAAAAAAAAACGAAAATGACATCTATAACAAAAGATTTGCATTCTGTATTTTGAATCCTTTTTCTGTTCGTATTTTCAGTCGTATGTTCATATGACATCTATAACAAAACATTTGCATTCTGTATTTTGAATCCAAAATACGAACAGAAAAAAGGAATTCAAAATACAGAATACAAATCTTTTGTTATAGATGCCATATGAACATACGACTGAAAATACGAACAGAAAAAGCATTCAAACAAAATACAGAATGCAAATCTTTTGTTATAGATGTCATTTTCGTTCTTTTGCCGTTTTCGTTTTGTCGTATTTTCGTCGGATCGTTCGTTCGTATTTGCGGTTGTTCGTTATGCGGCTCATTTGTAATCCCGTCGTTTTCGTATTTTGGTGCTTTCATTTTTTCGTATGTACACATTATTCCGCAGGTACGAAAATGAACATTTTAGTACGGAAATAACATTCGTACGAATGGGAATGCACATATCTACCTCCAAGTATTCATTGCAGACAGTAGCGGTGCGTCCATAAAGGGCACATGGGCACCGCCCCCTCTCTCCTGTCACCTCTCTCTCACCATAGATAGATTCATGCCCTTGTCGGCCGCCGGGCACCTGAATTACAGCAGCGTTTTTTTTTGGATGGACCTGATTAGAGCCGTAGGCGTCCAAAATGGTGAACAGCGGGTGCCATGCTGTGCGTTCACTATTCTCTCAGCGTTATGTTAGAAAAGCGAGTAAATTGCTTTTCTAACACTGACCCGCCTCTCAGCCAATCAGGTGCTCGGGTCTGTTACCTGTCACCTGATTGACTGAAACAACAGGCGCTGTGATTGGACCCCTGATAGAGAGGATGGGATAAGACATCGAGGACGTGCAGGACACCGCCGCTGATCTTCTGCAAGCCAGGTAAGTCCCGGGCGATGCACAATGGCAGCATTTGATGGGGCACAGTAGCGGCAAGTGATGGGTACACTGACAGCAATTGATGGGTACAGTAGCTGCGTTTGATGGTACAGTGGTGTCAATTTATGGACACAGTGGTTTCCGTTTGATGGGCACAGTGACTGCGCTTGATGGGCACAGTGGCTGCATTTGATGGCACAGTGGCTGCGTTTGATGACACAGTGGCTGCATTTAATGGGCACAGTGGCTGTGTTTGATGGGCACAGTAGCTGCGTTTGATGGACACAATGGCTGTAATTGATGTTTTATTTTTCAGTTTGTTTGCCCCCCCCCCCAAAAAAAATTTGAGCACCAGCCGCCACTGATTGCAGAGAATTTCGATAGGCAAACTTCCTATTGGTAGAGGCCAAGTCACCCAAAAGCTCCAGTGGCTGCCCTAGCCCCCCATTTACACCTGAATAATTTGTTGCGCCTTTCTCAAAGTTCGACAACACTCAACATGAGGCTTCCAATTTCTGTGTAGAAAGTACACTGCGCTGTGTCATATACACCCTAAAAAAAGTTGTGAGAGCTGCGCTCTTATAACAAAACTAATAAAGTAAATACCAAACCAGTGCTGCGCTGCCAATTATATAAATGTGCAAATAATAAAATGAATACTGAACTTAAATCAACCTGCAAAAAAAATTGCAAAATACAATGTGCAAAAATACAATTTCAGTGCCAAATAACAGTTAGATGTAACATTACACGTCCACCTGATTGCTGCTAGTACCGATCAATTACATAAGACGGTGCTGCGCTAACAACACATAAAATTGTATCAATTAAATTACATATAAAGTAATGAACGTGACAGTCCAAAGTGATAAAAAAAAGTCTTCAGTTTCTTCCAAATTGAAGACTTCACCAGATGCACAACAAGTTGAAAGTGCTGGGGTTCTCCTCCACCTCAATACCCTAGCCACTTACCTTAAAATCTGACCCCTGTTTT
The DNA here is from genome assembly GCF_905171775.1 of Rana temporaria. Taxonomy (NCBI): domain Eukaryota; kingdom Metazoa; phylum Chordata; class Amphibia; order Anura; family Ranidae; genus Rana; species Rana temporaria. Next base: position 196,682,700 of record NC_053494.1, on the reverse strand, counting down.
ACCAGCAGGTCAGATAAAGCATACCCCCTCTGGGGGGTAATCAATTAATTGGCCCAACGTGGAACTCCTAATCCCTCCCTTTCACCCTCTCTCTCTTTACTGACTTCACCAGTCTCAGACCTCCCACAGGTGACTTCGGTATGACATTGGGTAAAAAACACCAGATCTAGTGCAATCTGTTTGCCAAAGGTTTATTTCTCCAAGTAGGAACAACATACGGTATACTCACAAAACAAGCACTTTAGCAGTACGGGCTAAGGATACAATGAACAACGAGATATTCGTAAGATGACATCACCACTGCGACTCCTCCCCCTATACGCGTTACGTCAAATGGGCATGACTTCATCAGTAAGGGGCCTTACTGATGGATGAAGAGTTACAAAAAAATATAACAAATAAATAAAACTTTAAACAGAAGAATCCTATCGATGTTGCTGATGAACCATTGAGTTTTTTCACCTTAATGCATCCTATGTATTTTAACCCTACTGACCTACTGATTAAGACTGGGATGCCATTAAAGTTCATGCGTGTATAAGGACAGGTGTCCCAATACTTTTGAAAATATTGGCCCGGATTCACGTAGAGCGGCGCATCTTTGTGCCGGCGTAGCGCATCTCATATGCGCTACGTCTACGTAACTCTAAGGCCTTGTACACACGACAGAACATGTACGCTGAAACTGGTCCGTCGGACCAGTTCCCGTGGACATGTTTGGTCGTGTGTAGGGCCGACCGGACAATTTTCTGGCCGACCGGACAGGTTTCCAGCGGACAACTGTTTCTTAGCATGCTAAGAAACATGTCCGCTGGAACCATGTCCGTCGGACATGTCCGATGGTCAGTATGACTCATCGGACATGTCCGCTGGCCCGAGAACCCGTGCATGACGTCGAAGTGATTCGACGCATGCGTGGAAGCATTGAACTTCCGCGTCAGAGAACGTCGGTGTCGTATATGTCACCGCGTTCTCTGTCCGCAGGGATTTTGGTTTGATGGTGTGTACAACCATCAGACCAAAATCTCCGAGCGGACATGTCCGATGAAAACGGTCCGCGGACCGTTTTCATCGGACATGTCCCCTCGTCTGTACGAGGCCTGAGAGGCAAGAGCAGTATTCACAAAGCACTTGCTCCCTACATTGCGCCAGCGTAACGTAAATTGGCCGGCGTAAGCCCGCCTAATTCAAAGTAGGAAGGTAGTGGGCGTGATCCATTTAAATGAAGCTTGACCCCATGCAAATGATGGGCCGAACAAACGGCGCATGCGCACGCATGCTCAGAATCACGTCGAATTTACGCCCTAAGATACGACGGCTCAATGCCTACGACGTGAACGTAACCTACGCCCAGCCCCATTCACGTACGACTTACATAAACAACGTAAAATACGACGGCTGTTCCCTGGTCCATACCTTAACATGACTTACCCCTGCTTTATGAGGGATAACTTTACGCCGGACGTAAGCCTTACGTAAACCGCGTATATGAATGCGCCGGGCGCAAGTACGTTCGTGAATCGGCGTATGTCCCTAATTTGAATATTCGATTCGTTAATCAATGGATGCGCCCCTTGCGGCCAGCGTAAATATGTGCCCACGATACGACGGCGTAGGGAACTTACGTCGGTCGGAAGAAGCCTATTTTCAGGCGTATCTAGTACTGTGGGCACGGCGCACAGATACAACGGCGCACATTTACACTTACGCGGTGTATCTCGAGATACGTTGGCGTAAGTGCTACGTGAATCCGGGCCATAGTGTATATGCATATGGAAAGAGTTAACATTGCATTTGCAACCAACTAAAAAAAAATTCAGGCACTGGGAGATAAAGAGAGGTAGATAAGCAGGTTACAGCAAGTGATAAGTATAAGGTGGTGACAAATTACTCTTTCATCAGTTGGCAACTACTTAGTAAGTGAAACACAAGACCGGATGAACAGAATCAAATATTTTGACAGTTCAGCTACCTGTATTACATCTGTGTATTTAACAGTTTTCTGGAATCCTCCTTTACCCATTATTGAGTCTCTTCCAAACCTTGCCAGGCTTCGGAATGCAAATTGTGTCCTCGTGCACAACCTCCGTTTTACGATTCAAGAATAAAATCAAAATTACTTCATTTCTAATCCTCTTAATTTTATGGCCAGTCCACGGATTTCTCCAAACCCTGGTTTATGTGGTTAATCTTCAGCTTTGTGTAGTGTGTAAATGGAAAAAGAGAAAAAAAAAAAGAGAGATGGAGGAAAAATGTAATCTGTAAAAGCCATTGATTTTCTAATTGCTGTTTTTTTTTCCAGCCCTCGTTAAACATGCACCTTACAGAATGTTCAAAGGCCAACGAGAGCTTTGTAATGCACAACTCATTACCAATGCCATTGTTCTGTAATTAGTTAGGGTAGCCTAGTGTAAATAAAATGAGAGCTCCAAAACACAAACTCGTCCAAGAAATTGCTGTTTGTTTTACAGTTAAAGTGATTTACAGTATGAGATCTACCACTGATTACATTTTGCTGAATGAAATTATGAAAATGTCCACACATGGATAAGTTGAACACATTTTTGCTCTGGCCAGGAAAAGACAGAGGAGGAAGATACTTAAAGCTGAACTTCAGTTATGAATTTTATTGTATAGCTGCATTGTTCCACCTTGGGCCAGTATAAGCATGCATGTGCCATACTTGTGGAACCACTATGGATTACCACTATGGATTACCACTATGGACTACAAATTACTGTAGACTGTAGACAATGATCAACGCTGTCTTCTTGGCAATAAAATTGCCCTTCTTTGGGGTTAAAAGCGCCCGATAGAGACCAGTGCTAAATCGCTTTAGCGCTAACACCGCTGTGAAAGGGGTCTTACTGTGACATATACTGCGCCGCACACAGCTTAATGGGTCCATCTATCCCAGCACACACTGCAGCGAATGAACGCACATTGTCACCCTGTCAGGCGTTTTCACAATAGAAACTACGAGTTTACCATACAACAAAATTGGAATCGCGTATGGAACACAATTGGGTCGATTTACTAATACTAAAGAGTGAAATATATGGAGTGGCTCTGCAGAGAAACCAATCAGCTTCCAGTTAAAAGCTGATAACTAAACCAGGGGTGCCCAGCCAGTGGTCCGGGGGCCACATGTGGCCCACGGAGCCCTCTGATGTGAACTGCGGCCTGCTGCTCTGGGAGCGCAGATTGGCAAGCCCAGATTTTGGGTTGTCGACCCACCATCCCAGTGTTGTGAAGCAAGCGGCTGAAGAGCAGAGCCGCATAAGCCAATGCTCCCTGTAAAGCGCCAACTCCTGTCATAGGCAGAGTGATATCAAATGCACTCTGCCTGGGACAGCAATAGCTGGCGATACCTGAATGGAAGACTGTTATTAAAGGTAGTGTTTATTACTAAACTCAAAGTGTATATATGGGCTGTTCTGTAGTGGTTACTGGGTTGCTTTCAAACTGATCTGTAGGTGCAATGCAGAACACTTGTGGGTTAACTGCACTTTGCCACAGACTTCTATTATTACCTGCGGGTTCGGTGCACTTTAGAAAATGCAATACACCTGCAGGATATAATAGAAGTCTATGGCAAAGTGCAGCTAACCCACAGAAAAGCTGCAGGTGCACTGCGCTTCACCCTTGGTGTGGGTAAACCACAGTGCATCAAAGTGAAAGCAGCCTTAAAACGGGAGTTCACCCGAAAAAAAAAATTTAACATTAGATTTAGGCTAATTATGCGAAGCAGAATCGGGTATTTATTTTAAAATAAATTCAGTACTTACCGTTTTAGAGATAAAAGTAAAAGAGAAGAGCGCCTCTGAGTATACTGTGTTTTATTATAAAGAGTAAAATTATCCAGCACTTACATCATAATATTATGCTGCAGTCATGGGAGCTGGTGTGCATCTGTTGCTGACAGTCAGTGAAGCGTGATGGCTCGGCGGCCGGAGGGAGCCGGGGAGAAACGGCTATGTCCGTGTTGTTGAACTGCTGCTAGGCAGTGAGCTCATCTGCTGGTACGTGACGTCAGCTTGGACGGGGGCCGAGGAGGACCACAACGCGTTTCCGAGCATGTGCAAGGAACCGACCAGCACGCTCCTTTATTTGATTGACAGCCTTCCGACGGTCGCATACAGCGCGTCACCAGTTGCCGAAAGAAGCCGAACGTCGGTGCGGCTCTATACGGCGCCTGCGCACCGACGTTTGGCTACTTTCAGGAACTCGTGACGCTCTGTATGCGACCGTCGGAAGGCTGTCAATCAAGTAGGAACGCCCAGTCCCGCAGCCCATACCTGGAAGCAGCGGGAGAACATCGATCTCTAAAACGGTAAGTACAGCATTGATTTTAAAATAAACACCCGATTCTGCTTCGCATACTTAGCCTCAATCTAATGTTAAAAAATGATTTATTTGGGTGAACCTCCACTTTAAGCCTCGTATACACGACCGGTTTTCCCATCTGGAAAACTGCCATGAAAGTTTTTGGCCGGGAAAACTGCCCATGTGTATGCTTCATCGCAGTTTTCTCGACAGGAAAACTGCAAGGAAAAAAAGAGAACCAGCTCTTGGTTTTTAACCTAGCAGTTTTCCTATGGGAAACACTGCGGGATTCCCCGACCAAAGCTCTCATGGCAGTTTTCCTGTCGTGTGTAGGGGGAAAAAGGTTCCGAGCAGGTTCTCGGTTTTCCCCTCTGTTTTTTTCCGCCGGTAAAAAGTCAGCCGGGAAACCCGTACGTGTGTACGAGGCTAAAGGCCTCTTTGACACGATCAGTCTGACCCAATCAGACCCCCTGGTCACCTCTTTTGAGCCACAGATGTAAACGGACTTGTGGCCATATACCCACCTACCTCCAATTCAATCAAAAATCGAATTCAATACAAAAAAAAAACAGAAGGGGGGGATCCATCCCCTTCCTTCTGCGAAGATTGGATCAGAGGGTCCATAGAGTAGAGTGGGCCGTGTCAATGTCAACTCTGCATATGCAGAGTGGACATGGACCTGTCATCCGCCCGCTCCGCTCATTGTGGCCCGTGACCGGTTACCAAGTTGCTTAAGTGACCCTCACTCCTCAAAAGGTTGTGCACCCCTGCTGTAAACTGTAAAACCCAAATAATTTTATTAAAAACTGTCTTGAGCCCCACCTGCACCCTGTACTCTTCTTGTTGCAAATGTTTAGATTTTTTTTTTTTTTTTTACCTTAATTGTTTTACAGCAGCCTGCCAAATTAATGAAAAGTGTTAATGAAAAGTCAACATATTATCCAGTATTACCAGGAATAGTTTGAACAGTAATTATTCCTGTGAATGGCAGAAACATGTGTAATATATCTTCTCCAGTGCCAAAACGCGCTCTCACAATCCAATAACAAAATGGGAGCGTGCTGGGCATTAAGGTAAATGGGAAATTTACAACTCAGTAGTAGAAGATGAAAATGATTTTTATTTTCGCCTGATCCGATTATAAATCTTGGAAATGCAGAACAACAACCTTTTTCATGGCTGCCCGAGCTTTTCCAGATGGTCAGGTCGTCATTATTCTGCTCCATCCTGTCCGGCCTGCCAGAGATACTGATATTAACGTCAGCGAGACAAACAAATTGAATAGGTAAACACACAAAGATGATTCCTGTGTGGAATTACATTTAGCAATATAAAAAGAAAAAAAGTGTAATTATGATTAAAAATATTCCTCTCAGCCCTCCCCTCCCATCTACATCTACATTTTTAAATTAAAGGTGAAATATAAAAGTGATTTACACCCTGAAATAACAGAATTTCACTACTGATGCACCATACTTTAATTCTGTGTTGGATATTTAAAAATAGGGGAAAAAAATAAAAAAATAGCTGTTGACAGAGCTTGAAGGGGGCATATGGGGGGTTTGATTCACTAAAACTGGAGAGTGAAAAATCTGGTACAGGTGTGCAGGGTGGCCAATCAGCTTTCAGTTTTTTTTTTAACAAAGCTTCATTGAACAAACTGAAATTAGAAGCTGATTGGCTACCTTGCGAAGCTGCACTAAATTTTTCACACCCCAGTTTTAATAAATCAACCCCAAGGGGTTCACAAAACATTTTGGCCCCTTTCCTCCCCCCTTAGTCTTACTCCTTGGTGGAGGGAATGGGATGAGTGGCAGTGCTGGGGGGGAAGTTCTGATCAGCAAACTTAGGTGCCCTTGATCAAGGTTATCTGCTGATCTTGAACTGTAGTGGGGACTTTTAATGGCAACTCTAATCACAGGTAGTTACCGGCTTTGTGGTGTCTCGTAGCAGTGACACCTATGCCGAAATCAGGAGATGGGGTCTCTTCCGGCCCCTCTCAGTTCACATCCCTCACCAGTCAGTTGACCTCTAGTCACTGCCCCCCACCCATGTCGTGAACTGAATGGGCTCCAGGAACAGCCGAGCTAGGCGGCAACAGGCCCTAGGGACAGCCCTACTGGATGGCCGTGAAAAGGCTGTGAGAATGGTGCGGGCTTCAGGGACAGCCCAGGATTCAGTGACCCTTGGCAAATCATCATTTGACCCCCGAGGGGGCCCTGACCCCCCAGGTTGAGAACCACTGGGTTACTGGGTTTGGAAGTCATTCTACAGAGGTGGGTAGTGAATAATGATGAGCCAAACTGCCCTGGGTTTGGTTCATCAGGGGTTTGCCCAACTTTAAAGCACTTCAAATGCCGAAGCTAATGAAATTAATGGGAGTCATCCATGTGAATAGGCTGGGTGACGTCAGTGACTCAGCAGCTGACAGCCAGAAGCTGTCAATTTGTCTGCATCCAACATCCTAAATGTTCAAAGCCTACTCAAACATCTGAACAACCAGTGTTTGGTATGAACTTTTGTTTAAACCAAACACTGAGCTCATCCCGCGTAATAAGAGGAGATCTTTCTTGTGGTGTGAGTCATAGCTTACCGCCATAAGTTCTCCTTTGAATTCTCCAAACAATCCTTGGGGAACACACTTCTCAGGCCTTGTTTTGAGTGGCATAGATCCACCCTACGATAATGTCAGCCCACTCTGACTTCGTTTTTTTGTTCCGTTTCGTATCGTTCCGTAGGTTCGTTTCTGTTCGTTTTTCGTAAGACGCCCGTTTTCCTGTTCGTTCCCGTTCATTTTTCGTACAATGCGATTTTTTGGTATTCCGATCGTTTCGTATTTTGGTTACCGTTTTATTTTCGTACATGCGGGATGGTTCGTTATTCTGTTTAATTCATGTTCGTTACTTGTTAGAAAATAAATTTAGTGAATTTTCGGCATTTTGTACTTTCGTAAATATATTGCGGGATTCGCGGCACTTTCAACACGCGGCTCATCCATATTAACTATTGTTAAGCCCCATACACTTGGTCAGACTTTTTTAACAGCAAACATAAAAACGTTTGTTCGTTTTTAAACTCCATCAGAAAACCATTTTTGGGTTCCAGGTTCAAAAGTCTGGCCAACTGATCTCCCTTCAGACGAAAATCCACAGAAAAGTTTATTTGGCTCTACTGTACTACTGTACTCAGCACAAAAGAGAAGCTGCTTCACTAACTAACTACACTCACTGCCCATTCAAAAAAACGAAAATTACATCTTATAACAAAATATTTGCATTCTGTATTTTGAAACCAAATTACGAACAGAAAAAAGGAATTCAAAATACAGAATACAAATCTTTTGTTATAGATGTCATATGAACATACAAACAGAAAAAGGATTCAAACAAAATACAGAATGAAAATCTTTTGTTAGATGTCATATGAACATACGACTGAAAATCAAAATACGAACAGAACAAGGATTCAAACAAAATACAGAATGCAAGTCTTTTGTTATAATGTCATTTTCGCTCTTTTGCCGTTTTCGTTTTGTCGTATTTTCATTGGATCGTTTGTTCGTATTTGCGGTTGTTCGTTATGCGACTCATTCGTAATCCCGGGGTTTTCGTATTTTGGTGCTTTAATTTTTTCGTATTTACACATTATTCTGCGGGTATGAAAATGAACATTTTCGTACGAAAATAACATTCGTACGAACGGGAATGCACATATCTAGAAACTACACTCAAGCAATCATAATATCTTAATATCTTTTTTTTTTATAGTTTAGTGGTCACCTTTTCTGATTGAATGACAGATTTAGCCCAGTTAAAGTATTATTATTATTATTATTATTATTATTATTATTATTATTATTATTATCATCATCATCATTATTATACAGGTTTTATATAGCGCCAACAGTTTGAGCAGCGCTTAACAAAATGAAGGCAGACATTACAGTTACATTACAATTTGGTACAAGAGGAATCAGAGGGCCCTGCTCAATTACAATCTAAATAGGGAGGGTCAATTAATAAAAAAGGTAATAAGTGTGGGGGGTGAGCTGATGGAGGAAGTAAAACAGTGTTAGTTAGAAGCAGGATAGGCTTCTTTAAAGAGAAGAATTTTCAGGGATCGTCTAAAGGTGGATAGATTGGGGACAGTCAGACTGATCGGGGTAGGGAGTTCCAAACGATGGGAGTGGCTCTGGAGAAATCCTGGAGGCGAGCATGGGAAGAGGTGACAAGGGAGCTAGAGATCAGGAGGTCTTGGGAGGGCAGAAGAGAGCGGCTTGGTTGTTATTTTGGGACTAGGTTAGTGATGTAGCTTGGGGCCGAGTTGTGGATGGCTTTGTAAATTATTGTTAGTACTTAGAATTGTATTCCTTGGGTGAGTGGAAGCCAGTGAAGGGATTGGCAGAGAGGGGTGGAGGACACTGAATGGTTGGTAAGGTGGATGAGTCTTGCAGCGGCATTCATGATGGACTGAAGGGGGGATAGTCTATGTCAAGGTAATCCAATGAGGAGGGAGTTGCAGTAGTGGAGGCGAGAGATAACCAGGGAGTGAATTAGAAGCTTGGTGGTGTCATTAGTTAAAAAGGGGCATATTCTGGAAAGCAGAGGTATAGCAGTTGCCATTGCTGGTCTCCCTCTCAAAGTAATAGTTGCCTGGATGTGTCGGTGGCTACCTATAAACCACAGATGTGTGGAGCAAGTGTGCAGACAATTATGGCATAACAAAAGTCAGATTTATTTTTTTCTCTGGTCCATATTTCTATATCTTATCTCTAAATCAGCTCCCAATCTTTGTCTCTTCATTGCATGCACTAAAGCATCAGTGTATGATATGCAATTATTATTCTCAGCAAGAGAGGCAAGCCTATTTGGAGTTTTACAGTGTTCCCTCTTCAATGAAAGGAAATAAAAAACTGCACTCTGAGATAATAGAAAGCAGCTGGCATTCACTAGACAAATTGTGTAAACAGGTAAAATATAAATAATAGTGCAGCGTTCTATGTTGTAAAAAGTGAGGAAATAATACCATGCAATAAACAAGTATTATATTAATAGGTGTGACAATAAGGTCATAAAACTGTTAATATGCACACAAATAACGAAACATAAAGTCCAACAGCAAAATAAAATAGTGAATTCCGTGCCATGATCAATAATGCAAAAATAATGAATGCATAAAATTCAATGGCTTCAAAATAAAAGTTCAATAAAAGATAGTCCACCAAGAAATTGAAATCCTTGAGATGAAGATGAAGATACCTATGTGAAGACACAATAGAAAAAATATTTGTCACTGGCTTGTGCAATCCACCACCAAGGAGTAAAATGGGCACACTTACCAGAGAGTAAAACTCATATACAGTACTGGTTTGGAATGAGTCAACCAAGCATAAATAAGGTAATACCTCAACCTTATCCAGCTGTATCAGATGGATGGTCTATAGACACCCTGTCACCGGCTGGATGGAGAAGTTCCACTTTAAATGAACAAACTCCCAATGGGCAGCAAACATCAAAAAGGAAGGCCACTCCCGAACTTTTTGGAACAGGACAAAGAGACAAGAGATGCCGAGACAGCCCCGGACACAAATCTTTCACCACCACTGCCGCTTTCTTTATACTAAAGTGAAACTTCTCCATCCAACAGGTGACGGGGTGTCTATAGACCATCCATCCAATACAGCTGGATAAGGTTGAGGCAATACCTCATATATGCTTGGTTGACTCATTACAAACCAGTATGTGAGTCCACACTCTCTGGTAAGTGTGCCCATTTTACTCCTTGGTGGCCCATTTTACTCCTCAGTGCTGCCTATCAGTGCTCATCAGTGCCCATCTGTGCCACCTATCAGTACGCATCAATATTGCCTATCAGTGCCCATCAATCCCACCTATTAGTGCCCATTAGTGCTTCCTATCAGCCCTGCCTATAGGTGTCACCTATCAGAGCCCATCAATGCTGCCTGTTTCCTCAGCAGGGCTCTGATCTGAGAGCGTCTCTCTCCTACAACTCTGACATTGACAGTTCCCCTTGCCCCTCCCACGCACAGATGGGAAAGGAGCCATCACGGGAAGTGTGAAGTTAAGGAGATGCATTTGATCAAAGAAGCACACTTCCAGCAGTGCATGCAAGAGAGGAAAGAGGAGGGGCGGGAGGAGAACGAGCAGATCATCTGTCTCCTTTACCCCTCCATGCGAGGGAGGAGGGGGAACTGTCAATGCCGGCCCCTGAGCTGTATGAGAGAGATGCTCTCAGCTTAGAGCCCTGGGACTAGCAAGCGAGTGGATGATCCAGTAAGCAAAAGTGATTTCCACCTGGACTAAATGAGCAATTACATACCTCCCAACTTTTTGAGAAGGAAATAAGGAGCACCTATTAGGACACACCCCTTGCCACGCCCCCATAAAGGAGAATTATACAAAAATAATGATTAGTTAAACCCACAAGTGCTTTTTTCACCACTACTATTCCCTTATACTGGCTTATGACATTTACAAATGCAGCAATTTTGAAATTGGATGAAATTCTCCCTGTTTCTTTTTCCTTTGTGTCCCTTCCCCGGTCCTGTTTGCCATCTCTTTGATCCACCTTCTTTCTCTTTCCTCCCTGTTCCTCCCAATTTCAGACTACTAGATAAGTGGAACCCTGTTGATCACTCAAGGTTTTCCACCTGCCGGCACGCATGCCCCCATCATGTGTGCCTTTTCCTGTTTCATTGCCAATGTTTGATGTTTTCTCCCCTGACATGTGGGTGAGCAGTTCTATATATGCTACAGGTGTGGTGTTGGATTGTTCTATTGAATACTTCCTCTAGGATTGTAGTCTTAGTGCTCTTTGCCAGCCGTTCATATGTTGGAGTTTTTATTGATGATGTAATCAATTGCATATCTGTAATGTCTGTGTTTTCCCATGACTTCTTTGTACGAATAAAGGAATAAAAAAATATATATATAGATCAGACAAAAATGAAAGACACATGAGGAGGAAGGAGGGACAGAGGGACTTTTTTTTTCCAAATCCTTCGAAATCTGGGACAGTTAGGAGCTATGAAATTAACCCTTGCAGATTGGGAGCAGCCCCACTTCAAGGGAGGATTTCCAAGTTAAGCTTGGGGTTTAATTTGGTGACAAAGGGCTGGATTCACGTAGATCGGCGCATCTTTGAGGTGGCGTAGCGTATCGTATTTACGCTACGCCGCCGTAAGTCAGAGAGGCAAGTGCTGTATTCACAAAGCACTTGCCTCCTAAGTTACGGCGGCGTAGCGTAAATGTGCCGGCCTAAGCGCGCCTAATTCAAATGAGGAACAGGGGGCGTGTTTTATGTTAATGAATTGTGACCCGACGCGATTGACGTTTTTAACGAACGGCGCATGCGCCGTCCGTGGACATATTACAGTGTGCATTGCTCCAAAGTACGCCACAAGGACTTATTACATCGACGTGAACGTAAATTACGTCCAGCCCCATTTACGGATGACTTACGCAAACTACGTAAAATGTTCAAAATTCGACGCGGGAACGACGTCCATACTTAACATTGGCTAGGCTAGCTTTTTGTTCGACTAACTTTACGCCTGAAAACGCCTTACGTAAACAGTGTATCTTTACTGCGACGGGCAAGCGTACGTTCGTGAATAGGCGTATCTCGCTGATTTACGCATTCTAGGCGTAAATCAGCGTTCACGCCCCTAGCGGCCGGCGGAACTAGACAGCTAAGATACAACGGCGCAGGCAGTCGTATCTTAGCTACATTTAAGTGTATCTCAATTTGAGAATACACTTAAATGTACGACGGCTTAGATTCAGAGTTACGACGGCGTATCTACTGATACGCTGGCGTAAACCTCTCTGAATCTGGCTACTAGTCTTTTTAGCGTGCCACTTGTTCACACAAATCCAGGAAAGTTTCCAGAAGACCCGAGCTGGTTGCTGATCCTTGACTTGTACAGCAAAATACCTAATCAAGAATAAATAAAGTGAAGCCATGTGACCAGCTTTAACTAGCATAGGTTATTAAAATATATAAAAAAATAGATAAAAAATTCTCTATAATGCCTTAAGGGAAAGTAATCTTTCATCTAAACAAGCAAAATGCTACAATTTTATGCTTACCTGCTTCGATGAATCACTTTCAGCGACAAAAGTTAATGTTTCTGTTTTCCTCCAGTATCCATTTTCATTGGGAAAATGCTTCTCGGATTTTTTTTTTTCGTCCATAGCTTCATGGTAACTTTTGGTAATTAGAGCCATATGGCAGCATTCTTTGTAGAGTTAAGAAATATTGCCTAAACAGATAATTATTCATATTCCAGTGAATAGGAGAAATTCTGATTGATGCTTTCTAGTGGAAGCAAATGACACGTTTAGATGTTTGCAGTATATTACGAGCTCGCTGATAAACGAGCTCTGCGGAAACAAAGTACGCTATCCGCTGTCAGTTATTGCTTGGCTGGATGAATACATTATGTTGTTGGGAAATTATTGCTCTTTGGAGCCAAATAGATGTCTTGGCACTTACATTTATTGTTCAGTTGACACTGTACCTCGTGTAAAGTGTACACACAGAGGTCACTATTGATGCGTGTGTATTGTAAACTAATTCCTCATGTCGCCACCTTCGTATAGAGCTTGTTCGAGCTATTGGAAATCAGTATTCTCAGCAGCTAATGTTGTTTGAATGTGTACATATATAAATACAGAACAATAATATGAAGCTTTTTTTAAGGTTATTAAAGTGGACCTTCACCGTCTTCTGCTGCTTCCCTAAACTCCACCCCTCCTTCCATCTTCTGTACATAATGCACTGTTTTTTGTTTGTTTGTTTTTTACCTTTTTTTGGTAATAATGTCTGGCCCTGTCTTCCCATGCATGTCAGCCACATTGCCTGCTGTGCCTCTCAGGATATGCAGTCACATATCCCAGGAGACATAGCCTTCCATTCAGAAAAGGAGGAGGGGGCAGGCCTATTGTCGTGTTATCGGGAGGCACGTCTGCTGAACCAGGAAGAGTCTGTAGACCTCTCTATGACATGGGACAGAGCTGTGACGGGAGTCACTTTGGGTGAGGAGTTTGTGGAACTCAGCTTAACTTGGAGAGCTCTGGAAACTAAACTCTGTGTCCATCTCCCCTGGCCCCTCTTATGTGTAAATCACCCTGTGTCCATTAGGGGCACAGGGTGGGCACAGGGTGACGGAGAACCCCACTATGATCTGTACTTACCGGACTGTACAGCCACACTGGAATGTTGTGTGTGTGTGTGTATATATATATATATATATATATATATATATATATATATATATATACATATACTGTATCTGGAGTGTTTCTGTGAAAGACTTTGCCCAGCTGATGACCCTTATGGTTACTGATCCTGTTCTTCTGCCTCCGACCACGCTGATCTCTGGTTTCCTGATTGCTGGCTTGTCTGACTACCCGCTTTGGCTTCTGACCCCTGGCTATGTTTTGACTATGTTTATGTCTATGTATTTTAACTATATTAATAAGCAAGCCTATTGGGTTTTACACTATTTGGAGCTCTTGACCTCCTTTCTTCTTGTAACATACTTGCATGCATTGAGTGAGGAAATGTGTGATATTCCTGAGGCAATTCTCCCTTCTGGATGTACTAATGCTGGAGGAGAGCTGGAAGCCTGCTGTTACAACTGCTATAACCATACTGGGCATTGTCATATACAGTGGGGATTGAAAGTTTGGGCACCCCAGGTAAAAATGTGTATTAATGTGCATAACGAAGCCAAGGAAAGATGGAAAAATCTCCAAAAGGCATCAAATTACAGATTAGACATTCTTATAATATGTCAACAAAAGTTAGATTTTATTTCCATCATTTACACTTTCAAAATGACAGAAAACAAAAAAATGGCGTCTGCAAAAGTTTGGGCACCCTGCAGAATTTATAGCATGCACTGCCCCCTTTGCAAAGCTGAGACCTGCCAGTGTCAAGGATTGTTCTCAATCATCACCTGGGAAGACCAGGTGATGTCAATCTTAAAGGTTTTAAATGCCCAGACTCATCTGACCTTGCCCCAACAATCAGCACCATGGGTTCTTCTAAGCAGTTGTCTAGAAAACGGAAACGGAAAATAGTTGACACTCACAAAGCTGGAGAAGGCTATAAGAAGATAGCAAAGCGTTTTCAGATGTCAATATCCTCTGTTCGGAATGTAATTAAGAAATGGCAGTCATCAGGAACAGTGGAAGTTAAAGGAAGATCTGGAAGACCAAGAAAAATATCAGACAGAATAGCTTGCAGGATTGTGAGAAAAGCAATTCAAACCCACGTTTGACTGCACGATCCCTCCAGAAAGATCTGGCAGACACTGGAGTTGTGGTACACTATTCCACTATAAAGTGATACTTGTACAAATATGGTCTTCATGGAAGAGTCATCAGAAGAAAACCTCTCCTACGTCCTCACCACAAAAATCAGCGTTTGAACTTTGCAAATGAACATACAGACAAGCCTGATGCATTTTGGAAACAAGTTCTGTGGACCGATGAGGTTAAAATAGAACTTTTTGGCCGGAATGAGCAAAGGTACATTTGGAGAAGAAAGGGCACAGAATTTAATGAAAATAACCTCTGTCCAACTGTGAAGCATGGGGGTGGATCAATCATGCTTTTGGGGTTGTATTGCAGCCAGTGGCACAGGGAACATTTCACGAGTAGAAGGAAAAATGGATTCAATAAAATTTCAGCAAATTTTGGATGGTAACTTGATGCCATCTGTGAAAAAGCTGAAGTTAAAGAGAGGATGGCTTCTACAAATGGATAATGATCCTAAACACACCTCAAAATCCACGGGGGATTACATCAAGAGGCGTAAACTGAAGGTTTTGCCATGGCCTTCACAATCTCCTGACCTCAACATAATAGAAAATCTATGGATAGACCTTAAAAGAGCAGTGCGTGACAGACAGCCCAGAAATCTCAAAGAACTGGAAGACTTTTGTAAGGAAGAATGGGCAAAGATACCTCAAACAAGAATTGAAAGACTCTTGGCTGGCTACAAAAAGCGTTTACAAGCTGTGATACTTGCCAAAGGGGGCAGTACAAGATGGTAACTCTGCAGGGTGCCCAAACTTTTGCAGACGCCATTTGTTTTCTGTAATTCTGAAAGTGTAGATGATGGAAATAAGATCTAACTTTTTTTGACATATTATAAGAATGTCTAATCTGTAATTTGATGCCTTTTGGAGATTTCTCCATCTTTCCTTGGCTTTGTTATGCACATTAATACACATTTTTACCTGGGGTGCCCAAACTTTCGATCCCCACTGTATTTAAGCCCCTTGTTGTTTTTATGGTATACTCCTTATTCACATTGCAACACTTTATGGTTTAAATATAAATATTAAATATTTTTATATATATTTTTATGCCATTTTTCTGGTCTAGATTTGTCTTTTATTCCATATACATTTTTTTTTTGTCATATAATTTTAAAGGTTTTTTTCTTTGCAATAAAAATGTCTTAGTGTGTTTTGTATTTTTGTGACCAATATATGGAGACCTTCTGTGAGAATTTCTTTCATAGAGTTTTTAATTTTTATATATTTCTTCGTGTTATTCTCCTTGGACCACAGGAGAGTCAGGACGCCCACTAACACACAGCTCCTTTCTCTATCCTGACACTCCTGTAATCCAAGGGAGGGGGCGAGAATGACACTCCACACCAGGAAGAAAGCTTTGCATTACTGTGTGGAGTTACAGACAGAAGAACAGGAAGTGAGGATTTCTCAGAAGAAATAAGGACATTTAAAAGCAAAATGGAAGGATGAGGTAAGTGAAGGAGGACTGTACTAAGGCAAAGGAAGCTATTTAGGAAAAAAAACATTGTACCTTTACAACCTCTTTAAGGGGTATAGGGGGCACACCGGTGACCCGTGATCGCCCTTGAGAGAGACAGAAGGGGATCTGTCAATGCAAACAGACAGATCCCCTTTCAGGGAAGTAGAGAGAGATCTGATGTTCCTAGTGATCAGGAACAGCAATCTCTCTACTCCCAGTCACTACACTCCCCCCACAGTTAGAAACACCTCCCTAGGGAACACTTCATTCCTTGATCGCCCCCTAGTGTTAACCCCTTCCCTACCAGTGACATTTATACAGTAATCAGTGGCTATTTTTAGCACTGATTACTGTATAAATGTCAATGGTTCCAAATAAAGTGTCAAAAGTCTCCGCAATGTCACAGTCCTGCTAAAAGTCGCCGATCATCGCCATTACTAGTAATAATAATAATAATAATAATAAAAATGCCATAAATCTATTCCCTATTTTGTAGATGCTATATCTTTTGCGCAAACCAATCAATATACGCTTATTGTGATTTTTTGATGAAAATATATATATTTTTTTTAATTCTTTGGGGGGGGCGGGGGGATATCTATTATAGCAAAAAGTTAAATATACAGTGATGAAAATAAGTATTTGAACACCCTGCTATTTTGCAAGTTCTCCCACTTGGAAATCATGGAGGGGTCTGAAATTGTTATCGTAGGTGCATGTCCACTGTGAGAGACATAATAAAAAAAAAAAAATCCAGAAATCACAATGTATGATTTTTTTAACTATTTATTTGTATGATACAGCTGCAAATAAGTATTTGAACACCTGAGAAAATCAATGTTAATATTTGGTACAGTAGCCTTTGTTTGCAATTACAGAGGTCAAACGTTTCTTGTAGTTTTTCACCAGGTTTGCACACACTGGAGGAGGGATTTTGGCCCACTCCTCCACACAGATCTTCTCTAGATCAGTCAGGTTTCTGGGCTGTCGCTGAGAAACACGGAGTTTGAGCTCCCTCCAAAGATTCTCTATTGGGTTTAGGTCTGGAGACTGGCTAGGCCACGCCAGAACCTTGATATGCTTCTTACAGAGCCACTCCTTGGTTATCCTAGTTGTGTGCTTCGGGTCATTGTCATGTTGGAAGACCCAGCCTCGAGCCATCTTCAAAGCTCTAACTGAGGGAAGGAGGTTGTTGCCCAAAATCTTGCAATACATGGCCCCGGTCATCCTCTCCTTAATACAGTGCAGTCGCCCTGTCCCATGTGCAGAAAAACACCCCCAAAGCATGATGCTACCACCCCCATGCTTCACAGTAGGGATGGTGTTCTTGGGATGGTACTCATCATTCTTCTTCCTCCAAACACGGTTAGTGGAATTATGACCAAAAAGTTCTATTTTGGTCTTATCTGACCACATGACTTTCTCCCATGACTCCTCTGTATCATCCAAATGGTCATTGGCAAACTTAAGACGGGCCTTGACATGTGCTGGTTTAAGCAGGGGAACCTTCCGTGCCATGCATGATTTCAAAACATGACGTCTTAGTGTATTACCAACAGTAACCTTGGAAACGGTGGTCCCAGCTCTTTTCAGGTCATTGACCAGCTCCTCCCGTGTAGTCCTGGGCTGATTTCTCACCTTTCTTAGGATCATTGAGACCCCACGAGGTGAGATTTTGCATGGAGCCCCAGTCCGAGGGAGA
This sequence comes from Rana temporaria, assembly GCF_905171775.1. Taxonomy (NCBI): domain Eukaryota; kingdom Metazoa; phylum Chordata; class Amphibia; order Anura; family Ranidae; genus Rana; species Rana temporaria. Next base: position 196,664,859 of record NC_053494.1, on the reverse strand, counting down.
TTGACAGTCATGTTTAGCTTCTTCCATTTTTTAATGATTGCTCCAACAGTGGACCTTTTTTCACCAAGCTGCTTGGCAATTTCCCCCTAGCCCTTTCCAGCCTTGTGGAGGTGTACACTTTTGTCTCTAGTGTCTTTGGACAGCTCTTTGGTCTTGGCCATGTTAGTAGTTGGATTCTTACTGATTGTATGGGGTGGACAGGTGTCTTTATGCAGCTAATGACCTCAAACAGGTGCATCTAATTTAGGATAATAAATGGAGTGGAGGTGGACATTTTAAAGGCAGACTAACAGGTCTTTGAGGGTCAGAATTCTAGCTGATAGACAGGTGTTGAAATACTTATTTGCAGCTGTATCATACAAATAAATAGTTAAAAAATCATAAATTGTGATTTCTGAATTTTTTTTTTTGATTATGTCTCTCACAGTGGACATGCACCTACGATGACAATTTCAGACCCCTCCATGATTTCCAAGTGGGAGAACTTGCAAAATAGCAGGGTGTTCAAATACTTATTTTCCTCACTGTACTTTATTTTTTTTAAATTGTTGGTCCTTTTTTGTTTATAGCACAAAAAATAAAAACCGCAGACGGGAACAAATACCACCAAAAGAAAGCTTTACTTGTGGGGGAAAAAAAGGTGTTTGGGTACAGATCCGCGCAATTGTCAGTTAAAGGGACGCATCACAAAAAATGGCCTGGTCATTAAGGGGGAAAATCTTCCGGTACTTAAAGCGGATCTCTGCCGAAAAAAAAAATATTAAAAGCCAGCAGCTACAAATACTGCAGCTGCTGACTTTTAACATTAGAACACTTACCTGTCCTTGAGTCCAGCGCTGTCCGCAGCAGAGGACGAGCGATCGCTCGTCACTCTGCTGCCCCCACCGCCATCCTCGGTGAGGGAACCAGGATGTGAAGCATTGCAGCTTAACTGCCCGGTTCCCTACGGCGCATGCGCGAGTCACTGGTCCCCACTGTTTTCTGGGAGCCGTGTGTTTCCCAGAACACAACGGGGGGGGGGGGGGGGATCTGACGTCCTGCCCGCAGTCTACCCACAGACTGTGTGGCCGGAAGTGGGTTCAAATACCTGTCTTTAGACAGGTATCTGCACCCCCCTCCCCCCTGAAACGTGTCAAATGTGACACCAGAGGGGGGAGGGTTTACGATGAGTGGAAGTTACACTTTAGGGTGGAGCTCCGCTTTAAGTGGTTGAACACGTCATAGTTACTTCAAGAATTAATCTTTTGAGGTTGGATACCAGGAAGTTTGTTTGAAACTGTCACATATTGTATGGACTTTATTTGTTTGTAGCAAAGACTTTATTTTTGTAGCAACATTTTTATTTTGGTTGGGTCACTAATACTGAATTGTTGATAAAAACGGATTTGGATACATTGTTCAAGTATTGTGTATGCAAACAATGGCATTTTAGAGGAGCGCCTCAATCTTTTTTCTTTTTAAATATTCTGAATTCACTTATTTAATATTATTTCACGCACTGTTGCACTTTCTTATTTTCTTTAACCACTTAAAGACCTCAGGTGTTTTTCAGATTTGGTGTTTGCAAGACTAAAACATTTTTTTCTGCTAGAAAATTACTTAAAACCCCCAAACATTATATATATTTTTTTTCTAACACCCTAGAGAATAAAATGGCGGTCATTGCAATACTTTTTGTCACACCGTATTTGCGCAGCAGTCTTACAAGCGCACTTTTTTTGGAAAAAATTCACTTTTTTGAATTAAAAAATAAGACCACAATAAATTTGGCCCAATTTTTTTATATATTGTGAGAGATAATGTTACGCCGAGTAAAATGATACCCAACATGTCACGCTTTAAAATTGCGCCCGCTCGTGGCATGGCGTCAAACTTTTACCCTTAAAAATCTAGATAGGCGACGTTTAAAAAATTCTATAAGTTGCATTTTTTGAGCTACAGAGTAGCTCTAGGGCTATAATTATTGCTCTCGCTCTAACGATCGCGGCGATACCTCACTTGTGTGATTTGAACACCGTTTTCATATGCGGGCGCTACTCGCGTATGCGTTCGCTTCTGCGCGCGAGCTCGTCAGGACGGGGCGCTTTACAAAAAAAAATTTTTTGTTTTCTTATTTAATTTTATTGATTTTATTATTTTTTACACTAAAATATAAAAAAAAAAAAAAATGATCACTTTTATTCCTATTACAAGGAATGTAAACATCCCTTGTAATAGAAAAAAGCATGACAGGTCCTCTTAAATATGAGATCTGGGGTCAAAAAGACCTCAGATCTCATATTTAGGCTTAAATGCAAAAAAAAAAAAAAAAAAAGAAAATTTGTCATTTAAAAAAATGACAGAAAAAAAATTGTCTCTTTAAGAGGCTGGGCGGGACTGACGTTTTGACGTCACTTCCGCCCAGCAGAGCTATGAGGACGGGTGGGGGCCATCTTGCCCTCACTCAAGTCCTCACTCTCCAGGCGGCAGCATCGGATCTCCTCCGCCGCTACCGACGGCTCCGGTAAGCGGCGGAGGGCGCGAAAAAGCGGCGGGAGGGGGGGGGGGGGCCCTCTCCCGCCACCGATAACGGCGATCTCGCGGCGAATCCGCCGCGGAGACCGCCGTTATCGTTTACACGGCCGCCAGCTGAAAACATGGATATCTCAGTTGTGGCAGCAGCTGCTGCCGTTACTGAGATATCCATGTTTAAAAAGAGGACGTACATATACAGTGGGGGGTCCGTAAGTGGTTAAATATCAACATCAGCACATTTGTGGATTTGAATAACAATTTTTGTATTGTACTTTATATGTTACTTGTAAGTTTATAGTAGTGCAGCAGCAGCCCATTAACCACTTCAGCCCCAGAGGATTTGGCTGCCAAATGACTGGGCCACTTTTTGCGATTCGGCACTGCATCGCTATAACTGACAATTGCGAAGTCGTGCGAGGTGGCCCCCAAACAAAATGTGCGTCTTTTTTCCCCCCACAAATAGAGCTTTCCTTTGGTGGTATTTGATCATGTGTCTTTAATGCCACTCAAGAGTAAATAGTGAAAATAACTGAAGGCAACGTGCTCAAAAGCTGCAAAATCTGTTGGTGTTCACCTCACACGTAAATGGTATAAATATGTAAATGATCTTGCGCTAAAGAAATACAGACAATGTGCAAGCTGCAATATAAGTAAGGTGCAAAGGAAATTGGGACAGATTCACACAGGAGATACGACGGAGTATCTCAGATACTCCGTCGTATCTCTCAGAGTATCTATGCGACTGATTCATAGAATCAGTTACGCATAGATAGCCCTAATATCCGACAGGTGTAATTGTTTTACACTGTCGGATCTTAGGATGTGGTATCGCGGCCGCTGCTGGGGGGAGTTTGCGTCGTAAACCAGCGTCGGGTATGCAAATTAGGAGTTACGGCGATCCACAGCGGTTTTTCGCGTTCGCTACGTCGCTGCTAGTCTAGTTTCCCGTCGCAAAGTTAGTCGTCGTTTTACCTGCCCTAACTTTACACAGCCCATGTTAAAGTATGTCCGTCGTTCCCGCGTCGAAATTCAATTTTTTTTTCTTGCGTAAGACGTCCGGGAATACGGAAGTACGCTACGCACGTATCTACAATACGTTACGCCGCCGCACTTCTATGTGAATCTGGCCCTAAATTCCTAAAAAAGGACTTAATAAAGTGCAATAGTGGTAAGGCCTGACACTTTTCATATAAGTGCCAGAAAATCAACAAAAAATCAACAAAAATTATGAGGCAATAAACAAAAATCAATCTTGTGCAAAAGTGCAAGAAAGTGCACAATTGCAATGTGCAATATGTTCAAAATGTGCAAATAGTTCAATATTGCAATCAGTGTAAATAAATATAAATTCCTAAAAAGTCCCATACAATAGACTCAAATGGGAATCCAATCCTCAAATGCTTCAGAAATCTTTATAGCAATATTTTTCTCATCCGTGACATATTCTCAATTGGAGTATAGAACCATAGTGGGGATCCTACACCATTCTCCCAGAACTCTCACCTCTGAGATATAAAATATGGCATATAACTTTTCCCATCTCTCCTTTACTGTTTCATCACTGGTGTTCCTGCTTAGTAGAGTCCTCTACCTCTCACAGCGATCCTAGATGGTAGCTTTCCTAAAGGGAAAGGGAAGGGAGGAGGGGGAAAGGGGGCTCCAGCAAATAACCCAAATGTGGAAAGCAAGGGAGAAAAAGGCTTCTGATGGTGTAGTACACTCAATAAGGCTTTATTAAATAACAGGTATAAAATTGGACTCTTACGTCACATCGAATAAAAGCAGGTGGTATAGGTAAATCGTGGCGTGATGGATGCCATCTTACTTGTCCTTCCGCTACTCTCAGTCTGCGGTGGCCTCGCTTACTCCCTACGCTGTTACATCACGCCTCGTGACTTCTTTAGGGGAACCTGATTGGTTGCTGAGGCACGATTTATATATTGTTCCTAACCGGAAATGGTCGATCAGCCATTTTGTTGAAGTTCATAACAAAAAAAATGGGCAACGCCATTTTCCTGAAGATACAGGAAACAGTGGAACCACCATTTTCCTGAAGTCCTATTTTCAGTACCAGCAGATGTTGATATGCCGTACTGTAAAATCATTACTATACAGATGAAATAGATGGATGATGTAACCAATGGCATTTGTAAGATTCCCATCCTGCATTACACACAGCGGTCTGACTGTGTATCTGCATATCATATAGGGAAATTCACCAAGCCATTGCACGTTGTGCTCCTATGATGGGACTTTTTCCCGCTAATGGTGCTCCTTATGTGAATAAATACCAAAAAATTATTGAATTATGATCAAAAGTCCCATAAATAACTAATAAGTGTGCAAACAGAACTAAAAAGTTCAATAATGGAACAGTAAACAATTTGTCAATTGAACGATGAATTCCAATGAGGGAGGGAAAGAAGGAAGAGTTCAATGCTGGTAGTGCTTCTTATACAAAATAAAGGTGCGGCTGTCTCTTCCACCCGACAAACATGTGCCACCACCACCAACGGCTAAACTGAACACTCACCAGACCCCGAATAACGCGTTTCGCAATACTTGCATCATCAGGAAAGGGGAGCTTTCCTGATGACGCAAGTATTGCGAAACGCATAGAAGTTATTTGGATACTCACGGAAGGGGAAGTACACCGCGCGTCGGAATCCTCTGTTGAAACACAGGGGAACAGGAGCGAGGAACACACGCCTCTCTAGAAACAACACAAATGCTGGCGAGCGGCTATAACGCTCGACACTGCCAAGGATACTCAGTGCCGGTCAGAGGCACTTTTCTTGTAAGTGCATTGTTTTTATTATTTTAATAAATAATTATTTTTACGTACTACACCATGATGAGCCCCTTGTTTTTGAGGCACTAAGGAAATCTTGCAAGAGGGAGAAGGATGATATACCCAGTGGCAGAAGAGAAAGGCCTCGTACACACCACCGGATCCGCGGATCAGTTCCAGCGGATAAATCCGGTCGTCTGTACGGCCTAGCGGACATTTATCCGCGGAGATTTCTCGGCCGGATCGATTTCAAGCGGATATAAATTTCTTAGCATGCTAAGAAATGTATCCGCTTGAATCCTGTCCAGCGGAGATCCCCTTGTGTGTACGGGGCCAAACTATTTTGTGGCCTTTTGTTATTCGGGGTCTGGTGAGTGTTCAGTTTAGCCGTTGGTGGTGGTGGCACATGTTTGTCGGGTGGACGAGACAGCCGCACCTTTATTTTGTATAATAAGCACTACCAGCATTGAACTCTTCCTTCTTTCCCTCCCTCATTGGAATTCATCGTTCAATTGACAAATTGTTTGCTGTTCCATTATTGAACTTTTTAGTGCTGTTTGCACACTTATTAGTCATTTATGGGACTTTTGATTATAATTCAATAATGTTTTGGTATTTATTCACATAAGGAGCACCATTTGCAGTAAAAGTCCCATCATAGGAGCACAACGTGCAGTGATTTTGTCCTTTGATGTTCCATGTTGACAATTAACCGCCGTTTTACATTTTTAGCATTTTGTTTATTGCACATTCTATGCAGTTTTCACAATATTCATTTTTTTTTTTGGTATAACGTGATAGCCTCACGCATGTTTATCCATATAATACATCACTAATGTCGTTGCACTTGATATAGCACGTTATTTATGGTTGTTTGTGCACTAATTTAGCATATGGCTTAATAGCACTTTATGGTGCTCCATTGTTGCTGGCTACATGGGATCTGTTTTACTTACCATCATTAACAAATTACATACAAATTACTTAGCACCAAAAAATAATACTTGGTTCTGTATCCATTGCTGAGAGGTGGGTAGTGGGTGGAACCAAGGAATGGTGCTCGGAGGTGGGTATGGGGTGGCCACAAGAGGTGACTTGGAAGAAAGGAGTTCCTGCACCTATTTTTTAAGAAAAAAAACCCTGGTCTTGCATATGATTAATCCACTAGCACGGGTACTTCTATTATAAGAATACAAGTGTACATACTGTATGTTCATCTAAAATTTAACCTTTTGACAACTGTCTATGCCTATTTAGGAGTCTGCTTTTCAGGTTGTTCAGCAGTATAAAGAGTGATGATGTGCAAATCACAGTTAAAAGATAACATGCAATCAACTTGCACTCTTCTTTCATCAGATTAAAGCACAGAGAACGATAATCTGCAATTGACTGCTGTGGGTTATTGCGCTTTGCACCTTAAGTCTCGCCTTCCTGAATAAACGCGTACCGGTACGTAAAGCTTCACACAGCAGGCAATGCTTTTAGCCAGGCTGGTGGATAAATATAGGAGAAGATGTTGGTGATTACTTTAAAGAGCTACTAACATTTTTCTGATCTCTGGAGATTTAAAGTAGTATTTTTTCTTTTTTTTTTTATCATCCATAATACAAGACTACATCAGCAGTCTGCGAAATCACTTGGATACTCAGCCCTGGCTATTAATTCCAGGGATACAGGATTTAGTTTGCAGCTGTGAACCGCTACTGTCAGGCAACTCATGCAGAAATGCATGGAAAAACAGAAAGAATGATGATGTAGACAAAATATACAGTCAGTACCAACCCATTCATAATGCTGCCTGTGCCGCAACCCCACGTTCCGCTTCAGAGGTGTCGGAATTCTTATTAAATACAAGTGCAAGCTTTGCAGGCTTGCAATAAAGAAAGGTTTGCTGGCTGAGATTAACAGCGTATATGCAAATGTGTTCTTACATGCACTTTTATTATATTTCTAGGGGATAGCTTCAGCAGCGTTAAAACCTAAGTATAGGCAAGCAGCCACAATACAGTTTATTTCTGTGGTCAGCCATTATTCAAAGCTCAGCCATTCTTGTGATCCATTCATTCCTGCCAGATAACATGGCCTGGTCCATTATCTCCCTTTAGTTCTGGTAAAGGCAGCATTATCATTTTCCTACCTGCGCCTTATGTTATTCACCATCATAAGATGTATATTGATTATATTTTTTAACCTTTTCAATACCAGGCACCTTCCATCCTTCTTTCCCAGGCCAATTTTCAGCTTTCAGAGCTGTCACGTTTTTAATGACAATTGCACGGTCATTTGGTGATATTAGATCACTGCTGCGGTTTTTTTTTTTGTTTTTTGTTTTAACAAAAAAAAGACCTAAAATTTTGAATAAAATAAAGTTTTTCTTTGTTTCTGTTATAAAATGTTTTAAATAAGTAAGTTTTCTCCTTCACTGATGGGCACTGATGAGGCTACACTGATGGGCACTGATGAATTGGCACTGATGGACTCTGATGATGGACACTGATAGGCTTCACTGATAGGCTGCACTGATATGCAGCACTTATGGGCATTGATAGGCGGCACTGATGGGCACTCATAGGTGGCACTGATAGGCGACACTAATGGGCACTGAAAGGCTGTACTGATGGGTACTTATGGGTGGCACTGATGGGCACTCATTGGCACTGATAGGTGACACTGTTGGAAACTGATGGGTGGCACTTCTGGACAATGATAGATGGCACTGATAGGCATCACTTATGGCACTGGCAGGCATTGCTGATGGGCACTGATTGACATCATGTTTGTGCACTGATTGGCATACGGTCTGGGCACTGTCTGACATCCCTGGTGGTCCAGGGTGGCATATCTGGTGGCCATCCATGATCAGCATCCCTGGTGGTCCTGGGCAGGCATCTGTGAGGGGGCTGTGCTGATAATCAATCAGCACAGACCCCTCCTGTCAGGAGAGCAGCCGATCGGCTCTCCTCTACTCGCATCTGTCAGACGGTTTTGTTGTCGGAATGTCCGATCGTGTGTACGCGGCATCTGGCTTTAATTCAATATGAGCCACTGATCTCTGTAAGGCCGGGTTCACACTGTCCCCGCATGCGGCTCATAGCAGGGGTCCAGTGTGTGCTGGTTCACTGGTTCAGGTCTGATTTCAGAACCTGAAACGCACAAAAAAAGGTACGTGTTTTTCCGGCACACCACACCGGACCTGCTGCAGAGATATGTGAACTGGCTCCATAGAGAGCCAGTCACATTCTCCTGCTATGCAAATTGAATGCGGGGAAACACCCATTCAATTTGCATAGATGTGCCTAAAAGGAATCTATACTTAAATGATATCTTAGGACTGGAATGGAAGAAAAAATAGAAAATACTGCTCTATGCTCCTTTTGGGCTGGTCAGATGAACACAAGCCTGGAAATGTGCTCCTGTAATCTCTACTAAAGGATCCTTCAATGATCACATGGTGAAATGTCTAGGCCAGTCATGGCGAACCTTGGCACTCCAGATGTTTTGGAACTACATTTCCCATGATGCTCATGCACTCTGCAGTGTAGTGGAGCATCATGGGAAATGTAGTTCCAAAACATCTAGGGTGCCAAGGTTCACCATCACTGGTCTAGGCTGTGTACCTGCCCTTTGCCTTTATTGTGAAAAGCAAACAATAAGCATGGAATCAAGCGTATTAACTATTTAAAAAACACAGCAAATTACAATTCCCATGGCTCTCTTTTAGAATTCTTAACCACAATGTCTCAGTACAGTAAATATTTTTGCCAGTGAGGCACTAAGGAGACAAACACTAATGGATGTTTAATTACAGACACATGCAGCTGTGAACGGCTCATTCCATCTGATTATTTTATTAATTGAGTAATTTGGTTTAGTTTCCTTGGCTATCGAAGGGTTTAAGACGCAATGAGGATGAATTGTCATAATTGCTTTATTTCTTAGTACAACCAGAGTCTATGCACCCGAATGGAACTACATTCTACTAGTGAAACCTTGTTCTTAGGAATCTTAGTTATGGTTGAGATGTCCTCTCACCTTGGGGGGAGAACTATCACAGGCCTCTCCTACACTTAAAGTAATGTTTCCATTTCATACAGTATATGTAGCATGCATGTGTCCAACGAACCAATAATTCAGAATTTAAGTTTTTGGTTGTTTTTTAATGCAGAAAGTGCGTTTGCAGAAATGCACTGCAGTCCATTTAATGTCAGGTACAATGGCTCACATTCACATCTTTGCAGTTTCCACCGGTGCGTTTTTTGGCAAGGTGCAGGGTCTTTTTTACATGCAGCACAGTGCATTTTTGGCTCCAAAGACTTGAATAGAATTGCATAGAATTGCATCAAAAATGCATGAAAAAAACGTGTACGAGGCTTTATACTGTTGCTACATATTGTGGCATGTCAGTAATTTATTCATATGCACTGATCTAATATAAAGTAACATTTCTGGGGCAGATCCACAAAAGAATTACGCCGGCGTATCTTTTGATACGCCGCGTAATTTTAAAGTTCCTGCTTCGTATCTTTGTTTTGTATCTACAAAACAAGAAACGACGGCATCTGGGATCGATCCGACAGGCGTACGTCTTAGTACGCCATCGGATCTTAGGTGCATTTTTTCCGCCGGCCGCTAGGTGGCGTTTCCGTCGAATTCCGCGTCGAGTATGCAAATTAGCTAGTTACAGCGATCCACGAACGTATGTCTGGCCGGCGCATTTTTTTACGTCGTTTGTGTTCGCCTTTTTCCGGCGTATAGTTACCCCTGCTATTATGAGGCGTACTCAATGTTAAGTATGGCCGTCGTTCCCGCGTCAAATTTTGAATTTTTTTATGTTGTTTGCGTAAGTCGTTCGTGAATAGGGATTTGCGTAAAATGACGTCACCGTCGTAAGCATTGGCTTGTTCCCGTTTAATTTTGAGCATGCACACTGGGATACCCCCACGGACGGCGCATGCGCCGTTCAAAAAAAACCTTGTTTACGTCGGGTCACGACGTATTTACATAAAACACACCCCCATCACATCCATTTGAATTCTGCGCCCTTCCGCCACCAAAGCTACACTACGCCGCCGTAACTTACGGCGCAAATTCTTTAAAGATTCGGAAAAAAAAAGTTACAGCGGCGTAATGTATCTTAGATACGCTACGCCCGGCGGAGAGAAGCGTCGATCTACGTGGATCTGCCCCTCTGACTTTAGTAGTGGTGCTGTGCTTGCTGGATAACATTAAACAGCCTCATGCCACGTACACACGACCGCTATTCATGTCATGGAAAAAAAGGATGTTTTTCTTAACGTGATTCTTTTGCATAGAGACGATCGTGATAAAAAATGCTCGAGCAAAGAGCGGTGATGTACAACACGTACGACGGCACTATAAAGGGGAAGTTCCATTCGAATGGTGCCACCCTTTGCTAATTTCCCGTCTCATAACTTGCTTCATGTGCGTCTTCTTCCCCCTCGTGACTGTTTTTCACGACAAGAAAAACGACGACGTGAAAAACGACGAGAAAAAATAGAGCATGTTCTAATTTCTTAATGCCCATTTTTCTCATCGAGAAAAATGCTCTGGAGCCTACACACAGTGCCGATCCTGACCTCCCCTGGCCCCTAAGCAAAAATGACATGTCACATTGAAGTTGAGAAGCGGGGGGGCTGCCGAAAACGACATGTCACATCATTAAAGTTAAGAAACGGGGAGGGGGGCTGCCGACATGTCACATTAAACTACTATTAATTTACTTACCCGACCGTTCAAAATTCCCGGGCGTGTCCATGTGATGTTCTTGGGTTCCCAGCCTGGCCGTTGATTGGCTAGGCTGGGCGGATTGATAGCAGCACAGCCATTGGCTGGCGCTGCTGTCAATCACAGCGGATGCCGCGGCACGCTGAGGGGCGGGGCCGAGTGATGCAGTCGGCGGCTATGGCCGCTGCTGTATCACGGGAACGCGCTCGCAAAAGCTTTCCACCATGCTCGCTCGCTCGCATGAAGGTAGAAAGCTTTTGCGAGGAGGAGCCGAGACAGCCGCCGAGGGACCCCAGAAGACACGGTTCGGGGACACTCTGTGCAAAACGAGCTGCACAGTGGAGGTAAGTATAACATGTTTGTTATTTTAAAAAAATAACATTTTTGCCTTCAGTGTTCCTTTACCACTTAAGCCCCGGACCAAAATGCAGCTAAAGGCCCAGGCCAGGTTTTGCGATTCGGCACTGCGTCGCTTTAACAGACAATTGCACGGTCGTGCGACGTGGCTCCCAAATAAAATTGACGTCCTTTTTTTCCCACAAATAGAGCTTTCTTTTGGTGGTATTTGATCACCTCTGCGGTTTTTATTTTTTGTGCTATAAACAAAAATAGAGCGACAGTTTTGAAAAAAATTCAATATTTTTTACTTTTTTCTATAATACATATCCCCCAAAAATCTATAAAAAAAATATTGTTTCCTCAGTTTAGGCCGATACGTATTCTTCTACATATTTTTGGTAAAAAAAAATTGCAAAAAGCGTTTTTCGGTTGGTATGCGCAAAATTTATAGCGTTTATAAAATAGGGGATAGTTTTATTTCATTTTTATAATTTTTTTTTTTTTACTACTAATGGCGGCGATCAGCATTTTTTTTCATGACTGCGACATTATGGCGGACAAATCGGACAATTTTGACACATTTTTGGGACCATTGTCATTTTCACAGCAAAAAATGCATTTAAATTGCATTGTTTATTGTGAAAATGACAGTTGCAGTTTGGGAGTTAACAACAGGGGGCGCTGAAGGGGTTATGTTTCACCTAGTGTGTGTTTACAACTGTAGGGGGGTGTGGCTGTAGGTCTGATGTCATCGATTGTGTCACCCTATAAAAGGGATGACACATTCGATGCAGCCGCCACAGTGAAGCACGGGGAAGCCGTGTTTACATACGGCTCTCCCCGTTCTTCAGCACCGGGGAGCGATCCCGACCCACGTCTAGGCAGGGACGTACGGGTACGCCCATCTGCCTGTACGTGCCATTCTGTGGACGTATATGTACATGCGGCGGTCGTTAAGTGGTTAAAGTTTAGAAACGGGGGGGGAGGGGGTGTTCTGCTGTTGGGAAAGATGACATCTTACATTAAAGTGAGAAGCGGTGGGTGCTGACTTCTTACCTTTTCTCCCATGCAGCCAGCAAGTTGAGAAGCAGGGTGAGGGGCGGAAAATAACTTCTCACCAGGCGGGCACTCTAGTAATTTGGGGGGCCCTCCGCAGCTTTGCGGGGCCCTAAGCGGCTTGCATAGTGAGTCTATAGGGCGGATTAACCCCCGCCTACACACGGCCGTTTTTCACGATCAATTTAAAAAATTGCATTTTTCTCGTCATGAAAAACGGTCATGTGTACGCGCCATTACTGATTGATTTCCTGACATTATCCTATAACCAATAAATAGCTGAAAACCTAATCCACTGCTATCTCCTACTTCATCTTCATAACATAACATATATCGATGTGCTGAAGAGAACCAAGTGATCCAGCCCGCTCTGTCTTCTTGCATCCATTGCTAATCATATCTGTAACAAGGTTTTATTTAAAAGCTATCGCCGCTATCTTCTCCTATTTTTCTTTAGCACTAAAATATAATAGATTGCTGCTCCGTCCCTATCTATGAACAATATTTCAATAAGCCTGCCCTTGTACATAAGCAAACAGTGTACAAAATATGACACCTTGAACTGAATTATATATCAGCCATTTTTTACAAAGTCTGAAAAGATATTCAAGATGTAAGACAAAGGAAAAAAATGAGGACAAGCTGTCCACAGTCTAGAAAAAAAATAAAAAATAATAAAATACAGTCTACGGAAGTAAAAATCCCCACGTCGAATGATAAAGTGCATCGCTTATCACCGAGAAATAAATTGTGTTCCTTGACTCATAAAAGTCATGTGGTCACCGAACAACAGACACCGACGCAGCTTTTTTTCTTTAAGCGTTTTGTTCTCGCCAGTGGTTATAAACGTCTGATAATGTCAAAATAAAGGAAACATCCAGTAAAACAGTAACGATTGAAAATAGCGCAGAAACATTATTGATTAATACTCCAGCAATGCCCTTATCATCAATATTTCTTATGACAGTAAAAGCCAAGATGAGACATAAAAATAGCTTTTCCCAATGCAACAAAAATACGTCCGTGTCACCTAAATGTGACAATGCCTTTGTTAAAGTCGCCGGGAACATCCTTCAAAGATAATGCATCAAGAGTTTTATGGAAGTCAATAGGATATTTTTTTTCTCCCCCCCCCCCCCCCACCAACTAACAGTACCTATCGATTTACAAAATGTGTGCTAAAAAAAGCCTCCTGTCATTTGTCATGTCCTAAGAAGGCTAACCTCTTACGGTGTGAGCTAACAGATCAAAGATATAAATGAAAACGATTCCGACCGTGTCGGGACAAAGGCAGCAGGTGCAAGGATAATTTGCTGATTTAAACTGATTTCGCCATATGATGAAGAGCCCCGGCAATAGGTCCAAAAATAATATATAGAGCGAAATAAAAGTTGAGCCTCGCGCCTATTCATTATGGCGTAACGGAGGGTGAGAAGCGCCCGCTCAATCGGGGTGACACTTACTCTACATCAGCAACTTTTTTCCTTGTTAGCAAGGTTTTTGAATGCAAGATAATCTCATTTATTTACTAGATTCTTTCAAACGCACCCGTAGCTAAGCCTCAGGGCCTGAATTGATTTCAAAATCCCCTGCTTGGCTATCAATAGGAATTGCTTTTTATTATGTATCCAATTAGTACCATATTTAAGTAGAATTTCACCTATCGCTTGTTGTGATAAGAGGGTGTGCGGAGGCTTGTTCTAAAAATCAGCACCAAAGAGCAGCTGGTTGCTTTGTATGAAATGCATATGTAAAGAAAGACAGAAAAATTGATCTTTAGCTATATACAGTGCCTTGAAAAAGTATTCATACCCCTTGAAATTTTCAACATTTCAGCCTTCTGCATTTTATTGAGTGAAAGAAAGGGGGCGCTAGCAGATATTGACCATCTAAGTGTAAAACAAATAGATAATTATGTCAGCAACAGTGATTCATTTAAGTGATGAGTATAATATAAATGTAAATATTAAATTTGTAACAACAATACATTATTGTCCATTATAGTGCAAACTCCCAAATGGGAGATATCTAAAACAAATACCGTATTTATCGCGGTATAACGCGCTCCCGCGTATACCGCACACCCCTAAAGTTGCCCCCGAATCCTGTGGAAAAAAAGTTTTTTTTGTACTTACAGTTTTGGTGTCTTGCGCGGCGTCCATCGGCGGCCTCGTCGGGTCCGGCGTCCGTCTGTGGCTTCGGGTGTCCTCTTCGTCGGGTCCGGCGTCCGTCTGCGACTTCGGGTGTCCTCTTCGTCGGGTCCAACGTCCTTCTGTGGCGTCCTCGCGTCCTCCCCGCGCCGAGTTTGAAAACTGCGCCGACATATACAGAGCGCAGTACACTCGTGTATTGTCGGGCAGGCTCGGCAACTCTCGCGCTGACGTCCTGTACGTCCAGGACGTGAGCGCGGAAGGAGCCGAGACTGCCCGAATATACCCTAGTGTACTGCGCTCGGTATATGTCGGCGCAGTATTCAAACTCGGCGTGGGAAAGCGGGTATCGGCGTATACCGCGCACCCACGATTTTGCCCTGTTTTTTAGGGCAAAAAAGTGCACGGTATACGCCGATAAATACAGTAATGTGCAGAAAAAAAGTCCATAAATTGAAGTGAATAAACAACAAATGCTTGAAAGATGATTCCACCTAATTAATACAGGTTTCCACCTCCACCAGAGAAAAGGTAAAATCACCGCAAAAGTGCTCATGGATGGCACCTTACCGCAAGATGTTGACCAATTTAATTAAAAAGAGGTCAAATAAGGCGTGAGAGATAACCATAGATTCCAGACTTGATTCTTGCTATCTTGATACCGCCACACTCCACACCACATGAAGTAAATAAAAAAAGAAGATCGCCATAGAATAATAACGTTTATTTAAAATTGATAAAAAACAAGCAACGCCAAGTGACCCCTTACTTGAATAGTGCCTTTCCCCGGCACTGAGGCTGAAGGGCGTTGAATACAGATGGAGAGACGGTCCCAAGCTTCAGGAAGCCTGCAGAGCAGCGTGCAGCGTGCGTTCCACCTCTCCAAAAAAGAGAGCCAGTGTGACCAGAAGTAACTGGAGGTACGTTGATTGTCCGTGACCAGTGCGCCTCGACGTACGTTTCGTGATTGCCACGTCGTCAGGAAGCGTCACTGATCACGCACTGGGCCTGTAATATAGGCCCTTCAATCAAATTAAGTGGGAGGGATCGAGAATGCGGCAACCTCAGTCCCGGTTCAAGCAACCACACAATTGATTACATACATGGTAGCTGGGAGATACCAACTAACAAAAGTTATACAAAATATACAAATTATATACAAACAAACCCCAGGGGAGATTAGTTGCATACCAACCAATGTATACAGGCAGGACTACTATAGTACAAATTGTATTTGGATGAAAAGTATCTTATTAGTATATTTCTAAAGGCGTGGTAACGCCATTGATAAGCAAATTTGTATATTAAAAAATGTTATATTAAAATGTATTGCATAATAAATGTAATTAAAAAAAAAATATATTAATAATAAAAAGTTAATAAAAAGTTGTATAATAACTATCATTCCAGAAAAAAACAACAATCAGAAAAAATATTCATTGGTCAAGAAGTAGTTCAAGTCTAGTTCAATATTCAAACCCCCATTCTGCATTTTATTGTCAAGCCTCGTACACACGCCAGGAGAGCATTTGGTCGGGAAAAAATATGTAGATCAGAAAAACGTTTGATAACTAGTGGGTAAATCTATGATTTTTTTTAACCCCACGTACAGTGCCTTGAAAAAGTATTACCACTTGAAGTTTTCCACATTTTGTTATGTTACAACCAAAAATGTAATTGTATTTTATTGGGTTTTTATGTGATAGACCAACACAAAGTGGCAAATAATTGTGAAGTGAAAGGAAAATTATAAATGTTTTTCAAACTTTTTTTTACAAATAAATAGCTGAAAATTGTGGTGTGTGTTTGTATTAAGCCCCCTTTACTCTGATACTCCTAAACTAAAATCTAGTGGAACCAGACTTACCTATAAAACAAATCCCGTTCTATGTTATTATATTTTATATTTATGTGAAAATATTGTAAATTCAAAAGGGTTCAAAAACTTCCAAGCACCACTGTAGTTCTCCTTTCGCCAATAAAGAAAAGCTACAGGAGTTTAATAATTCTTTAATGAATATATACAAGTACAAAATTGATTCCCCCCCCTACCCCTAGAGTAATTCATTAAGAAGATGAAAAAAAAAATCCAGTTGCAATTTTGTTTGCTTTTGTGTTTCTTACTAAATCCTTTTGAGAATACTTCCTTTGTATTTTAAGGAAACCTAAACTAGGACAGTATCAAATGATCTCAAAGAAATTATATGACCTACTTTTATGACACTCTGTTGCAATGATTCCCTTTGGTACACACTCCACCCCCATGAGTTAAGACCATCATCCCGATTTAAGGATCTCTAAATTATGGAACTTTAAACTAAAAAAATAAATCAATAAAAAACAATAAAAAGTTACCACTACAATAAAAATAAAATATACAATATCTTTTACCTTACCTGAAATTCAATCCCCATTTCACATGAATTGCTGTAACAAAAGTGCTACATTTTTTTGTGTGTGCGTTCCCTAAGGGGATGAGTTGATTAAATTATAGACTTAAGGACTGTAGACTGTATAATGATTCTCTTTTTTTGAAGAGTCATACATCATAAACATATGTGTGTATTATGTGGGGCATGGTTTACCAAAAGTAGCAGGGAATATTTTATGCTAAGCAATTCTCATTACCTTGCAATAATGTGACAAGCGAAGAGGCAGAGATTGAATGGTATCACCTGCGTTCCCCCCACACCCTTCCAAAAAAAGAGCTTATTATATCTTTTAGCAATTTTTTATGTGATAATATGCTTGATAGACCAAAAAAGTTTCCAAATGTTGCAGTAATATATAAGGAAAGTCTTGGGTTTTTACACCTGGCTTTCTCTAGTTGAATTTACAGCTATATTAGAATGTATTTATTTTAATTAAAGCTGAAGTTTAATCCTCTTTTATTTTGCCTTTCCTGGTTCTTCCCACCCCATGAAAATGCTAATCCGATTATTAACCACTTAAAGCGGGAGTTCACCCGAATTTTTTTTATTAACATTAGATTGATGCTCATTTTGTCAAGGGGAATCGGGTAGTTTTTTTTAAATCGAAGCAGTACTTACCGTTTTAGAGAGCGATCTTCTCCGCCGCTTCCGGGTATGGTCTTCGGGACTGGGCGTTCCTATTTGATTGACAGGCTTCCGACGGTCGCATACATCGCGTCACGAGTAGCCGAAAGAAGCTGAACGTCGGTGCGGCTCTATATGGCGCCTGCACACCGACGTTCGGCTACTTTCCGAAAATCGTGACGCGATGTATGCGACCGTCGGAAGCCTGTCGGAAGCCTGTCAATCAAGTAGGAACGCCCAGTCCCGCAGCCCATACCCGGAAGCGGCGGAGAAGATGCATCTCTAAAACGGTACGTACTGCTTTGATTGTAAAAAAAAAACACCTGATTCCCCTTGACAAAACGAGCCTCAATCTAATGTTAAAAAAAAAAAAGGTTTTTGGGTGAACCTCCACTTTAAGCCCTGGACCATTATGCAGCTAAAGGACCAGGCCCCTTTTTGCGATTCGGCACTGTGTCGCTTTAACTGACGTGCGACGTGGCTCCCAATCAAACTTGACGTCCTTTTTTCCCACAAATATGTATTTGATCACCTCTGCGGTTTTTATTTTTTGCGCTATGAACAAAAATAGAGTGACAATTTTGAAAAAAATGCAATATTTTTTACTTTTTCCTATAAAAAATATCCTCAGTTTAGGCCGATACGTATTCTTCTAAGTATGTTTGGTAAAAAAAATCACAATAAAACAATGAAATGGTTTGCGCAAAAGTTATAGCGTTTACAAAATAGGGGATAGTTTTATGGCATTTTTATTATTATTTTTTTATTTACTAGTAATGGCGGCGATCAGTGATTTTTTTCATGACTGCGACATTATGGTGGACAGATCTGACACTTTTGACACATTTTTGGGACCATTGTCATTTTTACAGCAAACAGTGCTATAAAAATGCACTGATTACTATGAAAATTACACTGGCAATGAAGGGGTTAACCTGTAGGGGGCGTTGAAGGGGTTAAGTGATCCCTAATGTGTGTTTATCACTGTAGGGGGGGAGTGGCTGGGCATGTGATGTCACTGATCGTCGTTCCCAGGGAACAGACGATCAGTGACAGGCTCACGAGGAAGCACGGGGAGATGTTTGTTTACACTTACCTCTCCCCGTTCTTCCTCTCTGTGACCTGATCGTGGGACACCGGCAGCGATCAGGTCTGCGGGTCCGGTGGGCGCGGTCACGGAGCACAGGACTGCGCTCACGACCCACAGCTGCGCTTCTTAAAGGGGACATACCTGTACGTCCATTTGCAGAGCCGTGCCATTCTGCCAACGTAAATAGTCGTGCGGCAGTCCTTAAGGGGTTAAATAAAACCTGTCTTTATTACATAGCTTATTTCAGACCCGGTGATGTTGAGACTGGGTCCATGTGCTTCTCTGTGAAATGCAGGTAGATCATGGATTGTGGGAGGGGCAGAAAGGGTGATGTGGACTGGCTTTTTGCGAGGCGGTATGCAAATATCAAAATGTCAAATCATAGTAGTGTAGTAATAATGAGCAGTGCTAACCTGACCATCCTATATATCATAATTAACTAATATTTTCACTTATATAAGTGTCAATAAGCTCCTGTGAGACATTTTGCACTCAGACGTGCACAAGCACATAGCCTTTGCCATGAAATGGCGCCAAGAGCGCGCATGTGCGCCAGAGCTCGCAATCACGGGTGCGCACGCGCATGGGGGCGCGCACACGAGCGAGCGCACACACGTACGAGCCTAATTCCCCTTGGCGCCAGACAGCCTATTTAAAGGGAGTCTGGGCTCTTGTGCTTTGCTGACTGATCTTCAGCTGTGTTCCTGAAACCTGCTCTGATCCTGTGTGTCCTCCCAGTATTTAGACCCGGCTTGCTCTTGACTCTGTGTTCTGTTCCTGTACTGTTGCCCATCTCTGACCCGGCTCCGTTCCTGACTCTGGCTCTGTCTATCATTTGGTACCTCACTGCCCGCCTGCTGACGAACCTGGCTATCCCAGAGACCTTGCTCCTGTTCTTTGTTCCTGGTTGCTGTCAACTCTCAGTTACCTGCCTGGCTATTTCCTGTTCCTGCTCAGCTCATCACAGTCTACTCCAGGCCGCTGAACCCTGCCAAGCTGTTCTCCCGGGACCTCCTGCTCCAGGCACTCGTGTCCCTCTTGTCCTTCGGCGTCCCCTGTCTCACCTTCAGCGGAGCCAGGACAGGAGATATAAGAGAGGCCGACCTCATCAAATCAGTCTCCCATCCGATCCCTGACAATAAGGCTGCTCCGTTAAGACGCTGCATGACGAATTGCGCAGGGTGGAGCAAGCATGCTGACATCACCGCAAACGTTATCATCGTCGTACTCGTGGTTTGGGTATCCGAACAGAGACGAGAGGCAAGGCAACTGAGTCATTTACCCTAGTGTCGTGAGGACACTTCTTACATGCGAGTAGATTTTGTGTTTTAAATAAATGGTTTGTTTTAACAATTTTACGCTATGGAAGCCTTCGTTTTATCCTCCATATATGTGTGGCAATGATTAATGGGAGAGGAAATATCTGAATAAGTTGAGTGGAGTCAGAGATCGTAGAGTGGATTTATTTAGTGCATCAGCCGGTTTATAACTTGACCAGCGCCTGGGCGTTATCGCTAAAGCGACGCTCGTTTTTGCAGTGCTTTTTGGCTGCTAGCAGGTCACTTTTAACCCCTACTAGCGGCTGAAGTAAGGGGTTAAAAGTGCCCATGTTGAGGCGCTTCCGAATTGCTTTTTAGGTGCTTTGGAAGCGCTGTCCATTCTTTTCAATGGGCAGAGCATTTTGGGTGCGCTGTATACATCACCCCAAAGATGCTGCTTGCAGGACTTTTCCTAACATCCCACAAGCGCACCGCCCCAGTGTGAAAAGTCATACTGAAAAGAATGGGTGGCGGTTTTCAGGCATTATTTAGAGGCTAAAACGCCTGAAAACCGCCTCAGTGTGAAACTGGCCTTAGTGAGAGTGGTGGAGGATCACACTTGGTACAAGGACAGTGTTCTGAGAGGCACTTCTAGTAAAGTTGTATTACGCATGAACTAACACAACATTGGATTATTGGGACTTTCTTTGATTGGATATCAACACAGACTTTTTTTCTATTTCTACTTTTTTATTTTAGGCATGTTATATGAAATGATGGCACTATAGCACTTTATGTGTTTTTTTTTGCACAGTATATTGTACAGTGTATGCACTTTAATACACTGTAGCACTTTATAAGAAGATATATTAGTCACACAAGTTGTTTGAATACCACAGGGCAGATTCACGTACCTCGGCGCATATCTCCGCTGGGCGCAGCGTATCTAAGATACACTACGCCGCCGTAACTTTTTTTTTCTAATCCTCAAAGAATTTGCGGCGGCGTAGTGTATCTTTGGCGGCGCAAGGGCGCGGAATTCAAATGGATGTGATGGGGGCGTGCTTTATGTAAATACGTCGTGAACCGACATAAACAACATTTTTTTTGAACAGCGCTTGCTGCCGTCCGTGGGGGTATCCCAGTGCGCATGTTTCGACGGAAACGCCACCTAACGGGCGCCGAAAAAATGCACCTAAGATCCGACGGCGTACTAAGACCTACGTCTGTCGGATCGATCCGAGATGCAGTCGTATCTTGTTTTGTAGATACAAAACAAAGATACGAAGCGCAAAATTTAAAATTACGCGGCGTATCAAGAGATACGCTGGCGTAATTCTTTTGTGGATCTGCCCCCATATGTGTATACAATTTGCACCAGCACTTTTTGTTAGGTGGTACATTATATAAGTGAAAATATAAGTTAATTAGGATATATAGGAAGGTCGACCAGCGCTGCTCATTACTACTACACTGCTATGATTTGATATTTTATGAAAATTAGAGTAGCAGCTGCCCCTTTCTTCTTATCCCCTTTTTTTGCTTTTTGTTTTTGTTTATTTTTTCTTCCTATTTTATTTTATTTTTTTATTGTCCCATACGTGATGCAGTTACTGTTATAGCACTGAATATCACAATGTGTTAATGATTTGATGTCACTCTGAACAAATGGGTGCTCCCAGCCAACCTATCTGTCTCAAGTCACTTCCTGTACTGATAACATGCTGGGCATTGCTGAATGTTGAACTTCCCCTTCTGCATTTAGCCCCAGTTCACACTATGAATTGCACAGGGATGTACATAGAGCATTACTATGCAATTCACGTGCAATTCAGTGGGGTGCAAGTTGAGCCCATGAATTTGTTTACAGTGCTGACCACTCTAAATTTTAGCATTTCTCTGCATCTTAGGCTATGTTTAAAGTGATACTAAAGTCTTGGTTATTTTTTGTTAAAAATAGCAAACATATTATACTTACCTGCTCTGTGTAGTGATTTTGCACAGAGCAGCCCGATCTTCCTCTTCTCTGGTCCCTCTTTGGTGCTGCTGCCACATGCTCAGTGCTGCACAAGCAGTGTCAGATCAGGTTTCAGCACCTGTGCTGTCCAAGTCACATGATTCTTTGAGACTGGGGAATGCACAGACTCCTGGAAAGTTACACCCACTACATTCCCAGGAGTCTGTACGGTGTAGGTTAGGAAGCATTAAGCACCTAGGTGCAGGAAGTGGGAAGATTAACTATTCTGCCTAGCAACAACACTTTGAGAGCATCTTAAAGAAAAAAAAAAAAAAAATTGTAAAGGACTAATGAAATTTTTTTAAAACTACTGATGTAATGTTATATTTATGGGTGGAACTCCACTTTAATGCATAGAATGCATTCTGAGAAAAAAAAAAACTTCTGTCATCTATCCTTACTTTCTGTCTGGTTACCAAGAGTAAATCTTCCCAGCTAGGACACAGACCTTAACAAACATGCAGGAGGGGGCCCAACCCTTGCCTTCTCTATACTAAACAACAGCATCAAAGGTTTTGCTTTTATATAGAGGTACACTTTAAAGTCTAAGTGGAGCCAAAATAAAAACATAAAACAAAAATCAGCACAAGGGACATACCTCATGCCGCGTACACACGATCATTTTTCGGCATGTAAAAAAACGACTTTTAAAAAAAAATTCATTTAAAATGATCGTGTGTGGGCTTCACATCATTTTTCGGGTTCTGAAAAACGTAAAAAAAAAAAATTGAACATGCTGCATTTTTTAACGACGTTTTAAACTATGTCGTTTTTCGGGTTGTAAAAAATGATCGTGTGTGGCCTTAAACGACGTTAAAAAACCCGCACATGCTCAGAAGCAAGTTATGGGACGGGAGCGCTCGTTCTGGTAAAACTGCTGTTCGTAATGGAGTAAACACATTCATCACGTTGTAACAGACAGAAAAGCGCAAATCGTCTTTTACTAATGCAAAATCAGCTAAAGCAGCTCAAAAGGTGGCGCCGTTTGAATGTAACTTCCCCTTTATAGTGCCGTCGTACGTGTTGTACATCACCGCGCTTTGCTAGAGCATTTTTTTTTAACGATGGTGTGTGGGCAACGTCGTTTTAATGATGAAGTTGGAAAAAACGTTGTTTTTTCAAGAGGCTGAAAAATGTAGTTTTTTATATGCTGAAAAATGATCGTGTGTACGCGGCATTACAGTCAAGAGGATGTGTCATTTGTGCTAATACCTCTTCTTTCAGGTGACATCTTCCTCTGTCAATACCCCCCACCCTTTTTCTGGTGTGGTGGGGATTAATAGAACTAAGGCCCCATACACACAAGAGGATTTATCCGCGGATACGGTCCAGCGGACCGTATCCGCGGATAAATCCTCTCGAGGATTTCAGCAGATTTCTATGCGATGGCGTGTACACACCATCGCATTGAAATCCGCGCCGAAATCCTCTGGCGATGACGTGTCGCGCCGTCGCCGCGATTATGACGCGGCGACGTGCGCGACGCTGTCATATAAGGAATTCCACGCATGTGTCAAATCATTGCGACGCATGCGGGGGATCCCTTCGGACGGATGGATTCGGTGAGTCTGTACAGACCAGCGGATCCATCCGTTGGGATGGACTTCAGCAGATGGATTTGTTGAGCATGTCAGCAAATATTCATCTGCTGGAAATCCATCCCAGGGGAGATTTATCCGCGGATAAAGATCCGCTGGCGTGTACACACCATAGGATCTATCCGCTGAAACCCATTTGCTGGGATTTATCTGCGGATGGATTCTATGGTGTGTATGGGGCCTAAGGGTTTGTTACAGGCTCCGATCGAGAGTGCCCGATTATGCCTGCCCTTTCCACCCAGTTCCACAATTCACAGAAGCCATACTGCAGTATCTATGAATAGAAAGCAATCCATAAAAAAAAGTACAGGCAGGAGATCGATAGGTCCACTCCCTCCATTCATAGATGCCCTGTCATTTATAGAAGCTGTAGTAGGGCTTCTGCGAATGGAGGAGCTGGGTGAAAAGGGCAGGCATAGCCATGAACTTTTGATGAGAACCTGTAACGGCTCCTATGTTGGCATGGACAGAGGAAGACTTTGTCAGCACAAGGAACACATCTTACTGACAGTAAGTTATGTCCCTTATGCTGATTTGTCTGTTTTTTTATTTTGGTTGTATTTAGGCTTTAAACCATACCGAAGTAATTCAAAGCCCAAAAAAATGATTGGAGTATTACTCATCACCTAATTTTGGACTGGAATTTTGACAAAGTCTCAGTGAAATCTGTCTAATTTTGCATTTTTAGGCCCACCAAATGTACAAATACTGTATTTGCTGGTGTATAAGACTACCTTTTACACTTAAAAAAACTGGCCAAAAAGCAGGGGCCATCTTATACGCCGAGTCAGCTGCTCGGACGCCTGCTGGATGTGCGGTAATACTGTATGCAGCTTCGGCTACATACAGTAGCCAATCCCGGTGAGCGATGTATTCAAATGAATACAGAGCCTGCTCTGATTGGAGTAACAACCTCTGCCAATCCGAGCAGGCTTTGTATTCATTAATAGAATACATCGCTTGCCATGATTGGCTCCAGCTCCAGCAAGAAGGAAGAAGAATATGGCTCCAGCTCCAGCAAGAAGGAAGAAGAATATGGCTCCAGAAGGAAGAAATACGAAGCGTCAGAAGCCTCGGTGGGGGGGGGGGGGGGGGCGGGGGGTCGTCTTATACGGTGAGTACAGGCAAACAAATCGTAAAAAAAATGTAAAATTAGGGGGTCGTCTTATACGCCCAGTCACCTTATACACCGGCAAATACGGTATAACTTTTGTATGATTTTTTGTCTTAAAATTACAATAGCTCAAAACAATATAAACCCAACGCCTACAGTCACACCAATTCTGAATCGAATCAACACTCTCCTTCAACCTTTCATGCCCCCTGTAAGGTTTCAAATTGATTTTAACATTTGTCTGATTAAATACACTCTTTGTACAGACTAAAGTCCTTGGAGAATCACACACAATTCAATTTAAATATATCAATAGAGCATTTTGCTATAATAAAAACACACATCCGAAAGCCTCTAAAGCTTTCATACAAAATATATTTTTGAAAGGTGCTTTGAAATCCCTTTATCTTAAATTTAATTATATAGAGAATTATAATTAAAACCTACCAGGCAATATTATGCTAGTCATTTTTTTCAACAGCAATAATGGATGTTAATGTAGCAACATTTGTCTTCTCCAAATTAAAAAAAAAATGACAAATAGAATAAAGGCAAAAATGAGTTCAGGCGATAACATTCAAAGTACAAAAAAAATCTTGAAAAAACAGCAAGGTGTTATCAACAAAATGTCACAGGTCCAGGACATGGGGGGATGCTTGGTGGCTCGTTCAAACCATGATGGAGTCACTGTAAAGTAAAATATGTCAGTTAAGGCATACTCATTGTATAAAAGAAGATCAAGAGCACTTATCATTTTCACTGCTGAAAGCCACTTCAATCCTGAAAATTTTTGAGAAGTCTACAGGGAATCCAACACTTCTGGAATTGTCAGTCTCCTTTTTCTCTTGCAATACTTTCTGGTTCCTTCTGCTGACCTCCATGCCACTTCTCTTAATTCTGATGTAATATGGTAGTCAGCTGGAGGAACTTGTGAGAGCTGTGAAGAACCCAGGTGATCAGCACTTCTGGAAGATTCTACAGATTTCTCAGGATTGAAGCAAAGTTCAGCAGTGTGAATGAATGAAGGTGTGGGAAGGAAAGGTAACTATTCACAATCTCCTTATGCAGGAATACCTTGAATAATAAACTGTTCTAAGTCAATAGTATCACTTTACACCCACTGTGACTCAGCAGTGCCCACTGCACTGTGATAATAATATACATTATGTGTAATAGGGTTGTCAGGAATGCGCTGGCTATAGCGCAGCTGAAGCTCTGAGGCACATGCAATTGCACAGGCCTGCTGGTGCCCGTCTTACTGTGCTCAGGCGAACGCATATATGCATGTGAATGTGCACGCATTAGCCATTGACACTGGTGACGAGTGGCCTATAAAAGTGCAGCAGCTGCACTAGTTTATTGCTGTCTGATCTGAAGTTGTACCCATGTTTTGTATTTGATTCTGCTGACTTCTTTGTTTGACCTGGCCTGCTCCTGACTTCACTTCAATGCTACCTACCCTGACCTTCACCTGTCTCTGGACTTTGCTCTGCCTTCTGCTTATCTGCCTGATCTGTATTGATAACTTTTGCCTATACCCTGATGATTCCTTGCCTGCCGTCTATGCCTGCAACTTATCGTATGTTCTCGATCTGGCTTATCTGACCTTGCATCCAATTGTTCATCTGACCTGCCTGTACCTGCCTTGCTCCTACTGGATCTTCTACTGTGGATCACCAATCTTCCTGCTACCAGCCACTGTCTACCGCTGCCTGCTGTCTACTAGCCAAGGGTCTGCTGTTCTCGTTGTTATCTACTGATGCACCTGACAGGGTCTGCTGTTCCCGCTGTCATCTACTGTTCCAGCTATCCAGCCAACTCTGGTGACACACCTGCTAAGCATCACTATGTTCAGCGGAAGAACACACAGGCACTCATACCTCATCGTGTTCTTCAGACCACTGTCACAACATCAGTGGTCCACGAGCTGGGGCTGTACGAGAGGCCTCCCTCTGCACGTCAGGTTCAGCCGCAAGGTATGTGATAAGGGGTGAGTCGGGTAGTTTGTATGTGTTATGCTGCTGGTGCTTTTCCTCCCCTCTATGTTGGTGTGGATCTCTCCACCCCTTGTGTTGAGGCCTACTATAGTCAGTCTACTGGAATCAACATGTAAGTTAGACATTGGCATTTTTCATCCCTTTACTGGCCTTTTCTCATGAGGGTTGCAATGCCATGATATGAACTTGTTCTGGGACTATGATCTACCCATGTTTGAGTGTCTGAGTAACAAAGTAACAGAGAACAGCAACAAAGTAAACCCACCTCTGGTTCACATGGGAAGCTGACTAACAACCTGGACATATTCTAAGCACTGTTGTACTGTACTGTACTTGAACTCCTAAATGGGAAAATACATAATTTTTTTTAGGTCAAATACCGTGGTTATGGCTCCAGATAAATGCCATCATTTTAGTCAGTATTTTATTTTTCCTCAAGCAGCAGATAAAAGTGATCCCTGTGGCGGATTCGCCGCAGGACCACTTTTAGAAGCGGCAGGAGGGG
The DNA here is from genome assembly GCF_905171775.1 of Rana temporaria. Classification (NCBI taxonomy): domain Eukaryota; kingdom Metazoa; phylum Chordata; class Amphibia; order Anura; family Ranidae; genus Rana; species Rana temporaria. The sequence continues at coordinate 196,637,628 of NC_053494.1, read as the reverse complement.
TGTCCATTCCACTGCTTCCTGGTGGTTCCTTACCGATCGATTAGCCCAGGAATCCATCTGGTGCTGGTGGTGGCTTGCCGTAGGGCTAAGTTATGGTAAGACGGCCACTGCTCATATCTATGCCCTTGGGGGACCATAGCCATGCCATGACATCCCTTCTGGTTCTCAGGCCTTATGAACATGGCTTTTTTTTCTTAAAGTAAAAAAAAACATTATTTTTTTGGATCTTTTGCCTCAGGTGCCAGGAGAAACTTTTTATTGCCATGGTGACCTTGCACCTGTGGTTTTATGAGCCCTGCATTCGATTATCGTTTCCTAGACATCTACCACAGATCAGCCATTTGTAGTAGTGCCACCAGATACTACATTGCTGCTGTTTGGACCTCAACTCTGTATGATATACATTATCCAGTAAAACATTCATAAAATAAAATGATATTTTACAAATACTCAAGTCACTTGTCTACTATAACTCATAAATATTCATTCCTCCAGTAAAATAAAAGCATTCCTTCACAATGGACCATTTTAGCAGCTACGAATTACACCATTATTTAATTTATACTGAATGCCTGTATGTTATGTCCTACGTGGGATGCTTAAAAGATGGAAAGCTATTACAATAGGTGCATAAATTTGTCAAAAGCCATTAACGAGGGCCATTAATGGAGAAGAGTAATTTTAAACTGTGCAATATAAATAACCCTATTTTGGAAAATCAGACACAGCTGCTAGGTCATGTCCAGTTGTTACATTATTTCTCGTCTCTGATGCAACAAATCTGGAAATTCTGAAATGGCCGCGTTCAATTTCTGAAAAGTGGTTGGAATGATATTCATCTTCCCCCGGCCACAATAGGAAACTGAGAATTTGTCACATTCTGTCTATTATAAAAATACTCTATCATAAAACCAACTGCCGCCAACAAAAGAGAGAATAAAAACCTGCTATTTCAGGACAGCCTCTATCAATTCTTTTGAGCTTAACTAAGATCGGTGCCGGGGCATGGCAAATGTTATGAGGAAGAAAAGACATAAACAAGAATAGACTGTTTGAAGGTTTACCCAAAAGTTTAAAGGAGCAGTTAAATGCCCCAGGATGATCCCCTGCTTCTCGGCTTGTTTTACAATAGAAGACATTACTGTTAATTACTGTCAGAAAAAAAATGCAATACAATACTGCTGGCCAAAAAGGTTTTTGGACAGTCTAGTAAAAATATATGGGTGCAAATTAGGAAGAATTTCAGGAGCATATAAAAGAGACAATTCATTAATAAATCAATTTCAAAGTTAAATTCAAAGTCAAATCGATAAATAAATTCCAAAATCCCATTCAAAGTATTATTTAAAATGCATGTGAGAAAGGCCAGTTGGTTGGTACCCAAATTGGAAGAATGACACACAGAACCCAAGGAAAGGTTGCACAGTTATTATTTTGTAAATTGTAGATAAACAGATAACAAGTGAATTAACAATCGGCAAACACCAGCACCAGTAATGTGGTTGCAATCCCATAGTCAGTAAATCTCACTTCAGGAGGTTGGCAACACTGGATGCCGGCTGCTGCACATGCCCAGTGTGGCAGGGCATGGGACTTCCTCCAGCAGTAGCGCCAGCACCACACCCCCCGCACATGAAAATACAGTCAGTGTCCCAGAACTCAGAACACAACAGAACCATCAGGAAACACCAACGTAACACATTCCTGGCGCAGCCTCTGTAGAGGTGTAATGAATATCATGGTGTTGGAACACTTATTTTAATTACACGATAATGTTTTATGCTTTTAATGATCAATAAAGAATAATGAATGTTATGATGTGTTTGTGGTTAACTTGCTAAGGAGGTTACACCTTAAAAGTCCTTTGCTTTGTATTTTTTCCTTATCTGTATTTTGGGATGTGGTGTGGATGGCTGTTCCTTGACCAGACCCTTGTCATATTCTACATTGGATAAGTGTAACTGTTGTGTGGATTTCTTATTTCAGCGTTGTGCTTAATGATTTGATTGGCCCAGAACCTTTGTCATTACTATTGCATGGAATGTCTTGCGTGAAATTGAAGAAGAAAACATACTTATTTACAAAAAAAAATAACAGAAAAAAATAAAAACTTATTTTTTTTCAAAAATGTTGGTCTTTTTTTAGTTGTTGCGTAAAAAATTCATATCGCAGAGGTGATCAAATACCACCAAAAGAAAGCTCTATTTGTGAGAACAAAATTATAAAAAAAATGTTTGGGTACAGTGTAGCATGACCGCGCAATTGTCATTCAAAATCCGCCAGCGCTGAAAGCTGAAAATTGGCTTGGGCAGGAAGGTGCGTAAGTGCCTGGTATGGAAGTGGTTAAAGCGCAAAAAATTTTTGCAGATAAATGCCATCATTTTAATCAGTATTTTATTTTTCCTCAAGCAGCAGCAGTGCCTGGTATGGAAGTGGTTAAAGAGCAAAAAAAAAAAATGCAGAGGTGATTACGCTAAATACCCCCAAAAAAGAGCTCTATTTGTGGGGAAAAAAAGTATGTCAACTTTGTTTGGGCGCTACGTTGCACGTGCAATTGTCAGTTAAAGCGACGCAGTGCCGAATCGCAAAAAATGGCTCAGTCATTGGGTAGCAAAATCCTCCAGGGGGTTAAGGGGGTTATCCACAAAAGGGATACGCCGGCGTATCTACTGATACACCGTCGTATCCCTGTTTCTATCTATGGAACTGATTTACCATAGATAGGCAGAAAATCCGACATATGTAATTGAATTACACTGTCGGATCTTAAGGATGCAATTCTAGGCCGGCCGCTAGGTGGCGAGGCCATTGCGGCCGGCCTAGAATATGCAAATGAGCACTTACGGCGATCCACGAACGTTCCGACGGGCCCGTCGCGCTAAATTTACGTCGTTTACGTCGAGTTACGCCGTGTAAAAATAGGGCTATTTGACTAAGCCCTATTAAGTATGGCCATCGTTCCCGCGTCGAAATTTTAAACTCTACGTCGTTTGCGTAAGACGTCCGTGAATGGCGCTGGACGCCATTTACGTTAACCTCTAAGCAAATGACGTCGGAGCGACGTCTGTTAGCGCAATGCACGTCGGGTAAGTTACCCGACGGAGCATGCACAGTACGTCCGGCGCGGGAGCGCGCCTAATTTAAATGGGACTCGCCCCATTAGATTCGCCACGCCTTGCGCCAGACACATTTAAGTTACCCTGCCGCAAATTTCAAGGTAAGTGCTTTGTGGATCGGGCACTTAGGTAGAAATTTTGCGGCGGTGTAACTTAAATCGGAAGATTTAAGTTACGCAGGATATTTGTGGATCTGGCCCGAAGTGTCTAGAACAACTGCACTTGTACTTTGCAAAGTCTATTGACTTTTAGTTGATCAACAAGGGGTTGATCAACTAAAAGTCAATAGACTTTGCAAAGTACAAAGTACCTCAAATATCTTTCTTGCCCTCCTGTAAGAAAAGTCCTGTATTTATTAGAACAAGAAGACTTTTGCATGAACTGGCAATGGCGACAAACAGAAAAAATGAAATAATTCAGCGCTGGAAAAATAACAATAAGATTAAGTAATGCAAGCCAGCACTGCAGGATCAATCCAAAAATGTCCCAAAGTGAAATCAAATAAATATAAAGTGCGGCGCAAGTGAAAAAATTAACTATACAATAATTATACTAAATGCAAAGAAAGTCCATAGTGCACAAGTGAAAAAGTTTCCAAAACGTGCTTCAAAAGTAAACAATGGTGACTGTAGTGAGAATAACTTCTTGTGATCAATAAGATCCGTGACCCACAGGGAAAGAAGATCCTCCACCAGAGACTAAGGATGGCCTCTCACCTCAGCTATTCGACCTGTGGCTAGGTCAAATAGCATGTAATAATCCTCCAAGGTACAGATGGATTCAGCAACCAATCAACCAGCTATAAGTTTCTCCAGACACAACCAGCAAAGGGGCTCAGCAATCCATGGACCGGTAAGTATTAAATGACAAAAGAGAAGGGATAGTGCTCTCTGTATGCAACAAGTTTATTAAAACAGAACAGATAAAACCACTCACATTTGCTGACACTCTCAGCCGAGTGTGTAGCGAACAGCGTGTCTCAGAGCTCAGGGCATCCGAAAAAACAGCCGGCGTGTAGGTCAAGATGTGAGGCAGACGAACGCGGGTGACGTCGACGTGACTCCTCCCCCTCGTACGCGTTACGTCCCAAGTAGGCGGGACTTCTTCAGCGTGGGGCGGGGATTTTAATACTTACCGGTCCATGGATTGCTGAGCCCCTTTGCTGGTTGTGTCTGGAGAAACTTATAGCTGGTTGATTGGTTGCTGAATCCATCTGTACCTTGGAGGATTATTACATGCTATTTGACCTAGCCACAGGTCGAATAGCTGAGGTGAGAGGCCATCCTTAGTCTCTGGTGGAGGATCTTCTTTCCCTGTGGGTCACGGATCTTATTGATCACAAGAAGTTATTCTCACTACAGTCACCATTGTTTACTTTTGAAGCACGTTTTGGAAACTTTTTCACTTGTGCACTATGGACTTTCTTTGCATTTAGTATAATTATTGTATAGTTAATTTTTTCACTTGCGCCGCACTTTATATTTATTTAAATGGCGACAAACGACACATTTTTTATTTTAACGTTGTTTTTATTTTTTATTTTATTTTTAAAGAACAAATAATATAAAACAGAGCCTCTGGGCATTCCCCGGCTCGAGGTAAACAAACAAGACAAAATATCTCTTACTAAACTCCAGTGCTAGATGAAGGAGTACACAGCAAGAAAAAAATTAAATTGAATTAAAGAAAACTGGAAAAGATTCAATACTGTTTCAAATTCTAAGAATATACTGCATCTACCCCCCCCCCACCCCCCAGTTGACTACTAGGGTCTCTCAGTCCACCATCACTCTAGATTCTTGGGGAATACAATCGCCCATTGGTTATAGTACAGTAAACATGTTATTATGTTACTGTAGGGAGAATCAAGCCATAAGTTCCACACCTTGTTGCACTTTTGAGGGCACCCATGTGAAAAATGTGTTGCTTTGTAAAGGGTACCACCTTATTTACCAGGACTTTGCAGGAGTACAAACTAGGAGCCAGTTTGGACTTCCACTTTAGAGTAATAGACTTGCGTGCATAAAAGTACTGTAGTAGACCAGAAGAGTCCTTAGTGCCCAACAGAAGGCCAATGAACCCACCAGTCATCAACATTTAAAGGGATCTTATCAGTGGTTTGATGTGTGATTAATCCAGCAACCTTGGGCCAAAAAGTTTTAATGTTTGGGCAGGTCCAGAAAATATGTCTGAAGTCAGCAGGCTCCCTCACACATCTCCATCCAACACTGGGGAAAAACCCCTGGAAATATTCTATGTAGTTTGTGCAGTGTGAAATACCTGTGAAACACCTTAAATTGTCCCGACAGGCCACCAATTGGGAAAAGGGGTAGTCCCACAAATCCTCCCAATCCTCATTGTCAATGTCAGGGAGCAACTGTCTGAATTAGATAGTGAAGACATTTCATGCCAATATGCACAGAAAGCTGAAGAACTCAGACAGCGGTTTTGACATGGAGCCATCTATAAGGCCCCGTACACACGGTCAGACAAAACCCGATGAGAATGGACCGAGGTTCAGTTTCATCGGTCCAAACCGACCGTGTGTATAGCCCATCGGTCTGTTGACCTTCGGTCCAAAATTTTAAAACATGCTTCAAAATCGAACCGATGGCCCGCTGCCCGATTGGACCAAACCGATGGTTAGTACAGAAAGCATCGGTTCAAAGCCCGCGCATGCTTACAATCAAGTAGACGCATGCTTGGAAGCATTGAACTTAGTTTTATTCAGCACGTCGTGTGTTTGACGTCACCACGTTCTGACCCGATCGGTTTTTGGAACGATGGTGTGTACGCACATCAGGCCATCAGGCCACTTCAGCGGTGAACCGATGGAAATGGCCCGTCGGACCATTCTCATCGGTTTGGAACGACCGTGTGTACGCGGCCTAAGTGTTCGACAAGAACTGCAAGAGAGAGCCCCCCCCTACAGCTTGATCTCTGCCAGGTATATGACATCTCCACTGCAGATAATAAAGCACTGATCAGGTTTGATTAGCTGTGACAGGAGCTGTAAAGGACAGCTACAAACCTGAAGGTGACCCTGATTGCCTCCTGATGTCACAAATCAGTGTATTTACCATAGTACCAGGCTCCCCAGAGGAATGAGAGAGTCCAGGAAGGGGGGACCGGCTACATTATCGGAGCCCAGTAAAAGTGATATGGTAGCTCTAGAGCTGCCCAGATCACTTTTATCCGAAAGATGATAGCCAGCTGTAACAATCCATACCGCCCATTCTTGCTTTAACCGTATCAATCCATCATACCTGTACTTGCTTTAACCCCTTGAATACCTAGATGTTTATAAACATACCTGGATAAACACAGGGCTACAGTCTGTGTTTTTACATAGCAACTAGTATCCACATTTTTTCTCTTACATTGGGATGAGAGCAGTGGAACTGGCACCTGGTTGCCATGGGTAAGACCACTCTCTTCCATCAGGAATTTTTAGCTCATGGACCACTGTGGTTTCATTGATATGTTCTAGTGATTTGTAAAAAAAAAAACATTATAACATTTTCTTGCTGCGGTATTGTATAACTCAGTATTTAAAGTTGAGATTATTTTGTGGCTCAATGCCTACATTAAGATAAAACACAGTATTCCTGGCCAACAAGTAGATATTCTACTAAATTCCCAAAGAGAGTAATTTATCAAAGCATTGTAATTAATTTTCCCCTTGCATAAAGATATGTCCTCATTTATAAAATGCTGCGCTCCTTTGTCTCCGTTCTATTTTGGTACCACAACTCGTTAAAGTCTGCAGACTTCTCAGACACATTTGCTTATTTACCCTGGATGTGAGAATGCAGCAAAAACAATATTTGCCCAATGTGCTTTCAATAACACCTCCTTCAACACTGTGAAAGTCACTTGCTGACCTGTTGAATAAGAGTTGGCAGCATCGATGGACCAAGGCCAAATTTCCTGTTATCGGATAATTAATTCTGCTACTTTATGGTTGTGTACTTTTCAGCTTTTGCAGGTTATGAGCTGTGATGTGCGGTTGGACTATACGTAAAGTGGTTCCCCGCAGCCCACCTATATACAGGTGAAACTCAAAAAATGTGAATATTGTGCAAAAGTTCATTTATTTCACTAATGAAAGCGCCTGTGTACTTTGTGGTACCGGTGCTAGTCAATTTTAAGGGTAAGATCAGAGTGTAGTTAGACTCTGATCCAGATTGTTAAGAGCAAAACAGGGTCTCTGCCTCAGCTTGGCTGTGCTGCAGGCTTATTCTGTTGTACTAGGGTGTTCTTCCAGCCAAGGTTTGGGTGCTCTTTCCCAGAAGCCAATCAGGGGGGTTTGACCTCGCTATGTATGCTGGGGAGGGGTATTTATGGGGCAGACACCATTGGTTCTGGGTCTTCTTCGTCCAGTGTGGCACCCACCTTTAGGATGGCCACATCACGGCCCCCCGAAGTTATGGCCTACCTGGCCGGGGCGTGCGTGCCACGTGGTGTCCCTGGTTCCGGGGCCATGCTGGCCCGGAGCATCTGAACATGACGGGAACCCAGTGAGTGACTGGGTCCCCACCTTTGAGGATCCCAAGCTGTACTGCTGTTCGGTGGGGAGTCAGTCTGAGGAGCGCTATTGAGAGGCAGGTGGTCCAAAAAAGCCTTGACAAACCACCGGGAATCGAGGTAGCCGGACACTGAGGGATTGATCACCCATCAGTCGGTACCTGGACGACAAGTTGAAGGAGATCCAGGCCAAACTCATCTAAGGAGGGATATCTCCAGGAATTCAATCAAGAGAGGGTCTGTGGCAGAGACTTTTCCTCAAGTTCAAGTTCACCAAGGAGGGTCTGTGGCAGAGACTTTATCCTACAATTGTCCGAGTGATACTCCGGCTGTCAGGTCAGTGAGAGAGGCCTGTCCGGGTACGCAAAATCCACTCCAGCAGGAGTGGCGCATAGAAGTGTTACGCTTGGGAGCAGGACTGTTTCCTATCCTCACGCCTGAATCTGCTATTCTCCCTTCTTCTTCAACTTTACTTTCCTCACCATAAGTTTACTGTTTTTACCCGGCTGGGTAATAAAGAGCACAGCAAAGAGCACCTGTCATGGACATTCCTTTACTTCTACTATATGCAATATGCATCATTCACCCCTAGGAATTCGGAGGAGCCATGAGGTAATGTGCCGCCCAAAAATCCAGCAGCTCCTCCGCGGGTAGTGCTACACTAATATATGAGATTGACTCATTACATGCAAAGCAAGATAGTTCAAGCTGTGATTTGTCATAATTGTGATGATTATGGCTTACAACTCACAATGAAAACCCCAAATCCACAATCTCAGAAAATTAGAATATTACATGCAATTAATAAAACAAGGATTGTACATAGAACAATATTGGACCTCTGAAATGTGTAAGCATTCATATGTACTCAGTACTTGGTTTGGGCCCCTTTTGCAGCAATTACTGCCTCAATGTGGCGTGGCATGGAAGCTATCAGCCTGTGCACTGCTGAGGGGTTACGGAAGACCAGGATACTTCAATAGCGGCCTTTAGCTCTTCTGCATTGTTCAGTCTCATATCTCTCATCTTTCTTTTGGCAATGCCCCATAGATTCTCTATGGGGTTTAGGTCAGGCGAGTTTGCTGGCCAATCAAGAACAGTAATCCGACGGTCATTGAACCAGATTTTGGTGCTTTTGGCAGTGTGGGCAGGTGTCAAGTCCTGCTGGAAAATTAAGTCAGCTCCCCCATAGAGCTTGTCTGTGGAAGGAAGCATGAAGTGCTCCAAAATCTCCTGGTAGACGGCTGCGGTGAGCCCGGACTTAATGAAGCACAGTGGACCAACACCAGCAGATGACATGACTCCCCAAATCAACACAGACTGTGGAAATTTCACACTGGACTTCAAGCATCTTGCAGTGTGTGCCTTTCCATTCGTCCTCCATACTCCGGCTGCTTGGTTTCCAAATGAGATGCAAAATTTGCTCTCATCAGAAAAGAGGACTTTGGACCACTGAGCAACAGATCAGGTGAGTTTTTATTTAGCCCAGGTAAGACACTTCTGATGTTTGCTGTTTCGGAGTGGCTTGACAAGAGGAATACGAAATTTGAAGCCCATGTCCAGGATCCGTCTGTGTGTGGTGCTCTTGATGCACTGACTCCAGCCTCAGTCCACTCCTTGTGAAAGTCCCCAACACTTTTGAATGGTCTTTTCCTGGCAATCCTCTCCAGGCTGCGGTCATCCCTGCTGCTTGTGCACCTTTTTCTTCCCCACTTTTCCCTTCCACATAACTTTCTATTATTGTGCTTTGATACAGCACTTTGGGAACATACAACTTCTTTTGCAATTACCCTTTGAGGAATTCCCTCCTTACGGAGGGTGTCAATGATGGTTTTCTGCAAAACTATCAGGTCAGGAGTCTTTCCCATGATTGTGATTCCTATTGAACCAGACTGAGAGACCATTCAAGGCTCAGGAACCCTTTGCAGGTGTTATGGCTTAATTAACTGATTAGAGTGGGATACTTTGAGCCTAGAATATTGCACCTTTTCACAATATTCTAATTTTCTGAGATGGATTTCTGTGGATTTGGGGTTTTCATGAGCTGTAAGCCATAATCATCACAATTATGACAAATCACGGCTTAAACTATCTGACTTTGCACGTAATGAGTCTATCTAATATATTAGTTTCACCTTTAAGGTGCATTAGTGAAATAAATTAACTTTTGGACGATATTCAAATTTTTTGAGTTTCACCTGTACCTGAGCCCAATCTTGATCCAGTGACGTGCATGAGAGCCAGAGGCCCTTTCAGCTCTCTCACACCCCATTGGCTCACATACAGCAGAAGGACCCATTGGCTCCTCTGCTGTCAATTAATCACAGCCAGTGATCTGTTACTTTGTAGATTTAGTTACAGAGTAACACATAGTTAAGTGTTAGGAGGTTCTTACACTATTACACTGTTATTCATGTTATGATGTATAGCTTTCACTATACTTCTGGTACTTCAATAGAAGACTTGCGGCTTTTCCACACACAAGCCCCAGTTTCGTTTGTCTGCCCTCTTCTCCCCTGTCCATTCACACTTTTGTGCTCTGTGCTCCCTTCCCAGTGCCCCCCCCCCATATTCCCTTGAGGTACTCACCAGTATTTTGTGCTGTTTCACTTTTCTTCCTTAGATGTAGTGTTTGGGTTTGATGAGGCTCCACCAAGATCTCATAAAGAGTGCTAGGACTCTTTATCCAAAAGTCACAGGAACCCATCCAAGCATTACACCTATTGGTGAGTGGTCCTGGATAATACAAAGAGTAGCACTGATGTGATGATATTAGAGCCCACCTTCATCAATACGCTGTGAGTTTAGGGTGCCATGTTCTGTCAGTGGGGCCATGAAAACCCTACACTCACTTATAGGTTGAGAGAAGCTATACTAAAAAGACTATAGTTTGCCTTAAAAAAAATTCATACACATGCACTACTTAAAGTGAATGTAAACCCTCACATATACCCAGTGACGTGAACAGCCTCAGATGATACACAGCGATGAATCAAATCTCTAACTGCTGTCTTCAGCTTTGTATACCGTTTAGAAAGTTCAGATTGTGTTAGGCTATTTTCTCTTCCTGTTCAACACTGCAGTGAAGTCTGGGCATACATCCAAGACAGCTGATTAGAAGAAAGGCACACACCCCCTCTCCTCATAGGTAGAAACTTTCAGAAATGATCATTGAATACTTTAGGCCTCTGCTAATCTAGTGTAGCGGTACCCCCGGTTAGATTTGGGATCGGCGTATTTAAGTTACATCTGTGATGTGTCTAGGGGTAATGATGGTGATGAGAGCAGTAACGGAATGTCCAGACTGTTGGTTGACGTTTTCAATGCTTTATTTCTGGTCCAACATGACCAACAGTCAACTTGAGGTAGATAGTATAGATTGGTGAAAAGAGAATAAACTTCACAGATTCAGGCTATGGATAGAAGAAGCAGTCCTGCCTCCAATAATTTCACTTGTCACGTTGCCACTCCACCCGGAGTGGGTAAAGTGCCCCTGGACAGACCCCTCTCACAGGCCTGGCAGCCAGAGCATCACTTAGAGCTTTCTGGGGAGGGACGGGTCTCTGCCACAGACCCGGCTCTTTTGGATTTTTTTGGATTGGTAAGGGACCACTGCCACAGGCCCAATGTATCAAGAGCGTGAATAGTAGAGCGAATCCTCCCCGTTATTGATCAGCCTGAATCTCCCTCAGGTAGACTTCTTGTCCTTGAGTCACCGACTGACGGTTTGCAGCATACAACCTGTCAGTGTCCGGCCACCCAGATCCCCAATGGTTCGTCTAAACCCTGTTGGATCACCTACCTCTGGGTTCACCTCAGACCGACTCCCCATCGAACAGCACAACTCGCTTGGGATCTTCTTGGTGAGGGATGGGGAACCCAGTCAATCACTGGGGCCCCTTTGCAGCATCAGTTGCTCCAGGCCATGAGGGCCCATAGTCAGGAACTCTGCGTAGCACGTGCGCCCCTGCCTGGTAGACCATTTCGCCGGGGCCCATGATGTACGCACACCCTAAAGGTGGGTGCCGCACCTGGAACCCGCGAAGAACCCCGAGCAATGGCCTCCGCCACAGAAATACCCCTCCGCAGCATGCTCCGCGAGGGAAAGCTCCTCTAATTGGCTGCTGGGAAGAAGCGGCTCCACCTGGACCCCTTTGGCTCCACCTGGACCCCTTTGGCTCCACCTGTCACCCAGAGATGAAACGGCATCTCTGGAGCACAGAATGACCCACAGGACAGTTCAGGGCTGGCGACAGCCAAATTTAAATAAATCAACATGGATGAGAGCAAATAAGTCTCTCATCCCACAAAATTTAACATAGCACCTGTACTGATAAGTACACAAACACAAAACTCAGGCTGCTTTTATCATATGTGATGGAGAACTTATCAGGCTGATAACAGAAGAACAGAGCAGGAGACAGCTATGGGACATAGTGCTTTGAAGATAGATAAAAAAAAAAAAACACTGCAGTTATATGTGCCCATCTCAAAATTCACAAATTGGGTTTACATCCACTTTAATGGCCGTGTAATTAATTTTCCGTGAAATCATTTCAGTGTTTTTCTGCCTTCTTGTAATGTCCTCTGTGAGCTCCTGAATCTCTATTTTTCCACCTCACTATTTTGAATGAGCATTGCATGTTAGTTGCAGTTCTGTGCACTGCTCTAAACCCCAAATTCACAGTCCGTAGTCCTTCTCAGGAGTGAGCAAGAGAGGATGGTAAGGTACCTACATACAGTGGGACCATGGAGAACGAATGTAGCCACCCTCTAACAGGAAGTCTCATCACAGCGGCAACAAAATAGGAATTTGGAGATTTGGAGAAAGCAATAGAAGGTACTTTTTTGAGTTAAGGATACATACTTAAATTGATTATTTTTTAAACTAGCATTTTGTGTTATAAAATAACCCATTTATGGGCAAATATCTCTCCCTACCTATCTCTCCCCAACTAATGTTGGTTTCCACTCATTTACACATTATTTTAAATTTAACAACCCCTTTCTAATTCTCCCTTTGTGTTGCCTCTTCTGAAAGTAAAAACATATAATCTGGTCTTGTTGCCACTCCTTGCCATGTCATCATCACACTGCCGTAGTCTTCCAGAGGACTCCGTCAATGGGCAGCCAATATGAAGTGTACAAATCTTCCAGACAGCAGTTTGGGCATTCAAGGAAAGAGCCTCCCATTCTGCAAGCAAGTTAAAGGGGATCTTAGATATTTTTATATATATATATATATATATATATATATATATATATATATATATATATATATATATATATATATATATATATATATATATATATATATATATATATATATATATATATATATATATAAAGGAGGGTGGGGGTTAAAAGGTAGTGGTTCTTAGAATCATCTTTATTAATTGGTCACACTGTCACATACTAAAAAACAAATAAAAAACAACAGACTTGATTTTGCATTAAGGTTAACAAAGCAAACTATAATTAATCTCATCGGTTTATTTTTCTTTAATTATGCAAAACCTGTCATAAAACGTTGTAAACCCACAGCTGGGTACTTTATAAGAAATGCAGAAAATGTATTAATCCTCATTTAAATATTTATACAGCCATAACTTTTTTTTTGTAATATAGGCAGGGGGTGGGATTTGACCGCTGCTGACCTGAAATGTCATAAATATTTCAATATTGGACAAACTTTTCGAGCTTCATGGATCAAGACAGAAATCTAATTTTAAGCACATGGAATAAGACAAAAGTTTCTCTTTTGTTTTTCCCTTTGGAAGATTAACAGTAAATCTTTGGTATGATGGACAGCTCTGTGGTTTCCAGTAAACTGTACTCATTACATATAATATAATAAAGAGATACTTTTCTAACTTCTAAAGATAAATAACAAAATTTAGCATTAATTGCTCTAACAAAAACGGGAGGCACGAATTGCTCTACACCTAAAACCTTCCTGTTGTCTGTAATTTTTTTCAATCTGTATATTATATATGAGACCAAAAACTATGGGCCAGATTCAGAAACAACTTACGATGGCGTATCTCCAGATACGCCGTCGTAAGTCTGAGTGTGAGGCGTCATATCTTGGCGCCTGTTTCAAAGAATCAGATATGCCTCACGGTTGCCAAGATACGAGCGGCGTAAGTCTCCTACGCCGTTGTATCTTGGGGTGCATATTTACGCTGGCTGCTAGGTGGCGCTTCCGTTGATTTCCGCGTTGAATATGCAAATTACCTAGATACGCCGATTCACAAACGTAGTTGTGTCCGGCGCATCTATATACGCAGTTTACGTAAGTCGTAGGTCCGGCGTAACTTTACCCCTCATAAAGCAGGGGTAAGTCATGTTAGGTATGGACGTCGGAAAAGCGTCGTATTTTACGTTGTTTGCGTAAGTCGTCCGTGAATGGGGATGGGCGTAGGTTATGTTCACGTTGACTAAACATTGAGCCGGCGTAATTTACGGAGGAAATTCAACGTGATACTGAGCATACGCGCGCATGCGCCGTTCGTAAAGCACGTCATTTACGTGGGGTCACGATTCATCTACATACAACACGCCCACTACCAGCCTAGTTTGAATTAGGCGGGCTTACGCCGGCCCATTTACACTACGCCGCCGTAACTTAGAGCGCAAGTTCTTTCTGAATACGGGACCTGCCGCTCTAAGTTACGGCGGCGTATTGTATCTAAGATACGCTACGCCCGCCTAAAGATTCTCTCTGAATCTGGCCCTATATATTCACACACAACATTTTTCAATCTCTTTATAACCATAATATAAGTGCTCTTATATTCTTGCGTCTACACAATGAATATATTTGTATATATGAAATTTAGGTTTTTGATAATTATTAAAAGGTTAGTTCAGGATTGTTGTTAGGATACATATATCCTTAGGAGAATATTATACATAGGACCAAAAACTGGAAAGGCTTATATTCACTCACACCAGTTTTCAATCTATGTACAGTATACCCATAATTCTTAAAATTCAGGAAAAATATATACATTTAGAAAAAATGAAAAAGGTGAACTATCACCAGACATCCGCCACCCTTTTCCCGCTGTACTTACCTCCAAGGGTGCCGAGCTGTCAGCACCCCTTCAGCTGGTCCAGCAGTCCAGGGAGTTGAAATTCCTGCTCTTCTCCTTCTTCTTTGTCTGTTTTTCTGGGACAGGCCAGATTGATTCTAACTGGTTCCACATCAATCTGATCTGTCCTAGAAACTGTGACGGTAAAAAAAGGGAAAAAAAAAACAAATCCATTGGGACACATATAAAGTGCACCGACTCCTATTAAAGGACCTCAACAATAGCCGGCAGAAGAAACACCCAAAGATTGCCCCCCTTTCTATATTATAGGTCTGTTTAGCATGGTCTTGTCATTATCTAGTTATAGTTTTCATGCCAAGCAGTTATTGAATTTTAGCAGCTTTGCCGTTACATCAGAGAGGGGCGGGGTCACCCGCACGTCACTGGGGAAGCCTGGGCTTTCCCTTGCGTCAGAGGGGGACAGGGTCATGTGACGGTGGCCCCGCCCTCACCTACCTAAGAGCTGTCACTGCTGAAACCACGTCATTCGCCGGGCTGTCTTTGGTGGAGACAGGTGATGCGTGTGCTGGATGGACATCTCATCGTTGGATCCTGGATGAAGAGGAGATCTTCTCATCGCTGGACCCCAGAGAGGAGATCACCCATTACCGGAGACCGACAGCGTTGGAGCGGAGACTGAGAGTGGATTACCACCGCTGGAATTTTTTTTTTTTAATAAAGGACTTTCCCAACGGTGGGTGTGTGTGTGTTTTTTTTACAATTATTTACACTTTCTTTGTGAAATGGTAGAGGTACAATGTACCCCATTACCAAGTCACATAGGGGGGGTCGGGATCTGGGGGTCCCCTTTGTTAAAGGGGTCTTCCAGATTCTGATAAGCCCCCCTCCCACATACCCCCACAACCACCGGGCAAGGGTTGTGGGGATGAGGCCCTTGTCCCCATCAACATGGGGACTTGGTGCTTTGAGGGGTCACAGACCCCCAAAGCATCCTCCCAATGTTGGGGGCATGTGGCCTGGTACGGTTCAGGAGGGGGGGCGCTCTCTTATCCCCCCTCTTTTCCTGCGGCCTGCCAGGTTGCATGCTCGGATAATGGGTCTGGTTTGGCTTTTTGGTGGGAACTCCACGCCATTTTTTTTTTATTTGCGGTGGAGTTCCCCATAAAATCCCCCACGCATTTTTTTTTTCTATGGATGGCTTTTCTCTGTATTGCCGGGAGCTGACAATTCATTATAGCCGCAAGTGATTTTAAATGACCTATTTTCCTTCAGAAATGACACTTTGTGCAGGGACAGTTCTAAGCATGGTATACAAGCGCTACTTCGCAGGCATACTATACACCCCCCCCCCAGGGAGCTATTCAGAACAAACGTGAGCATGTGCTGAGAAGAAGACAGCAGAACAAAAATGTGCATGTGCTGAGGAAAAGACCTGACATAGTTGGCAACAATATACATGACCGTGATCATTTGCGTGCATACACCTGCTGCCAGAACTGGTGCTATACGCCCTATATAAGGACCCATGTTACCTAACAACTCTTTTGACTGGTCCACCTTGTTCCCATGTATGACCTTGGCTACTGTTCCTGATCATGCTTCATCCCTCTCTCCAGAACTTGCCTTCTATCCTGACTACTCTTTTTCAGCCTGGCCCTGCCAGTCTGACCACACTTCTACCTCAGATGCCCTCTTGCTTGTTGCTGCTGCCTTGTTACTACTGCATCTCCAAGGGTAACAGAGGTCCTTCCATCTGTCCTGGCAGACAAGCTGACAGAAATCCCGTTGACTTTGCTGCAAGCAACCTTTGGACAGAGCTACTTAAAAGACAATAGTGCTTCTTTGAGCCATGCACTCCTTGTACGCACCTCCAGGGGTACTCAATGCTCAACCGCACGGGAAGCCTTCTTGTCAAGTTGGCCCCAGACCAGGTAATTCTGGGTTTGAATAAGATGATCCAAAATGACCCACGCTATATTTACACACTATGCTCAAAATGCATTCCTATTTTTCCCTTCTTGGACAGCAGCTGTTACAAATGTGCTTGTGCATCTTTAACCAACTATAAAAATTTAACTATCTCTACACAAATCATTACAAATCATTACAAAATAAATTGACACACAAATTAACACAGCTTTACACCCATTATATAAAATGCTCAATGTTAAGATCAAATGAATGCATATATACTGTATATCACAGTCACAGTCAAACTTAAAGTGCTCTGTGCCTAAATCTATATAACCTGTGCAGATCCACCACTTCCTCTTTTCACTATCAAGTGTACCATGTTCCATCTTAAGTGTTCCCACACTTACCGAAGCTATTTGACTCTCTGCTGTTTAGCTAGAAGAGTCTAACAGTCTTGCAAATAGATCACACGAACAGGAAAGGTCTCTCCCTTTTCAGGCTCCCCACTAGTCTCCTCTGCTTCTTCCTTTCTTTTAATAATGCCACTTGTATTTTCCTCCAGTTAAACTCTACATGGGACTCAGCATTCAGCGCATGCATGGACAAAGTAAAAGGATTTCATCATAGTGTAGAATTTTGTTATTAAGAAAGTGAACACATATAATACAATCACTTTATAAAATTGTGCAGGTAAGCATATACTGTACATACCTGAAAGCACTACCGCAGCATGCGCTCCATGGTCTTCCGAAGCCATAACAGAAAACTCCAACCAACGCATTTCACCCTCAGGAATGAAAGTCTTCAGTCTTGGCTGCTCTCTTATGTTACATTACAACTGAGTGTGGGAACACTTGAGCGGGCACAGTAAACAGTGGGCTCCCTCCAGTCATCTGCCCTTACTCTATCCATCAGCATACATGTGCTTCCACTGAGGAGACTCTTCAGAGTTTAAGGCTGGTTTCACACTGAGGCGTGCAGCCGCGGTGACGGTATACCGTGGTATTTACCGCGATATTCGGGCGCTAGCGGCGAGGTTTTGGAATAGAAAGTGAATTCCCTATCTGCAGGATGCTGTAGGCGCCACAGGTCACGAAGGTGAAGGGAGTCCATGGTGGACGCAAAAAGGGAAGGTGTGAGAGAAACAGTTCGGGTCCCTGTGTGTTTAGGGGTTGATCTGTCATCTATCTGGTGGATGACGTCGTTGAAGTCGCCCCCTACCAGATGGGGGAGGTGGGGGTTTTGAAGCAGCCAAGTGGTCAAAGTATTGTAGAAAGTCTTTCCGGGGCTGTTGGGGGCATATACATTGGAGATCATTAGTTCCTTCGTTCCTATTTGCACATGAGCGGATAGAAGTCGGCCATCTGCGTCAGTTTTTACAGCTAGAACCGTACACGGTAGATTTTTATGGATTAGCAGGAGAACTCCTGCCTTACGGGCAACTGCATCAGAGCCCAGGACTGTGCCTACCCACAGTCTTTGCATGCGGTGAAAGTCGGATGTGGACAGGTGGGTTTCCTGTAGGAGTGCTATGTCAGTTTTAAGTCTTTTGAGGTGGCGCAAGATTTTCATCCTCTTATTGGGGGATCTAAGGCCCTTTACATTCCAAGATACTATTTTCATGTTATTGGGTCATTGAAAGAGACGGTCTGAGAAGGCATTGTATAGAAGTTGGCACGGAGAGGGGCTGTCCGCGAGAGGGTTACGCGACCTAGGAGGGGGGGAATAATTGAGTCACCTGGGTTTGGCGTCAGAGAACGTACGTGAGCATGAGTGCTTAGGGTAGTGGGGATAACAGGGAAGGGGAGGGGGGGAGCAGAGAACAGTAAAAATAACATCAAACATAACAGTAAATGTGAGAACTTCGCTTTTTTCCGCATGGGGTCACTGCGAAGTCCGACTCCCATGCCACGACACAGCTGGCATGAATTCTGAGAGCCCGAAACTGGGTAGGCAGATTCATGCGGCTAGGAAGTACCGATAGCAAGGGAGATTAAAAGCAGAGTACGCAGTGAGGCCAGGGGATGGTTACCTGAGTGAAACATCAAACTGGCAGTTGCAATAGCACAGATCCCCAACAATGCAAATACTAAACATTTTGACTGAATAGGGACAAATACAGCAATGAAGCATGTAGCCGAGGCCCTGCAGATGAGATCATTGCATGGCAAGTAGTGTGCAGAAGGGTGTACCTCGTTTGGATGATTGCCTGTAGTCATGTCCCGTGTAGACGGAGTTGGGGGGGGGGCAATGTGGGCCCCATAGCGTAAATTAACCAGGAGCGGGATTTCGGCCAGAGAGGGGAGAAGCGGCCGGGGTGATCCCTCCGGTTCGGATGAAGGACAAGAAAGTGCGTTATAACGTATAAAAGCTGGATCAGGTCAAATTTAGGGTGATCCGGGATGGGTCAGAGGTCATGGCCCTGAAGCGTTTGGGCGATTCTTTGCGTGGGCTTCTCTGGTCCAGTGGACGGTTGAGCGGGGGGGGTTTTGAGGGGGATTGGGATTGCCGACCATGGTAGTGGGAGCGTAGGAATGCCTCAGCTTCTGAGGGGTCATGGAAGGATAGTTGCTCCCCGTTTGGGGCTCTGAGGCGGAGTATGGCCGGGAAGGCCAAAGTGAATTTCACTTGCTGCTTAAAAAGTTCAGAGCACACCTGCTGGAATGCTTTCCTCTTTTTGGATACCTCCATAGAGTAATCAGCAAAAATCAGGACTTTTATCCCATCAATCTGGACTTGTCTGGCTTGTCTAAACTTTTGCAAGATGAGGGACTTGTCAGCATAATTCAAATATTTGGCAATGATAGGTCGGGGCGTTTTGCGGTCTGAGTTGAATGCTCCCATTCGGTGGGCCCTTTCCACTGCACAGGGGCCTGGGAGGCCCAGGGCCTCGGGTATGCGTTGCGCGCAGAAGTCAGCGAGAGCGGATGATTGGAGTGCTTCAGGGACCCCTACAAAGCGAAGGTTACTTCTTCTGGCCCTATTTTCTAAATCATCCAGCTTTTGGAGAATATACTGGTTAGTTTTGTCCTGAGCGTGTTCAGTAGCCTGAGCTTGATAAATTTCCTCCTCCGCATTCGAGATGCGGTGTTCCATATCGTTAAGCCTGACACCATGCTCCTTGATCTGCCTGTGAATCTGTGCCATCCCTGCATTCACCGCTTTTTCTACCGACGCGGTTATCATAGGGGTTAAAAGAGCAGCCACTGCTTGGGCTATACGCTCTGTGGTGGTGTCTCCCTCTGGAAGTGTCCCCGGGGTGTGAGGATCCGGGGGGTGTACTGGGCTGCCGCTTACCTCCATCTCCGTGTGCGGCGCCGTCACGTGTGTAGCGGTGTAGGCCGAGACCGGGGCCTCGATTTGCGGGGAGGCCGTCGGCGCCGTCAGGGCCGTTTGGGTGCGCGCACCCGATTTCTCCACGAAGCGGTCCATAATGACCGTGGGGAGTCTCCGGAGGTGGAGGGGGTCCTGCTGGGCTTCTCAGGCGGGTTTTTCAGGCCGGATTAGGTCGCGCTGCGGGAGCCGAGGAGAGGAGCTGTTACTCCATGCGGCGCCGGAACCGGAAGTCGCGGCGAGGTTTTAACCCCCGCTAGCGGCCGAAAAAGGGTTAATACCGCGGTATTACCGCGCTTTCCCATTGATTTCAATGGGAAGGTGCGGTATAGGAGCGGTGAACACACCGCTCCTATACCGCGGTAAAGATGCGGCTAGCAGGACTTTTGGTGCGCTCCTGCTAGCGCACCGCTTCAATGTGAAAGCCTTCGGGCTTTCACATTGAACACTACAGGGCATGATTTTTCATGCGGTATAGCAGCGCTATTTTTAGCGCTGTACCGCATGAAAAACGCCCCAGTGTGCAAGGGGCCTTAGGGTCTGCAGTACACAGGGAGTCTTGACAGGGCCTGCAGCTTACACATGTATTTGCAAATGCATGCAACTAAACCCCTGTTTTTAACTCACTGTTAGACAGGTGAATTCGGTTGAATGAATGAATGCATGAATGAATGACTTGTATAGCGCTACACATGCGAACTGAATCCAGCCAGTGTCTGCTTGGCTGGTGCGATCATTTTACCCCATAGGATCTCGACACACTAGGGACACACAGTCATACACACAGGTTGGTTGCTGATTGGTTGGTAAGTTATTTTTTGACATGCGTTCACCCCTTCCGGTGCTTCTTTGCTGTGAAGACCAGTTATAGGTAGGGGCAGTGACTGTTGTTTTTTTTTTTAATGCAATATAACAGTTTTTCACTTTAAATACAGTATGTAGTAAAGAAACTAAATTTGTGTCAAATTTTGAGTATATCGCATAGAACATGGTTCAATTTTTTCAAATATATTTTATTATTTTATATTTAGTTTAACTGTTAGAATATAAAACATATAAGACCACGCCCACAGATGATGTCGATGACCGACGAAACGTGCCTGGGTTGGTTGTAGTAGCTGTCAGTTAGGTGACATCATCACGCAGATCGCGATACACGGAAGTGTGTTTGTTTGGTGGTTTGGCTGGACTACGGAGGCATGGAAACATCGCCCTGATATGCTCCCGCTGCACCAACGTGATTTGATGTATTGCCTTTGAATTTTTTATATATTGTAAGTGCAATTTTAAAGGGGAGAGGTTTTAAATAAAAAGTTTATACGATATTACACTATTGTGGCTTTTTTTACCTCTATATCTGCCATGAATGCGCCACCAGATTACATACAGCGAGAATCTCCTGTTTACTTGGCGGCCTTTTTAATACAAAGTCCCGCCTCCTGGACTGGCTTCTATGATAGACAGAACATTGGCCCCATGCCGGCCCAATAGCGGAACTTCCTATCACAGTGGCCGTTGAGTAAACAGGAGATTCTGGCTGTATGTAATCTGACGGCGCTCATCCCGCCCCCCTCCCCATTCTCTCCGAGGCAGCCCAAATTGCAGTATCAGCGTATAACACGCACCATTTGCAACCAATTTGCAGGGTGAAAAAGTGAGTGTAATACGCCAATAAATACAGTATATCCTGAATATAATAAAGCTCTTAAATGCAATATTAGAGTTATTCAGCTTAAATTCAATATATAGTACAGAAACAGTGTCAAAATGTGAGAACATCTCATTGTTTAATTGTTTTATGTTTTTTATTGTTTTCGATACAGCTTAACCGTTAGAATATAAATCACAACTGCAAGGAACCAAAACATGGGAGGAGGAAGTCAAGACATTTCCATCAAGAATATATTTAACAAGTTCACCTCCATCATAGTTAGGAAGGAATAAAAAGCGCCAGTGTTTTTTCATGAAATTTTTTTCTTCTGTATTCATTTTTTAAGTTGATCCACCTCCACCAACTAAGCTTTTTTCCTTACTTGTTTTGAATCTCTATGAGTTAATTTGCCTTCCCAGCCTACTAAACCCTATGAGGTAAATATCCATTTACCTGTCGACTTCTTGTCTTCAAATGTTGTGAAGTTTCCAATTGTTTCAGAGGAGAATACATTAACTGGAGTGCGAGACAATCAGCTTATCAGTTGAACTGCTCAGTTCCTTTACTTGTCACTTTCCCGAGTACATTTTCTAGGTGGTAGCTAGGATTCTCGGCTCAGACTTCCTAATCCTTCTGACAGCTGTTTCAAACAATCAGAGATACAGATTTTTTTTTTTTAATATTGCTGGTAAATCAGCTCTTGTTAAAAGCATTTGCAAAGTTGGATGGAAAAAAAATGTTTTTTTTTTTACGTTTCTTTAGAGTCTTCGTATATTACACATATTATCATTGTATTACTGATTTCTGTATTTTTACGGACTATTATAAGATAGTGTATATAGTAAATGTTGAATATCTGCAATAAATAAATTACAGTGCTCGCAATAAATGAAAATAAAGCAAATAACCCTCAATAATCTTATCACAAATAAGTGATACAATCCAGAAACCCGGAAGTGATGTTGTCTGGCCTGGGCACCGTAAATTACATCAACGTGTTTCGTCCTCCCACGAAGCGTCATCCTTGGAACACCTAAATGCCTCTATGTTGATGGGGACAAGGCCCTCTTCCCCACAACCCTGGGCTGTTGTTGTGGGGGTCTGCCGGCAAGGGGCTTATTGGAATCTGGAAGCCCCCTTTAACAAAGGGGCCCCCAGATACCGCTCCACCATGTGAATGAGTATGGGGTACCCATTCACCAAAAAAGTTTAAAAGTGAATAAAGACAGTACAAAAGTCTTTGACAAATCCTTCATTGAAAAAAAAAAAAAAAATGTCCACCGATGTAGATCTATCATCAATTATAACGCTTGCTGCCACTGCCAGACCCAGAAAAAAAACCCTGCTAGCTACTGTACGAACTCTCCCGTGGTCTGCCTGTTCCACCGTTTGACAGTTCTTACAGAGCCATCTCCTATTGACACCACTCCTTTGAGACATCACAGACCGGTGATTGACGATGAATCTAAATCGGGGCACAGTTTTTTATTTTGTAATAAAGGAATTGTCAAAAACGTTTGTACTGTCTTTATTGACTCTTACACTTTTTTGGTGAATAGGTACCCCATACTCATTCTGTAACAACACTGGTTAACGGGAGTGAACCACAACTGCGGATAGCTAAGATTTTAATGCACTTCTCTATGTTATGTGAGATCTCAGTATTAGACCCCAGGCGTCACTCCAATAATAACACCGGAGTTTGGGGGTTCTCTACATCATCTCTCTCTCACATAAAGGAATGAGTTGAGCTTCTAGGGGTGGACGTATTACAACATGCGTCCAACACCTAGCGATTTAAAAGGGTTACGATGCACATGAAGATTCCAATGCACTATATGCAAGTGATTATCAGTACCGGACCCCAGGCATCATTCCAATCAATGATCAGGAGTTTGGGGGTTCTCTACATCATATCACTTTAACATAAGGAAATGCATTATGCCACTAAGAGAGCAGGTATGAAATACCTCATTCCTTAGCATAGAAAAGATAAGGTGAACACGTTCAGTAACTTAGGGCATGGGCCAATTAACAAGTAACAACTTATGTCAAGCACGTAGTAAATAGGATTTGTAATAGCGACTAATAGTTGCGTAAGAGAGGCATAAATAGCTCAGCTAATTTGAGAGTAAATGTTCCTTTAAGATATTCCACAGCACACAGCCAGAAGCACAATAGTCAGTCCTAAGCAGTATGTTCCTTCCTAGCAAGCCCAGCTTTAAATACAGTACTTGTTTAGAGCAATACATGGAGCAGGTCTTATTAAGGCACTACAAATGTAACACCATTCTTGGAGAATTGGTGCCAGAGAATTATGGCATTCTAACAGAAAATAGAGTGGGGAAAAGAGGAGAAGGCCTAGCAGTGATCTACAAGGCTTACCTCTCGGTCACCAAACCAGATCTACAGAAAAAAAAAACAGGAAAAAAAACTGGAATCAATCTACCCCTCCCTGAGATCCCTTCACTGGTTGCCGGTAAAAGAAAGAATTAAGTTTAAGGCACTATGCCTGACGCACAAATATGTTCAAGGAGGTGCCCCCCAATATCTATGTGAAAAAATATGGAAAAAATAGTGCAGCGCTCTGATATAATCGGAAGTGACAATAAAATCAGAAATTTGCATAAACAAAAAACATATAAATAATGCACATGGAAAGGAAAAGGAACCACATCAGGCAATAAGCATATGAAGTCCAATTGGTGCCAGGTGATAAGTGAATAACACAAAGTCCAAAAATATAAAACAACTTAAAATGGAATTGAAGAAGTAATAGCAGTGACTTTCAGTGATGAAAAGAGTGTGAATGGAATTTGAATTCCAGGTGTAGAAAAGAATCCCACCACCGGTATAGATGCAGGCTTACCAGAATGAGTGGACTCTGTGAAAATTTCATTTCCAGAGTCGATCAAGCTTGAATAAGTAATTACACCCTTGGTATGGAGTTTCTTCAAGATGCGAGTTTTGGCGAATGGCTGTGAAGCAAAAATTCCTATGACCTGGAACTGGGCTGGAAGGTCTCTCACTCAGAAAATGCAGGAGATAGGCATCCGTATTAAACATCCCACATAGATGAAAAAAAGAGAAGGGGGGACACCATAGTGTAACACCGTAAAATCAGTCAAAATTTAATATAAAAAATGCACTTACATATCAGATAAAAATACAGCGCATATCAGTAAAAACGATGGCAACAATGAGGTCATCCCTGATGCATTTCGTGTCAACACACGTTTTCAAAGGGGTATTTTTTTGTGAAAAAATAAAATGTCACAACCCCAATCGCGTTCTCCGTTCTACTAATCAAAATCTACTCCAGATACCCAAGGCCAGATACAAGTCCAAAGGAGAACGAAGATTTGCAGTCCAAGGACCTAGACTGTGGAACGCTCTACCGACCAGCATCCGAACAGAAGTGAATCACCAGGCCTTCAGGAAAAAACTCAAAACCCATCTATTCTGAAGGCAAAACAAAGTAGGAAGTGGATACCAAGCGCCCTGAGGCGATTCAGTTCGCATTTGTAGCGCTATACAAGTTTTTCACTCACTCACTCACTCAATGAAAGAAATGCTACTTATCTAATAAGAGGGCTTGAACTTAGCAGCAAGGGATTCTGCAGTGTAGGGTGTCACAAGGAAGATCTCTCTGGTTGTTCCCAGCTATGGCAGCCTGAACGTAGGGAAGGTGATGAGCATTTG
Organism: Rana temporaria; assembly: GCF_905171775.1. NCBI lineage: Eukaryota > Metazoa > Chordata > Amphibia > Anura > Ranidae > Rana > Rana temporaria. The sequence goes on along the minus strand of NC_053494.1, from coordinate 196,612,327 downwards.
TTCCAGCTAGGTGTGATGTCCTGTGTGGCAGCGCTGGCACCAGAATTGTAGCGTGGCCGATATTGCTGACAAGCAACACACGCCGTTCCATTTATAGTAGCAAGGCATGTGTGCCGAATGCAATGTTGATTGCATTCGGCACTTCTGCGTTCCAAGCTGGAACGCATGCGGCGGCAGGCGATGACATCATCGCGCGGTCACCGTATGCATTCCAGCGTGGAACGCAATATGGCAAAGCACCATTTACACATTCACATGGGGGGGCGGGAGCTGGGATCGGGATCCAGATTATGATAAGACCCCTGCCCGCAGACCCCCTCAACCACCGGTCAGGGTTGTGGGGAAGTGTCCCTTGTCCCTATCAACATGGGGACAAGGTGCTTTGGGGTGGGGGCGCAGGGCCTGGTATGCATTGGGCAGGGAACCCATGCTGTTTTTTCTTCATAATTTTAAATTGCCGTCATTCTTTTTTACATTCATCTTTCAGTGGTCATCTATTGTTAAGGATGCGGCTGGCTTCGACACACTCCTTAGCAACCAGATCAATGCGATAAATTATCGCATGAAAAAATGCTCAATCGAACAAACACTGCATTCGTTATTTAACATAAAATTCTTAGTGAATTGCACTTTCAAAACTTATTTAACACAAAGGCTATTTTACCGCATTTTATTTGTCGGTATTTAACTCTTAAGCCCTGTACACACGGCCCAGAATCTCGTCAGGAAAAAAAATATTTTTCCTGACGAGATTCTTGGCAAGAATCTCTTGCCGGCCGAGTGTACAGACACTCCATTCAAAAGAATCGCCATTCTTTTAAATGGCACGAACACGGTGAGCATGCGCTCGTCACATTCGATGCTGTCGCCGCCATCTTGCTACACCCTACCTATGCCTAGGAAGCTACCGCGAATGCGTCAAAGTGATTTCGAGCGTGCACGGGTTTCCACGGCGACAGGTAAGTATACAGACGCTCGGGTTTCTCGGCAGGAAAACACTGCTGAGAATCACAACGAGAAAATAGAGAGCAGGTTCTCTATTTTTCTCGTTGAGATTCTGGGCAGTTTTCTTGATGAGAAACCTGAAAGCCTCATACACACACACGGTATACTCTTGTGTGTGTGTACGAGGCTTGAGTGAATTGCCCCTGGGACATAAGCAGCAAAAACAGAAGTTTTATCATTTTCCTACATAATCTAAAAAAAAAAAAAAGTTTGTTCTATACATTTACTTTAAGCTGAACATTTTCTGCAAGAAAAAATGAAAAAAGCAAACATTTATTTTGGAGCTGCTTGTTCAGAAACGAGAACAATCTTTCATAAAGGACATATTATATATTATTAAATATACTGCAATACTTTAAATATCATTTGTGCAGAGTATGTTTATCAGTGGTTACTTGATACTTATATTAAATCAAGTTATAAAGAATGATGAATGTATTCTATTCATTGTTCTTATTCATCCTGCAGGCAATATGAACATTATTGGAGTACAGAACAAGGTTAAAAACTTTTACATAAAGGCAGTGTATTATTAAAATATCTATTTTATTTTTCCCAGAAATTAAACTTCATTAAATAAGATTCAATTATATGGAATGCTTATTACAGTGAAGGTTTTCTTTTCATTTGCTGGAGTTTAAAGCGGTTGTAAACCCTGCAGGTAAGAGTATAATAAGACCTACCTGTAGTAAAAATGAACATCTCCTAAACCAGGGGTAGTGAATTAAAATTCACGGGGGTCCGGTCGGAAAAAAATTATTCCAGCGGAGGTCCGAATGTCATATTGGTGCTATGACGCCACATGATATCCTCCACTTCACAGCGCCCCCCCCACCACACACATGCACACACCTTTAAGACCCACACACCATCGAAATCGACATAAAAATCTCAAAATACATTTCTTTCATTTTTAGGCAGCACAGATCAGTTGCGGTGCATAGAAACAGAATGCATTTTGCACCACACTGCTCAGCACGCAGGGGCGCTGTTTCAATGTGAACAGGACACATAGAAAACAGAGACCTGAGTTTTGCCAGTGCAGAAATCATAGAACCTTTTTTACATCAGTGTCCTCAGCCCCCCCCCCTTACATCACATCCCCCTGCCTCATCACAAACCCCCCATTACAGACTGACCCCCCCCAAATCACAGATCCCAAATCACAGACCCCCATCGCATACCGATCCCCCACAATCACAGATGGACCCCCCAATCACAGACTGAACCCCCACAATCACAGATCCCCCTATCACAGGCTGACCCCCCCAAATCAGATCCCCCAAATCACAGACCCCCTATTACAGACTGATCCCCCAATCACAGATGGACCCCCCACAATCACAGACCACCCCATCACAGACTGAACCCCCCCACAATCACAAACCCCCCCCAAATCAGACCCCACATCAGACTGATCCCCCCCCAATTACAAACTGAACCCCCCACAATCACAGAGCACCCCATCACAGACTGAACCCCCCACAAACACAGATCCCCCCATCAGACTGACCCCCCAAATCAGACCCCCTATAACAGACTGACCCACCAATCAGACTGACCCCCCAAATTCACAGACCACCCAATCAGACTGAACCCCCCCCCCAATCACAGACCCCACTATCATAGACTGATCCCCCCCACAATCAGACTGAACCCCCCCACAATCACAGACCACCCCATCACAGACTGACCCACCAATCAGACTGACCCCCCAAATCACAGACCTCCTATCACAGACTGACCCCCCAAATCAGACTTGAACCCCCCCCCCCCATTACAAACTGAACCCCCCCACCCACAATCACAGAACACCCCATCTTAGACTGAACCCCCCACAATCAGAGATCTCCCTATCACAGACTGACCCCCCCCAAATCAGACCCCCTATCACAGACTGACCCACCAATCAGATGGACCCCCCCCCCCATCACAGACTGAACAACCCCCTCCCTACAATAACAGCCCCCCCCCCCCCATCGCAGACTGACTCCCCCCGATCACAATCCTCTCAATAGCAAACCCCTGTTTTGTCCTGCACAGCACAACACTCTCCCTCCCCACAGAAAACCTACCTTATTCACACAGGACATGGAGCGTGGCCGCTCTGGACAATGGGCGGGACCTTTCCCATTAAAAGCGAGTGATTTGTTGCTGGGACCGACCCGCTGCCTAGCAACCAATCACCCACTTTTTAACTTAAAAAGTCCCGCCCATTGTCCAGCGCGGTCGTGATTCAAGTTCGTGTGAATAAGGTAGACAGGCAGTGTGGGGAGGGGGGAGTACAGAGACGGCACAGACCTGCTGCGCCTGCCATGCTGTGTAAATAGCGGCATCGGCGGGCGAGCCGGCCACAGAGACACACAGGCGAGGCTGCGGTCCGGATAGAATGGCCACTGGGGCCGGAACCGGACCGCGGTCCGCCATTTAGTGACGCCCGTCCTAAACCTTCACGGTTTAGGAGATATTCATCCTGCATGCAGCTGCTGACGTCAGCGGCACATGCACTCTGAAGGTCCGGCGTACCATGCCAGAACTTCAGAGCAACTTGCCGTAACCGAGGGCTCCCAAGCACATGCACTTGAGTGACATCATCGCGGCTCTGGCCACTCACAGTGCTGGATTCCGTGATCCCGGAAGAAGGCCAGGAGAAGATGTCAGCCCTCTCAGTGGTGATCGGGCACCGCTGAGAGGGCTTCCTTCTGAGTGAGTGAGTGAGTGAGTGAGTGAGTGAGTGAGTGAGAGACTTGTAAAGCGCAACACATTTCATGGGCAAGGAACCCCTTGACGTCAGAAGAGATGGGTTTTAATCTTTCTCCTGAAGGCCAAAAATTCTAAGGTGAGTATTTCAGAATGTGCTAGTATGCAATGCATACTAAGGCCCTGTACACACGATCGGACAAAACCGATGAAAACGGACTGAAGTTCAGTTTCATCGGTCCAAACCAACAGTGTGTGGGCCCCATCAGTCCGTTATCCTTCGGTCGAAAAATGAAGAACTTGCTTTAAAATTGAACCGATGGACGCCTAACTGAACGGTCAAAACCAACGGTTAGTACGCAAAAGCATCGGTTCAAAACCCGCGCATGCTCAGAATCACGTCGACGCATGCTTGGAAGCATTGAACTTCATTTTTCTCAGCACGTCGTTGTGTTTTACGTCACCGCGTTGGACTCGATCAGTTTTTAAACTGATCGTGTGTAGGCTCATCAGACCATCAGTCATTCATCGGTTGAAGCTTCAACAGCTTCATCGGTCCATCTGATGAGAACGGTCCTTCGGACCGTTCTCATTGGATGGACCGACCGTGTGTACAGGGCCTAACACCTTATGCCTTTGTCTTGCAGGTTTCTTTTTTTCCCCCTAGGTTTACAACTGCTTTCAATGAAGAAAACATATTCAGTTGAGATTGACAGAGATCACAGATCCCACTTCATGCTAGTTCAAAGCTCAAGAAGCTTAAGCTAAATTCCAGGTATGGATATTTTTGCATTGTTAGATTGGCCCAACTTGGGTCAATGCAAGAACAGTATGTATAACATAAACAGTTGTGCTCATAAGTTTACATACCCTGGCAGAATTGATAATTTCTTGGCTATTTTACAGAGAATATGAATGATAACACAAGAACATTTCTTTCACTCATGGTTAGTGTTTGGCTGAAGCCATTTATTATCAATCAACTGTGTTTACTTTTTAAATCATGATCATGACAGAAATTACCCAAATGACCCTGATCCAAAGTTTACGTACCCTGGTGATTTTGGCCTGATAACATGCACACAAGTTGACACAAAGGGGTTTGAATGGCTATTAAAGGTAATATCCTCACCTGTGATCTGTTTGCTTGTAATTAGTGTGTGCGTGTATAAAAGGTCAATGAGTTTCTGGACTCCTGACAGACCCTTGCATCTTTCATCCAGTGCTGCACTGACGTTTCTGGATTCTGAGTCATGGGGAAAGCAAAATAATTGTCAAAGGATCTGCGGGAAAAGGTAGTTGGAACTGTATAAAACAGGAAAGGGATATAAAAAGATTTTCAAGGAATTAAGAATGCCAATCAGCAGTGTTCAAACTCTAATCAAGAAGTGGAAAATGAGGGGTTCTGTTGAAACCAAACCACGGTCAGGTAGACCAACTAAAATTTTAGCCACAACTGCCAGGAAAATTGTTCAGGATGCAAATAAAAAAAAATAACTTCAGGTGAAATACAAGACTCTCTGAAAACATGTGGTGAGGCACAATAAGGAGGCACTTGAAGAAAGATGGGATGCATGGTCCAGTAGCCAGAAGAAAGTCATTACTATGCAAATGCCACAAAGTATCCCGCCTACAATACGCCAAACAGCACAGAGACAAGCCTCAAACCTTCTGGCACAAAGTAATTTGGAGTGATGAGACCAAAATTTTGCTTTTTGGCCACAACCATAAACACTACATTTGGAGAGGAGTCAACAAGGCCTATGATGAAAGGTCCACCATTCCTACTGTGAAACACGGAGGTGGATCACTGATGTTTTGGGAATGTGTGAGCTACAAAGGAACAGAAAATTTGGTCAAAATTTATGGCAAGATGAATGTAGTATGTTATCAAAAAATACTGGAGGAACATTTGCATTCATCAGCCAGGAAGCTGTGTATGGGACGTTCAGTGCGGCCTCATCAGTCGCCATCAGTGCGGCCTTATCAGTCCCCACCAGTGCAGCTTCATCAATCTCCACCAGTGCGGCCTCATCAGTCACCATCACTGCGGCCTCGTCAGTCACCATCACTGCGGCCTCATCAGTCTCCACCAGTGCAGCCTCATCAGTTGCCATCACTGCAGCCTCATCAATCGCCATCACTGTGGCCTCATCAGTCCCCACCAGTGCAACCTCATCCGTCCCTGCCAGTGCGGCCTCATCCGTCACCGCCAGTGTGGCCTCATCAGTCGCCACCAGTCCGGCCTCATCAGTCGCCACCAGTGCGGCCTCATCAGTCGCCAACAGTGCGGCTCTATCAGTGCCGTCTTAAGCGTGCTGCCTCATCAACATCACAGCTTATTAGTTGTATACAGTATTAATTGCGTATGGATTAAAGCACTGAACACTTTATAGTACATTCATTTTCACTGAATATGCACTGTTGAATGATTTTAGCATGCATGGAGCACTTTGCAAATGCTGAAATCAATGCAAACGTATTAAACCGTTCATATTCAGTGAAAATTTATGTACTGTAAAGTTTGTTTAATACATTTGTGGCTTGGAACACATTATTCATACCTGTCCTCAGGCTTCTCCTCCAGGTCAGTGAAGCTCCTCTTCTTCATTATGTCCAGCCAGTCCTCCTCAGAAGGATGTTGCCGCTCTCTGTCACTGCACTGTCACACCCCCCTCCCCCCCGGCCACCCTTCAGTCACCGACGCTCATTCATCACGCGCTGACAGGACGAATATCTGAGCGGGACAAATGTACTTAGAGAAGTGCGGTGGCCAGTCACTGGCCACTCAATGGGCGGGGGCCAGTCACCGACCACTCTATGGGGGGGCAGTCACCGGCTGCTCAATGGGCGGGGCCAGTCACGGGCCGCTCTATGCGGGGGGGGCAGTTCCTCCAACCCTACTCAGCCATATAGCCCATAAGCGCCACACTACAGCAAGCCGCCGGAAGCCAGAGATTGAATATATGCAGGAGTCAGGAGGGCTTTTTTTAATGCAGGGAGGGAGGCGGCCACCCCCGCAAAGTGTCGCCCTAGGCCTGGGCCTTGTTGGCCTAGGCCAGTGTTTCTCAATTCCAGTCCTCAGGCCCCCCCAACAGGTCAGGTTTTCAGGATTTCCCTCAGATGAAAAGGCTGTGGTGATTACTAAGGCAGTGAAACTGATCAAATCACCTGTGCAAAATAATGGAAATCCTGAAAACCTGACCTGTTGGGGGGGCCTGAGGACTGGAATTGAGAAACACTGGCCTAGGCCAAGATACAGCACTGCTGTGATCACCCGAGTCTCAGTGACTCGGGTGATCACAGCGTGCGCTGCGTGGGCCCGAAAGGGAAGGACGTCTTTTGAAATCCTCCCAGCAATTGGGGTCCGCGCTGTAGCCGTCATTCGGCTATAGCGTGGACGGGAAGTGGTTAATAAGGCTTTTAAGTGTTAGAACTAGACGAGTAGAGCAAGTTTGCAATTCACTTGAACATTTGTTTTGGTTTTATAATATTCCACAATAATTTTGCAGCTTTCCATTTGTTATAAATGCCTCAATAATTTGAATTTTCCGCTCTGTAGCAAAAATAAAGGACCAAGGCTACAGGCGGAAATAAAACAGGCCTTGGCAGGCTTGTCGTCTTGTGTGATGATTGTTTTTTTTTTTTTTTTAAATGCTAAGAGCTTCTTCTACAGAGAAAATTATATGTTTGCACAATGCACATGTAACGGTGGCAGATATGGAAATTTCTGGATACAGGAGATGGACACCTGTATTGTGTTTTGTGTTGTATAGAAATATAGAATTTTGAAACAGATAATTTATAAGTTGGAAAATGAACACAAAATTTTCCATTGTAACAGACTGCTGTTTAGACTGGCAATCTTTTGTAAAGATGTCTGCACAAAAAATACTAAGGGTGTTCGTTAAGACAAATGAACATGATACCACACAATAAAGCTCACATGAAGTCACAGAGATAGATATGCTGTCGGCCAGACACTAGCAGCTTATGCCTCGTACACACGACCATTTTTCTCGGCAGGAAAAAAAAAAACAATGGCCCAGATTCAGTAAGCAATTGTGCCTGCGTAACCATAGGTTACGCAGCGCAATTGCTGACTTGCGCCGGCGTAACGAGTTCTCCTGATTAAGAGAACTCGTTACGCCGACTGCAGCCTAAAATCTGCGTGGCATAAGGCTCTTATGCCACGCAGATTTTAGGCTGCATTCTTGCGATGACGCCATTGTGGTCAGCGTATAGTATGCAAATTGCATACTTACGCTGATTCACAATGTTGCGCGAGCCCTGCATACGCAAGGTACGGAGTTTCCGTACGGCATCTTTAGCGTAAGGCTGCCCCTTCTAATAGTAGGGGCAGCCAATGCTAAAGTATAGCCGCCGTTCCCGCGACGTGAAATTTGAATTTCACGTCATTTGCGTAAGTGATTCGTGAATGGCGCTGGACGCCATTCACGTTCACTTTGAAGCAAATGACGTCTTTGCGACATCATTTGCCGCAATGCACGTCGGGAAAGTTTCCCGACGGAGCATGCGCTCGGCACGGGAGCGCACCTAATTTAAATGATTCCCGCCCCCGGCGGGATCATTTACATTGCGCGCGCTTACGCCGGGCAATTTTGCCGGCGCGCCCTCGCAATTTACGGAGCTACTGCTCCGTGAATCGAGGGCAGTGCAAAATATTTGCGTGGGCGCAGGGCAAAATCGTTGCCCTGCGCCTCCGCAAATATAGCACAGATCTCTTTGAATCTGGGCCCATGTTTTTCCCAACGTGATTTCTCTCCAGCCTGACTTGCTGATACACCCGTTCATGCAAAAAAACTTCTGACCAAAGCGTGGTGACGTACAACCATGGGTATGCGCTGAAATTTTTTCAGGGGGGGGGGCTTCGCAGCGGCGATACTCAGTCGCATTTAACCCTTTCTTCGAACTCTAGCGGGGGTTAAAAGCGCCCCTCTAAAGGCCGAATTGCGCAGCTAAAACGATGGTAAAGCGCCGCTTTTTAGCACCGTTTTACCGATAACTCCACCAGCTGTCAGTGTGAAATAGCTCTGAGATAATTGAGCTTCACTCCATTCCCATATAAATATAGCCTATAGAATGTACAGACCCCCCTTCAGCACAGATGGACTCCTCCTTTAGCACAGACCCCTCCATTCAGCACAGATGGACCCCCTTCAGCACAATTCCCCCCATTCTGCATAGAACCCTCCATTCAGCACAGGTGGGCTGCCCATTCCGCAAAGACCCCCCCTCTCCGCACAAACCTCTCCATTCGGCACAGATCCCCCTTCAGATCCCTATTCAGTACAAACCCCTTCTTCAACACAGAAGGACCCCCCTCCCCATTTCCATTCAGTACCTAAGATCTGACATCAGCGCGGCACAGGCAGAGCAGGTTCCCTCCCCCTGTGTACACATAAACACTGAAGGGGTAGGCGGCTTCACTCTGCTCGCTGTGCCTGTGTGACATCCGTCCCGGGACCGCTCTGACAGCTCAAACACCTTCTCGATTTTCTAGGGGGGGTCAATTGCCCCCCCTTGCCCTATGGAGCGGACACTCATGCGTACAGCACGTACGACGGGACTGCATACTTGATTCTGAGCATGCGTGTTTTTTTTCCCCTCGGAAAAGCATACACACGACCGTTTTTCGCGACGAGAAAAAAACTAACGGGAAACATGACGAGAAAAAGGAGAGCTGGTTAAAAAAAATTTGCGGGCAGTTTTTTTGTCGAGAAAACTGCTAGGGAGCATACACACGACCGGTCAAAGAAGGCATAAGTCAAAGTCTAAATAAAAGTATACCAAAAAGTATAACTACAGGCAAAACTTTTTTTTAGTTTTGGATAAAGTGGATAGGGAGGAAAACACCTGTCAAGTTTTTATTTCTTTCTGCCCCCTGTTAGAGAGATTCACCCTCTGTATTTGTTTTGGTGATCAAAGTGAAAGAAAATCCCAAATTTTGGGCTGACTCCAGCACAGGAATGGAGGGGAAATCCTCCAATGGGGACACTAGTGCTGGTGACAACCATGGATTTCACGTTAGAAGGATTTCCCTTCACTTCCTGTTTTTGTTATGGGACAGGAAGTGAAGAAAAATATCCCCAATGGGAGACAAATGCCAAAAAAAGAGAAAAAAATATAAAAATTTACATTACTCTATCCAAAATGAAAAAAATAAAGTTTTGCAGATAGTTCTACTTTAAAGTGGAAGTGACAGCAGGGTATAGATTTCCAAAGCCTTTCCTTCACTGGTCTGAATTCGGAACATTTTAGCATCTGTACTCTATCAGTGAATTGCTAAATCAATTTCCGGCAAACGGATGTAGAGATCACATTGACATTTTCACTGCAGACGAAGGAGGCGTTCAATGCTACTTACAACAAACTAATATGCAAAGTCTATGGGAAAAAACAAACAAATACTGATATGTTCTTCCTGAATATTTCATCAAACAATCTTATGTTTGTTCTGTTGCAAGATTCTGTTTAATTATGTAAAAAAAAGAAAAAGGGCAACAAATATTAAATAATTCAATAAAAGGAGACAGAGAAGCCGATGGGACAGAATCAAAGAACTGCACATTTAACTTTGTCTTTTTATATCATAAATAATTCCTTAGAATACACTGCATCCGCATGATCTGATTTGTTATGCTCTGTACACACGATCGGATATCTGATGGAATCTAAACCGAAGGATTTTTTCATCAGATATCCGATGAAGCTGACTTTCATCAGTCTTGCCTACACACCATCGGTTAAAAATCCGATCGTGTCCAACGCGGTGACGTAAAACACAACGACGTGCAGAGAAAAATGACGTTCAATGCTTCAGGGCATGCGTCGACTTGATTCTGAGCATGCGTGGATTTTTGACCGATGGATTTCCCCACAGACGATCGTTTTTTTTTCTATCGTTTTTTTTTTTTCTAAAACAGGTTCTATTTTTTTTTTCACCGATGGGAAAAAAAAACGATGGGGCCCTGTACACACGATCGGTTCGTCCGATGAAAACGGTCCATCGGTCCGTTTTCATCAGACGAACCGATCGTGTGTACAGGGCACAATAGTCCATGAATTCTTAGAGGAAAGCTGTAATCAGAGAAACATGGAGGATGCCATTGCAGACCTCTCGTTTAGAAAATGCAAGTCACCTGGCTGTAGCTCTGAAAGCCTAAAGGCTGCGAACATGCGCAAGTTCGCATGCTTACAAAAAGCAAAAATTAAAAAACATATGTCATGCTTGTGGTGCCATTCAATGTTAAAGCGATAGTAAACCGCAGTTGATTGAAAAAAATTATCCCCTGCAGGGCAATGTCATAATGTGCTAGTATGCATCGCAACTAGTGTGAACTCTTAGGCCGCGTACACACGATCAGTCCATCCGATGAGAACAGTGCGAAGGACCGTTGTCATCGGTTAACCGATGAAGCTGACTGATGGTCTGATGTGCCTACACACCATAGGTTAAATAACCGATCGTGTCAGAACGCGGTGACGTAATACACAACGACGTGCTTAAAAAAAAGAAGTTCAATGCTTCCAAGCATGCGTCGACTTGATTCTGAGCATGCGCGGGTTTTTAACCAATGCTTTTGCATACTAACGATTGGTTGGTTTTGACCTATCGGTTAGGCGTCCATCGGTTCAATTTTAAAGCAAGTTCTCATTTTTTTGACCGAAGGTTAACTGACCAATGGGGCCCACACACGGTCGGTTTGGACCGATGAAAACGGTCCTTCAGTCCGGTTTCATCGGTTTTGACCGATCGTGTGTACGCGGCCTAATTTTTACCTTTTCACTGCCAGTACCATTTTTGCCTTTTTGCACACATATTTTGATGCCAATTTTAGGTCTAAAGATTAGTTAAAACCCCCCAAACAATATATATTCATCTACATAGGTGTGCACAGCCTATTACATTAGGGTGTGCACCCCAAAGCTCCAACACACGTGACTTTTTCTGCAGCCTCAGCTGCACTGGACAGGGAATAATTAGGAAGTCCGGGCCAGATTCACAGCGAAGATACGACGGAGTATCTCAGATACGCCGTCGTATCTCTCAGAGTATCTATGCGACTGATTCATAGAATCAGTTACGCATAGATAGCCCTAAGATCCGACAGGTGTAATTGTTTTACACTGTCGGGTCTTAGGATGCAGTACCGCGGCCGCCGCTGGGGGGAGTTTGCGTCGTATTCCAGCGTCGGGTATGCAAATTAGCAGTTACGGTGATCCACGACGGATTTTCGCGTTCGCAACGTCGTCGCTAGTATAGTTTCCCGTCGCAATTTTAGGCGTTGTTTGACCTGCCCTAAGTTTAGACAGCACACGTATGTGCTGTTTAAAGTATGGCCTTCGTTCCCGCGTCAAAATGTAAAAAAAATTTTGTCTTGCGTAAAACGTCCGGGAATACGAAAGTACGCTACGCACGTCACACGTCGTCGCCGTTCGAAAAAATGATGTCACTTCGCGCAAAGTACGGCGGGAATTTCGAAACGGAGCATGCGCAGGAGGTCCGGCGCGGGAGCGTGCCTAATTTAAATGGCACACGCCCATTTGAATTACGCGGGCTTACGCCGGAGGCCGCCAGCGTAGGTTTTCATTGCAAGTGCTTTGTGAATCAGGCACTTGCGATGAAAACTTGCGGCGGTGTAACGTATCTACGATACGTTACGCCGCCGCTAGTCTACGTGAATATGGCCCTTCATTCCTATTGAGTGGTGTGGCTTCCGGTTCATTCACAAACCGAAGCATAGCAAACACAGTTTATTATGCTTCGATTTTGAATGAACACAGTGAGCCAGTGTGTTCACTGTGTTCATTTAGAAATGGAAGGGGCTGGTCAGTGACATATTTACTAGCCCCTTCGCCTAATCTCCATCCTGAAACATCCCCTGCAGCAGCCGGGGGAGAGAAGAGGAGGGAAGCCAGCAGCACTACGGGGTGGGAGGGCCAACAAGGTGGCTGAAGCCCGGGCAGTAGGGGGAATTGGCATCTGGCACACCACCTGTGCCCACCTATGCGTGAGAAGCTGGAAGCAAGTATCCTGCAAAATAAAATAGAGAAAAAAATGAATATTTTATGTCAAATTATATTAGTGAAGCTTTTTAGCAAACCCATATTTTTAGTAAAAAAAAAAATACACTAAAGTAAATTTTAGTGCACAGAAACAATAATGTTACTCAATTTTTTGGGGGGTAAATTTTAAAAGATGTGGTTGCTTTGAGAAAAAACAGATACCAAAAATGTCAAAGCTCAAAACTATGCATGTTTGTAAAACATAGGCAAGGCTATAAAAGCTCCTACAGGTCATCAGTTTGGCGTTAACCTTAATTGATGTCCCTAAAATGATTTCTTGTGTCTGTAGCTTTACAGCCAACCAGATCACTTCCATCAAAAAGTCAATGTAAAGGAATGCCCGATGTCCAGTAGATGTTGGTTTGAATTTTTGTTTTATTTAGGCTAGCAACAATAAAATAAAGCCAACGCGTTTCGGGGGAACAAGGGCCCCCCCCCCCTTCCTCAGGGCTGCTGCTGTATACTTTCAGAGAAGATTCCTAATCGGGTCTGCCTGATTTGGGCAAAGATAGAGCAAATATTGGATGGATTGGTACAGAGTGCCAGCGGTGACTGTAGAGGCAGTCACAGCCGGCACTCGCATATAGGCAGACCCGATTAGGATTCTTCTCCAATGGCGTGCAGCAGCAGCCCTGAGGAAGGTTCCCCAAAACCTGTCGGCTTAATACATCTTCCTCTATTTACAAGCAGTGACTGATCGAGTCTGTCCAGCGCGATCTCCAACTTCAAAGAGCAATCAGAAAGTCAATAGTGTCAGGTCACCTAAAGCCAGGTGACAGATGCACACCATTGGGTCAGGAGTGCACCGCTATGATAGTGGACC